>NW_027411627.1:0-1200000 GCF_049639745.1 Rhodnius prolixus | reverse complement strand
AGTTTAGAGATACGAGGTGTGGCGAGTTCAGCCGATGTTAGATCTAAAATCAAGCATGCTTCCAGAGGTTGCTTCACCTTAACTAAATCCCCTTTAATAAAAACTTACAGTTTAAAAATTTTAAGTATAAGGATCGATTAAACGGCAAAAAGTAAACAAATCAGTAAGACCCAAACATTTCATTCAAGCAATTTTACTACTCTAACTTTTCCTTAATATTTTTTTAGAATTCATTAGATGTCACGGACCCTTATGCCGCGACCAATCTATTTACTTGTACTAATGATAATATGTACATTACATACTTATAATAAATAAATAGACCATTTACGAGTATATTAACTCTATTCCAAATCATTCTTCTGATTTACTTTTATTATGCTCATTATTCTGAGAAATCACATACTCATGCACATTGAAATAGAAAGAGACAGTGTTAGTTTTGGTTAATGTTCAAATATGAATCACAGAGTTTAAACAAAACTTGAATCTTCAAATTGTCTTACAGAAGATACGAGAGCACAAATTACACAAAGTTAATAACAAATTTTTTATCATCTCATCTCTCATTATAATTTACTGTAGTTCCTTCAAATACGATCTTTTATCTAATTTATAATACATGTATATAAAATTGAGTGAAGACCACCTAGATTAGGAATGTCATTGAAGAAAACTATATTATTTAATATTAAACAATATTTATTCCTACCTATTTTTTTTAATACTTGACTACTACATAAAATAACAATCATTTTAATAAAAAAATAAGTAAAAAATAGAGGCTTTATAGTAAAAAAGTAAGTAAACAAAATAAACACAATCACTGACGTAAGAACTTTTTAAAAAATAATATCTTTGAATTTTTTAGCCTCGTAAATTTTTTTTTATAAACTTTTCTTTTTTAACATGTGAATTATAGTTTGACTATTAAACTAGAGTAACCGCCCATTTTTTCAGGCGAGGTTTAACGTCCAACGCCAATTAAACATTCTATATCTATCTCATTAACTATTATCAGTAGAATTAAATAATCTCTATGTTCTACATAGAACATAGCGATTTATATCAGGTATAAAGCCATGTTTTCTCTACAATTCTGTAAAGATTTTATTAGATTCCCATCAATACAAAACGAGACCTTAACAAAAACTTACAGTTTAAAATTTTAAGTATAAAATTTCGTAAAAATCCGCCGAATACGAAACGAGATATTTAGAGTTACATTTTGGTTTCGTTTGAAACAGTGAAATCTTTAACTTGAAATATCTCGAAAACTACTCGATAGATTTTGTTTATATTATATACGTTTATAAAGACAAGTATTCCCTATAATTTTATAAAATTTCATAAAAATCTGTCGAGTAGGAAACGAGATATTTAGAGTTCAATTTTGGTTTCGTATGCAACAGTGAAATCTTTAACTTGAAATATCTAAAAAAACTACTCGATAGTATTTGATTATATTTTATACGTATATGAAGGCAAGTATTATCTATAAGTGTATAAAATTTCGTAAAAATCTGTCGAGTAGGAAACGAGATATTTAAAGTTAAATTTTGATTTCTTATGAAACCGTGAAATCTTTAACTTCAAATATCTCGAAAACTACTCGATAGATTTTTTTTATACTTTATACGTTTATGAAGATAAGTATTGTCTATAATTGTATAAAATTTCGTAAAAATCTGTCGAGTAGGAAACGAGATATTTAGAGTTAAATTTTGGTTTCTTATGAAACCGTGAAATCTTTAACTTTAAATATCTCGAAAACTACTCGATAGATTTTTTTTATACTTTATACGTTTATGAAGACAAGTATTGTCTATAATTGTATAAAATTTCGTAAAAATCAGTCGAGTAGGAAACGAGATATTTAGAGTTAAATTTTGGTTTCTTATGAAACCGTGAAATCTTTAACTTCAAATATCTCGAAAACTACTCGATAGATTTTTTTTATACTTTATACGTTTATGAAGATAAGTATTGTCTATAATTGTATAAAATTTCGTAAAAATCTGTCGAGTAGGAAACGAGATATTTAGAGTTAAATTTTGGTTTCTTATGAAACCGTGAAATCTTTAACTTTAAATATCTCGAAAACTACTCGATAGATTTTTTTTATACTTTATACGTTTATGAAGACAAGTATTGTCTATAATTGTATAAAATTTCGTAAAAATCTGTCGAGTAGGAAACGAGATATTTAGAGTTCAATTTTGGTTTCGTATGCAACAGTGAAATCTTTAACTTGAAATATCTAAAAAAACTACTCGATAGTATTTGATTATATTTTATACGTATATGAAGGCAAGTATTATCTATAAGTGTATAAAATTTCGTAAAAATCTGTCGAGTAGGAAACGAGATATTTAAAGTTAAATTTTGATTTCTTATGAAACCGTGAAATCTTTAACTTCAAATATCTCGAAAACTACTCGATAGATTTTTTTTATACTTTATACGTTTATGAAGACAAGTATTGTCTATAATTGTATAAAATTTCGTAAAAATCAGTCGAGTAGGAAACGAGATATTTAGAGTTAAATTTTGGTTTCTTATGAAACCGTGAAATCTTTAACTTCAAATATCTCGAAAACTACTCGATAGATTTTTTTTATACTTTATACGTTTATGAAGATAAGTATTGTCTATAATTGTATAAAATTTCGTAAAAATCTGTCGAGTAGGAAACGAGATATTTAGAGTTAAATTTTGGTTTCTTATGAAACCGTGAAATCTTTAACTTTAAATATCTCGAAAACTACTCGATAGATTTTTTTTATACTTTATACGTTTATGAAGACAAGTATTGTCTATAATTGTATAAAATTTCGTAAAAATCTGTCGAGTAGGAAACGAGATATTTAGAGTTAAATTTTGGTTTCTTATGAAACCGTGAAATCTTTAACTTTAAATATCTCGAAAACTACTCGATAGATTTTTTTTATACTTTATACGTTTATGAAGACAAGTATTGTCTATAATTGTATAAAATTTCGTAAAAATCTGTCGAGTAGGAAACGAGATATTTAGAGTTCAATTTTGGTTTCGTATGCAACAGTGAAATCTTTAACTTGAAATATCTAAAAAAACTACTCGATAGTATTTGATTATATTTTATACGTATATGAAGGCAAGTATTGTCTATAATTGTATAAAATTTCGTAAAAATCAGTCGAGTAGGAAACGAGATATTTAAAGTTAAATTTTGATTTCTTATGAAACCGTGAAATCTTTAACTTCAAATATCTCGAAAACTACTCGATAGATTTTTTTTATACTTTATACGTTTATGAAGACAAGTATTGTCTATAATTGTATAAAATTTCGTAAAAATCTGTCGAGTAGGAAACGAGATATTTAGAGTTCAATTTTGGTTTCGTATGCAACAGTGAAATCTTTAACTTGAAATATCTAAAAAAACTACTCGATAGTATTTGATTATATTTTATACGTATATGAAGGCAAGTATTATCTATAAGTGTATAAAATTTCGTAAAAATCTGTCGAGTAGGAAACGAGATATTTAAAGTTAAATTTTGATTTCTTATGAAACCGTGAAATCTTTAACTTCAAATATCTCGAAAACTACTCGATAGATTTTTTTTATACTTTATACGTTTATGAAGACAAGTATTGTCTATAATTGTATAAAATTTCGTAAAAATCAGTCGAGTAGGAAACGAGATATTTAGAGTTAAATTTTGGTTTCTTATGAAACCGTGAAATCTTTAACTTCAAATATCTCGAAAACTACTCGATAGATTTTTTTTATACTTTATACGTTTATGAAGATAAGTATTGTCTATAATTGTATAAAATTTCGTAAAAATCTGTCGAGTAGGAAACGAGATATTTAGAGTTAAATTTTGGTTTCTTATGAAACCGTGAAATCTTTAACTTTAAATATCTCGAAAACTACTCGATAGATTTTTTTTATACTTTATACGTTTATGAAGACAAGTATTGTCTATAATTGTATAAAATTTCGTAAAAATCTGTCGAGTAGGAAACGAGATATTTAGAGTTAAATTTTGGTTTCTTATGAAACCGTGAAATCTTTAACTTTAAATATCTCGAAAACTACTCGATAGATTTTTTTTATACTTTATACGTTTATGAAGACAAGTATTGTCTATAATTGTATAAAATTTCGTAAAAATCTGTCGAGTAGGAAACGAGATATTTAGAGTTCAATTTTGGTTTCGTATGCAACAGTGAAATCTTTAACTTGAAATATCTAAAAAAACTACTCGATAGTATTTGATTATATTTTATACGTATATGAAGGCAAGTATTGTCTATAATTGTATAAAATTTCGTAAAAATCAGTCGAGTAGGAAACGAGATATTTAAAGTTAAATTTTGATTTCTTATGAAACCGTGAAATCTTTAACTTCAAATATCTCGAAAACTACTCGATAGATTTTTTTTATACTTTATACGTTTATGAAGACAAGTATTGTCTATAATTGTATAAAATTTCGTAAAAATCAGTCGAGTAGGAAACGAGATATTTAGAGTTAAATTTTGGTTTCGTATGCAACAGTGAAATCTTTAACTTGAAATATCTAAAAAAAACTACTCGATAGTATTTGATTATATTTTATACGGAAAAGAAGGCAAGTGTTATCTATAAGTGTATAAAATTTCGTAAAAATCTGTCGAGTAGGAAACGAGATATTTAAAGTTAAATTTTGATTTCGTATGAAACAGTGAAATCTTTAACTTGAAATATCTCGAAAACTACTCGATAGATTTGGTTTATATTATATACGTTTATGAAGATAAGTATTGTCTATAATTGTATAAAATTTCGTAAAAATCAGTCGAGTAGGAAACGAGATATTTAGAGTTAAATTTTGGTTTCTTATGAAACCGTGAAATCTTTAACTTTAAATATCTCGAAAACTACTCGATAGATTTTTTTTATACTTTATACGTTTATGAAGACAAGTATTGTCTATAATTGTATAAAATTTCGTAAAAATCAGTCGAGTAGGAAACGAGATATTTAGAGTTAAATTTTGGTTTCGTATGCAACAGTGAAATCTTTAACTTGAAATATCTAAAAAAAACTACTCGATAGTATTTGATTATATTTTATACGGAAAAGAAGGCAAGTGTTATCTATAAGTGTATAAAATTTCGTAAAAATCTGTCGAGTAGGAAACGAGATATTTAAAGTTAAATTTTGATTTCGTATGAAACAGTGAAATCTTTAACTTGAAATATCTCGAAAACTACTCGATAGATTTGGTTTATATTATATACGTTTATAAAGACAAGTATTCCCTATAATTTTATAAAATTTCATAAAAATCTGTCGAGTAGGAAACCAGATATTTAGAGTTAAATATTGTTTTCGTTTGAAACCGTGAAATCTTTAACTTCAAATATCTCGAAAACTACTCGATAAATTTTGTTTATATTTTTAACGTATATGAAGACAAGTATTGTCTATAATTGCATTAAATTTCGTAAAAATCTGTCAAGTTGGAAACGAGATATTTAGAGTTAAATATTGTTTTCTTTTGAAACAGTGAAATCTTTAACTTCAAATATCTCGAAAACTACTCGATAGATTTTGTTTATATTTTAAACGTATATGAAGACAAGTATTGTATATAATTGTATAAAATTTCGTAAGAATCATTCGAGTAGGAAACGAGATATTTAGAGTTAAGTTTTGGGTTTCATATGAAACAGTGAAATCTTTAACTTGAATTACGTCGAAAACTACTTGATAGATTTTGTTTATATATTAAACGTATATAAAGACAACTATTGTCTATAATTGTATAAAATTTCGTAAAAATCTGTCGAGTAAGAAACGAAATATTTACAGTAAAATATTGTTTTCGTTTGAAACAGTGAAATGTTTAACTTGAAATATCTCGAAAACTACACGATAGATTTGTCTTATATTTTACGTGTGTATGAAGAGAAGGATTGTCTATAATTGTATAAAATTTCGTAAAAATCTGTCAAGTAGGAAACGAGATATTTAGAGTTAAATATTGTTTTCTTTTGAAACAGTGAAATCTTTAACTTCAAATATCTCGAAAACTACTCGATAGATTTTGTTTATATTTTAAACGTATATGAAGACAAGTATTGTATATAATTGTATAAAATTTCGTAAGAATCATTCGAGTAGGAAACGAGATATTTAGAGTTAAGTTTTGGGTTTCATATGAAACAGTAAAATCTTTAACTTGAATTACGTCGAAAACTACTTGGTAGATTTTGTTTATATTTTAAACGTATATGAAGACAAGTATTGTCTATAATTGTATAAAATTTCGTAAAAATCTGTCGAGTAAGAAACGAGATATTTAGAGTTAAATATTGTTTTCGTTTGAAACAGTGAAATCTTTAACTTGAAATATCTCGAAAACTACACGACAGATTTGTCTTATATTTTACGTGTGTATGAAGAGAAGGATTGTCTATAATTGTATAAAATTTCGTAAAAATCTGTCGAGTAGGAAACGAGATATTTAGAGTTAAATTTTGGTTTCGTATGCAACAGTGAAATCTTTAACTTGAAATATCTCGAAAACTACTCGATAGATTTTTTTTTTACGTTTATGAAGACAAGTATTGTCTATAATTGTATAAAATTTCGTAAAAATCAGTCGAGCAGGAAACGAGATATTTAGAGTTAAATTTTGGTTTCGTTTGAAACAGTGAAATCTTTAACTTGAAATATCTCGTAAACTACACGATAAATTTGTCTTATATTTTACGTGTGTATGAAGAGAAAGATTGTCTATAATTGTATAAAATTTCGTAAAAATCTGTCGAGTAGGAAACGAGATATTTAGACTTTAATTTTGGTTTCGTTTGAAACAGTGATATCATTAACTTCAAATATCTCGAAAACTACTCGATAGATTTGTCTTATATTTTACCTGTATATGAAGAGAAGGATTGTCTATAATTGTATAAAATTTCGTAAAAATCTGTCGAGTAGGGAACGAGATATTTAAAGTTAAATTTTGATTTCGTATGAAACAGTGAAATCTTTAACTTGAAATTTCTCGAAAACTACTCGATAGATTTTTTTTATACTTTATACGTTTATGAAGATAAGTACTGTCTATAATTCTATAAAATTTCGTAAAAATCTGTCGAGTAGGAAACGAGATATTTAGACTTTAATTTTGGTTTCGTTTGAAACAGTGAAATCATTAACTTCAAATATCACGAAAACTACTCGATAGATTTGTCTTATATTTTACCCGTATATGAAGAGAAGGATTGTCTATAATTGTATCAAATTTCGTAAAAATCTGTCGAGTAGGAAACGAGATATTTAAAGTTAAATTTTGATTTCGTATGAAACAGTGAAATCTTTAACTTGAAATATCTCGAAAACTACTCGATAGATGTTTTTATACTTTATACGTTTATGAAGATAAGTATTGTCTATAATTGTATAAAATTTCGTAAAAATGTGTCGAGTAGGAAACGAGATATTTAGAGTTAAATATTGTTTTCTTTTGAAACAGTGATATCTTTAACTTGAAATATCTCGTAAACTACACGATAAATTTGTCTTATATTTTACGTGTGTATGAAGAGAAGGATTGTCTATAATTGTATAAAATTTCGTAAAAATCTGTCAAATAGGAAACGAGATATTTAAAGTTAAATTTTGTTTACGTATGAAACAGTGAAATCTTTAACTTCAAATATCACGAAAACTACTCGATAGATTTGTCTTATATTTTACCCGTATATGAAGAGAAGGATTGTCTATAATTGTATCAAATTTCGTAAAAATCTGTCGAGTAGGAAACGAGATATTTAAAGTTAAATTTTGATTTCGTATGAAACAGTGAAATCTTTAACTTGAAATATCTCGAAAACTACTCGATAGATGTTTTTATACTTTATACGTTTATGAAGATAAGTATTGTCTATAATTGTATAAAATTTCGTAAAAATGTGTCGAGTTGGAAACGAGATATTTAGAGTTAAATATTGTTTTCTTTTGAAACAGTGCAATCTTTAACTTCAAATATCTCGAAAACTACTCGATAGATTTTGTTTATATTTTAAACGTATATGAAGACAAGTATTGTATATAATTGTATAAAATTTCGTAAGAATCATTTGAGTAGGAAACGAGATATTTAGAGTTAAGTTTTGGGTTTCATATGAAACAGTGAAATCTTTAACTTGAATTACGTCGAAAACTACTTGATAGATTTTGTTTATATATTAAACGTATATAAAGACAAGTATTGTCTATAATTGTATAAAATTTCGTAAAAATCTGTCGAGTAAGAAACGAAATATTTTGAGTAAAATATTGTTTTCGTTTGAAACAGTGAAATCTTTAACTTGAAATATCTCGAAAACTACACGATAGATTTGTCTTATATTTTACGTGTGTATGAAGAGAAGGATTGTCTATAATTGTATAAAATTTCGTAAAAATCTGTCAAATAGGAAACCAGATATTTAGAGTTAAATATTGTTTTCGTTTGAAACAGTGAAATCTTTAACTTGAAATATCTCGAAAACTACACGACAGATTTGTCTTATATTTTACGTGTGTATGAAGAGAAGGATTGTCTATAATTGTATAAAATTTCGTAAAAATCTGTCGAGTAGGGAACGAGATATTTAAAGTTGAATTTTGATTTCATATGAAACAGTGAAATCTTTAACTTGAAATTTCTCGAAAACTACTCGATAGATTTTTTTTATACTTTATACGTCTATGAAGATAAGTATTGTCTATAATTCTATAAAATTTCGTAAAAATCTGTCGAGTAGGAAACGAGATATTTAGACTTTAATTTTGGTTTCGTTTGAAACAGTGAAATCATTAACTTCAAATATCACGAAAACTACTCGATAGATTTGTCTTATATTTTACCCGTATATGAAGAGAAGGATTGTCTATAATTGTATCAAATTTCGTAAAAATCTGTCGAGTAGGAAACGAGATATTTAAAGTTAAATTTTGATTTCGTATGAAACAGTGAAATCTTTAACTTGAAATATCTCGAAAACTACTCGATAGATGTTTTTATACTTTATACGTTTATGAAGATAAGTATTGTCTATAATTGTATAAAATTTCGTAAAAATGTGTCGAGTTGGAAACGAGATATTTAGAGTTAAATATTGTTTTCTTTTGAAACAGTGAAATCTTTAACTTCAAATATCTCGAAAACTACTCGATAGATTTTGTTTATATTTTAAACGTATATGAAGACAAGTATTGTATATAATTGTATAAAATTTCGTAAGAATCATTCGAGTAGGAAACGAGATATTTAGAGTTAAGTTTTGGGTTTCATATGAAACAGTGAAATCTTTAACTTGAATTACGTCGAAAACTACTTGATAGATTTTGTTTATATATTAAACGTATATAAAGACAAGTATTGTCTATAATTGTATAAAATTTCGTAAAAATCTGTCGAGTAAGAAACGAAATATTTTGAGTAAAATATTGTTTTCGTTTGAAACAGTGAAATCTTTAACTTGAAATATCTCGAAAACTACACGATAGATTTGTCTTATATTTTACGTGTGTATGAAGAGAAGGATTGTCTATAATTGTATAAAATTTCGTAAAAATCTGTCAAATAGGAAACGAGATATTTAAAGTTAAATTTTGTTTACGTATGAAACAGTGAAATCTTTAACTTCAAATATCACGAAAACTACTCGATAGATTTGTCTTATATTTTACCCGTATATGAAGAGAAGGATTGTCTATAATTGTATCAAATTTCGTAAAAATCTGTCGAGTAGGAAACGAGATATTTAAAGTTAAATTTTGATTTCGTATGAAACAGTGAAATCTTTAACTTTAAATATCTCGAAAACTACTCGATAGATGTTTTTATACTTTATACGTTTATGAAGATAAGTATTGTCTATAATTGTATAAAATTTCGTAAAAATCTGTCGAGTAGGAAACGAGATATTTAGACTTTAATTTTGGTTTCGTTTGAAACAGTGAAATCATTAACTTCAAATATCACGAAAACTACTCGATAGATTTGTCTTATATTTTACCCGTATATGAAGAGAAGGATTGTCTATAATTGTATCAAATTTCGTAAAAATCTGTCGAGTAGGAAACGAGATATTTAAAGTTAAATTTTGATTTCGTATGAAACAGTGAAATCTTTAACTTGAAATATCTCGAAAACTACTCGATAGATGTTTTTATACTTTATACGTTTATGAAGATAAGTATTGTCTATAATTGTATAAAATTTCGTAAAAATGTGTCGAGTTGGAAACGAGATATTTAGAGTTAAATATTGTTTTCTTTTGAAACAGTGAAATCTTTAACTTCAAATATCTCGAAAACTACTCGATAGATTTTGTTTATATTTTAAACGTATATGAAGACAAGTATTGTATATAATTGTATAAAATTTCGTAAGAATCATTCGAGTAGGAAACGAGATATTTAGAGTTAAGTTTTGGGTTTCATATGAAACAGTGAAATCTTTAACTTGAATTACGTCGAAAACTACTTGATAGATTTTGTTTATATATTAAACGTATATAAAGACAAGTATTGTCTATAATTGTATAAAATTTCGTAAAAATCTGTCGAGTAAGAAACGAAATATTTTGAGTAAAATATTGTTTTCGTTTGAAACAGTGAAATCTTTAACTTGAAATATCTCGAAAACTACACGATAGATTTGTCTTATATTTTACGTGTGTATGAAGAGAAGGATTGTCTATAATTGTATAAAATTTCGTAAAAATCTGTCAAATAGGAAACCAGATATTTAGAGTTAAATATTGTTTTCGTTTGAAACAGTGAAATCTTTAACTTGAAATATCTCGAAAACTACACGACAGATTTGTCTTATATTTTACGTGTGTATGAAGAGAAGGATTGTCTATAATTGTATAAAATTTCGTAAAAATCTGTCGAGTAGGGAACGAGATATTTAAAGTTGAATTTTGATTTCATATGAAACAGTGAAATCTTTAACTTGAAATTTCTCGAAAACTACTCGATAGATTTTTTTTATACTTTATACGTCTATGAAGATAAGTATTGTCTATAATTCTATAAAATTTCGTAAAAATCTGTCGAGTAGGAAACGAGATATTTAGACTTTAATTTTGGTTTCGTTTGAAACAGTGAAATCATTAACTTCAAATATCACGAAAACTACTCGATAGATTTGTCTTATATTTTACCCGTATATGAAGAGAAGGATTGTCTATAATTGTATCAAATTTCGTAAAAATCTGTCGAGTAGGAAACGAGATATTTAAAGTTAAATTTTGATTTCGTATGAAACAGTGAAATCTTTAACTTGAAATATCTCGAAAACTACTCGATAGATGTTTTTATACTTTATACGTTTATGAAGATAAGTATTGTCTATAATTGTATAAAATTTCGTAAAAATGTGTCGAGTTGGAAACGAGATATTTAGAGTTAAATATTGTTTTCTTTTGAAACAGTGAAATCTTTAACTTCAAATATCTCGAAAACTACTCGATAGATTTTGTTTATATTTTAAACGTATATGAAGACAAGTATTGTATATAATTGTATAAAATTTCGTAAGAATCATTCGAGTAGGAAACGAGATATTTAGAGTTAAGTTTTGGGTTTCATATGAAACAGTGAAATCTTTAACTTGAATTACGTCGAAAACTACTTGATAGATTTTGTTTATATATTAAACGTATATAAAGACAAGTATTGTCTATAATTGTATAAAATTTCGTAAAAATCTGTCGAGTAAGAAACGAAATATTTTGAGTAAAATATTGTTTTCGTTTGAAACAGTGAAATCTTTAACTTGAAATATCTCGAAAACTACACGATAGATTTGTCTTATATTTTACGTGTGTATGAAGAGAAGGATTGTCTATAATTGTATAAAATTTCGTAAAAATCTGTCAAATAGGAAACGAGATATTTAAAGTTAAATTTTGTTTACGTATGAAACAGTGAAATCTTTAACTTCAAATATCACGAAAACTACTCGATAGATTTGTCTTATATTTTACCCGTATATGAAGAGAAGGATTGTCTATAATTGTATCAAATTTCGTAAAAATCTGTCGAGTAGGAAACGAGATATTTAAAGTTAAATTTTGATTTCGTATGAAACAGTGAAATCTTTAACTTGAAATATCTCGAAAACTACTCGATAGATGTTTTTATACTTTATACGTTTATGAAGATAAGTATTGTCTATAATTGTATAAAATTTCGTAAAAATGTGTCGAGTTGGAAACGAGATATTTAGAGTTAAATATTGTTTTCTTTTGAAACAGTGCAATCTTTAACTTCAAATATCTCGAAAACTACTCGATAGATTTTGTTTATATTTTAAACGTATATGAAGACAAGTATTGTATATAATTGTATAAAATTTCGTAAGAATCATTTGAGTAGGAAACGAGATATTTAGAGTTAAGTTTTGGGTTTCATATGAAACAGTGAAATCTTTAACTTGAATTACGTCGAAAACTACTTGATAGATTTTGTTTATATATTAAACGTATATAAAGACAAGTATTGTCTATAATTGTATAAAATTTCGTAAAAATCTGTCGAGTAAGAAACGAAATATTTAGAGTAAAATATTGTTTTCGTTTGAAACAGTGAAATCTTTAACTTGAAATATCTCGAAAACTACACGATAGATTTGTCTTATATTTTACGTGTGTATGAAGAGAAGGATTGTCTATAATTGTATAAAATTTCGTAAAAATCTGTCAAATAGGAAACGAGATATTTAAAGTCAAATTTTGATTTCATATGAAACAGTGAAACCTTTAACTTGAAATATCTCGAAAACTACTCGATAGATTTTTTTTTACGTTTATGAAGACAAGTATTGTCTATAATTGTATAAAATTTCGTAAAAATCAGTCGAGCAGGAAACGAGATATTTAGAGTTAAATTTTGGTTTCGTTTGAAACAGTGAAATCTTTAACTTGAAATATCTCGTAAACTACACGATAAATTTGTCTTATATTTTACGTGTGTATGAAGAGAAGGATTGTCTATAATTGTATAAAATTTCGTAAAAATCTGTCGAGTAGGAAACGAGATATTTAGACTTTAATTTTGGTTTCGTTTGAAACAGTGATATCATTAACTTCAAATATCTCGAAAACTACTCGATAGATTTGTCTTATATTTTACCTGTATATGAAGAGAAGGATTGTCTATAATTGTATAAAATTTAGTAAAAATCTGTCGAGTAGGGAACGAGATATTTAAAGTTGAATTTTGATTTCGTTTGAAACAGTGAAATCTTTAACTTGAAATACCTCGAAAACTACTCGATAGATGTTTTTTACACTTTATACGTTTATGAAGATAAGTATTGTCTATAATTCTATAAAATTTCGTAAAAATCTGTCGAGTAGGAAACGAGATATTTAGACTTTAATTTTGGTTTCGTTTGAAACAGTGATATCATTAACTTCAAATATCTCGAAAACTACTCGATAGATTTGTCTTATATTTTACCTGTATATGAAGAGAAGGATTGTCTATAATTGTATAAAATTTAGTAAAAATCTGTCGAGTAGGGAACGAGATATTTAGAGTTAAATTTTGATTTCGTTTGAAACAGTGAAATCTTTAACTTGAAATACCTCGAAAACTACTCGATAGATGTTTTTTACACTTTATACGTTTATGAAGATAAGTATTGTCTATAATTCTATAAAATTTCGTAAAAATCTGTCGAGTAGGAAACGAGATATTTAGACTTTAATTTTGGTTTCGTTTGAAACAGTGATATCATTAACTTCAAATATCTCGAAAACTACTCGATAGATTTGTCTTATATTTTACCTGTATATGAAGAGAAGGATTGTCTATAATTGTATAAAATTTCGTAAAAATCTGTCGAGTAGGGAACGAGATATTTAAAGTTAAATTTTGATTTCGTATGAAACAGTGAAATCTTTAACTTGAAATTTCTCGAAAACTACTCGATAGATTTTTTTTATACTTTATACGTTTATGAAGATAAGTATTGTCTATAATTCTATAAAATTTCGTAAAAATCTGTCGAGTAGGGAACGAGATATTTAAAGTTAAATTTTGATTTCGTATGAAACAGTGAAATCTTTAACTTGAAATTTCTCGAAAACTACTCGATAGATTTTTTTTATACTTTATACGTTTATGAAGATAAGTATTGTCTATAATTCTATAAAATTTCGTAACAATCTGTCGAGTAGGAAACGAGATATTTAGACTTTAATTTTGGTTTCGTTTGAAACAGTGAAATCATTAACTTGAAATATCTAAAAAAACTACTCGATAGTATTTGATTATATTTTATACGTATATGAAGGCAAGTATTATCTATAATTGTATAAAATTTCGTAAAAATCTGTCGAGTTGGAAACGAGATATTTAGAGTTAAATATTGTTTTCTTTTGAAACAGTGAAATCTTTAACTTCAAATATCTCGAAAACTACTCGATAGATTTTGTTTATATTTTAAACGTATATGAAGACAAGTATTGTATATAATTGTATAAAATTTCGTAAGAATCATTCGAGTAGGAATCGAGATATTTAGAGTTAAGTTTTGGGTTTCATATGAAACAGTGAAATCTTTAACTTGAATTACGTCGAAAACTACTTGATAGATTTTGTTTATATATTAAACGTATATAAAGACAAGTATTGTCTATAATTGTATAAAATTTCGTAAAAATCTGTCGAGTAAGAAACGAAATATTTTGAGTAAAATATTGTTTTCGTTTGAAACAGTGAAATCTTTAACTTGAAATATCTCGAAAACTACACGATAGATTTGTCTTATATTTTACGTGTGTATGAAGAGAAGGATTGTCTATAATTGTATAAAATTTCGTAAAAATCTGTCAAATAGGAAACGAGATATTTAAAGTTAAATTTTGTTTACGTATGAAACAGTGAAATCTTTAACTTCAAATATCACGAAAACTACTCGATAGATTTGTCTTATATTTTACCCGTATATGAAGAGAAGGATTGTCTATAATTGTATCAAATTTCGTAAAAATCTGTCGAGTAGGAAACGAGATATTTAAAGTTAAATTTTGATTTCGTATGAAACAGTGAAATCTTTAACTTGAAATATCTCGAAAACTACTCGATAGATGTTTTTATACTTTATACGTTTATGAAGATAAGTATTGTCTATAATTGTATAAAATTTCGTAAAAATGTGTCGAGTTGGAAACGAGATATTTAGAGTTAAATATTGTTTTCTTTTGAAACAGTGCAATCTTTAACTTCAAATATCTCGAAAACTACTCGATAGATTTTGTTTATATTTTAAACGTATATGAAGACAAGTATTGTATATAATTGTATAAAATTTCGTAAGAATCATTTGAGTAGGAAACGAGATATTTAGAGTTAAGTTTTGGGTTTCATATGAAACAGTGAAATCTTTAACTTGAATTACGTCGAAAACTACTTGATAGATTTTGTTTATATATTAAACGTATATAAAGACAAGTATTGTCTATAATTGTATAAAATTTCGTAAAAATCTGTCGAGTAAGAAACGAAATATTTAGAGTAAAATATTGTTTTCGTTTGAAACAGTGAAATCTTTAACTTGAAATATCTCGAAAACTACACGATAGATTTGTCTTATATTTTACGTGTGTATGAAGAGAAGGATTGTCTATAATTGTATAAAATTTCGTAAAAATCTGTCAAATAGGAAACGAGATATTTAAAGTCAAATTTTGATTTCATATGAAACAGTGAAACCTTTAACTTGAAATATCTCGAAAACTACTCGATAGATTTTTTTTTACGTTTATGAAGACAAGTATTGTCTATAATTGTATAAAATTTCGTAAAAATCAGTCGAGCAGGAAACGAGATATTTAGAGTTAAATTTTGGTTTCGTTTGAAACAGTGAAATCTTTAACTTGAAATATCTCGTAAACTACACGATAAATTTGTCTTATATTTTACGTGTGTATGAAGAGAAGGATTGTCTATAATTGTATAAAATTTCGTAAAAATCTGTCGAGTAGGAAACGAGATATTTAGACTTTAATTTTGGTTTCGTTTGAAACAGTGATATCATTAACTTCAAATATCTCGAAAACTACTCGATAGATTTGTCTTATATTTTACCTGTATATGAAGAGAAGGATTGTCTATAATTGTATAAAATTTAGTAAAAATCTGTCGAGTAGGGAACGAGATATTTAAAGTTGAATTTTGATTTCGTTTGAAACAGTGAAATCTTTAACTTGAAATACCTCGAAAACTACTCGATAGATGTTTTTTACACTTTATACGTTTATGAAGATAAGTATTGTCTATAATTCTATAAAATTTCGTAAAAATCTGTCGAGTAGGAAACGAGATATTTAGACTTTAATTTTGGTTTCGTTTGAAACAGTGATATCATTAACTTCAAATATCTCGAAAACTACTCGATAGATTTGTCTTATATTTTACCTGTATATGAAGAGAAGGATTGTCTATAATTGTATAAAATTTAGTAAAAATCTGTCGAGTAGGGAACGAGATATTTAGAGTTAAATTTTGATTTCGTTTGAAACAGTGAAATCTTTAACTTGAAATACCTCGAAAACTACTCGATAGATGTTTTTTACACTTTATACGTTTATGAAGATAAGTATTGTCTATAATTCTATAAAATTTCGTAAAAATCTGTCGAGTAGGAAACGAGATATTTAGACTTTAATTTTGGTTTCGTTTGAAACAGTGATATCATTAACTTCAAATATCTCGAAAACTACTCGATAGATTTGTCTTATATTTTACCTGTATATGAAGAGAAGGATTGTCTATAATTGTATAAAATTTCGTAAAAATCTGTCGAGTAGGGAACGAGATATTTAAAGTTAAATTTTGATTTCGTATGAAACAGTGAAATCTTTAACTTGAAATTTCTCGAAAACTACTCGATAGATTTTTTTTATACTTTATACGTTTATGAAGATAAGTATTGTCTATAATTCTATAAAATTTCGTAAAAATCTGTCGAGTAGGGAACGAGATATTTAAAGTTAAATTTTGATTTCGTATGAAACAGTGAAATCTTTAACTTGAAATTTCTCGAAAACTACTCGATAGATTTTTTTTATACTTTATACGTTTATGAAGATAAGTATTGTCTATAATTCTATAAAATTTCGTAACAATCTGTCGAGTAGGAAACGAGATATTTAGACTTTAATTTTGGTTTCGTTTGAAACAGTGAAATCATTAACTTGAAATATCTAAAAAAACTACTCGATAGTATTTGATTATATTTTATACGTATATGAAGGCAAGTATTATCTATAATTGTATAAAATTTCGTAAAAATCTGTCGAGTAGGAAACGAGATATTTAGACTTTAATTTTGGTTTCGTTTGAAACAGTGAAATCATTAACTTCAAATATCACGAAAACTACTCGATAGATTTGTCTTATATTTTACCTGTATATGAAGAGAAGGATTGTCTATAATTGTATAAAATTTAGTAAAAATCTGTCGAGTAGGGAACGAGATATTTAAAGTTAAATTTTGATTTCGTATGAAACAGTGAAATCTTTAACTTGAAATATCTCGAAAACTACTCGATAGATGTTTTTTACACTTTATACGTCTATGAAGATAAGTATTGTCTATAATTCTATAAAATTTCGTAAAAATCTGTCGAGTAGGAAACGAGATATTTAGACTTTAATTTTGGTTTCGTTTGAAACAGTGATATCATTAACTTCAAATATCTCGAAAACTACTCGATACATTTGTCTTATATTTTACCTGTATATGAAGAGAAGGATTGTCTATAATTGTATCAAATTTCGTAAAAATCTGTCGAGTAGGAAACGAGATATTTAAAGTTAAATTTTGATTTCGTATGAAACAGTGAAATCTTTAACTTGAAATATCTCGAAAACTACTCGATAGATGTTTTTATACTTTATACGTTTATGCAGATAAGTATTGTCTATAATTGTATAAAATTTCGTAAAAATGTGTCGAGTAGGAAACGAGATATTTAGAGTTAAATATTGTTTTCTTTTGAAACAGTGAAATCTTTAACTTCAAATATCTCGAAAACTACTCGATAGATTTTGTTTATATTTTAAACGTATATGAAGACAAGTATTGTATATAATTGTATAAAATTTCGTAAGAATCATTCGAGTAGGAAACGAGATATTTAGAGTTATGTTTTGGGTTTCATATGAAACAGTGAAATCTTTAACTTGAATTACGTCGAAAACTACTTGATAGATTTTCTTTATATATTAAACGTATATAAAGACAAGTATTGTCTATAATTCTATAAAATTTCGTAAAAATCTGTCGAGTAGGAAACGAGATATTTAAAGTTAAATTTTGATTTCTTATGAAACCGTGAAATCTTTAACTTTAAATATCTCGAAAACTACTCGATAGATTTTTTTTATACTTTATACGTTTATGAAGACAAGTATTGTCTATAATTGTATAAAATTTCGTAAAAATCAGTCAAGTAGGAAACGAGATATTTAGAGTTAAATTTTGGTTTCGTATGCAACAGTGAAATCTTTAACTTGAAATATCTAAAAAAAACTACTCGATAGTATTTGATTATATTTTATACGTATATGAAGGCAAGTGTTATCTATAAGTGTATAAAATTTCGTAAAAATCTGTCGAGTAGGAAACGAGATATTTAAAGTTAAATTTTGATTTCGTATGAAACAGTGAAATCTTTAACTTGAAATATCTCGAAAACTACTCGATAGATTTGGTTTATATTATATACGTTTATAAACACAAGTATTCCCTATAATTTTATAAAATTTCATAAAAATCTGTCGAGTAGGAAACCAGATATTTAGTGTTAAATATTGTTTTCGTTTGAAACAGTGAAATCTTTAACTTGAAATATCTCGAAAACTACACGACAGATTTGTCTTATATTTTACGTGTGTATGAAGAGAAGGATTGTCTATAATTGTATAAAATTTCGTAAAAATCTGTCGAGTAGGAAACGAGATATTTAAAGTTAAATTTTGGGTTTTCTATGAAACAGTGAAATCTTTAACTTGAAATACCTCGAAAACTACTTGATAGATTTTGTTTATATTTTATACGTATATGAAGACCACTATTGTCTATAATTGTATAAAATTTCGTAAAAATCTGTCGAGCAGGAAACGAGATATTTAGAGTTAAATTTTGGTTTCGTTTGAAACAGTGAAATCTTTAACTTGAAATATCTCGTAAACTACACGATAAATTAGTGTTATATTTTACGTGTGTATGAAGAGAAGGATTGTCTATAATTGTATAAAATTTCGTAAAAATCTGTCGAGTAGGAAACGAGATATTTAGACTTTAATTTTGGTTTCGTTTGAAACCGTGAAATCATTAACTTCAAATATCTCGAAAACTACTCGATAGATTTGTCTTATATTTTACCTGTATATGAAGAGAAGGATTGTCTATAATTGTATAAAATTTCGTAAAAATCTGTCGAGTAGGAAACGAGATATTTAAAGTTAAATTTTGGGTTTTCTATGAAACAGTGAAATCTTTAACTTGAAATACCTCGAAAACTACTTGATAGATTTTGTTTATATTTTATACGTATATGAAGACCACTATTGTCTATAATTGTATAAAATTTCGTAAAAATCTGTCGAGCAGGAAACGAGATATTTAGAGTTAAATTTTGGTTTCGTTTGAAACAGTGAAATCTTTAACTTGAAATATCTCGTAAACTACACGATAAATTTGTGTTATATTTTACGTGTGTATAAAGAGAAGGATTGTCTATAATTGTATAAAATTTCGTAAAAATCTGTCGAGTAGGAAACGAGATATTTAGACTTTAATTTTGATTTCGTTTGAAACCGTGAAATCATTAACTTCAAATATCTCGAAAACTACTCGATAGATTTGTCTTATATTTTACCTGTATATGAAGAGAAGGATTGTCTATAATTGTATAAAATTTCGTAAAAATCTGTCGAGTAGGGAACGAGATATTTAAAGTTAAATTTTGATTTCGTATGAAACAGTGAAATCTTTAACTTGAAATATCTCGAAAATTACTCGATAGATGTTTTTATACTTTATACGTTTCTGAAGATAAGTATTGTCTATAATTGTATAAAATTTCGTAAAAATCTGTCGAGTAAGAAACGAGATATTTAGAGTTAAATTTTGGTTTCGTTTGAAACCGTGAAATCTTTAACTTCAAATATCTCGAAAACTACTCGATAGATTTTGTTTATATTTTAAACGTATATGAAGACAAGTATTGTATATAATTGTATAAAATTTCGTAAAAATCTGTCAAGTAGGAAACGAGATATTTAGAGTTAAATATTGTTTTCTTTTGAAACAGTGAAATCTTTAACTTCAAATATCTCGAAAACTGCACGATAGATTTTGTTTATATTTTAAACGTATATGAAGACAAGTATTGTATATAATTGTATAAAATTTCGTAAGAATCATTCGAATAGGAAACGAGATATTTAGAGTAAAATATTGTTTTCGTTTGAAACAGTGAAATCTTTAACTTGAAATATCTCGAAAACTACACGATAGATTTGTCTTATATTTTACGTGTGTATGAAGAGAAGGATTGTCTATAATTGTATAAAATTTCGTAAAAATCTGTCAAATAGGAAACGAGATATTTAAAGTTAAATTTTGATTACGTATGAAACAGTGAAATCTTTAACTTGAAATACCTCGAAAACTACTTGATAGATTTTGTTTATATTTTATACGTATATGAAGGCAAGTGTTATCTATAAGTGTATAAAATTTCGTAAAAATCTGTCGAGTAGGAAACGAGATATTTAAAGTTAAATTTTGATTTCGTATGAAACATTGAAATCTTTAACTTGAAATATCTCGAAAACTACTCGATAGATTTGGTTTATATTATATACGTTTATAAAGACAAGTATTCCCTATAATTTTATAAAATTTCATAAAAATCTGTCGAGTAGGAAACCAGATATTTAGAGTTAAATATTGTTTTCGTTTGAAACAGTGAAATCTTTAACTTGAAATATCTCGAAAACTACACGACAGATTTGTCTTATATTTTACGTGTGTATGAAGAGAAGGATTGTCTATAATTGTATAAAATTTCGTAAAAATCTGTCGAGTAGGAAAAGAGATATTTAAAGTTAAATTTTGGGTTTTCTATGAAACAGTGAAATCTTTAACTTGAAATACCTCGAAAACTACTTGATAGATTTTGTTTATATTTTATACGTATATGAAGACCACTATTGTCTATAATTGTATAAAATTTCGTAAAAATCTGTCGAGCAGGAAACGAGATATTTAGAGTTAAATTTGGGTTTCGTTTGAAACAGTGAAATCTTTAACTTGAAATATCTCGTAAACTACACGATAAATTTGTGTTATATTTTACGTGTGTATGAAGAGAAGGATTGTCTATAATTGTATAAAATTTCGTAAAAATCTGTCGAGTAGGAAACGAGATATTTAGACTTTAATTTTGGTTTCGTTTGAAACAGTGAAATCATTAACTTCAAATATCTCGAAAACTACTCGATAGATTTGTCTTATATTTTACCTGTATATGAAGAGAAGGATTGTCTATAATTGTATAAAATTTCGTAAAAATCTGTCGAGTAGGGAACGAGATATTTAAAGTTAAATTTTGATTTCGTATGAAACAGTGAAATCTTTAACTTGATATATCTCGAAAATTACTCGATAGATGTTTTTTATACTTTATACGTTTATGAAGATAAGTATTGTCTATAATTGTATAAAATTTCGTAAAAATCTGTCGAGTAGGTAACGAGATATTTAGACTTTAATTTTGGGTTTTCTATGAAACAGTGAAATCTTTAACTTGAAATACCTCGAAAACTACTTGATAGATTTTGTTTATATTTTATACGTATATGAAGACCACTATTGTCTATAATTGTATAACATTTCGTAAAAATCTGTCGAGTAGGAAACGAGATATTTAGACTTTAATTTTGGCTTCGTTTGAAACAGTGAAATCATTAACTTGAAATATCTAAAAAAACTACTCGATAGTATTTGATTATATTTTACCTGTATATGAAGAGAAGGATTGTCTATAATTGTATAAAATTTCGTAAAAATCTGTCGAGTAGGGAACGAGATATTTAAAGTTAAATTTTGATTTCGTATGAAACAGTGAAATCTTTAACTTGAAATATCTCGAAAATTACTCGATAGATGTTTTTTATACTTTATACGTTTATGAAGATAAGTATTGTCTATAATTGTATAAAATTTCGTAAAAATCTGTCGAGTAAGAAACGAAACATTTAGAGTAAAATATTGTTTTCGTTTGAAACAGTGAAATCTTTAACTTCAAATATCTCGAAAACTACTCGATAGATTTTGTTTATATTTTAAACGTATATGAAGACAAGTATTGTATATAATTGTATAAAATTTCGTAAGAATCATTCGAGTAGGAAACGAGATATTTAGAGTTAAGTTTTGGGTTTCATATGAAACAGTGAAATCTTTAACTTGAATTACGTCGAAAACTACTTGATAGATTTTGTTTATATATTAAACGTATATAAAGACAACTATTGTCTATAATTGTATAAAATTTCGTAAAAATCTGTCAAGTAGGAAACGAGATATTTAGAGTTAAATATTGTTTTCGTTTGAAACAGTGAAATCTTTAACTTGAAATATCTCGAAAACTACACGACAGATTTGTCTTATATTTTACGTGTGTATGAAGAGAAGGATTGTCTATAATTGTATAAAATTTCGTAAAAATCTGTCGAGTAGGAAACGAGATATTTAAAGTCAAATTTTGATTTCATATGAAACAGTGAAACCTTTAACTTGAAATATCTCGAAAACTACTCGATAGATTTTTTTTTACGTTTATGAAAACAAGTATTGTCTATAATTGTATAAAATTTCGTAAAAATCAGTCGAGCAGGAAACGAGATATTTAGAGTTAAATTTTGGTTTCGTTTGAAACAGTGAAATCTTTAACTTGAAATATCTCGTAAACTACACGATAAATTTGTCTTATATTTTACGTGTGTATGAAGAGAAGGATTGTCTATAATTGCATAAAATTTCGTAAAAATCTGTCGAGTAGGAAACGAGATATTTAGACTTTAATTTTGGTTTCGTTTGAAACAGTGATATCATTAACTTCAAATATCTCGAAAACTACTCGATAGATTTGTCTTATATTTTACCTGTATATGAAGAGAAGGATTGTCTATAATTGTATAAAATTTCGTAAAAATCTGTCGAGTAGGGAACGAGATATTTAAAGTTAAATTTTGATTTCGTATGAAACAGTGAAATCTTTAACTTGAAATTTCTCGAAAACTACTCGATAGATTTTTTTTATACTTTATACGTTTATGAAGATAAGTATTGTCTATAATTCTATAAAATTTCGTAAAAATCTGTCGAGTAGGAAACGAGATATTTAGACTTTAATTTTGGTTTCGTTTGAAACAGTGAAATCATTAACTTGAAATATCTAAAAAAACTACTTGATAGTATTTGATTATATTTTATACGTATATGAAGGCAAGTATTATCTATAATTGTATAAAATTTCGTAAAAATCTGTCGAGTAGGAAACGAGATATTTAAAGTTAAATTTTGATTTCGTATGAAACAGTGAAATCTTTAACTTGAAATATCTCGAAAACTACTCGATAGATGTTTTTATACTTTATACGTTTATGAAGATAAGTATTGTCTATAATTGTATAAAATTTCGTAAAAATGTGTCGAGTAGGAAACGAGATATTTAGAGTTAAATATTGTTTGCTTTTGAAACAGTGAAATCTTTAACTTCAAATATCTCGAAAACTACTCGATAGATTTTGTTTATATTTTAAACGTATATGAAGACAAGTATTGTATATAATTGTATAAAATTTCGTAAGAATCATTCGAGTAGGAAACGAGATATTTAGAGTTAAGTTTTGGGTTTCATATGAAACAGTGAAATCTTTAACTTCAATTACGTCGAAAACTACTTGATAGATTTTGTTTATATATTAAACGTATATAAAGACAAGTATTGTCTATAATTGTATAAAATTTCGTAAAAATCTGTCGAGTAAGAAACGAAATATTTAGAGTAAAATATTGTTTTCGTTTAAAACAGTGAAATCTTTAACTTGAAATATCTCGAAAACTACACGATAGATTTGTCTTATATTTTACGTGTGTATGAAGAGAAGGATTGTCTGTAATTGTATAAAATTTCGTAAAAATCTGTCAAATAGGAAACGAGATATTTAAAGTTAAATTTGATTACGTATGAAACAGTGAAATCTTTAACTTGAAATACCTCGAAAACTACTTGATAGATTTTGTTTATATTTTATACGTATATGAAGACAACTATTGTCTATAATTGTATAAAATTTCGTAAAAATCTGTCGAGTAAGAAACGAGATATTTAGAGTTAAATTTTGATTTCGTTTGAAACCGTAAATCTTTAACTTCAAATATCTCGAAAACTACTCGATAAATTTTGTTTATATTTTTAACGTATATGAAGACAAGTATTGTCTATAATTGCATTAAATTTCGTAAAAATCTGTCAAGTTGGAAACGAGATATTTAGAGTTAAATATTGTTTTCTTTTGAAACAGTGAAATCTTTAACTTCAAATATCTCGAAAACTACTCGATAGATTTTGTTTATATTTTAAACGTATATGAAGACAAGTAATGTATATAATTGTATAAAATTTCGTAAGAATCATTCGAGTAGGAAACGAGATATTTAGAGTTAAGTTTTGGGTTTCATATGAAACAGTGAAATCTTTAACTAGAATTACGTCGAAAACTACTTGGTAGATTTTGTTTATATTTTAAACGTATATGAAGACAAGTATTGTCTATAATTGTATAAAATTTCGTAAAAATCTGTCGAGTAGGAAACGAGATATTTAAATTCAATTTTGATTTCGTATGAAACAGTGAAATCTTTAACTTGAAATATCTCGAAAACTACTCGATAGATTTGGTTTATATTATATACGTTTATAAAGACAAGTATTCCCTATAATTTTATAAAATTTCATAAAAATCTGTCGAGTAGGAAACCAGATATTTAGAGTTAAATATTGTTTTCGTTTGAAACAGTGAAATCTTTAACTTGAAATATC
The DNA here is from genome assembly GCF_049639745.1 of Rhodnius prolixus. NCBI lineage: Eukaryota > Metazoa > Arthropoda > Insecta > Hemiptera > Reduviidae > Rhodnius > Rhodnius prolixus. The sequence continues at coordinate 1,174,818 of NW_027411627.1, read as the reverse complement.
TCGAAAACTACACGACAGATTTGTCTTATATTTTACGTGTGTATGAAGAGAAGGATTGTCTATAATTGTATAAAATTTCGTAAAAATCTGTCGAGTAGGAAACGAGATATTTAAAGTTAAATTTTGGGTTTTCTATGAAACAGTGAAATCTTTAACTTGAAATACCTCGAAAACTACTTGATAGATTTTGTTTATATTTTATACGTATATGAAGACCACTATTGTCTATAATTGTATAAAATTTCGTAAAAATCTGTCGAGCAGGAAACGAGATATTTAGAGTTAAATTTTGGTTTCGTTTGAAACAGTGAAATCTTTAACTTGAAATATCTCGTAAACTACACGATAAATTTGTCTTATATTTTACGTGTGTATGAAGAGAAGGATTGTCTATAATTGCATAAAATTTCGTAAAAATCTGTCGAGTAGGAAACGAGATATTTAGACTTTAATTTTGGTTTCGTTTGAAACAGTGAAATCATTAACTTCAAATATCTCGAAAACTACTCGATAGATTTGTCTTATATTTTACCTGTATATGAAGAGAAGTATTGTCTATAATTGTATAAAATTTCGTAAAAATCTGTCGAGTAGGGAACGAGATATTTAAAGTTAAATTTTGATTTCGTATGAAACAGTGAAATCTTTAACTTGAAATATCTCGAAAATTACTCGATAGATGTTTTTTATACTTTATACGTTTATGAAGATAAGTATTGTCTATAATTGTATAAAATTTCGTAAAAATCTGTCGAGTAGGTAACGAGATATTTAGACTTTAATTTTGGGTTTTCTATGAAACAGTGAAATCTTTAACTTGAAATACCTCGAAAACTACTTGATAGATTTTGTTTATATTTTATACGTATATGAAGACCACTATTGTCTATAATTGTATAACATTTCGTAAAAATCTGTCGAGTAGGAAACGAGATATTTAGACTTTAATTTTGGCTTCGTTTGAAACAGTGAAATCATTAACTTGAAATATCTAAAAAAACTACTCGATAGTATTTGATTATATTTTACCTGTATATGAAGAGAAGGATTGTCTATAATTGTATAAAATTTCGTAAAAATCTGTCGAGTAGGGAACGAGATATTTAAAGTTAAATTTTGATTTCGTATGAAACAGTGAAATCTTTAACTTGAAATATCTCGAAAATTACTCGATAGATGTTTTTTATACTTTATACGTTTATGAAGATAAGTATTGTCTATAATTGTATAAAATTTCGTAAAAATCTGTCGAGTAAGAAACGAAACATTTAGAGTAAAATATTGTTTTCGTTTGAAACAGTGAAATCTTTAACTTCAAATATCTCGAAAACTACTCGATAGATTTTGTTTATATTTTAAACGTATATGAAGACAAGTATTGTATATAATTGTATAAAATTTCGTAAGAATCATTCGAGTAGGAAACGAGATATTTAGAGTTAAGTTTTGGGTTTCATATGAAACAGTGAAATCTTTAACTTGAATTACGTCGAAAACTACTTGATAGATTTTGTTTATATATTAAACGTATATAAAGACAACTATTGTCTATAATTGTATAAAATTTCGTAAAAATCTGTCAAGTAGGAAACGAGATATTTAGAGTTAAATATTGTTTTCGTTTGAAACAGTGAAATCTTTAACTTGAAATATCTCGAAAACTACACGACAGATTTGTCTTATATTTTACGTGTGTATGAAGAGAAGGATTGTCTATAATTGTATAAAATTTCGTAAAAATCTGTCGAGTAGGAAACGAGATATTTAAAGTCAAATTTTGATTTCATATGAAACAGTGAAACCTTTAACTTGAAATATCTCGAAAACTACTCGATAGATTTTTTTTTACGTTTATGAAAACAAGTATTGTCTATAATTGTATAAAATTTCGTAAAAATCAGTCGAGCAGGAAACGAGATATTTAGAGTTAAATTTTGGTTTCGTTTGAAACAGTGAAATCTTTAACTTGAAATATCTCGTAAACTACACGATAAATTTGTCTTATATTTTACGTGTGTATGAAGAGAAGGATTGTCTATAATTGCATAAAATTTCGTAAAAATCTGTCGAGTAGGAAACGAGATATTTAGACTTTAATTTTGGTTTCGTTTGAAACAGTGATATCATTAACTTCAAATATCTCGAAAACTACTCGATAGATTTGTCTTATATTTTACCTGTATATGAAGAGAAGGATTGTCTATAATTGTATAAAATTTCGTAAAAATCTGTCGAGTAGGGAACGAGATATTTAAAGTTAAATTTTGATTTCGTATGAAACAGTGAAATCTTTAACTTGAAATTTCTCGAAAACTACTCGATAGATTTTTTTTATACTTTATACGTTTATGAAGACAAGTATTGTCTATAATTGTATAAAATTTCGTAAAAATCTGTCGAGTAGGGAACGAGATATTTAAAGTTAAATTTTGATTTCGTATGAAACAGTGAAATCTTTAACTTGAAATTTCTCGAAAACTACTCGATAGATTTTTTTTATACTTTATACGTTTATGAAGACAAGTATTGTCTATAATTGTATAAAATTTCGTAAAAATCTGTCGAGTAGGGAACGAGATATTTAAAGTTAAATTTTGATTTCGTATGAAACAGTGAAATCTTTAACTTGAAATTTCTCGAAAACTACTCGATAGATTTTTTTTATACTTTATACGTTTATGAAGACAAGTATTGTCTATAATTGTATAAAATTTCGTAAAAATCTGTCGAGTAGGGAACGAGATATTTAAAGTTAAATTTTGATTTCGTATGAAACAGTGAAATCTTTAACTTGAAATTTCTCGAAAACTACTCGATAGATTTTTTTTATACTTTATACGTTTATGAAGACAAGTATTGTCTATAATTGTATAAAATTTCGTAAAAATCTGTCGAGTAGGGAACGAGATATTTAAAGTTAAATTTTGATTTCGTATGAAACAGTGAAATCTTTAACTTGAAATTTCTCGAAAACTACTCGATAGATTTTTTTTATACTTTATACGTTTATGAAGACAAGTATTGTCTATAATTGTATAAAATTTCGTAAAAATCTGTCGAGTAGGGAACGAGATATTTAAAGTTAAATTTTGATTTCGTATGAAACAGTGAAATCTTTAACTTGAAATTTCTCGAAAACTACTCGATAGATTTTTTTTATACTTTATACGTTTATGAAGACAAGTATTGTCTATAATTGTATAAAATTTCGTAAAAATCTGTCGAGTAGGGAACGAGATATTTAAAGTTAAATTTTGATTTCGTATGAAACAGTGAAATCTTTAACTTGAAATTTCTCGAAAACTACTCGATAGATTTTTTTTATACTTTATACGTTTATGAAGACAAGTATTGTCTATAATTCTATAAAATTTCGTAAAAATCTGTCGAGTAGGAAACGAGATATTTAGACTTTAATTTTGGTTTCGTTTGAAACAGTGAAATCATTAACTTGAAATATCTAAAAAAACTACTTGATAGTATTTGATTATATTTTATACGTATATGAAGGCAAGTATTATCTATAATTGTATAAAATTTCGTAAAAATCTGTCGAGTAGGAAACGAGATATTTAAAGTTAAATTTTGATTTCGTATGAAACAGTGAAATCTTTAACTTGAAATATCTCGAAAACTACTCGATAGATGTTTTTATACTTTATACGTTTATGAAGATAAGTATTGTCTATAATTGTATAAAATTTCGTAAAAATGTGTCGAGTAGGAAACGAGATATTTTGAGTTAAATATTGTTTGCTTTTGAAACAGTGAAATCTTTAACTTCAAATATCTCGAAAACTACTCGATAGATTTTGTTTATATTTTAAACGTATATGAAGACAAGTATTGTATATAATTGTATAAAATTTCGTAAGAATCATTCGAGTAGGAAACGAGATATTTAGAGTTAAGTTTTGGGTTTCATATGAAACAGTGAAATCTTTAACTTGAATTACGTCGAAAACTACTTGATAGATTTTGTTTATATATTAAACGTATATAAAGACAAGTATTGTCTGTAATTGTATAAAATTTCGTAAAAATCTGTCGAGTAAGAAACGAAATATTTAGAGTAAAATATTGTTTTCGTTTAAAACAGTGAAATCTTTAACTTGAAATATCTCGAAAACTACACGATAGATTTGTCTTATATTTTACGTGTGTATGAAGAGAAGGATTGTCTGTAATTGTATAAAATTTCGTAAAAATCTGTCAAATAGGAAACGAGATATTTAAAGTTAAATTTGATTACGTATGAAACAGTGAAATCTTTAACTTGAAATACCTCGAAAACTACTTGATAGATTTTGTTTATATTTTATACGTATATGAAGACAACTATTGTCTATAATTGTATAAAATTTCGTAAAAATCTGTCGAGTAAGAAACGAGATATTTAGAGTTAAATTTTGATTTCGTTTGAAACCGTAAATCTTTAACTTCAAATATCTCGAAAACTACTCGATAAATTTTGTTTATATTTTTAACGTATATGAAGACAAGTATTGTCTATAATTGCATTAAATTTCGTAAAAATCTGTCAAGTTGGAAACGAGATATTTAGAGTTAAATATTGTTTTCTTTTGAAACAGTGAAATCTTTAACTTCAAATATCTCGAAAACTACTCGATAGATTTTGTTTATATTTTAAACGTATATGAAGACAAGTAATGTATATAATTGTATAAAATTTCTTAAGAATCATTCGAGTAGGAAACGAGATATTTAGAGTTAAGTTTTGGGTTTCATATGAAACAGTGAAATCTTTAACTAGAATTACGTCGAAAACTACTTGGTAGATTTTGTTTATATTTTAAACGTATATGAAGACAAGTATTGTCTATAATTGTATAAAATTTCGTAAAAATCTGTCGAGTAGGAAACGAGATATTTAAATTCAATTTTGATTTCGTATGAAACAGTGAAATCTTTAACTTGAAATATCTCGAAAACTACTCGATAGATTTGGTTTATATTATATACGTTTATAAAGACAAGTATTCCCTATAATTTTATAAAATTTCATAAAAATCTGTCGAGTAGGAAACCAGATATTTAGAGTTAAATATTGTTTTCGTTTGAAACAGTGAAATCTTTAACTTGAAATATCTCGAAAACTACACGACAGATTTGTCTTATATTTTACGTGTGTATGAAGAGAAGGATTGTCTATAATTGTATAAAATTTCGTAAAAATCTGTCGAGTAGGAAACGAGATATTTAAAGTTAAATTTTGGGTTTTCTATGAAACAGTGAAATCTTTAACTTGAAATACCTCGAAAACTACTTGATAGATTTTGTTTATATTTTATACGTATATGAAGACCACTATTGTCTATAATTGTATAAAATTTCGTAAAAATCTGTCGAGCAGGAAACGAGATATTTAGAGTTAAATTTTGGTTTCGTTTGAAACAGTGAAATCTTTAACTTGAAATATCTCGTAAACTACACGATAAATTTGTGTTATATTTTACGTGTGTATGAAGAGAAGGATTGTCTATAATTGTATAAAATTTAGTAAAAATCTGTCGAGTAGGAAACGAGATATTTAGACTTTAATTTTGGTTTCGTTTGAAACAGTGAAATCATTAACTTCAAATATCTCGAAAACTACTCGATAGATTTGTCTTATATTTTACCTGTATATGAAGATAAGGATTGTCTATAATTGTATAAAATTTCGTAAAAATCTGTCGAGTAGGGAACGAGATATTTAAAGTTAAATTTTGATTTCGTATGAAACAGTGAAATCTTTAACTTGAAATATCTCGAAAATTACTCGATAGATGTTTTTTATACTTTATACGTTTATGAAGATAAGTATTGTCTATAATTGTATAAAATTTCGTAAAAATCTGTCGAGTAGGAAACGAGATATTTAGACTTTAATTTTGGGTTTTCTATGAAACAGTGAAATCTTTAACTTGAAATACCTCGAAAACTACTTGATAGATTTTGTTTATATTTTATACGTATATGAAGACCACTATTGTCTATAATTGTATAACATTTCGTAAAAATCTGTCGAGTAGGAAACGAGATATTTAGACTTTAATTTTGGCTTCGTTTGAAACAGTGAAATCATTAACTTGAAATATCTAAAAAAACTACTCGATAGTATTTGATTATATTTTACCTGTATATGAAGAGAAGGATTGTCTATAATTGTATAAAATTTCGTAAAAATCTGTCGAGTAGGGAACGAGATATTTAAAGTTAAATTTTGATTTCGTATGAAACAGTGAAATCTTTAACTTGAAATATCTCGAAAATTACTCGATAGATGTTTTTTATACTTTATACGTTTATGAAGATAAGTATTGTCTATAATTGTATAAAATTTCGTAAAAATCTGTCGAGTAAGAAACGAGATATTTAGAGTTAAATTTTGGTTTCGTTTGAAACCGTGAAATCTTTAACTTCAAATATCTCGAAAACTACTCGATAGATTTTGTTTATATTTTAAACATATATGAAGACAAGTATTGTATATAATTGTATAAAATTTCGTAAGAATCATTCGAGTAGGAATCGAGATATTTAGAGTTAAGTTTTGGGTTTCATATGAAACAGTGAAATCTTTAACTTGAATTACGTCGAAAACTACTTGGTAGATTTTGTTTATATATTGAACGTATATAAAGACAAGTATTGTCTATAATTGTATAAAATTTCGTAAAAATCTGTCGAGTAAGAAACGAAATATTTAGAGTAAAATATTGTTTTCGTTTGAAACAGTGAAATCTTTAACTTCAAATATCTCGAAAACTACTCGATAGATTTTGTTTATATTTTAAACGTATATGAAGACAAGTATTGTATATAATTGTATAAAATTTCGTAAGAATCATTCGAGTAGGAAACGAGATATTTAGAGTTAAGTTTTGGGTTTCATATGAAACAGTGAAATCTTTAACTTGAATTACGTCGAAAACTACTTGATAGATTTTGTTTATATATTAAACGTATATAAAGACAACTATTGTCTATAATTGTATAAAATTTCGTAAAAATCTGTCGAGTAAGAAACGAAATATTTACAGTAAAATATTGTTTTCGTTTGAAACAGTGAAATCTTTAACTTGAAATATCTCGAAAACTACACGATAGATTTGTCTTATATTTTACGTGTGTATGAAGAGAAGGATTCTCTATAATTGTATAAAATTTCGTAAAAATCTGTCAAGTAGGAAACGAGATATTTAGAGTTAAATATTGTTTTCTTTTGAAACAGTGAAATCTTTAACTTCAAATATCTCGAAAACTACTCGATAGATTTTGTTTATATTTTAAACGTATATGAAGACAAGTATTGTATATAATTGTATAAAATTTCGTAAGAATCATTCGAGTAGGAAACGAGATATTTAGAGTTAAGTTTTGGGTTTCATATGAAACAGTGAAATCTTTATCTTGAATTACGTCGAAAACTACTTGGTAGATTTTGTTTATATTTTAAACCTATATGAAGACAAGTATTGTCTATAATTGTATAAAATTTCGTAAAAATCTGTCGAGTAAGAAACGAGATATTTAGAGTTAAATATTGTTTTCGTTTGAAACAGTGAAATCTTTAACTTGAAATATCTCGAAAACTACACGACAGATTTGTCTTATATTTTACGTGTGTATGAAGAGAAGGATTGTCTATAATTGTATAAAATTTCGTAAAAATCTGTCGAGTAGGAAACGAGATATTTAAAGTCAAATTTTGATTTCATATGAAACAGTGAAACCTTTAACTTGAAATATCTCGAAAACTACTCGATAGATTTTTTTTTTACGTTTATGAAGACAAGTATTGTCTATAATTGTATAAAATTTCGTAAAAATCAGTCGAGCAGGAAACGAGATATTTAGAGTTAAATTTTGGTTTCGTTTGAAACAGTGAAATCTTTAACTTGAAATATCTCGTAAACTATACGATAAATTTGTCTTATATTTTACGTGTGTATGAAGAGAAGGATTGTCTATAATTGCATAAAATTTCGTAAAAATCTGTTGAGTAGGAAACGAGATATTTAGACTTTAATTTTGGTTTCGTTTGAAACAGTGATATCATTAACTTCAAATATCTCGAAAACTACTTGATAGATTTTGTTTATATTTTATACGTATATGAAGACCACTATTGTCTATAATTGTATAACATTTCGTAAAAATCTGTCGAGTAGGAAACGAGATATTTAGACTTTAATTTTGGCTTCGTTTGAAACAGTGAAATCATTAACTTGAAATATCTAAAAAAACTACTCGATAGTATTTGATTATATTTTACCTGTATATGAAGAGAAGGATTGTCTATAATTGTATAAAATTTCGTAAAAATCTGTCGAGTAGGGAACGAGATATTTAAAGTTAAATTTTGATTTCGTATGAAACAGTGAAATCTTTAACTTGAAATATCTCGAAAATTACTCGATAGATGTTTTTTATACTTTATACGTTTATGAAGATAAGTATTGTCTATAATTGTATAAAATTTCGTAAAAATCTGTCGAGTAAGAAACGAGATATTTAGAGTTAAATTTTGGTTTCGTTTGAAACCGTGAAATCTTTAACTTCAAATATCTCGAAAACTACTCGATAGATTTTGTTTATATTTTAAACATATATGAAGACAAGTATTGTATATAATTGTATAAAATTTCGTAAGAATCATTCGAGTAGGAATCGAGATATTTAGAGTTAAGTTTTGGGTTTCATATGAAACAGTGAAATCTTTAACTTGAATTACGTCGAAAACTACTTGGTAGATTTTGTTTATATATTGAACGTATATAAAGACAAGTATTGTCTATAATTGTATAAAATTTCGTAAAAATCTGTCGAGTAAGAAACGAAATATTTAGAGTAAAATATTGTTTTCGTTTGAAACAGTGAAATCTTTAACTTCAAATATCTCGAAAACTACTCGATAGATTTTGTTTATATTTTAAACGTATATGAAGACAAGTATTGTATATAATTGTATAAAATTTCGTAAGAATCATTCGAGTAGGAAACGAGATATTTAGAGTTAAGTTTTGGGTTTCATATGAAACAGTGAAATCTTTAACTTGAATTACGTCGAAAACTACTTGATAGATTTTGTTTATATATTAAACGTATATAAAGACAACTATTGTCTATAATTGTATAAAATTTCGTAAAAATCTGTCGAGTAAGAAACGAAATATTTACAGTAAAATATTGTTTTCGTTTGAAACAGTGAAATCTTTAACTTGAAATATCTCGAAAACTACACGATAGATTTGTCTTATATTTTACGTGTGTATGAAGAGAAGGATTCTCTATAATTGTATAAAATTTCGTAAAAATCTGTCAAGTAGGAAACGAGATATTTAGAGTTAAATATTGTTTTCTTTTGAAACAGTGAAATCTTTAACTTCAAATATCTCGAAAACTACTCGATAGATTTTGTTTATATTTTAAACGTATATGAAGACCACTATTGTCTATAATTGTATAACATTTCGTAAAAATCTGTCGAGTAGGAAACGAGATATTTAGACTTTAATTTTGGCTTCGTTTGAAACAGTGAAATCATTAACTTGAAATATCTAAAAAAACTACTCGATAGTATTTGATTATATTTTACCTGTATATGAAGAGAAGGATTGTCTATAATTGTATAAAATTTCGTAAAAATCTGTCGAGTAGGGAACGAGATATTTAAAGTTAAATATTGTTTTCGTTTGAAACAGTGAAATCTTTAACTTGAAATATCTCGAAAACTACACGACAGATTTGTCTTATATTTTACGTGTGTATGAAGAGAAGGATTGTCTATAATTGTATAAAATTTCGTAAAAATCTGTCGAGTAGGAAACGAGATATTTAAAGTCAAATTTTGATTTCATATGAAACAGTGAAACCTTTAACTTGAAATATCTCGAAAACTACTCGATAGATTTTTTTTTTACGTTTATGAAGACAAGTATTGTCTATAATTGTATAAAATTTCGTAAAAATCAGTCGAGCAGGAAACGAGATATTTAGAGTTAAATTTTGGTTTCGTTTGAAACAGTGAAATCTTTAACTTGAAATATCTCGTAAACTATACGATAAATTTGTCTTATATTTTACGTGTGTATGAAGAGAAGGATTGTCTATAATTGCATAAAATTTCGTAAAAATCTGTTGAGTAGGAAACGAGATATTTAGACTTTAATTTTGGTTTCGTTTGAAACAGTGATATCATTAACTTCAAATATCTCGAAAACTACTCGATAGATTTGTCTTATATTTTACTTGTATATGAAGAGAAGGATTGTCTATAATTGTATAAAATTTCGTAAAAATCTGTCGAGTAGGGAACGAGATATTTAAAGTTAAATTTTGATTTCGTATGAAACAGTGAAATCTTTAACTTGAAATTTCTCGAAAACTACTCGATAGATTTTTTTTATACTTTATACGTTTATGAAGATAAGTATTGTCTATAATTGTATAAAATTTCGTAAAAATCTGTTGAGTAGGAAACGAGATATTTAGACTTTAATTTTGGTTTCGTTTGAAACAGTGAAATCATTAACTTGAAATATCTAAAAAAACTACTCGATAGTATTTGATTATATTTTATACGTATATGAAGGCAAGTATTATCTATAATTGTATAAAATTTCGTAAAAATCTGTCGAGTAGGAAACGAGATATTTAGACTTTAATTTTGGTTTCGTTTGAAACAGTGAAATCATTAACTTCAAATATCACGAAAACTACTCGATAGATTTGTCTTATATTTTACCTGTATATGAAGAGAAGGATTGTCTATAATTGTATCAAATTTCGTAAAAATCTGTCGAGTAGGAAACGAGATATTTAAAGTTAAATTTTGATTTCGTATGAAACAGTGAAATCTTTAACTTGAAATATCTCGAAAACTACTCGATAGATGTTTTTATACTTTATACGTTTATGAAGATAAGTATTGTCTATAATTGTATAAAATTTCGTAAAAATGTGTCGAGTAGGAAACGAGATATTTAGAGTTAAATATTGTTTTCTTTTGAAACAGTGAAATCTTTAACTTGAATTACGTCGAAAACTACTTGATAGATTTTGTTTATATATTAAACGTATATAAAGACAAGTATTGTCTATAATTGTATAAAATTTCGTAAAAATCTGTCCAATAGGAAACGAGATATTTAAAGTTAAATTTTGATTACGTATGAAACAGTGAAATCTTTAACTTGAAATACCTCGAAAACTACTTGATAGATTTTGTTTATATTTTATACGTATATGAAGACAACTATTGTCTATAATTGTATAAAATTTCGTAAAAATCTGTCGAGTAAGAAACGAGATATTTAGAGTTAAATTTTGGTTTCGTTTGAAACCGTGAAATCTTTAACTTCAAATATCTCGAAAACTACTCGATAAATTTTGTTTATATTTTTAACGTATATGAAGACAAGTATTGTCTATAATTGCATTAAATTTCGTAAAAATCTGTCAACTTGGAAACGAGATATTTAGAGTTAAATATTGTTTTCTTTTGAAACAGTGAAATCTTTAACTTCAAATATCTCGAAAACTACTCGATAGATTTTGTTTATATTTTAAACGTATATGAAGACAAGTATTGTATATAATTGTATAAAATTTCGTAAGAATCATTCGAGTAGGAAACGAGATATTTAGAGTTAAGTTTTGGGTTTCATATGAAACAGTGAAATCTTTAACTTGAAATATCTCGTAAACTACTCGATAGATTTTGTTTATATTTTAAACGTATATGAAGACAAGTATTGTATATAATTGTATAAAATTTCGTAAGAATCATTCGAGTAGGAAACGAGATATTTAGAGTTAAGTTTTGGGTTTCATATGAAACAGTGAAATCCTTAACTTGAAATATCTCGAAAACTACTCGATAGATGTTTTTTATACTTTATACTTTTATGAAGATAAGTATTGTCTATAATTCTATAAAATTTCGTAAAAATCTGTCGAGTAAGAAACGAGATATTTAGAGTTAAATATTGTTTTCGTTTGAAACAGTGAAATCATTAACTTGAAATATCTAAAAAAACTACTCGATAGTATTTGATTATATTTTATACGTATATGAAGGCATGTATTATCTATAATTGTATAAAATTTCGTAAAAATCTGTCGAGTAGGAAACGAGATATTTAGACTTTAATTTTGGTTTCGTTTGAAACAGTGAAATCATTAACTTCAAATATCACGAAAACTACTCGATAGATTTGTCTTATATTTTGCCCGTATATGAAGAGAAGGATTGTCTATAATTGTATCAAATTTCGTAAAAATCTGTCGAGTAGGAAACGAGATATTTAAAGTTAAATTTTGATTTCGTATGAAACAGTGAAATCTTTAACTTGAAATATCTCGAAAACTACTTGATAGATGTTTTTTATACTTTATACGTTTATGAAGATAAGTATTGTCTATAATTGTATAAAATTTCGTAAAAATGTGTCGAGTAGGAAACGAGATATTTAGACTTTAATTTTGGGTTTTCTATGAAACAGTGAAATCTTTAACTTGAAATACCTCGAAAACTACTTGATAGATTTTGTTTATATTTTATACGTATATGAAGACCACTATTGTCTATAATTGTATAAAATTTCGTAAAAATCTGTCGAGTAGGAAACGAGATATTTAGACTTTAATTTTGGTTTCGTTTGAAACAGTGAAATCATTAACTTGAAATATCTAAAAAAACTACTCGATAGTATTTGATTATATTTTATACGTTTATGAAGATAAGTATTGTCTATAATTGTATAAAATTTCGTAAAAATGTGTCGAGTAGGAAACGAGATATTTAGACTTTAATTTTGGGTTTTCTATGAAACAGTGAAATCTTTAACTTGAAATACCTCGAAAACTACTTGATAGATTTTGTTTATATTTTATACGTATATGAAGACAACTATTGTCTATAATTGTATAAAATTTCGTAAAAATCTGTCGAGTAAGAAACGAGATATTTAGAGTTAAATATTGTTTTCGTTTTAAACAGTGAAATCTTTAACTTGAAATATCTCGAAAACTACACGACAGATTTGTCTTATATTTTGCGTGTGTATGATGAGAAGGATTGTCTATAATTGTATAAAATTTCGTAAAAATCTGTCGAGTAGGAAACGAGATATTTAAAGTTAAATTTTGATTTCTTATGAAACCGTGAAATCTTTAACTTGAAATATCTCGAAAACTACTCGCTAGTATTTGATTATATTTTATACGTATATGAAGGCAAGTGTTATCTATAAGTGTATAAAATTTCGTAAAAATCTGTCGAGTAGGAAACGAGATATTTAAAGTTAAATTTTGATTTCGTATGAAACAGTGAAATCTTTAACTTGAAATATCTCGAAAACTACTCGATAGATTTGGTTTATATTATATACGTTTATAAAGACAAGTATTCCCTATAATTTTATAAAATTTCATAAAAATCTGTCGAGTAGGAAACCAGATATTTAGAGTTAAATATTGTTTTCGTTTGAAACAGTGAAATCTTTAACTTGAAATATCTCGAAAACTACACGACAGATTTGTCTTATATTTTACGTGTGTATGAAGAGAAGGATTGTCTATAATTGTATAAAATTTCGTAAAAATCTGTCGAGTAGGAAACGAGATATTTAAAGTTAAATTTTGGGTTTTCTATGAATCAGTGAAATCTTTAACTTGAAATACCTTGAAAACTACTTGATAGATTTTGTTTATATTTTATACGTATATGAAGACCACTATTGTCTATAATTGTATAAAATTTCGTAAAAATCTGTCGAGCAGGAAACGAGATATTTAGAGTTAAATTTTGGTTTCGTTTGAAACAGTGAAATCTTTAACTTGAAATATCTCGTAAACTACACGATAAATTTGTGTTATATTTTACGTGTGTATGAAGAGAAGAATTGTCTATAATTGTATAAAATTTCGTAAAAATCTGTCGAGTAGGAAACGAGATATTTAGACTTTAATTTTGGTTTCGTTTGAAACATTGAAATCATTAACTTCAAATATCTCGAAAACTACTCGATAGATTTGTCTTATATTTTACCTGTATATGAAGAGAAGGATTGTCTATAATTGTATAAAATTTCGTAAAAATCATTCGAGTAGGGAACGAGATATTTAAAGTTAAATTTTGATTTCGTATGAAACAGTGAAATCTTTAACTTGAAATATCTCGAAAATTACTCGATAGATGTTTTTTATACTTTATACGTTTATGAAGATAAGTATTGTCTATAATTGTATAAAATTTCGTAAAAATCTGTCGAGTAGGAAACGAGATATTTAGACTTTAATTTTTGGTTTTCTATGAAACAGTGAAATCTTTAACTTGAAATACCTCGAAAACTACTTGATAGATTTTGTTTATATTTTATATGTATATGAAGACCACTATTGTCTATAGTTGTATAAAATTTCGTAAAAATCAGTCGAGTAGGAAACGAGATATTTAGACTTTAATTTTGGCTTCGTTTGAAACAGTGAAATCATTAACTTGAAATATCTAAAAAAACTACTCGATAGTATTTGATTATATTTTATACGTTTATGAAGATAAGTATTGTCTATAATTGTATAAAATTTCGTAAAAATCTGTCGAGTAGGAAACGAGATATTTAGACTTTAATTTTGGGTTTTCTATGAAACAGTGAAATCTTTAACTTGAAATACCTCGAAAACTACTTGATAGATTTTGTTTATATTTTATACGTATATGAAGACAACTATTGTCTATAATTGTATAAAATTTCGTAAAAATCTGTCGAGTAAGAAACGAGATATTTAGAGTTAAATTTTGGTTTCGTTTGAAACCGTGAAATCTTTAACTTCAAATATCTCGAAAACTACTCGATAGATTTTGTTTATATTTTAAACGTATATGAAGACAAGTATTGTATATAATTGTATAAAATTTCGTAAGAATCATTCGAGTAGGAAACGAGATATTTAGAGTTAAGTTTTGGGTTTCATATGAAACAGTGAAATCTTTAACTTGAATTACGTCGAAAACTACTTGGTAGATTTTGTTTATATTTTAAACGTATATGAAGACAAGTATTGTCTATAATTGTATAAAATTTCGTAAAAATCTGTCGAGTAAGAAACGAGATATTTAGAGTTAAATATTGTTTTCGTTTGAAACAGTGAAATCTTTAACTTGAAATATCTCGAAAACTACTCGATAGTATTTGATTATATTTTATACGTATATGGAGGCAAGTGTTATCTATAAGTGTATAAAATTTCGTAAAAATCTGTCGAGTAGGAAACGAGATATTTAGAGTAAAATTTTGGATTTTCTATGCAACAGTGAAATCTTTAACTTGAAATACCTCGAAAACTACTTGATAGACTTTGTTTATATTTTATACGTATATGAAGACAACTATTGTCTATAATTGTATAAAATTTCGTAAAAATCAGTCGAGTAGGAAACGAGATATTTAGAGTTAAATTTTGGTTTCGTATGCAACAGTGAAATCTTTAACTTGAAATACCTCGAAAACTACTTGATAGATTTTGTTTATATTTTATACGTATATGAAGACCACTATTGTCTATAATTGTATAAAATTTCGTAAAAATCTGTCGAGTAGGAAACGTGATATTTAGAGTTAAATTTTGGTTTCGTTTGAAACAGTGAAAACTTTAACTTGAAATATCTAAAAAAACTACTCGATAGTATTTGATTATATTTTATACGTATATGAAGGCAAGTATTATCTATAAGTGTATAAAATTTGGTAAAAATCAGTCGAGCAGGATACGAGATATTTAGAGTTAAATTTTGGTTTCGTTTGAAACAGTGAAATCTTTAACTTGAAATATCTCGAAAACTACACGATAAATTTGTCTTATATTTTACGTGTGTATGAAGAGAAGGATTGTCTATAATTGTATAAAATTTCGTAAAAATCTGTCGAGTAGGAAACGAGATATTTAGACTTTAATTTTGGTTTCGTTTGAAACAGTGAAATCATTAACTTGAAATATCTAAAAAAACTACTCGATAGTATTTGATTATATTTTATACGTATATGAAGGCAAGTATTATCTATAAGTGTATAAAATTTGGTAAAAATCAGTCGAGCAGGATACGAGATATTTAGAGTTAAATTTTGGTTTCGTTTGAAACAGTGAAATTATTAACTTCAAATATCTCGAAAACTACTCGATAGATTTGTCTTATATTTTACCTGTATATGAAGAGAAGGATTGTCTATAATTGTATAAAATTTCGTAAAAATCTGTCGAGTAGGGAACGAGATATTTAGAGTTAAATTTTGGTTTCGTTTGAAACAGTGAAATCTTTAACTTGAAATATCTCGAAAACTACACGATTGATTTGTCTTATATTTTACGTGTGTATGAAGAGAAGGATTGTCTATAATTGTATAAAATTCCGTAAAAATGTGTCGAGTAGGAAACGAGATATTTAGACTTTAATTTTGGGTTTTCTATGAAACAGTGAAATCTTTAACTTGAAATACCTCGAAAACTACTTGATAGATTTTGTTTATATTTTATACGTATATGAAGACAACTATTGTCTATAATTGTATAAAATTTCGTAAAAATCTGTCGAGTAGGAAACGAGATATTTAAAGTTAAATTTTGATTTCGTATGAAACAGTGAAATGTTTAACTTGAAATATCTCGAAAACTACTCAATAGATTTTTTTTATACTTTATACGTTTATGAAGACAAGTATTTTCTATAATTGTATAAAATTTCGTAAAAATGTGTCGAGTAGGAAACGAGATATTTAGACTTTAATTTTGGGTTTTCTATGAAACAGTGAAATCTTTAACTTGAAATACCTCGAATACTACTTGATAGATTTTGTTTATATTTTATACGTATATGAAGACAACTATTGTCTATAATTGTATAAAATTTCGTAAAAATCTGTCGAGTAGGAAACGAGATATTTAGAGTTAAATTTTGGTTTCGTATGCAACAGTGAAATCTTTAACTTGAAATATCTAAAAAAACTACTCGATAGTATTTGATTATATTTTATACGTATATGTAGGCAAGTGTTATCTATAAGTGTATAAAATTTCGTAAAAATCTGTCGAGTAGGAAACGAGATATTTAGAGTTAAATTTTGGGTTTTCTATGCAACAGTGAAATCTTTAACTTGAAATACCTCGAAAACTACTTGATAGATTTTGTTTATATTTTATACGTATATGAAGAAAACTATTGTCTATAATTGTATAAAATTTCGTAAAAATCAGTCGAGTAGGAAACGAGATATTTAGAGTTAAATTTTGGTTTCGTATGCAACAGTGAAATCTTTAACTTGAAATATCTAAAAAAACTACTCGATAGTATTTGATTATATTTTATACGTATATGAAGGCAAGTGTTATCTATAAGTGTATAAAATTTCGTAAAAATCTGTCGAGTAGGAAACGAGATATTTAGAGTTAAATTTTGGGTTTTCTATGGAACAGTGAAATCTTTAACTTGAAATACCTCGAAAACTACTAGATAGATTTTGTTTATATTTTATACGTATATGAAGACAACTATTGTCTATAATTGTATAAAATTTCGTAAAAATCTGTCGAGTAGGAAACGAGATATTTAAAGTTAAATTTAGATTTCGTATGAAACAGTGAAATCATTAACTTGAAATATCTCGAAAACTACTTGATAAATGTTTTTTATACTTTATACGTTTATGAAGATAAGTATTGTCTATAATTGTATAAAATTTCGTAAAAATGTGTCGAGTAGGAAACGAGATATTTAGACTTTAATTTTGGGTTTTCTATGAAACAGTGAAATCTTTAACTTGAAATACCTCGAAAACTACTAGATAGATTTTGTTTATATTTTATACGTATATGAAGACAACTATTGTCTATAATTGTATAAAATTTCGTAAAAATCTGTCGAGTAGGGAACGAGATATTTAGACTTTAATTTTGGTTTCGTTTGGAACAGTGAAATCATTAACTTCAAATATCTCGAAAACTACTCGATAGATTTGTCTTATATTTTACCTGTATATGAAGAGAAGGATTGTCTATAATTGTATAAAATTCCGTAAAAATCTGTTGAGTAGGAAACGAGATATTTAAAGTTAAATTTTGATTTCGTATGAAACAGTGAAATCTTTAACTTGAAATATCTCGAAAACTACTCGATAAATGTTTTTTATACTTTATACGTTTATGAAGATAAGTATTGTCTATAATTGTATAAAATTTCGTAAAAATCTGTCGAGTAGGGAACGAGATATTTAGAGTTAAATTTTGGTTTCGTTTGAAACAGTGAAATCTTTAACTTGAAATATCTCGAAAACTACACGATAGATTTGTCTTATATTTTACCTGTATATGAAGAGAAGGATTGTCTATAATTGTATAAAATTCCGTAAAAATGTGTCGAGTAGGAAACGAGATATTTAAAGTTAAATTTTGATTTCGTATGAAACAGTGAAATCTTTAACTTGAAATATCTCGAAAACTACTCGATAAATGTTTTTTATACTTTATACGTTTATGAAGATAAGTATTGTCTATAATTGTATAAAATTTCGTAAAAATCTGTCGAGTAGGGAACGAGATATTTAAAGTTAAATTTTGATTTCGTATGAAACAGTGAAATCATTAACTTCAAATATCTCGAAAACTACTCGATAGATTTGTCTTATATTTTACCTGTATATGAAGAGAAGGATTGTCTATAATTGTATAAAATTCCGTAAAAATCTGTTGAGTAGGAAACGAGATATTTAAAGTTAAATTTTGATTTCGTATGAAACAGTGAAATCTTTAACTTGAAATATCTCGAAAACTACTCGATAAATGTTTTTTATACTTTATACGTTTATGAAGATAAGTATTGTCTATAATTGTATAAAATTTCGTAAAAATCTGTCGAGTAGGGAACGAGATATTTAGAGTTAAATTTTGTTTTCGTTTGAAACAGTGAAATCTTTAACTTGAAATATCTCGAAAACTACACGATAGATTTGTCTTATATTTTACGTGTGTATGAAGAGAAGGATTGTCTATAATTGTATAAAATTCCGTAAAAATGTGTCGAGTAGGAAACGAGATATTTAGACTTTAATTTTGGGTTTTCTATGAAACAGTGAAATCTTTAACTTGAAATACCTCGAAAACTACTTGATAGATTTTGTTTATATTTTATACGTATATGAAGACAACTATTGTCTATAATTGTATAAAATTTCGTAAAAATCTGTCGAGTAGGAAACGAGATATTTAGACTTTAATTTTGGTTTCGTTTGAAACAGTGAAATCTTTAACTTCAAATATCTCGAAAACTACTCGATAGATTTGTCTTATATTTTACCTGTATATGAAGAGAAGGATTGTCTATAATTTTATAAAATTCCGTAAAAATCTGTTGAGTAGGAAACGAGATATTTAAAGTTAAATTTTGATTTCGTATGAAACAGTGAAATCTTTAACTTGAAATATCTCGAAAACTACTCGATAAATGTTTTTTATACTTTATACGTATATGAAGACAACTATTGTCTATAATTGTATAAAATTTCGTAAAAATCTGTCGAGTAGGAAACGAGATATTTAAAGTTAAATGTTGATTTCGTATGAAACAGTGAAATCTTTAACTTGAAATATCTCGAAAACTACTCAATAGATTTTTTTTATACTTTATACGTTTATGAAGACAAGTATTGTCTATAATTGTATAAAATTTCGTAAAAATCAGTCGAGTAGGAAACGAGATATTTAGAGTTAAATTTTGGTTTCGTATGCAACAGTGAAATCTTTAACTTGAAATATCTAAAAAAACTACTCGATAGTATTTGATTATATTTTATACGTATATGGAGGCAAGTGTTATCTATTAGTGTATAAAATTTCGTAAAAATCTGTCGAGTAGGAAACGAGATATTTAGAGTTAAATTTTGGGTTTTCTATGAAACAGTGAAATCTTTAACTTGAAATACCTCGAAAACTACTAGATAGATTTTGTTTATATTTTATACGTATATGAAGACAACTATTGTCTATAATTGTATAAAATTTCGTAAAAATCTGTCGAGTAGGGAACGAGATATTTAGACTTTAATTTTGGTTTCGTTTGGAACAGTGAAATCATTAACTTCAAATATCTCGAAAACTACTCGATAGATTTGTCTTATATTTTACCTGTATATGAAGAGAAGGATTGTCTATAATTGTATAAAATTCCGTAAAAATCTGTTGAGTAGGAAACGAGATATTTAAAGTTAAATTTTGATTTCGTATGAAACAGTGAAATCTTTAACTTGAAATATCTCGAAAACTACTCGATAAATGTTTTTTATACTTTATACGTTTATGAAGATAAGTATTGTCTATAATTGTATAAAATTTCGTAAAAATCTGTCGAGTAGGGAACGAGATATTTAGAGTTAAATTTTGGTTTCGTTTGAAACAGTGAAATCTTTAACTTGAAATATCTCGAAAACTACACGATAGATTTGTCTTATATTTTACCTGTATATGAAGAGAAGGATTGTCTATAATTGTATAAAATTCCGTAAAAATGTGTCGAGTAGGAAACGAGATATTTAAAGTTAAATTTTGATTTCGTATGAAACAGTGAAATCTTTAACTTGAAATATCTCGAAAACTACTCGATAAATGTTTTTTATACTTTATACGTTTATGAAGATAAGTATTGTCTATAATTGTATAAAATTTCGTAAAAATCTGTCGAGTAGGGAACGAGATATTTAAAGTTAAATTTTGATTTCGTATGAAACAGTGAAATCATTAACTTCAAATATCTCGAAAACTACTCGATAGATTTGTCTTATATTTTACCTGTATATGAAGAGAAGGATTGTCTATAATTGTATAAAATTCCGTAAAAATCTGTTGAGTAGGAAACGAGATATTTAAAGTTAAATTTTGATTTCGTATGAAACAGTGAAATCTTTAACTTGAAATATCTCGAAAACTACTCGATAAATGTTTTTTATACTTTATACGTTTATGAAGATAAGTATTGTCTATAATTGTATAAAATTTCGTAAAAATCTGTCGAGTAGGGAACGAGATATTTAGAGTTAAATTTTGTTTTCGTTTGAAACAGTGAAATCTTTAACTTGAAATATCTCGAAAACTACACGATAGATTTGTCTTATATTTTACGTGTGTATGAAGAGAAGGATTGTCTATAATTGTATAAAATTCCGTAAAAATGTGTCGAGTAGGAAACGAGATATTTAGACTTTAATTTTGGGTTTTCTATGAAACAGTGAAATCTTTAACTTGAAATACCTCGAAAACTACTTGATAGATTTTGTTTATATTTTATACGTATATGAAGACAACTATTGTCTATAATTGTATAAAATTTCGTAAAAATCTGTCGAGTAGGAAACGAGATATTTAGACTTTAATTTTGGTTTCGTTTGAAACAGTGAAATCTTTAACTTCAAATATCTCGAAAACTACTCGATAGATTTGTCTTATATTTTACCTGTATATGAAGAGAAGGATTGTCTATAATTTTATAAAATTCCGTAAAAATCTGTTGAGTAGGAAACGAGATATTTAAAGTTAAATTTTGATTTCGTATGAAACAGTGAAATCTTTAACTTGAAATATCTCGAAAACTACTCGATAAATGTTTTTTATACTTTATACGTATATGAAGACAACTATTGTCTATAATTGTATAAAATTTCGTAAAAATCTGTCGAGTAGGAAACGAGATATTTAAAGTTAAATGTTGATTTCGTATGAAACAGTGAAATCTTTAACTTGAAATATCTCGAAAACTACTCAATAGATTTTTTTTATACTTTATACGTTTATGAAGACAAGTATTGTCTATAATTGTATAAAATTTCGTAAAAATCAGTCGAGTAGGAAACGAGATATTTAGAGTTAAATTTTGGTTTCGTATGCAACAGTGAAATCTTTAACTTGAAATATCTAAAAAAACTACTCGATAGTATTTGATTATATTTTATACGTATATGGAGGCAAGTGTTATCTATTAGTGTATAAAATTTCGTAAAAATCTGTCGAGTAGGAAACGAGATATTTAGAGTTAAATTTTGGGTTTTCTATGCAACAGTGAAATCTTTAACTTGAAATACCTCGAAAACTACTTGATAGATTTTGTTTATATTTTATACGTATATGAAGACAACTATTGTCTATAATTGTATAAAATTTCGTAAAAATCAGTCGAGTAGGAAACGAGATATTTAGAGTTAAATTTTGGTTTCGTATGCAACAGTGAAATCTTTAACTTGAAATATCTAAAAAAACTACTCGATAGTATTTGATTATATTTTATACGTATAAGAAGGCAAGTGTTATTTATAAGTGTATAAAATTTCGTAAAAATCTGTCGAGTAGGAAACGTGATATTTAGAGTTAAATTTGTGTTTCGTTTGAAACAGTGAAATCTTTAACTTGAAATATCTCGAAAACTACACGATAGATTTGTCTTATATTTTACGTGTGTATGAAGAGAAGGATTGTCTATAATTGTATAAAATTTCGTAAAAATCTGTCGAGTAGGAAACGAGATATTTAAAGTTAAATTTTGATTTCGTATGAAACAGTGAAATCTTTAACTTGAAATATCTCGAAAACTACTTGATAAATGTTTTTTATACTTTATACGTTTATGAAGATAAGTATTGTCTATAATTGTATAAAATTTCGTAAAAATGTGTCGAGTAGGAAACGAGATATTTAGACTTTAATTTTGGGTTTTCTATGAAACAGTGAAATCTTTAACTTGAAATACCTCGAAAACTACTTGATAGATTTTGTTTATATTTTATACGTATATGAAGACAACTATTGTCTATAATTGTATAAAATTTCGTAAAAATCTGTCGAGTAGGAAACGAGATATTTAGACTTTAATTTTGGTTTCGTTTGAAACAGTGAAATCTTTAACTTCAAATATCTCGAAAACTACTCGATAGATTTGTCTTATATTTTACCTGTATATGAAGAGAAGGATTGTCTATAATTGTATAAAATTTCGTAAAAATCTGTGGAGTAGAAAACGAGATATTTAGAGTTAAATTTTGGTTTCGTTTGAAAAAGTGAAATCTTTAACTTCAAATATCTCGAAAACTACTCGATAAATTTTGTTTATATTTTAAACGTATATGAAGACAAGTATTGTCTAGAATTGTATAAAATTTCGTAAAAATCAGTCGAGTAGGAAACGAGATATTTAGAGTTAAATTTTGGGTTTTCTATGAAACAGTGAAATCTTTAACTTGAAATACCTCGAAAACTACTTGATAGATTTTGTTTATATTTTTTACGTATATGAAGTCAACTATTGTCTATAATTGTATAAAATTTGGTAAAAATCTGTCGAGTAGGAAACGAGATATTTAGACTTTAATTTTGGTTTCGTTTGAAACAGTGAAATCATTAACTTGAAATATCTCGAAAACTACTCGATAGATTTTGTTTAAACGTATATGAAGACAAGCATTGTCTATAATTGTATAAAATTTCGTAAAAATCAGTCGAGTAGGAAACGAGATATTTAGACTTTAATTTTGGTTTCGTTTGAAACAGTGAAATCATTAACTTGAAATATCTCGAAAACTACTCGATAGATTTTGTTTAAACGTATATGAAGACAAGCATTGTCTATAATTGTATAAAATTTCGTAAAAATCAGTCGAGTAGGAAACGAGATATTTAGAGTTAAATTTTGGTTTCGTCTGAAACAGTGAAATCTATAACTTGATATATCTCAAAAAGTACTGGATAGATTTTTTTTATATTTTATACTTATATGGAGACAAGTATTGCCATTAATTGTATAAAATTTCGTAAAAATCAGTCGAGTAGGAAACGAGATATTTAGAGTTAAATTTTGGGTTTTCTATGAAACAGTGAAATCCTTATATTTGTCCATTAAGGTGGTTCCACTAAGATGAGGAACAAGTTTTATATATTTTTTTATTTATTCCGGAATTAATTTTTTTTTTGAATATATTTATTTTTGTATTTTATGTGGAAATGCTCGGGTCTACTTCTTGTTACAATTCTATTATAAGAATAACATTTTGTTAAAACAGAATTCCAATACTAATGGCGAAGTTCGATGAGATAAAGGAGGCTGGCGATTTCTATCCTACCGCACAAAATACGAGTAAGTATTCCCTTCTTTTTTTACTTTCAATTATTGTAGTTGAAGGAAGCAATGGTGTGAAATTTTCGAAGTAGGCGACATATTCGTACAGTATTAATGTTTTGAATTATTTCTTAGGATACTTTCCAGGAAGAAACGTGGTTAACCTTGTATGAGTTTACAGAATATAGAGACCAAAGGTTCATCCCTTCGTAGCAGCATGCCTTCTTCCGTTTTGTCCTTTGTTGGATTTTCATCCATGTTCAGTACTACTTCCTCCTTAGTTCATAAGCGTTATATGTAATACAATTACATCACCTTTTTGTTGTGCATCAGGTGCACAAAATTCACTTGATTTGAACTCGGAAATGGTTCAATATTATTCAGCTTTGTGGTGATCCCAACTGGCATTACTGTTTTACTTCCTTCCTTTCTCAAGGTTCTAACACATCAACTCGGAACTCGGATTATTTGACCCCCATTCGAATTCTTGCCAACATCACCTTCACAGGGAAGCCCAGCCCAACCTATCACCTTGAACTGCCGTAAAATGATTTCTCTAGAAAATGGGCTGTAGTAAAAGAAAAAAAAACGTAATAAATCTACGTGTACTGAACGCATCACTGAGCAAGCGTGGAGTAAAGTCTAGCAGCTGTTTTTGAGGAAGTGACCATTCCACTAGGCACTTCGGAAAGAAATTATCGAGAAATTATCTTAGAAATGTCCAGTTCTAGCATCATATTTGGCCCTACTGTACAGTGCACTAGAGATAGAACAGAACATTTTACAAAAAATCGCAGTTTAGAGGGAATCTATCCAACCCTTCCCCTTTCACCACCCCCTGAAGTAACAATCACATTTTCTGGTACAAGTTTCAAATAAAAGTTTTAGATTTATGTTTATGATCTTTGTACGATGTTGAAAAGAAATTGTAGGAGTTGGAATCAAGAAAATACTGGAAAAATTGTTTTTCACATAAGGTGGAAAGATTATCGAAAATCTGCACGATTGCTTTACTTTCTAAACTCAAGGGATAAGAGAATATATATTTCTTTTGTCTATTGGATTACCTTGAACACATTACGTTGGCAGCAATGCGTTATGTATACGTAATTAAACATTTTCACCTAATTAACCATTCACCAGCTGTACCATTAGGGAAGTAACTTCTACTATTTAAAGAAGGCTCCTCTCTCTATCTCTGTCTCTCTCCCTGTATCCCTCCTTCTATTGGCCAGGAGCGAGATCTTCCCGCCATTATCTCACAAAACACAATCGCTAAAACACACACACACAAACACACTGAGGTATCTACAGAAACGCTCATATCACTAGGTTTACCACCAAAACAAAAAAAAAATAAGCAGTCGATTGTTGTAAAGCTGTGCACTGTGTTGTCTGAGTAGCAACTATCTCCAAGTGGTGTGAAAGTGTTTGAATTGTTTCTGTGGATTCCTTTTTTTTATCCACAAAAAACTAGGAATTTTAAAAAAGATATTTTCTAAACGTTTCATTTTGTAAAAAACGTTTTAGTGAATTACTTGAAATTAATATTTCATGAGTTATGAATATGATTGGGGAGAGGAATTCAATTGGATACAGCAGTGGGACCTGTTGCTCAGGTCGCTTGAACCAAAAGAGTGTAAGATCGCAGTTTCCCTATTTTACTCATTTTACTCACAGACAGTTGAATCTTCTTTCTCTGGCTGTTCTTCTGAGAAAGTGTTTGCTCCCTTGTAGATTCTCTGTTGCGAATTTTCTGAGCAAATGCTCGTTTTGGAGTTTCAAGAGTACGAAGAAGTGCGATTTTTAAACATTAAACTCACCAGATATCTCATTGTAAATAGAAAAAAAAAAAAGGAAGAAGAAAAATCGCAGAAATCACAAAATTGGACACGCGTCTGTTTTAGGAACCTAAACCTAAAACCTAGGACCCTAATTCACACGCAATAATAAGGTTTTGGTGAAAAGAATGAATCGGAGGTAGCGCCTTCACTGAATAGAGTTCTCAGTTTTTGAAAACTGATGTCTGTAGTTTTCTTTTAACTGGTGAATTTATTGCCTTCAAGATTTTCTCTAGTTTTCATTTGAAATATTTTCCTAGAAAAATTCGATTATGATCGGGAGGAAGTTTGCGTTTTCATTTCAATGCAGTTCAAGGACGTAACATCCGTTAATTGTTAGTACGGATTAAATATGTAACCAAATTGTAAATTTGAAAAAAATCAACTGATCAAGATTACCACATTAATGAATCAGATCCTTTTAGTATTAACGGTATTTGGAAAATTATGGCTTTAAAAAGAACATGTACAAAATTAAAGTATTTGGTTTTTAGTAAAAATGTTAAGTATCAACAATGAATGTTATGTGCAGTAGGATAATGTCGCGTTTTTAAAATATTTCTGCTAATTATTATTTTTTAGTGAATTGTAGCTGGTCCCGTTGCACCGAGGCTCTATGTCAATCACTCACTGTGTTTTCGCCAGATTATCTCCTCTGATCCTCAGCACGCCAAAGATCTCATGACATATCCCAGCGATTGCATCGCCACCAATCAGGGAGACTGTATCCTCCTCTTCCACTCTGGTTATTCTATTCTATGGCGAAAACAGGCTGGTTCTAACCACCCTTCTATTTCTAGAGAGTAGAACTCGGCCCCATTATTCCGGTGCACCATTATCTCTTATTCTCTGCATTAAAAGCTCCATGTATGACCTCACGTCTCATATTAGCGTTAGAACCTTGAAAATAGTTGTACTAGATAGTCATGTGAGTGTTCACTCCAGATATTAATTTAAAATTAATCTTGATGTTTAAAATTCTCATTCCAATCCCCCATTCGTTGAGACTAATATTTTTAAGTTCCAAAATAATAATTTTCTTAGTAGAAACTACTACAATCTTAAGAGAACATTTTGAAAATAATAGAAAGTAGTAACAGGTTAGAATATGTGAACGAAAAAGAAAACATTTACGATCCTTATCGCTCGCTGTAGTTTCCGTTTTTAGTTTTGTTTACATTTATGTGTAATAAAATGTACACTACAATACAGCTTTTATGATTGATTTATGCAATATTTACTTTCCTTACGAATAACACATTATAAATTCATTTTTAAAAAACGTTTAATTTTTAGAAATAGTAAATATTCATACGTTATTATGTTAAATGATTCATTTAACATTGAAAAGTTTTATTGCAATTTTGCGTTAGTAATGCATAATTTTGTCAACATACAAATTCAGTACTAAAGTTGGTCGTGTAATTATGTAATAGTATTAGTCCTTGGTTAGTTTATTTTTTGTCATTATGAAAAGAAGATTATGCTATGTTAATGTTATTATGGTGTTTGGTTACATTTTAGGAAGGTTGTAGTTATTAAGGTTCTAACACACCAGGTTTATCTCTACTAGAGTATTCCAGTTCATTTTGAGCCCTTAACGTTAAAGGTGATTTTACTTTCTCGTGATTCTGAAGATGATAAAATTGCATTAGTATTTTAAGAAAAATAGTTCAAAAGTGATTTGATTTAATTCTGGTTGTAAAAGAGAGAGTAATTTTGAGGTAATAACACAGAATAATTTTGAACAAAAACAAAATCTTTTCCAGCTTTTCCGAAAATTTAATGTGATTGATCTGGTTATCTCTAATTCTACAATTTTGTGTTATTAATTAAATTTCTATCGTTTAATTAAAATGGAACCCAAGAGAGCTTTGCGCTTTAGATAAATTTAAGATGGATGCTGCATTCTATCAAACTGTTGTAATTAAGTTGAGCATTTTGAGTAATACATATAATGTTTCGTTAGAGAAATTAAACAAGAGGTAAGAAGAAGATAGTGATCATGTCGTACTTATCGATATCCAATTTCAATCGGAGATATTGTTTTGAGATCCCAAGATGGAAGTTGTTTTTAAAGTTATTTTAGAAATGACTAAACTGATTTTAAGTTCAGTCCTGACCGAAGGATCAGGATCCTTGATCCATGCAGTACTTTTTGCAAGAAGATGGAGGAAGTAGAATTTATCAATTGAAATCAGCAGGCGTGCTATATACGGTTGGTTTGATTGACCGTGTAATATACTCATAAAAAATATTCCAAAATAAAATAAAAGATGAACATATAAAGTATTCATCTAAATAAATACTTTGTTTGCAGATTTGTTGGACGAAGACGAGCCGGATAGGAGTGTGGTAAGTGTCAGCTAAGTTTATAACTCTCCTTGGAAATTGTATTGTATTAAAAAACAAATAATAATTATAATATTCTTTACATTCTAGCCATCATCAGCTAGTAAACGATCTCCGAGTGTAAGGCGAAATGCCAGTATTTCTTCGGCGACTAAGTCACTGCCCCAAACACCAGGTAGTAAACTTAATTTGATCGTAGCCAGTATTGTCTGTCATAATAGTCATAAAATTCTATTTAATTTTCAAAATTTAGTAAAAATTTCATTTAAGTTAAACAGATATTCTATCAGGCATGGTCATTTTTTCCGTATTCTTTTTCTCAGCTTTATTAGATTGTTTACAATTATAAATTGTAATTTAATTTTTATTTATTTTTACGATATAATAACATATGGCTCTGCTTTTTAAATCTTTTGTGTGATTTTTTGTATTTGTTTTAATATTTCCGCTGTTAATAATTTTGGAAATGGTCTTTTATACATTTGTACTGATATTCGCTCTCTTTCTAATTAAAGGCCCCGGTGCACACAACATGATCTGTCGCGGCGGGCACCATCTCTGATCGAGGCGGGAAGCCAATCTATTGTATTATCCAAAATTGTCTCTCTCTCTTCTCTCCTCACATCGTGGCCGATTGGTCAAAGCTAGTATGTTTTCATCATTCTTATTCGATAGGTCATACAGTTCCTCGAAAACTTCTCACGATATTCGAAAATATTAAAACCAGTCTACATCGATTAATATACTCTAAATCTTGTTCTCTTCATATTGATACCATGCACCCAACATCGTCCTTATTTTAAGTGATAGAGTTCTTCATCGTCGGAACAGCACTCTTCTTTGGACAGAAACTTTAATCATACTAACATATTGTTATCATAAGCATATTGTTGAAATCTAGCACATGTTCGCTACTACTACACTGGTTCCCTTATAGATACCGAGTATATCGCAAACAACG
The DNA here is from genome assembly GCF_049639745.1 of Rhodnius prolixus. Taxonomy (NCBI): domain Eukaryota; kingdom Metazoa; phylum Arthropoda; class Insecta; order Hemiptera; family Reduviidae; genus Rhodnius; species Rhodnius prolixus. The sequence continues at coordinate 1,145,513 of NW_027411627.1, read as the reverse complement.
GCCCGAGTGTCATCTTATAGTTTCACCTCTTTGAGATCGCTGCTCGCCGCGACAAACCGCGTATAGTGACACGGGGCCTTAAATACTTAGTAATCTCTGAGAAATTGTTGCTGTTGTTAAAGAAATATGTTGTTGTACAATACAGTTTCAACATCAAGTAGTTCTCCTTCCTCATCACTTCCATATACAGTCTCCAAACTAACTAGGATGGGTTCGCTAAGAAGAACTAAATCAGGTAATACTCTGGCTTGTCGCCAAATATCCATCACTAATAACAAAACTGCCAAAAGTCTTGGAATTTTTGTCCTTCTTTATTCACTTTTATTGTGCACCATATTTCACTCATTTTTTTTTTATATATTTTCAAATATCTGCATTGTTATTGGGGTCTGTTTTATAATTTTATTTTTTATTAGTACCTTAAATTAAAACCATCACAGACTTTGCCTTCGATGTGGAAACTTAATTCTATTTAAATATGATATTTTCTTCGGTCAGGCAGTATCCATCCACCTATCTTATTGGTTCCTACCTGGTTAATTTTATGTGGGTGTGGGATACTTCGCCAGTAATTTTCGAGGATAAAGACAGAGAAACCTTTTTGCCTGGTATTAGGGCTAAAGGTATCTGGCTCTGTGACTAAATAGCTATATGAATTGTATTATGCCTCTGTTGAGCCAGTCGATAACACATACACTTTATCTTTGGGGGCCAGGGAGCCGATAGTTAGATAAACCACTTCCGGGTGCCAGACATTACTCCAAACAATACCCCTTGCGAGGATGTATCCATTTTCAGTAGGTGTAACTTTATAGGGGAGCCGGCGAATTGGGATAATCCCTCTCTAATACCTAAACTCTGGCTAATCCAATTCCCGCTGAGGGAAATTTTTCACCTTTTTTTAGGATGAAAAGGTTGGTAGTGAACAGTAAAGGGTGGGCCGAAATTTTGGAACTTTCAATTTGTATAAACAGTAGTAATCGCGCTGCTTGGGGTAGCCCCCAGGGGGGAAAACATAGTGAAATTGAGGATTCAACCGGTGCAAATGACTTAGAAACGCGGAAGAAGTTTTAGTGTAGAAGCCCAGGCTCTTCCTGGACTGTTCCATACTTCCACGTAAACAGTTTAAAAAACTCCACTATGAGATGCTTAATGATGATGGTGTAAAATTTAAGGTACTATTTACTCCTTGGAGAAAACAATTTTCTGGTGTTGGTTACTAAAGCTTGACAGAGAAGGTGCTGTGGTGTAAGTTTTTGGTTTTCACTTTTATGTGGATGGAGCTGATAGGGTTCTTTGACGTTTGATTGAGTTCATTCACAATTCGAATCACTTCTCTTCTTAGCACCGATAAAATTTATTTTATTTTGTATGAATTGATTTCCTGAGCAGTGTCCACTACTCAGAATACTACGAAGTATTTATGAAATTAATCATCTCACCATTTCGCCAACTTTGGGTATTGGACTGAAGTGTTTTCGTTCACAGTAAGTATGGTGTAAGTCTGTAAATTATTACTGTTTTTCTATTATTGTTAGTATTTTGTGTTAACTTGATTTTGTCTTTGTAAAAATGAACTTATTATTCTTTTAGTTTTTATTATTAAAATAGTACAATACTTGTAATATGCATGCGCATTGTGTAGTTGGAATTGGTGTTTTGGGTTTGAATAGTATTGAACCAATAGGAGGCAAAAAGATTGTATTATAAGAGTCAAGTGAGAAAAACCTGCCTAATGTATGGGCGATCAGTAAATTTATAGCTTTTTTTTTCTTCGAAGATTTAAATTGGTAATAGAAAGCCGTGTAAGGTTTCAAATAATTATAATCTCTGGCAAACCATTACCAGCTTGAAAAAAATTGGATTCTGGAACACATACTCGTTTATGGGCAAAGACTGGACTGGAAACAATAGGGTTTCCTTGCTAGAAAAATACTTGACCTGAAGGAGTGCTGCGAGCGCGGTAAGCGGTTGTTTCTGGGAGGTCCAGTACTTTCCTGTTCACTTTCCTGAAATGAAGAAGGTTTCATCTTGGTTACAAGACACTGCCTCCTAAGATAATGTGTTATAGAGGCTTCTCATTGTCCAGAAATGCAGCAGGGGAAAAAAAGCTTCATTTCTCCCCTTGTGAACCCTTGCTTATCACGAACGGTATACAGCAAAAGGGTCGTGAAGTATGTGGAAAAGAAGCACAGTCTAGTATCTCAACCAGGCAGTTTGCTTACATAGAAACCATTTGTATTATTACTACAAACAATAAGTTAAGTAGTTTTCCAAAGGGTTACACAGGAGCGTTCAGAAAAGAGTAAAGAAAACAGAAACTCCCTTATTACCTAATTAGGTACGTCTATCTACTGCGTCCTTCGTCCATTTAAGGCAAAAATTAAAGGTAAACAGCGCAAAAACAAATATTCTCGCACGTCAGTATTACATAAGCTTATCTATTATGTATTTATTCATTTTTAATTTAAATAATAATGATGTATTCTATAGATTAAAAGATACCCTTGTTTAGAATGGGAGGAAACCACTTCTGAAGATCATTTTTCATTTTTTGCCTCACCTTCGAGTTTCCTGGACTTTTCCCCTGATTCCAGCACTAATTATATAAAACACAATGCCTAACTAAACTATGTACTTAATTGTTCTTTTTTATCTCTCTCTCTCACACACACAAACAGCAACTGGAAGTGGAGCCGCTACCCAGGCGGGGGCAGTTGATGAAGAAGGTTTTGTCAAAGCTTTCGAAAGTGTGCCACCTGTACAGATCTTCTCAGCCAGAGATTTAGAAGAAAATTTAAATAAAATCAGACAGATTATAGCCGATACAAATCAAGATTGGAATAAAAGAGTGGATGCGGTAAGTTTAGAAATGATTGTTTTGTGATAGTAATATATTTGTTTAATGCACCGAAATGCATTAATTTCTTTTTGTCGGGGATGGGGGGGCATAGTGAACTATGTGTACCCTTGTAGCTGTGTGTGATAAGATGGTGGCCACCCGAAGGATCTAAAGGGCAGTCATTTTGTTTCTTGAATAAACTCGTGAATTTTCTGTAGAGAATGATTAGGAAATCCTAGAGATAATTCTCATGTCTAGAAGGTCCTGTTATGTGGAGTTTATTTACAGAGAGATCGAAAAACAGTTGGGAGGGGCCGTGACAGTCGGTTGAGTGAAGAATCAATCTCCTGATCCATGTACTGAACAGTCGTATTTGCGCTTTGAGCGGCCATTATTATGTATGTAGATCGCGGAGGCTGCCCTGTTGAAGGGTTGTGCGTTTCTATAAAATTGAAAAAATGAACAGTGCCTTCAATGGATGTTTTGGATATCGGCCAATATCTTGGACTTGCTGCAGGTCTTCCCATTTGTATTTCATCTTTCCTTCCGGTGCCGAAGATTGAGAATTGGCTTCTCTTTTCAGTTCCTGTTACGTACGAATGGGATCTAGTTACCCTCCATCCTTGTTGCGATTTCATGATATCCAAGTGGATCAACTTATTCAAATCATCCTCTGGAGTGCATGAGTGGTGCGTGCATAGTTATTGATGTTAAAATCGTTACTTTGACAGAAGTTCCGATCACTTTCGAACTGTAGTTGGTAAAAGAACTTCCTACTTGCAGCAAAATTTTTAGAGTTTTAGAAAACCTCGCTTTTGGAGGTGGAAATTCGGGTATTTTTGACATTTCACATTTTAGAACTTTCAAACGAATCTTAAGCCTCCATCTACTATCCTGCAAAATTAATCATCAAGTCTAAAGAACAAATATCTGCAATTGTATTTACCACCATTTTTCTATTTTGTAAAGAAAAAAAGGCAAAAATGTTTTATTACTACATATTTACAGATTAAGAAGATCAGATCGTTGTTAATAGCGGGTGCAAATAGTTACGATGAATTTTTCACACACCTTAGACTTCTTGATCCGCCTTTTCAGTCGTCCGTCAAAGACTTAAGGTATGTTATCAACTAATGACATCTTTGAATTATTTTTAAGCATTTACCTAACTTAAAAATAATTTCTGAATAGATTTATATCTTTTCTTCTATTTTCAAGTAAGATCTAAAATAGTCATGATTATTCAGCATTATTGATTATTTTCCAGTTATTTATTGGTTTATTTCCTTTCCGCAGATCACAAGTTGTAAGGGAAGCTTGTGTAACAATAGCATTCATGTCGCAGACACTCGGTAATAAGTTCGAACATTTTGCCGAGAATCTAGTTCCTGTGTTGATCAACCTTATACAAAATTCCGCCAAGGCAAGTAATTAGAAGGCAAACCATTTTATACTTGAAACTTAATTAAAAAAATTACTATTGCATTACTTTTTCTCTTGCGAAAATAATTCACGTATTTAATTTTATTTGTTAAAACTAGATAATAGCCAGCGCTGGGCAAGTTTGCTTAGGGTTTATAGTTCGACACACCACGAGCGCCCGGTTAATCCCATTGATATGTAGTGGTCTTAGTTCTAAATCTCGAGAAATTAGACGAGCATCCATTAAGCTAGTGTATCAGATGTTCTCTTCTTGGCCAACCCATCCGCTACAACGACATCTTGCCCTCTTACAAGCAGGTCTGGCTTCTGCTATTGCGGACGCTGATCAGGAGGTTCGACTAACAGCTAGAAAGTAAGCAAATATTAACTTATAAGCTATCAGTGGGCATACTAGGCTAGGCTTAACAAGAGCCCATTGTTAAAAGTTTGGTTGCGCGTATAAAATAATTTTAATTTATATAACAATATAACTCGAGAATCTGATAAAGAATAAGCAATTTGCATATTTGTATGAAAATAATGGAGTAAAGCTACGAAAGTAACTGAATGACCAAATACAAAGTGAAAGAAACAACAAAAAGATCCGTTTTATAATGTACAGATTAACCTTAATTGCAACATCCTTCCAATTTAAGTTAAGCGACAAGTTTTAAAATAAGTAAGTAATGTTCAATGGTGAAAATTTTCTTTTTTATTTTCTTGTAGAGGATACTGGGCGTTTAAAGAACAATTTCCCGAACAGGCGGAAGTATTATTGAACAATCTCGATGCTAATTACAAGAGGAGCTTACATTCTGATATGTCAAATTCAAGTTCATCGAATTCGTTACATCAGCCGACATCTGCCTCCAAGATCAGACCTCCGACAGGTTAATGTTTAATCCTTTTTTTTTGTTTACTTTCAATTTGTGAAATCAAATATTTAGGTTTCATAATTTTAAGGTTTGCTAAGAACGAAGAGAACTAGTCCTGGAAAATTATTATCAACAAAATATTGGTTGGAAATATAAATAAACCCTTACCATCCTTGCAAAGAGGAATAATGGCACTATTGGCTGCCATAAATTTATGGTCACCAAACAAATCTAAAGTCTTCAGAAAAATTTATATATATAGTTTCCCAAATTAATGCGGTGTAATTGAGAGAAAAGAAATATTGATGTGAATTGCTGAGCGATGTAGAATATGTGCTCTTGACGAACACTGGGATCCTAGGTCAACCTTTCCAACTCGCAGCTTCCTGCTGTGGGTCTTACCATTAAGAGACAATCAATAAAATGTTTGGTTTTCCCCCTCTCCATTACTGATAAATAGCGAATTTAAACGTACGATCGGGTTGTTCACGAGCTTACCAGCCATCAGTTTTCGTTGTTTGCCAAAAAAGCTGTTGTGATGTCGATGTTTTGAAAGATCATAAAGTATAACATAAACTAATAAAGTATAACAGCCTTTACTAATAAAGTTTCTCATCTGATCCTTATTTAGCCAGGTCATGCTAAATATATAAAGCTCAACTTACTGTTGCAAATCGGATGCAGTAGAAGTTCGACTTCATAATTTTTCTTAAAAACGGTTCCCAACTAGTTTCTTAATATGTCATGCGGATAATCTTTGAATATCCATTTCTCTTCGGATACGTCCAGCTGTATAACATTTTCCCAGGTAACTTTTGGAGAAGGAGGAATAACTGCTTAACAGCTACCCAAAAATGTATTATTTCCGTGTATACACGGTCCTATCACTTGTAAATTATTGATGAGAATTAAATGACTGGCTTAAATTTTAACCCCGACGAAAATAGCGTGAATGCAGAAGTGTATTTCTTGAAGGGTTTTTCTCGCAAATTTCCTGATAACGACAACAAAATGGCTCTTTAAAGATGATTACATCCCACTGAAATGAAAGGCTGTAACTTTGGAAAATTAACAGTTTGAAAACTTTTTCCCGGGATGTTCACTTTAGCCGCAATTCTGATGAGTTAAGGGATAAGCTCCCATCTAATAGTTGTCAATGTAATGTTTAAACCTAGGCCGCCCATCAAAAATATGCAATATCTATTGTCCATCTCCTTGATGATGTAATAGCTACCGTATTACCGATATGTAAACATATTACGATAAATTGTATCCTACTTAAAGCAGGTGGTAGCACGGAGAACCTATCTGGAGGCCGAAGAAGTAGTGGTTCGTCCATACCTGTACTCAGGAAGGCAGAGACCACAGGTTTTTTATCTTCTCCCAGCTTCATTATTATTATTTTTGCTTCTTTTAGCTTTTTATTTTAATCATTTTCACTTATCCCGGCTTGTTGATTGCTTAATTTGTTTTCCTGATTATTTTAGCTTTTTTTGCATTTACTCATTCCCTTTAATTATATAGTTAAGGTAAAAGCGAAAGGTTTTAAAGAAATCTGATGATTAAAGAAATTAAACCTGGAAATCTGATGTATATATTTCTATCATTTTTTTTAAACGGTGAAAAGGTTGGTTAGTTAACTGGATTGGTGTAGAATGAAATACAGGATTTCTGTGGGGTATCTTGGTTTTGGTAGTTGGTAAATTTGGAGGTTGTAAAGATAAACAGCTGTTTCGGCATCCACTACACTTTCTTTCCTCTGTTACTAAAGCCCCAATAGATAACGAGTACTTGCGACCTTAGGAAATGTGTCTTCTGTTTAGCATGAAGTTAGTTTTCCCTAATTCCAGAGTTCGATTACTCTCACATCTTTATACTCCCGATAAGAAAAGCATTGCTATCGTTCCAAACTTTTGAAATCCCGTTTTCACCGAAAATGTCATCTTTTGAGGTTGGTACAAATACTTGACCGAAAAGTCGCAGGAAGTTCAAAAGGTTATATTCCCATTTCATTTAAGAATTCCTATCATAACAAAAAGTTGCTAAACGATGATGAAGAATGAAGTCTCCGCAAGGAATTCTTTACTATTTTTCTTTATTTTTGAATATAGTCCAGACGATTTCAATTGTTTTATTCAATATTTTACAGGTAAAAATCCATTTCCCCTGATAAGCTTTTAATGACAGGGTTGAGTTGAAATAAATAGGTGATAAAATTTCACATTTGACCAAGACAAATGTACCCCCTAAATTCTGGAATCCCCATTTCTGGTTATCTATATTTCTCTAGAGTCCATAAAATTAGCATCTTGCAGAAGCGGTAGGAGATATGCATGCACAGTGATTGGTAATCCCATTCTATAATTCCGTAATCGTGTATTCAATTATTGTTTCTATTTATTTTTTTATTTTTTCCACTATTTATATGTAAAAAAAGCTTTTGAAATAGAAATAAATAGACTAATTGCAGCATAAAACTAAAAAAAGTAGTTGAAATAATATTTTTTTAAATGTTATTATTATTGATTTAATTTAAAAATATCTTTTTATACCACTAATAATAATAACAAGCAAAAGTAATATTTTAAAATTAAACCAAATTCTTGTATTTTTTTTACTTAGCTTGTCAAAACTTGATTTTATCTAACCTGTTGATTGAGATCATATTGCATTGAGGTTTTATATAAATTTATTTCTTTGTTCTGTTGCAACATAAGGAGAATCTCATTGCAATATGAAAGGAATGGATTTTTTACCCAATTATTAATCCTGTTGAATCTAGCCTAAAAGAATTTTAATTGCTAAGTATTAAATTAGACATAGACATCTAGACATGTATTTATATTGCTGAAGAAAAATTGTGTTCAGAGTATTTGATTCTGGTACAGAAAAACAAGAAAATAAAGAACAGAACCAAAAATTTAAATAAAAAAGCACACATTAACAAAAAAATAAAACATTCTTTGTTCTAAGTGATACCGTTTAATGGCTTCCTAAAAGAACAAACTTGAACAAAGTATTAAATTAGTATATTTGTAATAACATACAATATTTATACAATTAGAAATAGTTTTCTCAACCATCTTTCATGTAACTAACATCGTAGAAGCGCCCATTCGTCGAGGGATGGTCACTCCACCTTCAGCTTCCAGAAGATCCAATTCAGCGGTGGATCTGCAAGCTGCGCAGAGAGCCAAGGCTAGAGCCCAGTATGCAGCCATGGCTAGACAGAAGATAGGATCCAATGCTAGTCTGCGTATGTTAATATTTATTTTTTAGGATTTACTTATTTTATACATATATATGTTTGCTTCAAATATTGATTTGTTTTCAAAAGCAATATACCTAAGTTCTATATGTACTAAATTGCTTTACCATTTTTATGTGTCTTAAAAGTTTTGAACATATTATGTCTTGCATGGGTTAGTTATTGTCATTGAGAAGTTCGGCAATGATGTACGACAAACTGCAAACCATGTTATTAACATAACCTACACTTATTAACTATCTTAATTACTTGAAACATTTGCATTTTAGTTTTCTTTTTATCGTCACATGTGATGTTTGGAGCTGGAAAAACAATAGCTTTGCAAAAGAAGTTTCCCCCTCGCCTTGATCACAATACTTTTTTTTTTTTTTGGTTCTTTACGTTTTGAAGGAAGTTTGGAAGACAAATATGATACTTATTAAAGAAATTTTGTTGGTCAACACTATCGGTAAATTTCTTTGGCTATTAATAAGAACACTTCTGGACAATTTCCAAAAAAAAGAAATGCTTATCGACTACACTTATACCTCGTTGGAGGTTGCCTCTGTTAAGGGTACACAGCCATTGCTTGCAAGATACTTCTCCGAGTATAATCCTGTCCATGCACGAAACGCTGATCGGAATTACAATCTTTTACCATCACTACTAATGTTAACGAACTGAACATGTTTTATACCCCAATATAGTCACCAAATTAACCTACATAACTAATTTTCAATATTATTGTATATTTTTTTTAATTATTACATAATAATTGTGTATCACTGTTTGACATGGTCATTAAAATGCAACACAAAACTTACACTTGGCCATCATATTTCCTCTAGCTGTTCCATCTCAGAATGAGACTTCACGCTTCATACAAACTAAATTTCCTGACCCATTTACTCATGGTAGCATTAACCTGACCACTCGACATCACCTTTTAGCTCCAAAGCCAAAGAAAGCTCCGAATCAAAGAATCGGAGGATAGTTCAAATTGTGAACGTCGTGAAATAAACTGCTTTATCTCCCAATGAAAGCAGATGCTAATTTCGTTTGTAATAAATAATACGCGACAGTATGTAAGAATACATCGCTGGTATGAACAGTAATTACTGAATCAGCTTCATTTGTTCTTTGTCAAGCTTCACCTAATATATTTATACACCTCAGCTCAAGCTACATATATTTATTTCTATGATCTATTAGCAAGAATTAGCTTTTACCCAAATTTGCTGTTTTGTGTTTTGTTGGGCAAATTTAACATTCGTAATGTTTCTCATGCTGGGCTTACATTTCAGTGGATGGAGGTATTTGAATATTAACAGTTTTTCAATAGTTTTCTATTTTTTTTTTTTAAAGAAAATTCATAATTTTGATTAAAGAAAACTGTACCCAAGATGGCTTTTTGTTTTCTATTTTTGCACCGATAAAGTAGATAGTAGCTTGATGTTTTATAGTTGCTATAATTTTATTTTTCAAATTGAGACTGAAGTAAGCACTTGAAATTAAATCTAGTTCAAATTAAGTATTTACATGTTTTCTGTTTGCCAGTTGATCTTATCTGTTTCTTCCTTTAAGATGTGTTTTGAAATCTGGTTTGTTAAGAGTAGGTTGAGAGAAACTCGTCATCGTCTATAAATCAAACTTTAATTAGGAAAATAGCAGAAAGTTCAGAAAGCGCTGCTAGTTTAGAACCCCCGATATAACGGTTTCAGAGAAAATTAGCCAAGCTGCTTGTGCTGAAGATTATCAATTGGGAACGGTTGCGACGTATTTCTTTAAACTTAGTGAACTCATTGAAATTGAGCCACATCTCGGAAGGAGCGTAGTTAGTCTTATTCTTAAGTGCATTTTTATTGCACTTCTATCAAAATAGAAGTAGCAATTAAATTATGTAAACAAAAGTCCAAATTTGAAGGTTATCAATCACTTCAGATCCCGTTTTTCGAAAGTATTTCTTGTATTCACAGAATATGCTGAAATTTAAGACGCATGATAGGTAAGGAGGAGGGATGATGTTAAGCACTCTTAAATAAAGTGCGGTTTCAGATCTAAAGCTTATCTAATACCAGAATAACATTTAAGAGTCAAAAATGGCATAACGCAAGATTTCACAGAGGAAATATATCATATTCTTCTCAAGGTAATTCTTTAACGTATTTAACTGATTTTCTATGTTTTCTCAAAAGTCATGCATCTATTTTTTGATGATTAGGTATCTAAAATTGATGGGGAAAAGCTCGAAATGTTGAATCTACTTTTTTTTTCACTTTAAATAAAAAATAACTACAAAATAACTACTTCTCAACAAATAAAGTTGTACAATTTTCTTTTCACAGCACGTCCAAAGAAAACTGTAGATTCTGGTCCAAGTTCGCTAGTTAGTTCAGGATTTTCACCTGAGCACAGTAGGCAAGGACGTAGCAGGTCTACTCGTGTTTCACAATCGCAACGTAAGTTCATTCATTTGCCAAAAAGCTTATTGATCTAACTTCAAATATTTTACTAATTTGAATATGTGTTTTACAGCATCTAGTCGTTCTGGTTCACCATCATCACGTCTGAATTATGCTGGACTTGGCACTGTCGATCGGAGCCGTAGGTCGCCATCCTACCAAAGTAGATCCGGAGCAACTAGTAGAGAGACAAGCCCTGGAAGATCTGGACATCATCATCTACCACCGTTAGCGTCGTCCACAAGTAAACTGAGAGCTTTAGCCAGGCCACCGACAACTAGACCGCCGACTATTGCTCATAAGATTCTACAACAGTCTCTGGAAGCGGAATCTGCGCTAGCGGATGCCCTTGTGAGTATCTTTTACTAGTATCTATGGGAATAGTAATAGAAATATTCTAAGACCTTAAAGGAGGATCCCAGGGAACGTTGCTGGTTGAGACTTGTCTAGGCATATGCCCGTCAGTCTTGTCTGATCTTGTATACTGTTACATTGGTAAATTTGTTTTTCAGAGTTACGAACCAAGAGATATCAGCCTTTTAACATCTCCCAGGCGAATACGCGGTTTGGATGATCATTCTGATGATAGCGAAACCTCTAGTGTCTGTTCAGAGAGATCCTTCGAATCGCACAGAAGAACTTCAGATGTAAGTAACAACATCTTCGGTTAGATTAGTAATTTTACTTTTGCCTCTTCTGTTCTTATTGTCAGTTTTTTTGTACTATTTGGATCTGTATCATCTACACTGTGTAGCTAACAGTTGTTTTTAAAAATATTTGTTTATTTGTGTTTCTTTATTTTATCTTACTTTATTCACTTTGTTTTATTTGTTTGTTTCCTTAATAATTTTTTAACATTAAATGAAATTAAAACAAAACACAGAAACAGTCATTGATGTTTAACAAACCTTTCTTAATGTAGTCGTTCTCATGGAGTGGCTCGCAACAGAGATTGTACAGGGAATTATGGGAACCTGCTATCAAGGTAAACCCAATCTTTTGTTGATCTTCTCATTATCTTACAGTTTTACTATAAATAGGAAATAGCTTTCAAACAGGAAATGTGCAGCACTAATCGCTTACTTTCTCTTACTTCCGCCAAATGCGAATATTTTTCGTAATCAGCTGTTTTCAGTATAGAGTTTTTTTTTTTATAAGAACAACAATAAGCTTAGATAGTTCAAACGTGATGTTTGCCTATCCGATAGTTTGTTCTTGGGCGTAGAGTATTTCCATGAAGCCGTAAGAAACAAACGAACCATTTGAGTTGAATGACTGAAAATCTAAAAGTTGCATATAGTTGGATGTTTCAATGCGCGTTCGCTTGATGAACTCCTTTTGATGCAGCTTCCTCTTCTTCCTGTTGCAGTTATCTTCTTCTAGGTGCATTGTTTTCTCAGTCTACAATCCTGTAAATGAGACCTATTGACTCCTTTAGGTGGTGCCGTATTAAGTTAAGCTATTAGGTGGTAATACAATTTTTCGTCTACTTTTCCCCCACCACTACTGTTAATACGATATCTGAGCAGTGCAAGGAAATATTGCAACAGTCCGTCTGAAAGGAAGTAACTTGGCTTACCGAGATGCCAAACCTTGGAATGGTCCTGTACGCCCCCCTTTCCCCTCCTCCTTCCCTTTCTTTAAAGAGTCATGTTGGATCAGTATTTTCATCGATATAGCTGGCCTTTTTTTTTAAAGATTCTCTGGGGCTAGATTTTCATTTATCTTCAGAGAATAAATCATCAGATGTGTGTAGAGAAATTTGACTTCCGGCTATAAATCTGCTGCCTGTTGTCATTACCATCTGTCGCAACTTTTTTAGCGTTGCTTAAAACTTCACATTTGAGAGATATTGATGGCGATCTAGTACGATTTTCGTTAATGTCCTCGACTCTGTACTTTGCAACACTGAAAGCAAATAGATAGGTATTTAGTAAAAGTCCAAAGTCTAAAAGAAAAGGTTGTAAGAAGAAGAAGTCGTAAGTGTATGGCACATTTTTTGCATTTTTGAATTTAATTAATCTGATCTGAAAGTACCCAATAAGAAGTTAATATACGAGTAGTCTTGGACAGACAAACTGTAATCTACTAGAAAAGTGCATGATGCATGAAGGTGTTTGGCCAAAAATGTAAACAAAATTGTGTTTATTAACTTATTCTTTGATTAAAGGTGTGTATGTGTTCGTTTGTTTTTAATATTGATAATATTATATAAGTATTATTTATATATTTTTATATACATTAAGCAATTTCTTCTTTCTATCTATCTAGGATATCGCAGAAATAATGCTGGCGTGTGAGTCAACACACTGGAGTGACCGGAAAGACGGCCTCGTCTCCTTATCGGCCTATCTTCAAGCAGGAAACACGCTTAGTCCTCATCAGCTTACCAGGATTACTGATAATTTTACTAAAATGCTCAGCGATTCTCATACAAAGGTATTTATTTAGATTTCAAGATTTCGTCAGAAAAACGATCCGAGATTTGTGGGTCCCTTAAGCGTGAAAAAAATGTGTTTCAAATTTTAAACTCATAGGCAGATCCAATTTGATATTTCTATAAATTTCCCAGAAGATTTTACAAAGTTTTGGTCAACCAAAATACCACTGCACTTTACGTTTTTTTAAAAGATTTATAGCTACTGTCGAATTGCTTTCAACTAGTTGTACTGTTTGTAAATTTATCAATTAATGTGTTTTAATAGAAATACTTCCTAGGAAGATCGATTAAGATAGTCAGGAGAGAGGAAGTTTCTTTGATGTGCCTTGGATTTAAATTCTGTTTTATAATACACGGTTCTGTCTCTAGTGAATTTTAAATTGGATTTAAATTTATGGCTGAAATCGTATTTGAAAGAAAGAAAAAAAAATCCACAAACGAAAGTATTCTTCACACATAATGGATCGTTCTCTTTATCGAATTTAGATGATGAGACTTTTCTATATCTTCGTTTAATTCTTAAACATAGATTTATGTTATGTATAGTGGGTGAATCAGTAAGTAATGTCCATATGCCTACTGTCTGCGTGTAGTACATCTGAAGTGGAGCGTTTACCCTAAATATGTCTGGCTATTCTGTTCCTGTGATTGTATTAGTTGCTCAGGTTTTCTTAATTTTGCAGGTGTTTAGTCTATTTCTGGATACTGTGGCCGATCTACTGACAACACACGCCTCAGATCTACATCCATGGCTATACGTACTGCTTACTAGGCTTTTCAATAAACTTGGCTCAGATTTACTGACATCGATACAGGCGAAAATTAATAGAACATTAGATATTGTGCGCGATTCATTCGGCCCTGAACCAGTATTACATTGGGCTTTGAAATTTTTTGTCGATCCAACGCAAACACCAAACACGAGGGTAAAACTGGCTGTACTACAGTTTCTCGCCAAGACTGCACCATCGGCCGATCCGGCCATTGCTTTCCCTCAGCCTGGACCAAACAACAAGGATGTCACTACGGCCGCTCTAACTAAGATGATAGGTAAGTTCCATAGGACAATGTAATAGCTAGCAGGTCGTAGCAAGGTTCTATGTTTTAATATCTTGTTATTTTAATAATTGAGACTGAGTCGTCCTCTGTTATATTTTATTTTAATTCAGTATTATTATTAATCTATACAAGGAGTAAATTAGGAGTTTACAGGGTTTGTATGGCTAAGGATGTTACTTCTCGGGGAGGAAAAACCAAGGCCCGAGAGCTTTACCCAGGAGTCACTCTCCAGAATTAAGAGTCTGATTAAAAGAACAGGTCTGGAGGGCGAGCTCTCAAGTCGGAGAGCCACAATAGATCCAAAGGGGTCGCAGTGGCGTAGGCCTTGAGGCCACCCTAATTTAATCTATTCTAAATTAGAAGTTGTTTTCAGCTCCAAAAACTGTCATTTAATAACACAAGTCGTAAGTAGTAAGCACTCAACTCACTTTTTACTTTTAACGTTTCTAATTTGCATATAAATTCTAGTTTATATATCTCTCTTCAGGTCAACTTATCTTTACCCATCTTAATGTTAAAAAATAGATAAATATGCAAGAAAAGAAAATTTATAAAATTAAAAGCAAAAAGATGGAAAACGTAAACCTGGACATGACAAAGTTTACCAAAGTGAACTTTATTAAAAAGGGTGATTACTCCACATGGCGTTAGTTAGGTCGTTGGTAACCTGTTTGTGACCCCATTTTGTAGGAAGAGATGTCGATCTGTATAAGTAGGACCCTGTGAAAGTAGCCTGCAAGATATCTGCAGCGGGTTAATGAATAGAATTTCAAGCAAGTTCACTCTATGTAAGTCAAGCATCTTCTAGTGCATCGGGTATAAGTGGAAGTAATGTGATGTCAACTTTCAAAATTGAATGTAAAATTGGAGTTTTATTTTATTTTTTTGTCGAAAAAGAAATGCTAATTCTGTTAATGTAGTAGTGAAGCTTTATCTGATCAAATGAGTCATTCCCTTGGCACGTTATCATTAAATTTAGTTTAACATTCCACATTTTCTTGCCTAATAACTAGCTTTATGATTTTATTTTATTTTTTATAATCTCCAGGCTGGACCATGGGCGATAGTATCAAGCAAGGAAGTGAACTACGTAGAGCTGCCCAAGAAGCTATCTTAGCTCTATTCAATCTTAATACACCGCAGGTTACGTTGAGGTTTGCCCAATTACCAAAAGAGTATCAGGTTAGTATTGTATTTACTTAATCTTGTTAGGGTTTCTAACTCCTAGAAACATTAGTACAGGCATCGCCACTTACAGGAAGCTGCAGCCAGTCTTATTCAAGGTAGAGTGCGGAAACCAAGTTTGACAGGAGGCTCACTCACTGAATCTTCATCAAAACCAGATTCTTTAAGTCCTGATCAAGTTTATAGGTAAGTCTAATTCTATCGGATACCATTGAGTTGTTGAGTGATTTTAATTAGGCTCATTTAAAATAGCTTTCCTCTTATCAGTTGGAGAAATAACAAACTAGTTGTTTATTGCTCTACTAAAATCCTTGGCTCTAAAATTCGGCCAACTGTTGGAAGATATTTCCCGTAACTTTCTCTGCTAATTTTTTATTTATGGTTACAGATCGTTACGAAGGACAACTGCAGAGATCCAGTCATATTCATACGACGGCAAAGTGGCCGATACTGCGTCGCATGACAGTGGCATCAGCCAGATGTCTATAAACGATAAACATGATATCGACCTTATCACTAATTGGGTAACTATAAGAATATTTTGTTTATCTATAGCAGTTATTGTTGTTGATCTGTAGCAGTTGTTGAAGTGTTTTTGTTTTTCCTCGCTAGGCTGGCTCGTTGTCATTGTCCTCGCCAACAAAGCAGAAGGAATGTAACGGTCTAGAGAGTACTACTGACGGAACAAACGTTGTTACAACCTTGCTCGGTAGCAATGGCTTTAATAATTCTGGTAATTTTTTCCCTTTTTCTTTCACTTTGTCTTTCACTAGGTAAAGAAAGTGTTGCAAAATTGAGTTTTCATGGGAAAATCCGTTTTGAGGTCCCCCGAGTCCTGGAAGAGTGGTTTTCAGTAAATGGTTTGTCCATCTGTTAGAAAATGATTGCAAAAACTAAAAGTAGCTGGAAAACTTATTTTTTTTATTTTATCTGATCAAGTGAGATGACTGTAACTTAACGATCAAAATTGCTCTACCAGAACTTATACTTCACTCTATGATTTTTTTTTAAGATATTTATCTCAAAAGTGGCTTCAACGATTTTCATTAATTCTGTGCACACATTGCACATTGTTGATATTCTAGTAAGTTTTATTCAGGATTTTTTTTGCTAGGATAATTTTATTAAGGGCACTTTTGGAGGGTGGGAGAGTTAAGGGTGTGGCTGAAATATACGAGATTTTGGAGAAAATGAAGGAGTTTTCACTTTTCTGAGTTTTCTCGAAAATCTCTCCCAAGATTCCCTCTAGATTTTCTAATTAGGCCAATAAATTTACTTGAATCATTCAGTTAGAAAATTTTCTTGGAACAAGTTGAAGGTGTCGCATGGCTGTACTGTACAGCTTTACTGTCAGGATAATGTTATTAAGAATTAATAGTGAATGCTGGAATTATTAAGAAAAACTCGAGTCTGTTTGCATCAGATTTGGTAGGGGGCGTACCGACTGCTGGAGTCATTCGCTCCTTATATTTATTTAATTCTTGTTCTCTTTGGATTTCACCTTTAAATGAACAGTCATACTTGTTTTGAAAGTTTTTAATGAAGGTATATGTTTATAATTTTTGAATGAATAGTGGATATATCGGAAGGAAGCAGCAGTGGCGCTGGAGAGCTGGAAGGTCTGAGTAAAACCTTAGACTCTTTGGAATCGTCCGTGGCCGAAGAGAAGAAACAGGCGTTGGTCATGTTGGCTGCTCAGATTCGGGAAGCAGATCCCATTCTAATATCCACACACTTCAAGTATGTAGATAGCAAACATTTCTCTCTTAGAAACTTGATTTCTTTTCATTCTGTTAGTTGAAAGAAAAAAAAAAAAGCTGATTTTGAAATGGCATTACAGACGTGTATTGCGAGTAGTATTGCCGGAAGTGACGGGCGGGGAAGTGGACAAAAGAGAAGCTTCGCTTACGGCTCTCTGTGAAATATTGAAGAAGAAAAGCCTTTCGCCGATGCTCCAATCATTTACAGAGCTCATTCTCATCAACGTCATCAAAGCGTACGCTGACACTAACAGAGATGTAAGTGCCATTTCTTTTTCACTTTCTTCATATTTACCAAAAATTCTATTCTGGACATTCACCTCTTACAGAGGGGGAGGAAGGAAAGTCTTCGTTTGTTGAGTGAATTTTTCTCCTTTTCCTTGGAAATGGTTATCCTTCTCCATCTTCACCGCTTTTTCTTTCTAGTGATTGAATTTCATTTTTGTGTAATATTTGACCTTTAAAATATATTCCTCTAAAGAACGTATTATTGTTCCGGTCATTTTTAAAATTTCTTATAAATACACCTTTAAGTCTTCTTAATGTTCCATTCATTAACTGAAGTAGTAATCTAACTGCTAGCAAAATCTGATCCAAGCACCGAAGTCGTAGCTCAATGTGAACACGTCAACACATTGATCTTAAAGCTCTTTGTTCTTGTTGTTCGCCAGACTCCGTTTATTAATTTTCTCTATATTTGGAAAACATTTTTAAACCAAAACCAAGTGCTTCAACTGTTGATTAAAGACCTTTTCTCTTGAATTCAGTCGCCATAACGTCATGTAATTTGACGTATATTAGATTTAATTGAATAAAGTAATAGTCTAAGAATTACATTTACAGATAGCCAAGCACGCTGAGCCTTGCATCGAAGAAATTGCTAATGCATTAAAATTGGATTTAGTAATGAAGGTATGTTGGTTAATTTTATCATTTAGTCTATATTAAACAGTGTTAACCATCAATTGGGTCTTTGAGAACACCTTAAACTTTTGTTAAACTCAAGTTCATCCATTACCTTACTGTTTAGTCATGTCCTAAATCAAGTTAAGTCCTCTGCAACGGAGTGGTATGCCAAGTTGTTGAGAAGTGTAAAACCGTCGTGTGGGCATACCAAAGAAAGGATACCTGAAGAGATTAGTCTAGGCAGTCTTCTAGGAATTTGGCGCCAACCTAAAACTGTTCTATTTTGACTGGTTTCAGATTTTCTTCTATTTTCAAATATTGGCTTAACAAGTTTCTGGAGGAAATTTAAATTCCACTAGTGTGTTGCCCGAGTACAGAACGTTTTGCCGCCATTCCAGTAAAAAAAAAAAAAAAAAAAAAATCTTGTAATATGATCATCAAACAGTTCTGATCATATTAGTTATTATTCTGTATTCTCTTTAAAAAGCAATTAAGATCCAAAATAAAGGGAGAATTTGAATCAACTATATTTGAATTGGATCTAGCGCTGAAATTAGGCGATATGTATGCCAAAATTAAAATATTTTACGACGCATGTTATTGTAAGTGTAGAAGGATGAGCTCGAGTTAACCTGAGGGTGCAGATATGCACAAATAGTTGTGCATATCTGATAAGTCTGCAGGTCTCAGGTGTGTTGTTTGAATGTTAGAGTTGTCAGCAGTGAGTTCTATTTGGTTGGGATATCGCACGTGGCTAATACAACTTCTTAGTTCATATCTAGAGAGTGCTTCAGGTTAAAGATAATACTTCAGTCTAAATACTATTAATGCATTTGGATAAGCTAAGAAGATTGTGAAAATTGGAAAACTATTATTGAGGGGAACGCGGAAAATACGATAATTATTATTGTGGGGCCAACCATTTTAGTTTTGCGCGAACGACGTCCGATCTTCTAGATTTGACTGGACTGATCCTTCAGTAGATCTGAAAGTGTATTAAAGAAATTTCTGAACAATGTTCTTCTGACTACTGGTGAAGACAGATAAAAAAGGTATACTGACGAAAAAAACACCAAGATGAAGTGGTCGTTGAAAATAAGAGATTTCGATTTGAAAGAAGGGTAGCGATCGACGTCAGTGATCTGTCTTATGCTGTTTTGGAAGTCTTGACCAATTGATTGTCTTTAGTAAAAATTATCTATAATATTGCAGGTGCTGATACCACTGATGAGTGTGGAGGCGTTTCCCTACAATCTGTCCGTCATCAAAGCTTTGACCAAGGTTGTGGAAGCTCATTCTAAACAACAGCTGCTAGCATTCTTGCCGGAAATTATGCCTGGACTGATACAGGTCAGTTTGCTTGCCGTTTTTCTTAATTTCTCATTACAAGAGAGATAAAGAGAGAGAGAGAATGTGAGTACAATTTGTTTTTGATTTCGACTTTTCACGAGCAAAATCCGTTTTAAGATCTCTTGCATTACGTAAAAGTAGTTTTTATAAATTGGTCTCTATGCGTGGTTTGTCTGCGTGTAGGTTTCCGGTCTGTCCGCAAAACATTCAGATTTCATGTTCGGACCCGCAATCAACTTTTTTCTCAAAATCAGCCAACTTTTAGTTGAACTAAGAAAAAAAAAAGTTGAAAGTTTTCCTTAGAAATTAGACACAACGTATAGTGTTCAGCCTGTCTACCAGTTTGGTTTGAAATCTTTTACGACGCATGTATAGAGTGGATATTCACGATAATGCTGTGACACGACTTGGTGCCTTCTCTATACTCAATATTGCTGACGTTGTGTTAACTATGTACCATATTTGATTGTTGCAACAATCGTTGCAGTTGTAAACTTCAATAAAAGTTAATAAAATAAAATAACTGGCAAAGGTACCATATAATTCAAATCTAAACCTAACTTGAGTTGTTTGAATATATACAGGGTGAACCAGTAAGTATTGTCCTTAGGCCCTACTGTGTGTACTACATCTAAAGTGGAGTTCAATGACGTATTGGCCAACTTCATATTTTCCACTGTTCTTGAGTGATGTCACTTTAATTTTTTTTTTTTTAAATCATTACTTTTTTACAATAAAAATGTTATTACTCAGAAAGTTTTAGTCCGAATTCGATTCTTGTTGACACGATTAGAAAGACAGATAAATTTCCTAAAAATTGACACCATTTTGAAGCATGAATTATTCTCCAAACAGCTTCAATTGAGTACTCGACTTTAGATGTACTACACAAAGTAGACCTATGGACAATACTTACTAGTTCACCCTGTATATATCATTCTAAATCAAACTATTTGAACTGCTATTTACTTACTGCGAGTAGAATCAGACTACGTAAAATTTTTTTACAATTCCCCGAAATTTTGTACGTCATTTTAAAACTTGCGACAAGGTCGTTTGAAATAAATCAATGTTTAAGCAACGGAGGTAGAGGCTGGCGTTTTTTGAGATGCTCCAAGTCCAGAAAAGTGTTTTTTTTAGGACGTGTAAGTGCATGTAATGTGTGTGTGCGAACTAGCTCAAACAAAAATCGTGAAAATGTTTCAATTGTTGGGGGGAAAAAAAATTTGAATAAAATCGTATCTCTGTTTGAACAGGCATACGGCCATGACGAAAGCTTGGTGCGCAAGTCGGCCGTGTTTTGCATGGTGGCGCTGCACGACAAGCTGGGCGACTCCTGCATCAAGCCATATTTGTCCTCTTTGAGTGCCAGCAAACTGAAACTATTAGATTTGTACATAAATAAGAAACACCAGCCAAACACATCCAAATCTACTACATCTTCGGCCAGCAGTGGTGGCGCCGGCGCCGCCTCCGCCTCCACTCTCAAGCACAACAATGTATAGCCGTCGCTCCGCCATTCAGATATCTTGGCCTCCCCCTCTCTCCTTAGTCTACTTCTCACCCCGCAACACCCCACCCAAAACATCATCTTCATCTTATCCAGTAAATAATTCTCTCTACATTATATGTACCATGTATCTTATATATTAATAATGTATTCTTTAATATTTTTATTTTATTTTAAAATCATTTATAGTGTACAGCAGCTTTATTATATTAGAATATTAAAATTGTACGAAGATAATACAAATGCAGGGCACATCATTATATGAAATATGCAAATGTACTTTAGTAGGAGCAAATCATGAAATACAAATACTAACATTCTGCTGTGTGCCGCCAACATAATGTCTGATTGTTTTGTTAATAACAATAAAAAAAAAACATAATATATATGTTTTATTGAAAACTATTTGTACATTGCTTTGGCGATCTAGAAATAATAAAAGTTTTGAGTAAAATATAAAATTAAAAAAAAAAAACTACTTTAATTTCAAAAAAAATCTAAATTTTTATTTCCCACATTATTTTTAAAAAAAAAAGCTTTCTTTTCCCTTCCCGCGCGATTCCCAAAGTATTTTAACATAAATATTAATTTCTATTAGAAATTAATAATGTGGCTTTACTAAATTAAAAGTAAAAATATTTTTATTAAAAAATAACAGCGAAACAAAGTTCAGCAAATATGAATATTTATATATATATTCTTAACTATTTCAATTTGTGTATAAAATGGAAAGGAAACCTCTCTGTTACCTTCTTTCCTCTTCAATGTATTATACAAAATAATAAAATTAAAAAATATTATTGTATCATTTGTTTTAACTTTTGTTTTTAGAAACAAGCAACAACAAATTTTTTTTATAACATTCCTTTTGAAGAATAAATTCTGATGAATATATTAATTACTGCGTGGTTTTTTAAATTGTAGAACATGGCCCAGAAAAGTGTGAAAACAGTTCAGACACTAACCATCTGTAGACATCATTTCCTTGGTGTGTGGACGCTGCTAAACTGAGTACAGTACTGTTACATATGGTGGAAAGATTTAGCAACAATTCTCTTTGCTTTTTATCTTTACTGGACGTAGGTTGCTGTTTGTATGAATGTGAGGCATATGAGAAACGTTACGCTGGGTCAGAGATCTGAAGAAGTGGCTAGTCTCATTAAGAATGGTAACAAAAGTATTTGTTTTCATTATTTGCCTAATTCTACTGCATGATAAACCTGATTTCGAAAGTTGGATTACGGAATTTAGGAGTCAAAAAACTCTCCTTTGCTAATGGGAAACAGACGCGATTTTTTTGTGCCAAGACAGTACTACAAAAAGCCTCCCTAGCGGCACTTAATCGAACTATTAGAAAAATTTAGTTTAATCATTCGCCGCTAGGTAGCCTGACAATGCTGTAGTTTTCATCATCCAGTTTTATATTTAAACTGAATAATCATCGCTGATAATGAATGAAAGTGCAAAATATGTAAGGAATTCAACAAATATTGTACTTTGATGAACAAAATCAGTTACATTTTTACAGATACATTTCACATTCAGGTAATAACAAATGTTAATACTTAGTGATTTTTCAAAATAGCATGTTTTAAGATATTTAAAAAATAATACTTTCTTTTATTATAAACTAACTCCTGTTTGGGGTTTTAGCGAAGTTAACTTGTTTACATTTGGTTTTGGTTGATTATTATCGCTATATTATTTTGGTTACAAAGATAGCTTACATTTCTTTTTCATAAATTAGGAATACTAAAATTGTATTTATCGCACAAAGCATGAAACTTCATTTATGCTGTCTATAAAAATGCAGAATCTTTTAGGCAGTATAAATCTTATTTTTTGAAAGATGTTACTGTAAATATTTATATTTTGTTGTTTAATAGCCAGCTGTAATGAGCAGTCAGTTTTCTATCCTTATCCAGAGCTTTCCAACACTGTCCAGTTGGAGCTCAGTATAATGTTCTGCTCACATCTGAAATAATTATTTATCTCTCTATATTTTACATACAACAGCACGCCGATAATATTCTCATCTTGTCTATTGTGAAGAGTAAAGAAATCAAGAAAATCTACTTACCACTCGCCTGTGGAGGACTTTTTTTCAGGTAGTCTTGTCTAAACTCCAAATATGAATTCAGAGAGAAATCAGAGGGCGCCACTGATCAAGCAAGTTAAATAGTAGTTTCTTAAATAACCACTAGGTAGCTCTGCTGTCTGTACCACTATATATTCGTCAAAAGAAGCAAATTTTCTTCAGTAAGATTTGAGTGCAGAGGGATATACATCGTTCTATCGCTCGTCATTCCGAACTTATCTAATCTAGTTTTACATTTATTCACCTTTCGCTCTTAAAGAATCATGAATGTAAAGGTGGTATTGGTTGGAGAGATGTGTTCACTTCGATGGTCAAAGGGCAAAAATTTTCTAATAATATTGTTTACTTTATTTCTGTACAAATCAACAGACACCGCGTACTGTACCTAAAATAAAGCTATACCCATAGTGTTAGAAACAAACAAACCTGACAATTGCATCAATCATCATATTTAAGCACACTAAAAAAAAGGATATAGCTCGTAATTTTAGAATTTATCAATAAATACTTACTTATAAAAAGGGGTGCATGTATGATTTTTTGTTAATAATTGAAGAATGATCCATTTATGCGATAATCTTGACAAAATGTAACAATATTGTTGTAACAATAAACATTAATTCAGTTTTTTACAAAATAAAACTAAAAAATTAAAGTATTATATTGATAATAATAAATAAAGGATTCGACTGCATCCAATAAAAAGGTTTTTATATTATAGCAACTAGTTGAGCATTGCTCACTTTTTCACGCTAAATTGTCGCGATATCGTTATAGTGATGGTGTAGTTGGATTAGCGTTGACCTATAACTCGGATCCAACTTTCATGGAAATCTGCTTTATTGGGTTGCTAATATTGGTGAAAAGCAAAGTTTTTTAATGTTCATCCAATTATAATACATTTTAAGCCTTTGGAGAAGGATTTCAAGTTACCAAGAAAAATAAAATTACACGCTGATATAATTTTTAAAAACAAAGCTTGTATTTTTTAGATTATATAGCGCTGGAATCATATATAATAGAAAACTAATACTAAAAGTAATTACATTTGAGAAAAACATATTTCCTGGTTACAACTTTTATTTTCAATTTCTAACGACACTTTTGTAAAAAAAAATTTTTAATGAAGAATTGTTTCGATTTATTGTTTGTACGGAAATAAATTCTTTTAGTTTAGGACTTTTGGAATTCTTAAAGAGATCTCTTGGTGCTGGTTTATTTATTATCATTGCCATTTATTGATGTTTTCACTTATAAATTACACATATTAGATTTATTCTAATTCAAAAATAATATACATAACAAAAAATTCTATGGCTCCCAACTGATATTTTGAACGCGTCTTCTATTTGTACAATCATTCTTTCTTCTACTGCCCCTCTTTCTTCCGCTTTCACCAAGAATAATGCGACTTTTGAATCGGACAACGGATACAATTAATATCATTTTAACAAGTCCAGAGCGTGCTTCAAATTAGTCTAGAAAAGAAATTGGTTATTGATGAATGAAAATATCAGAACCATCAAATCAACCGTGACGTGATCCGCATCTTCATAGGCTTTTATCTTATAGGAAGAGACGTGAGCCGTGATGATGCCAATCCGCAAAATCTTCGTCGAAGTTAACTTATTCAGTTTGTTCTTTTATGGATATAACTAACCTTAACACTTCCACAATGGAAGTACTGATCCCCAAGATTTCTTTTTTTACTACCAGTCCTCTGCATGTAACACATCTTTTATTTTCGAGACTGACTCGAAGACATAACCAAGGACTCGTTTTTAGAGGTAGGCTACTTAAGGAGCCTGTAACCTAAGTGGGAGACCTAGGGAGGATTTGGGTTTCTATCAGTGGACGACCTCCCTGTTCTGATCTAGCGACGAAGATCTAAACACAATACCGGAGATATCCCTCCCTTCTACGACCCTTAGTGCTTTAAGGTCACCATGAGAGGCATAAGTTCTCCCCTTTTGTCTCTGATGATTCAGCTAAAATAACAGAGTACTCTGTCACCAATTAAATCTGATAACTTTGTCAGGAAATGAAAGAAATGTTACGAGAATGTCACTTTGCTGGTGACATGACTCGCGAACACTTTGGAATAAGTTGGCCATGTTAGGCAATTATGGGTTCTTTTTCTCTGCGTGTATAGCCCCCATTTTCTTGAGTTTTTTCAAAGTCAAACTTTCTGATACAAATCAATGTAATGTTTGCAATGGATATCGAAAACAGATTAATATTTTGTGCAGCAATATGTACTTGTGAGATAATAGTCAGTCCTTCCCTCTGCCGAAATACAATCTCGAAATTTTGAGTGATTTCTTGATTGTCAGGACCTCAGAGCACATATTTATTCATGGATGGAACATTCAAAATAACTATTAAAATATTTTTGGGTTGCACGAAAGATATCGAAATCGATATTCTATACACTCCCTTATCGTACTGGTGGCCTGCTTTGGATTTCTTGACACCGCCCGTCAGTAACAGGTATTCCAAGGAAATAAAAATCAACTGCGGCTTCCTTCCCTGGTGGGAAACGGGACAGAGCACCAATAATCAGGATGCATCCACCTTTCTACTGCCTGGTACTTGCACTGTAACCGTAGCCTAAGGCAACTCTCTCTGTTTTTTTTTTTTTTTTTTTTTTATGGAAGCCCAGGTTGGCTGACTTTTGGCTTGGCACTTTTTGTATAGCACGATAATCAATGTTAACCTTTCTATATAGTGTCCCCAACTGGGTTTCATTATTTTTCTAATAGCCGTGATGTTGCAGTCTAAAGGAAACGGATTCTTGTTTTCCGTCTTACTACATCTCAATTGCTTGTCTGCTAAAATCTCTCTAGCACTTAAGAGACCAGGGGAAATACCAAGAAATAGAGTTTGGTGGTAAAATCCAGGACGTGCCAATGATTTTCTTATTTCGCTGCAGTAGCTGGGGAAAAAGAACCGTCCTATGACTAATTTATTCGACTGCCATCAATGCTAAGCTTATTTTTGCTTTTGAAACACGTATGATTATTTTTAACTGGTAATGTCAAGCCAACTGGAACTTGACATTTGACTTTAAATGTCTGATAAAAGCTTATGATGGATGAAGTTTTGATCAAATTCGGATACCTGGACTCTTTTTCCTCCCTCCGACCGTTTATTACTGGAAACCCTAACTCTTAGCCATTTTCGAGAGATTTTGTGAACAGTCACAATCACAAAATTTCGAAAAAAGAAATATTCTAACAAATTCACTTTTTTTTTTAAATTTTAACAAACCTATTAAGAAAATGTAATGCCTGATCAAATAGAAATGAGACAAGAAGGTAAGTTAAGAATGCAAAATATTACTTTTTTCCTTTATTAAACACACTGACTCTTGAGATAAACTGTAAAAACGCCAAAAAAGAATATAGAAAAATTTACTAAATAAAATTCTGGAATCATTGGCTTTCGCCTAAAAGAAAAGCTACACATTACTTTTTATTAAATTTTCAAATTCCTTTTTCTCCGTTTTAATTCTGGAAATTTGGAAATTGTAATATGGAAAAATTGTTGAAGTTACGCTGACAAACATTTTTTGCACGTGTAATAGCCTAAAAACAATAGCTAGACTTACTTAATTTGGTGGTTAAATTGTAAATGCAAAATAATTTTAAAAGAAACTTAACCAAAACTAAATTTCCAGAAAAGTAATCATAAAAATTATAAATTTCTTAAATATCCACCAAATTTACAAACTACCAATTTGTTCTTAGACAAATATTTTTTTCTCTTCTCGATTAACACTTAAAAAACCTTTAATACAATTAATTTGTAATCCTACCTATTTATTGAAGTTTTTAATCACTATTACACTTTATAATGAAAAATATATAATTAATTCTACTTTTTTTTTTTTTTATTTCATACATTCTATAATCGATTTAAATTGTAATATTGAATTCACAAAGTGTTATAGGGATTATTATCGATTTGAATTTGTTTTGACGAACAGTTACAAAACCTATCTTTCTGTTAACGGACATACAAAGAATGTTAACGTTTCTTACTATTACTAGAAATGGCATATTTTTTCATCATCACTCTAAATATATAAACGTTTTTATATATAATAAGGAAGATTTCTAATATTTTTTTCTTTTTAACTACTATTATTATCGTTACTATTAAACTCGTTATTAAAAAAGATTACCCATTTATTATCTTTAGTTCCAATTTTAAAAGTTTGTCTCATGCATTTTACATTTTGAAAAAGTATTTTTGAGTTATGATGGAACCAGCGAACATTTCAATGTGTACCTCTATGATTGCTCACCACCTATCGATACAATATAATTTCTGTGAAGTTTCCCTATTTCGTATGTGGCAGTAAGAAGTGATAAAACCCGGGCCGATATTCAATAAGTTAGTCAAACTTTAGCCGCAAAGAAAAGAAAATGGGCATTTTCATTATATAAATAGGCAGAATGCACGATTTTTGTTTGGTCTGGGCACACTCAGATGATCACAACACCGCGCTACCAATCGAGAAAGTAGTTCAACAGTCTTGATTATCAAACGAGAATGAATAGCAGCACAAGGCAGATAAACCCAAAAATATCTGCTAGTGTAGGTTGGCAAGAGAAACAAACAGCTCTAATCCTTCCAGGTCAGATATTTCAGCTCCGAAAAATAAACTTTATCATTTAAAACAAAAGAGCGATAAGTGTTCAAAAGAAAGAACTTGGATCGAGCTATGACCAATCCGCGAAGATTATTATTGGAAAAGGCGCCGCCCTAAGGCTAAAAACCCTATCGACAAGTCGGAAATTTTGTGCAGCTAGCTATGGAACGAAATTTTTGAATTAAAAAGTGGCGATTCCCTGCTTTTGACTGTAAAGGGAGCAGTGCCTGGGTTGTAGGGCCACGGATGACTTAATACTTACTGTGTGTCTCACTCAGTCTGGTTCCAAAACTTGTTCATGGAATTCCTGACCTGACGTACTATCGGTGTTAGCAAAACATTCTTTTATCACTTGGTACAGTATAGGTAATGGAACTGTTCTAGACGGAAGTGCTTGAGCTAAAGTTTCTTGTGAACTTGTAAAAAAGCAATGGGGGTGAGGGAACGTTTCATATAAAAATAATTTAGGAACAGAAATAGTGTAGAAGTTTAAAGAATAACATTGGAGCTAGCTTTAGAACAAGCTACTTTTGACAAAATTGTGAACAAGAGTCCAATAAATTTTTATTTCTGGTTTAACGAACAGTGTAACCAAAACGAAAAATTTAAGTTTAACCTTTCTACGTTTTTTATTTAGATATTAGCCCATGCACTGAAAAACTTATATTCGTACTGAAAACCAACACTTGACGAGTAAGGCATGAATGAATCAATGAATAAATTACTGTGCCGACACCTCAATCAGAGCGAGGATGTGAATGTTACATAAACTGTCTTAAGTATTAAAATATTACTGATGTGACAGTCTTCAATGGTCTTTGTTTCAGACACAAGCTACGCTTTATTGGGCTGCGAATTATCAAATGATATAGATGTTGTATAAAAAAAAGAAGTGACAAATTTGGGTGAAACGTTCATAAAGGGAATGTATTTGTATTATGTATAATGGGGAATGTAAATGTGGAGGTACAACGATCAGGGTTCCACCATTATTAACTCACAATTATCAGAAAATATCTATGTTAGAAGGGACTGCTTGCTGTTATATGTAAAATTTTATTTTCATTTCGTATTCACTTTGTAAAATAGGACGCACAGCCATTATATATCAAATAGAGTTTACGTTTCGATACGAAACTTATAATAATTAAATTCAACACTTACATTATATTTATCGCTCTCTCTATATATATAAGTGTAAATATATATGTTAATTATATTATAAAAAGCACAACAAAAATATTACACATTAATTAGTTTGTGTTTTGATTGGCGCACAGTGAGGTAGTGGACAACAAACGCCTACTTGATTTCTTAACCTTCTTTTTTTTTTGTTTTACTAAATCAGTTATTAACACCGATTTGTATTTTTTATTTTTTTATATATTTTTTTGATTAATTATGAAAAACTAAATAGATCAATACATTCAAAGTATATCCTAAACTTTTATAAAATACAAAAGAAAATTAATTTTCTTTATAATAAAATTATTTGTTTAAATATATATAATATTGGTTTCTTCTTTGTTTGTTAAAACATCTTCGTCAGCAAAATATTTTTTTTTTTTTTTTTACTTTTTATATATATCTTTTGAAAGACATTGGTTGGTAGCATGCTAAAGACCAAAAAAATGTGTGATGTGGTGCTCTTTTTTATTACTACTGGTAATTTTGTAATTATCACAAATGCACACAATTTTTTTTCTTTCTTCATTCGTCTCACTTTTATCGCTGCTCTCACTTATTGGCTGAATATCTCGGTGATGATGGCGTAATCGTTATAGATTTTAAACAACCAGATTCAAAATCTAGACCAATCGAACTATCTACATCATATTGCCTGCTCAGTATCACCTGTATGTCTGATGTTAAACTCACACGTCCTGATTTACTACTTCTTAATCTGCAAAATATTAAATAAATAATAAGAAAAGTATTCAGAAACAAATAATTATATTAAACTCTTTTTTTTCCAAACACAAAGTGTTCACATAAAAGTTTTCTCAGTTATCTTAAATTGTAGAGGATGCTGTAGGTCTTTCCTAACCCATAAGAAACAATAACGATAAATCTAAGAAAGTCACGTAAAAAATGTTTAGGGTTTACTTCTGTAGAAAAAAGAAGAATGTTGGCTTTCAGGTTTACCATATGTTCACAATGCGAGAAATGAAATCAATTTTCGCAGGAATTTATTTCATAATATGTTGCAATGTGCTTAGGTCTGCCCAGCAACGATTTTATCGATCAACTTGCATGTGTTTCTTATTTCCGGTCGATTGATTAATTAGTCTGGTAAAGAGAATTAGACTTCCACTTGCAATGCTTGACGTTTAGTACCTCTATATATGAAAATCCGAAACCAGTCAGATAATATGAAAATAAATTCACAAGCACACTATGACGGATAAACTGAACTATTTTACAGGATATATTTAAAAATTGGTATGCACGATTTAGACTTTAAAGAGAATAGTTCGAAAGAATATGCTTGCAGAAGATCCTCCCTTAAATATATGTCGCAATACAAGCAATTAAGATGGCCGAATGATGCAAAGGATGGTCTACACAGGGATGGTAAAGCATGTAGCGAACAAAGTCGGCCACAACTGAGAGAAATGGTACACTCTCATAGATAAGATTACAGTCCTGCAACAGGATGTTACACCAGAAGAAGAAGAAAAGTCGGAAGTCAGACCATACCGTCATGAAGTAATACATACTCTTTAATTCTAAGTTTCGAATTTTCATCGACTTCCGCTTATAAAATCCGTTATCACCGAAGCTGGCTACTATCCTTGCAGAATGGAAGAAAAACAAATTAGCTCCCTCCACAGTGACAAATAGATTTAAGGGGGGAAAATGAAGAACCAAAAATTTTATAGTTTACATACCTGAGATGGATAAGATATCTAAGCTTGTTTGCATTTGGCGGCTCTGTTGAGACGGTTCTCTGCCTTATAAAGGTATGACTATTGGAAGGCATATCTGATACATCGTATCCGACTACGAACATTTTAATAACTGTGCCAAGTGGATTCAACAATGTTAGCTGTATGGTCCCGCTCCGGGGCACTGTATAACCTTTTTTACCTAAATTTATTTCACCCTGGAATTATTTAAACAAAAATATGGTGAGAATACTGAAACAACTTCCACTAACAGTATTAGATTTATAAATTTATAATTTTTGTTAAGACAAAATGTAAAAAATCGTGACCAGCGTTTCTTATTTATATTATAACTAGCGTTATAATATAGATTATACTACATATTATAATTAAATGAAAAAATTAAACTCCTGCTGTTAATTGCAGAGAAAATATTTTCTAATAAGACATCATTTCTGTATAAAATGCAACCAAAAATTAATAAATTATTAACATATTTAAATAATGAGATCATAATACCAGATTAAAATTTTATGACTTATTATTTATTTGAATTAATGTATCGATTTTTTGATCACATGAATAGTTAGAGCCAATCTTATTGTTAAAACACTTAATAATGTCATGATATCATGCTTCGTTAAGGTGTCACAATCTTTATACTATTTTTCCCTGACCGAAGCGTAGAGTGAAGATCTGACGACAATCACCATCGACATGAATATGAAATATTCCTTCCTCTTTGGAAATTATTCTTTCTTTTAGATATTGTGAATGTAACTGATTTTTCTTTACTAAGTTTTAGAAATAAATCAATTTACCAGATATGGTGCCGAATGAGGTTCAACTGAGAAGAATGAAACGGTAACTGGCAGTTTCAGATGTTGTGGACAAAAGTTTCCGCTCGCGCCGAGATCAGCTGTGAAGCCATCCACTTTGCAGACAGGTCTTAGCCTTCCACTCAAAATATTCTCTTCAAAGTTGCCTGAAACGTTAACAAGAGATATTTCAGGAGACTTTATTACAAAGAAAATCGTAATTAAACAATAAGTTGCTCTTTCTCTAATCACATGCAATGAAGAGAGTGACAAATTACCTAGAAGAGGTCTTGAATGGAGCGCTGCAGGCCTGTGCACCGGAGAGGATGCAGCCAGTCGAGCTGCCGCGACAGATGATACTGGAGGATGGAGGTTACGAGTTCTAGTTTTGTTTAAATTTACGGGAGACTCGCCTTCTGTTTCTTCGGAACTGGAATCTGTACCCCAACATCTAAACACGGAAAATGGAAAGAGAGGAAGAACTTAGAGACAAATAGCTTTTCTAAAGTGATAGCCAACATCCAGATGGCAACGTTCCGCATATAGAACAAGAAGAGTCGACTAAAATTTAAGTGCAAGCTACTACTAAATGGCACCTGGCAAAAAAAAAAATGAACTCACTGGGTTCTCAGTTGAGGGATGGCAAGTGGAGCATTAGGCCTGGGCGGCGGTGGAAGCGGGGGTGGCAGAGGAGGCTGGGCAACGTTGTTGTCTTCATGATGTGATATGTCTAATCTTGTGAAACGTTCTGCCAATTCTGTAGCTTTAGTTGCCGCGGAAGAGACCAATTTCTTGGAAGCACCTTCTGCTGAGGTGGCTGCCGCAGAAGTCACCCATTTCCTTTTTAGTGGATTCACTTTACTTCCTCTTGCGATTAGAGCCGACAGTAGTAATTCCGCTTTACTACTAGTACTGGACGCATCGTTTCCGCTGCAATTACTACGCTGGTGCAGCGACTCTTCTGGTAATTCTGCTTGACTGTATGTCTCACATCTGCAGAAAAGAAAGGATAAGCTTCGCATTAAAATCTCATTCATTGGAATAAAGTACCATTCTTGCATGGACAACTTCACAACTTCTTATAACGGCAGATTTATTTTAATAATCACTATTTGGGGGAAAGTAGCCTCGGCACATAAATATAAATAGTGGGGGGATAATAGGTCGGCTAATAGGCGAGCAAACTCTGATCTTAACTCCACTTGATGCCTCCCGATGCTACCGGAAACTGTACAAAAACTTTGCCACAGCCAGGATTGAATGAATTCTCAAAATTATTCCTCATCATATTGTGGTTGGTTGGAAGATGGGCAATAGTAACCTCAGAATATCTGGAAAAAGGCGTTAAAGGGGGGATAGTATGTTGGCACTAGGGAGTGTTCATTTCTGACAGCTGGCTGCCACTCTTCCTAGGCCTTTCCTCAGGGTCTGGGAAGATATCTGAAAAAGGGAAGAAATTTGGACGAAAACTCTCTAGGTTCTCGTAATTCAGCGATCACTCTAAGAATGTTTGAAAAGGGCGTTAAAGGGAAGGGGTATATAGACGCCGAAAAAAGGACTATCCCTGACAATCGACTTCCTGCTTTAATCTCCCTCAATGTTGAAGCAAAAATTGACTACAAAACCATTTCTAGAATTCAAAAATGGTAATACAAATTGTGTGAATATAGGGGAAGCGATCATGAGAATATGCGCTATGAAGAGAGTGGAGGTTAGTGGTGATTCTGGTCAAAACCTTAAAACTGAAAACAAAGAGACAATGAGAATGGAATATCCGCTTTGATTTCTTTCCTTTGAGATATCTATTGCCGTATGGCACCTAGGCCCGAAATGTGGTCCTCCTACTTTCCACATTAAGATATTTTGTATTGCAAACAAATTTTTAGATTATTGCAGATAACTTAAAAATATGTATTTGCGGTGAAAAAATAACCGCTAATGGATACCATCTTGTACAACAGTAGAAGGAAATTTAAAAAAAAGGAAAACAAAAATAGCTCACCTATAAACGTTATAAACATCGTGGACACGTGGTTGATTGAGATCAAAAGAGTTGTACTTAGAACTTGTACCTTCTTTAGGGTTACCTGTCAGGTTATAAAGATAAATGTAAACATCTAGTCAATAATGAGTTTTACTTACTTTCTTTTTGGAATAAACAAGTAACATAATACCTGAGCTGTGTTGTGGTGGCTGCTGAAGATGGCCAGAAGAGCTATGTTGTTGGTAATGATGATGATGATGATGGTAATGATGATGGTGATGATGATGATATGGCTTGTGACGTGACATCCGCTCGTCGCCAGACCCTCCGACACACGATTCTAGATCGTCCTCGCAATGATGTTTTCCAATATGTTTACACCCGCTCAACATTCTATCATCCAATACACCTGCAAATCACCATGCAAATCTCTTGTTACAACTTCTAATTTATTCTTGCTAAAATTAAGGTAAATTTAATTTACAAATTTTCCTACAACGAAATGTTATAAAATACGTAATTGTAGGTATAGGAAATGTTTTTCCCCAGATTTATGTTATGATAAGGGTCAGGAAGCTATTTCCCACAAATGAACATGTACGCCTATTAAATTTAAGCCAAAATCTCAAAATTTAGGTAATATTTTTTTTAAGAAAAATATCTCGAATAGAAGTTATTGGTTGGTCCTAAAACAAGGTGAACAGTTCCTAAGTCTGCTTTATAACTTGGCTTAATTTATTTTGTACTGGGATTGGGAATCACAAGCATTCCAACTCTACTTACCTGGAGTATGTGTAGAGCATTCGCTGCTTAGTTTACTGTTTAACGGAGGAGATTGTCTTTGTCGTCTGGTCGGTGAGGAGGATGCCTTGCTATCACGCCACATGGTAAAGCCTGCAAAATTTTATCAAATTAGCTAAATTTTTGTCGGAGCCTACTAAAAATAATAAAAGCAAGGGATGCGGAGAATAAACTTTGTTTAAAAAAATAGAACACCAGAATGAACCCCCGACTAAATTCTACACAGCTTCCCTCCTCTTCAAGCAAATAGATTCTATTAAACTCAGCAACTAAAACTACTACAACTGACGGGTGACTTTTTTAAATATTCTAAAATAGTGAGCCAACTTTGGCAAAAAGAGGAATTGTTGTTTTTTGTTTCTGGACCGATTCCTCGCTAATTTGCATTTTTAATATATTATTATTGACAGAATAATAGAATTATTACAATTTAAGACCGTGACTGATTATCCTTAAGTGGATTTACTTTTACTTTCTGGAAAAGAAGTGTAGCAAATCTCCTCTGGAGGATAACTACTTCAGCCAACCACAGCTACACGGTTTCTGAAGACGAACTCATGGACAAGCCAAGTATTTAACGTTAAAATAAATGTTCTAAGGCTGCTATAAAAATCATAAAAACAAAGAGAAATTTGATGATCTACATACATTTTGCATACATTTAAGCATTCTTTTTTTATTATACGAACACTTAAAAATTAATGGATGTACCACATAAGAGTGAGAGAGCGCGAGACGATAAAGGAAGCGGAATTGCCTCATTAGTAGGAAACGACTGCCTGACGATCTACACCTGTACGCAGTGTGCAAAGACCTTCGAGGAGAATAGCGGAAACTAACAACATACTGACACATGAACACATACAGGGTGACCAGAGTTATATGCTCCACCCACTTTTTTTTTTAACGGCGGGAAATTTCGAAAAAATAAAAAACGCGTATTTAACCATTTTTAGTCTAGTTTATTTTCAGTGATTGACCCATTTTTTTAAACCCCTGTATCTCGAGATACAGCATCCAACTTTTGTTTTTTAAATGGAACGTTATATTTTTTGTTGCATATTTTTGTAGTATTTGAGCTCCTAAAAACAACAAAAAAAATTTTTTTGAAATCTGTTAGGTTTTTCAAAAGTTATGTTAATTTAAAATATGAAAAACAAATTTCAGTTTACTGTCAAAATTACGTTATTTCTTTTAAAGAATCTTTTCAAACTGGGCACAACCAACGGATAGGCAAGCCAAAACTCTGGACTCCCACGCTTTGGTTGTAGCAGCACTTATGGTAGCGAAGTCAAGATCTAGGCAGGCTAGAGTAATTCGACGTTTCAGATCATCGATTGAAGCCACGGGTTTAAGGACACTACACTTTATTTTTTAGGTATCCCCACAAAATATAGTCCACTTGGGTCAAGTCCGGAGATCGAGGTGGCCATTGGATGGGACAATGAGTCCTTACGCACTTTTAATGGAAATTTCTGCCCAGCTAACCTCGAACCACTCTCGCCGGACAACCATCTTGTTGAAAATACATATCTATTCGACGTTGTAGATGAACATCTTCAAGCGGAACTGGCAAAATGTCTCTGAAAAAAAAGTTGGATACCTTTCACCAGTTAAGTTCTCTCTGTTTTTTTGTTGTTTTTAGGAGCTCAAATACTACAAAAATATGCAACAAAAAATATAACGTTCCATTTGAAAAACAAAAGTTGGATGCTGTATCTCGAGATACAGGGGTTTAAAAAAATGGGTCAATCACTGAAAATAAACTAGACTAGAAATGATTAAATACGTGTTTTTTATTTTTTCGAAATTTCCCGCCGTTTAAAAAAAAGTGGGTGGAGCATGTAACCATGGTTACCCTGTATATCTCATTAGACTTCCTCTATACAGCTGTTATATTAATAATTATAAAAATATCTACCAGGTAACAATAAATTTTAGGGAATAGTTTACTAACATTAAAAATATTCAATCAAGTCAGTTGTCTAGTCACAATCAACCTCAAATACAATATCTACTTAAGCGGATTATTTCGACAACATTTATCATTATATCAATTTGTTAATATCCCGGCCTGTCAATTCGAACAACATTCTAACCGACATCCCCAAAATAAACACACACACATAAAGGCCTACCGAAGAACTCACAGAAAAAAAGTATTAATCAGCCCAATCCAATCCAAGATGTGCAAATACGCAGCAAAGAACAGATGGCCTAGAAACTGTCGAGAACGAAGTACGTATTTGTATAGGCTCCTACTTCTTCAATCTTGGGCAATTACTTAAGTTGGTGAGCGTATTCATTCCTTTGAATACAATCCTCTCAACTTCTTACAACGTTGGACAAAACAAAACTAAGTATTTATGGGGATTCGAAATATATTACTGTTCTTTTTATTTTTGTAGATGATATCACCTAGAAAGTTTGGATTGCTAAAAGGAATGTGGATAAATTCTGGAACAATGTCAACTTATTTTTCATGATTATAAAATGTATATGCTCTGTTGTGAGGCTATTATCACTAAGAATAGACCCTTCCCATTGTATTACTTTACTTCAATTAAAATGATTTGAACTTTCTTCAGCAATGTTGTACGTTTCTCTTGCGGCCATTATGACGTATTTACGCTTTTTTATTTTGTTTTTAACATCTTCTTGAACGTTGTACAAAAGTGGCCGCAATAAATGTGTAAGGTTGTTTCCTCTCTTTTCTCGGTGGCTATAGCGTTCTCTAAGTGATGATTGGCAGGTCTCAGTGTGAGCCCATTATATCTAACCATGCTATTTGAAAAAGAAGGTCTATCTTAAAGTCTTTCCCACTTTTTTCCAAGAACTTCTTTCAAATCTAAAAACACTGTTTATATTTTTATCACAGATCCATTTATGGATACTACACTAAGGAGCTGGGAGCGCGTTATTTCGCAATTTATCCAATTCGAGGGATAGAATTAAGGGAAGTAAGATTTTAAAGGAGATTTATTTCGTATTCCGCATTAAAACAGTGGCAGAAGTACGATCAAGGATTACTCTGGTGGCATACGTCGGCGGTTGTTCTCATTTTTGGTTTTAAGCGGAAGTACGCGCGTTAAAAATGTCATCCAGCTGAACAGAAGAAAGCTCTTTCGAGTTACTCAGCATTTACTAATTTTCAAATTCTGTGTACATTTAAATGGTTTATTTAATTAAATGAACACCAGGCATTCTTCTGTTACGGTCTATTTTATGAATTTTTCCATACTGAAAATAATGAATTTCCTTTCTCAAGGATGGAAATCAGAAACTGAGTATGTAAAATTGTGCATAGTTCTACTCATATACAAGTATATGAGGTCAAAAAACCTAAAAGAAAAGTTATACTTAAAAATAATCACGTAATACCAGATGTTAGAGTGATTATTGAAATTAAACGATAAATAAAAAATGAAGTCCTGTTCAAATCTCTGGGTTATTTTTACTCCATGTCAGCTTTAAATAAACAGAATTACGGCTGTCTCAAAAATAATGTTTATTAATTCAAAATATACACATAAATAGTGAAAGTGCTGGGGATAATAAATTGCACTTTTAAGATTACTGCAAAATTGTCCATTATCATGTTTTTTGGAGAACCTAGGCGTTAGATCTGTTGAAAAGATTAAGTCTCACTATTAAGGGGTCCTTATATGCTAAGATTTTCTGTCATCATCAGGGCTATAGAAAATAAATATGAAGGAACGAAGATAAAACAGAGAACGATAAGAATTAATTAATCTTGTGTTATTAATCTTTCTATCAGAGGTTCACAAAATTTGAAGAAAATCATAATAACCATTTTCAAGAAAAAAAGGGCGAAATCCTTACTGTTAACTGAGATACTAGCCCGTTTGAGGAATTTGAGCTGGACTGCACCTTTTACTGTGAAGTGGCATTCAGCTGAAGGGATGTAGTCTTCTCACCCCAATAGTGCCCCCCTTAATAGAATTCCCTTGGGAAATGTTTCGAGTTAAATTCTAGAAAATCATGAGTGCAATGAGTAGATTAGGTTTGAAGAGAAGACTGGAGCCGTTTTCGATAAGATCTTGAAAAAAGGGAAAAGGTGAACAAGTGAATGCCTTTTTTATTGGAACATACAATATTTTTGGTACATTCCATTTAGTACTCCTCCATCAATATCAGGACAAACCAACTTCTCAACAAAATAATAATTACAGTTAGTTCAAATAATTTGGCTCATCACTGCATTACAATATGTTGTAAATCATGTCTAGTAAATGCCAAAATAAATGGAATAGAGATTTTGAAAATCAGTTTTTTAATCTAAACAGCCCTAATGTTGACAGAAAACTGAACTTAGAGCAAAGTCTGATCCACTGACAACCATTCTCCAAAAAAACAATAAACTCATTTACTTTGACTGAAATAAAATGATCAATACTTAAAAGAGTAAGATAAAAAAAAGTAATTACAAAAAAAATTATATATTATAAATGAGCTAAGCTAAATTTAAAAATTCTATGTTATTAAAAAAAAATAAATAAAATGATGAATTTACTGACTTCAAAAAAATATTCCACATTTTTCAGATGGTTGGACGTTATTATAGGTGTGTTGTGATCTATAGATGATGCGATGGACCAACCGGGTTCGGGAATTTTCTCCGGATACATAGATGGATCTCGCGGAACCAACAAGTTGTGGCCAAAGTAGTAGGTTTTCCCAATAGATTTTCCTAAATCATCCGCACTTATATACCCACAAATTCGGAAAATATTAGATAAAACTGAACTGGTTTTTCACACCTTTTCACGGCATATTTTTTTTTTACTAGTAGTTTCCATCATGGTTTGGTTTCTCATGTTTTTCAACTATTTTTCTTTTCTAATTGTAACATACTAGATAATTTTTTTTTTTTTAATTATGTTTATTGTTTTTCTCTAACACTATTCTTGTTCAAACACTACTCTAATCATTTTAATTTGTTTTGTTTAGAAAAGCCGTTATATAGGTAATGTTTCACTTTAGGTAAAGGTTCCAAAAGTCTGAAACAGAATTTCTAATTATGTTCTACAATGCATTTACGAGGAAAAAAATTTTTAAATAAATTAATAGCAAAAAGAAGGTGGAAATTTAGCATTAAATGTTTTTCTTTACCTTCCATTATTTTTCTGAAAATTAATTTAAAAACAAAATTGTTTATACAGAACAATAGAAATCAGGAAGTCAGAATTGAAACTGGAAAGAAGAGGCTGCTCCCAGCTGAGTCGGTAAACGTAAAATTTAAGATGTGTTCATCTGAGCCAATCTGTGTGCCCGTATTTAATGTGTTGGCACTTTTCTGGGTAGTGTGTTGTATTGTCTCTGTAACCGATGAATTGGGATAGCAAACGACTAAGTGGGAATTGTGCAGTTTATGATAAATTCACAATTAAGACACAATAATCATCAAGCATTATAAGACCTTAGAGAGGGTAAAAAATGAAGTATTTTAGTATTCATGATAGTCTTGCGGCAGTACATTTTTTTCTTAAGTAAACAAAAAAGTAACAGCTGGCCTCAAATTCAAAATAGGCTAAATTCGAAAAATAACCGCCTACCCACTTTTTACCTGTGGAGTTTTACATAAACAAAACAATTTCGCACCCATGATGCAGCCTTTGGACTCTTTTTACAGATTATAAAATCTTAGAAAAATAATGTATAATCAGACCATCTGACGAAAGCAGTTTTCTTGGCTGGATCAACTGGAGAAGAAGAGATGTCCTCCGGCAACCCTCTCGCGTCAGTTAATGATGAAATCAAAACTTGCAATTCCAAACCATTTTAATTTTTAAAAGTAAGCAATTAAAATTTCGAATAATGAAGTAAATCTGTAAACTAAATTGATGATGACTTTTCTTGTCAACAGTATTAAAAATGTTTTATTGAACCCAAAGAGTTATTTAATAGCAGTATCTTGTGGTCTAGGTCGTTGGGTATCTAGATTTCCCAGCTTAGGGACATCATACTTCTAAAGAATTCTATATAAAAGATACTTCTACTTTTATCGTGAAAATGTTTTCATGAACATACCTTCTACTGCTATTTATTTTAGAATGTAAAATAATCAAAGAAAGATAATGTAAGCTGGAGAACACTAGAAGAACATGGTTTATTTAAAATTCTGGCTGTAGGCTGATGACTTATTTAGAGGTTGTTCAAGGCAAGAAAGGTGACATTTATTCTGTTGCTGATAAATAGAAAATTATTTGTTCTTATCTCTCAAAATAAATTAAATTTGGATATATTAGCTAGTTGGTCAATTATTATTAATATTTACAAATATTGTTTTTATTTGAAAATTATGCAAACAGGAAAGGGAATCAGAAGCAGTCGTCGAACAAGAGAAGAGACACATCATGAACTACTTAGAAACGAAAATCAACTTTTATAAATGTTAAAAGTAATAAGTCGAATGAGTTAACTATTCAATAAAAACACCCTAATCTCCCGATTTCTTGCATACTAACACCCCTCAAACTACATGATTGTCCTGGTTACCATGACAGTTAAAAGTGGACAATTTGTTGGACAAATTTCTCATTTCACTCTCAACCTTCTTAAAAAACGTATTCTTTGTTGATATATGTAAAATTGAGTAATTTATTTATTTTCCCTAAACTATCAAGTTTAGTCCAACTGTGAGGTAGATGATAAATAACCGTACACTAACTTACACGCCCCTCAATAACGGAAATCTCAGTCGTATATTAAAAACTGAAACAATGAGCGCGTAATCCAGATAACTATAATTAACTAAATGAACATTAGTAGAAAGAAAGAGTACTGGGGATACATGGGAGATTGTGAATAATCCACAACAAAGTTGTATTTTGGCTTGTTTTTTCTTAAATAATTTTGAAAATTGGAAAATAAAAGAGCTCACAAAGTAGAGTAGCTTTGACGGTAATAACGGCCCAAGATTATTGAGTGGAAGTATCAGAGAAGACTCTCCCAGTCGTAATAGGATCAACTTTAAACCGACTTTGGCGAAAACAATCAACCGAGAAAAGACCATGACACCAGCCTGGACTGAGAATCAACAAGTTTAGTAAAGAGATTTACGTGCTTGATCTAGTTTCCTCAAAGGATCGGAGAATGTCAAATGAATAAATCTACTGAACAATAACAGAGTATCGTACTCCATACGTTCAATGTATTTTTTTTTTAATTTAATTTAATTTAAATTTGATACGAGTCTTCTTCTGAAGTTAATGTTTACTTTAATGATGCTTGTTCAACAACCCTCAAGTTTGAATTACGCAGATTTGCAAATTATCTCGTTGGGGAGAGAGAGACTACGTCCTCCTTATCTTTGTACTATTATATTGATCTTTACATAAAAATAACAATAAATATCACCGAAAATATTGTTTTGGTGTATCTCAAAGAAAGGAAAGTGAAAACAAAAAGTCATCTGAGGTTTCCAACTGGAATGAAGATACAAATTATTAATAAATAATATTCCAAATACCATGTCTAACTGCTGGTATTCTGGCAGGAGGATCAAGCAGGCATTGGCCTAGTTCAGCGAATACTGATTTGAATACGGTGACCGTGGCGTTCAATGTTGACTGACCTGAGTGCACTGGACAGCTGACTACTGGCATCACGTCAGTCCGAGGCAGTGATTTTAAACAAACCTGGAATGAAAATAATTTTTTTTTTTTTTTTTAATTTCTCAAAGTTCAAACTGATAACTTTTTAAAATTTGGAATCCTATTATATTTTAGTGAATAATATACGAGTACAATAACGACACTATTAAAATTAACTGATCGCTCAGTTACTCAAAGCGTACTCAGATACTCTAAACTTATTTCTAGTGAAAACTAAAATCTGGAATTCCTGCTGCAATCTGTGAAAGAAACAAGACTAAGAGCATAAGGAATACTAACCTTAATGGAAGTAGTAGGTGATATCTTGGCCAAAGGAAAATTGTGTTGTACAGGAGGTCTTGTAAAGCCAGAACAGCCAACCGGATGTGACAAGCGGTAACAAACATGCCTCACTTTGCCCAGACTGTACCAAGCCGACAGCTGCGAGAAATGTAGCTGAGATCTTAAAGCCTGCAGAAGTACTCTGTCGGATACCTCACTGCGACATCCACTACTGTTACCACTGCAACCCGCACTGTTGCTACTGCTGTTGCTGCTGCTACTGGCCACGCAGACATTTCTAGTGCGCAGCAATTTTGTTTTGTTTTATAATTGCATGAAATTAAATAAAATCACTTACTAAAATTTACTTACTTGGTATTAACCACTGACACGGTCCACTGTTCAATCAGTAGATCTGCTGATGACGGAATCTGGCAAATGTTGGTTGAATTAGCTCTATTTTGACCACACGAGCAATCCGGACACAACAATACATCTATGCACATTGGCGCAGAGTTTTCGTTCAATAAAGACATGTGACGTCTTAATTTTGAAGCTCTTTCACACTAAAATATAAAAAAGGTTATTTAAAATATAAGTGCTCGACAATTTACATAGTTAGAAAAACTTAATAAATGTTTAGCTATAATTCCAGATTTGATGAAATTCGGCTCATCGTTTTAGAGCTCTCTAAGATCACAATATAAGTTTCTGACATCTTCTTAGAGAAAATAGGCACAGACTCTTTAGTAAATAATTGCCTCACTTGGCACTAGTGATTTTTCGTTAACGTCTCTCCAGAAAAAAAAATCACCTAACTTATTCACATGGGTCCAGAATGTATAGTACTACTTAGACTACACTAGTAGTAACTGACATAACGCTTACTAAAAATGAGGAATCTTGGCATATATGATGAGTAGGAGAATTAGTGATGTGTGGACAATGAGGTCCCTCCTTGTAGCCTCGAGGAGTGCCCGGTTCGGCGAGCCTTCCCTCGATCAGCAGCATGCCCACATCCACAAACAGACCTGCATTGCCATTGTTGATGGCAGGGCCAACTCCACTGACCGTCGTCGAACTGCTACCGCTTCCACCACTGACGTTCACACATTCTGCCACAACTGAAGACATTTTGTTATGTTTCTTTCTTTCTTGTTTTGTTACTAAGTTTAACGTTCCTCTATCTTCTATACAGATAAGAAATGGATATTGTAAGTGAGAAGCCTTAAATCACTGCCGTCCCCTCCTCAGCACGACCGCCTCTGAAAAAGACAAGAAAATTACCTTAAAATCTCTTTCTTTTTATTGTTTTTTTTTTCCACCCCGTTGTTAGAAGGTTCGTCATAATACTTGGTGAACATTCACCAGTATGTGACGTTCAACTTAACAACGTTTTACAAATAAAGAAACCTCGATTGAATCAAAGTAAGACAAGTACAAATCTGACGCAAGGAAAAGTATTAAGGGGATGAAAGATGAGCATGTGCGGGACGTTTTGCCATAAATTTAGCTACAACCGTAATTAGCGCACTGGCAACGAAGCCTGAAATGGTTAAAATGCTCCAAAATTCTTACTGAATATAACTGACAATGGACAGGTCCATACAGGACACTAAAATGGTTCCTAAAATCGTTATTAACAGAATTCTTTTGAAAAGTATTCGAAAAAAAAGTTTTTTTTTAGGTATATTTGCTTGTAAAATTCAAAATTTGAAGAAAATCCTTTGACTTTAAACGGGTGAAATCTAGAGTGTTTCAGTTCTCCGAGCTTTCTCAAGGACCCAAAACAGCGAATTCCCCCTTAAACTTGATGTAGTACTTATTCAAGAATAGATATGAAATTCGATTGAAACTGCTTCAGATTTTAAAGAAGGGTCTAGGAGAGATAAAACCTGCACAATTTTGGAACCAATAAGAACTTAGAAAACATAATAAAGTTTCTCAAACTGTCAGCATTGTGAGAAAGTTTGCGAGTGATCAAGTCGACTTCTTTGTTCACATATAATTGTATAATTTTACCCAAAAGTTATATTAGCTTAAAACTGTTAAGTAACCGACGTTTATGCCATTTACCACGTTGAATTCAAAAATTCTCGACTTAAACAATACAAAATTTGCTAGTTTATGTTAATTTCATCCAATGACTTCATACAATAAAGTTTCCTACAGATACTAAAGAAATATATTATATATAAAAAGTACAAAGACAACTGTCATACTTATTCTCTATTTTGATGAAGACAATTTATCTTCATGTACGATTACAAACGTCATGTTATTGCTGCAAAGATGGACAATAGATCAAAATAAAATTCAATGAATCAACATGATTAAATATACAAGCAGTATTACCAACCTACTAATTTCAAGAGGGATTTTTGTATTACGAAATGTGATGCTTTTTTAATTTTTTTTAAATAATTTTTTTCAGACTTTGTAAATTAAAATTGACATTATTGTGGTTGAAAACACGCTTTCAGAGGTTAAGTAATAATGGAAATTGGGTTTAGACGTTAACGCTAAATTAAATATTTAGTTTTCCAAATTGTCAAACAAGTTTATCTTAAATGTATTAAAACTAAAAAAAAATGGCAAAGCAAAAAATAAAGAATACCTTTTTACATGCTAGACATGTGTCCTATCGCCCATTTCTAATACTTGCAATTTAGTGCACAGTATTTTCCTATGGTTACGATGTTTCTGTCACAAATTTTACATAATGAATATTTAATTGTGCCTTGTTATCAGCAGATACGTCAATAATTATAATATCGATCT
Organism: Rhodnius prolixus; assembly: GCF_049639745.1. Taxonomy (NCBI): domain Eukaryota; kingdom Metazoa; phylum Arthropoda; class Insecta; order Hemiptera; family Reduviidae; genus Rhodnius; species Rhodnius prolixus. The sequence continues at coordinate 1,100,530 of NW_027411627.1, read as the reverse complement.
ATTGTTATTGAAATAATCAGCATACAAAATGGCACTCCTAATTTATTAAATGTTTTCTTTACGTTATTTGTCAGATCGGTGACCATAATCTGTGTTCTACAACAATTATTAGAGAGATATGCTTTACATTGTGTAGATGGCGTTTTGGGAACCATTTTTGAGTAAAGCAGGTAAAAACTTGGAAGTCTTTTTTCAAATACCCACTTCAATTGGCTGAGCATTTAAATCAGAAACAACGATGATATCTATGTGAAATTCCGAGTTTGCGCCTCTAGTGATTTTTTAAATTTTCTGTTCAAAGAAATACGAATACTTGGAACTTTTTTAAATTCACATAAATAAGTGCCCAATTACCATAATTTTTCTTAAAAGTGGAGTAAAAAAAAATGGGGGAAAAATTGTTCTAACTGTATAGGTAATACAATCATAACAACCATCATCATTTCGACCAACAAAAACCTCGTCACACAAGACAGGTCAACGTCACATTGATCGCCAATATGGATCCACATGAACACACACTTTATGTTGATCAGGAGTTCATTACTTATTACTATCATGACAGCAATAGCGAGGAGGTACCATCTGAAATATTTACCATTTAAAGGCTGCTCTGATTAAGAACACAAGTATTGCTCTTAAGTTGGCATCCATCTGATTATGGCGCTAATTGTGGGATTGGTGGCATAAAAAGCAATCGGCCACCTTCAGTTGCGGCCTTTTACACTGTCATAGAAAACAGTGGAAACTAGTGGCTGGTATTTGGCTCGCTTCAACCATTTACGTTGCGAGTACGAATCAGGATCGCCTGGGTGGGAGGAGATGGATTAGGAAAACAATGCCTAGTGCCAAACAGCAGGCTGGGAGCCGGTCAGTCTACGGCAGAGAATGTGCAACACAGTTCTTTATCAGGGACACAGGCAGCCCCCACTAGAACTCCGTCTGGTCAGCTGGCCGCCATCAGCTGACAATTAGTAATAATTATATTTACTCGCCATTTCTTAATATTTCCTTAACCACCTCTCCTCCTACCAGTTCAATGTTTTCAACGCAATATTGCTTGCTCATAAACAATTGTTGTTGTTATCAATGCTCTTACTCTTTCAATTTCAAATTAACGGTTTTGTACCCAAACAATGTTTTCAATTTCTTGGGAGGTTGCAATTCAGTTTTCAGTTTGACTATCAAGATATTGAAAAAAGATATTTTCACCAATAACCGGAAAGTAGAGCAGTAAATATTATTATGCCAAATAACCTCAGCTATCTGTTATCCTGTTGTCTTTTACTTACTAAAACTGGGCAAAATGATGCTCACTTTCTATATTGTGCGACAAAATGAACATCCATGTTTACTTCACATAAATTCTAGCATAAGGGCACAGCTGATTATTTTCAATTTAAGACGGACTATTTATTTATGAATGTAAAGGGCAAGGATACTATTATAAATTTTTCAAATAATGTTCTGGGGAAAACGTGTTTTTTGGGGAAAAAAAAAAGAAAAAAAAAGCAATAGTAATTCACTTAGAAATTAATCGAGCACCTGCCTACAGAATCGATAGTGGAAGAATCATCGCATTTCACAGCTGTTTTGGCTACTTCTCCTTAACGCAAGTTATTATCCAAATTTATAAAATTCTTTAAATCCTAAACTTTAGGGATGATGAATTTGATGCGGCATATGGAATTGTAATCAAAATAAAATCTTTGCAGAAATTGTTCTTTGAATAAAATTTATTTCTGTAATAGTATTGATGATTTGTTTGATGATGTGTATTCCAACGTGGCTCAGAACATTCTAATGTGGGTAGAAACCCCTTATCTAGGACATATTCAAAAAAAGGAGGTGTTTAATAAACATTTTCCTAAGCAGGAAAAATGACTGTTGAGACATGCGGGTTTTGCAGAATCTCCCAGATTGAGTTCCCCTGCTAAGTGTAGTATGTAGCAAAGAATTCCAGCCTAAACCAGTGAGCCCTAAACTGAACAAGCTCTGTGCGGCCATAACTGAACATCTAAAAATAGTTCAACTTGCAAGGACAATGGAGCCAAACTACAAAGCCTTCATTTAGTTTATCGAAGAGAAAGGCAAACAAATATCTGCGTCCACGAAAAACGGTCAGCAATACCACTAGTAGATAATATTATTTAGGCGACTAGGAGATATCCATCGATATGCGCCTCTATCTTGACAACACTGCCTTTCTCTTTTGACAGGACAATAACTCAGGGAGTTAAGAGATAACCTAACTTGTTGACTCACTCGCTCCCTCCACAACTATTTAAACAGTAACGGCCTTCTTTCAATTATTACTGTGGAAAACCGTCATCATATTCTGAACCAATGGGATATGTCCTAGTTGCTTCTTTAATTCTGCGCACTAATTTGTCGCCATGATACAGTTTGGGCCATTGAACGTTACAGGAAGGCCGTTCAATCTGTACTTCCAGGTTGGCCAACTCTAACTTATATATTCTCTCGGTTTGCAGCAATTAAATGGGAAATTTACCTCCTAACTGGCCATTTTTCTTTCTTCAGCTCAACTTCTATAAGAAAAACTTTCTTCCAGATTTCTTATTAGCTGGTCATCATAGTTCCATTGTGATTTATTTATTGAAAGAATCCTTTTAATGAATACATTCCCTCAGGAAAAAGGAGTATTCTTACGGAAGTGGGGCGCTCAGTAGTCAAACTGAAGTGAATTACAAGCAATGGCGGACGGACCCAAGTACAGTTCATAGCTAGAGCCCACCCTCTCCAACATATAAATATAAAATCCTATTCAAATGAAATATTATTTTTGAGCTTGCTGCGATTTTTCTTTTTCCTTTTTAATATTCTGAGTTTTTACGCAGACTATCCTCAAAAAACCTACTGGTCGTAATTATTCTGTGCTCGTCAAAAAAACTTACGTACTTTCAGTTAAAATTCTCAATCGATAATTTGACTAGAAGAAAAAAATAGAAATAACTCTAAAGACAGTAATTGAATCAATAAAAAATATTTGATTTAAGGGTTTTCCAAAATGGTGAATATTCTAACGGCCATGGAGGAGGAGGAGGAGAATTATGAGGAGGGGTGATTAAGGACAATTGTGTGCAACCAACGAAATAACAACAATCACCTGAAGGTCAAAAAAACTATTTACCAGATATAACCTTCTCTCGCGCTCGGTTGAGAATGTACAGCTGGTTTAGACGACAATATTTAGTAAATCTGATAAATTAATTTTCAATATTACAAACTGTACTGCAGTATAGTAAGCAAGGCTGTGGTAGATCCAAGAGATCAAAGTCTATACACTTTATTCCAAGATATTCTGCCTATCGTCGTCTTTTACTCGTACGATTCGAGTAACCTTCTTCTCAATCTCCAAATCTGGCTCTGAACATACTCACGTCTTCCCTGACCTCAATACTCAAAAGGTTTTTTTACTTTGAAACCTTTGGGAAGCTTAGAGGATCTAAGGATCTCTCAAGTCGTGATTTCTTGTGAAAACTCGGAATTCTAAAATTGGTAGGATTACAGAAAAATACCTCCTTTACTTAGGAGGAAGTGACGTTTAGAAAATCACAAAGAGGGCAGAACTTTTCATAAGAAAAACAGAAAAGTAATGTACAAGAAATAAATGCTGTCAGAGCGTTTTAATAATCGCCCTTATTCGTCCTTTTTGATGTTAGCGCTCTCATTTCTGGGATCACTGTGACGCAAATTGGCTACAATCCAATTACGCAGTTATACGCAGAAGGTGTTAATCACATTCTTTGGAGCAGATAACATTCATTACCCTATTCTTTATGCAATATAAATACAACGCCTTTCTACATTTATCAACAAGATATGTTGAATATTTACGCATTACTTCTTTTTATATTACGCTTATTCAGATGTGAACAAAATTGCGGGTGCTTCTTCGACACTGAACAAAATCACAAGCTTCTATTGGTGAGAAAAAATAAAAAACTGTTCGATTGCAATACCACCTCCTACAATTCGATAGACCTTAAGTGGAAACCTTGTACATATCCATTTCTTCAAAGTAATCTTAGTGAAGATGTTAAAAAAACATTCTGCGTGACTAACCTTACCACAAGGTAACAATAACAATTAAATATAGGCTTGGAGATGATGATGTATACACGAAATAGGAACTGAATGAAAGAAAATCACATGACCTTAAATTTTTATCAATCGGGGGGGGGGGGGGGACGAGTGTTCGAGCCAACTTCCGCCAACTAACCTGATTTTCCATACCAGCTCTAAGTAAGAGGAAGTATTGCAATTCTGTCGAATTTTAGAGTTTCTTTTTTTAAAAAAATCGCTAAAAGCGACAAAAATATATTCAGTGAAATAGCACTTCCGGTCAGCCAAATTTTCTTCCAATTTATACCAAGTTAAAAAAAAAAAATCCCAAAAAACTGAAATAATTAGTAGTTGGCAACTTTGTCGAGTTCAATGGCGGCCGGTGACATAAACCGGATATGTAAAATATGAACTAGCATCGATTTTGGTTTCTAAGTTATGCTGAACACACCACACTCCACAGATCGACAAACGAACAGATGAATTGGTGAAAACTTTTTTTCTTTTTGGACTCAGGGGGCTCAAAACGGACATTTTCGGTGGAAACACGGAAATCGAAATTTCGACACGATCACACTACTTCCTCTTATCTAGTGAGAGAAAGTGGAAACTGAGAAATTCTGATCTGATCATTTAAGCTAGAGGAATACGAGGACATGGAATTTTGCTTCTATGTAGGTGGTGGTCCAACATGCGTAGTGTAAGCTAGCCCAGTGACACAGCATGAATCATCATCTTCCACATTAGTGTTGTTGATCTAAATAGCATTACTAAGCTCTTACTACAGTAAACAAGATGACACCGCAACTGAAAGGGGTCCCATAACTCCGCAATTATCTCATTAAACAAAAATTAATGGATAAATTTTGCTTAAATCTCCTCTTGGCTTGACCTTTCGGGGAGAGGCGTTCCTTAAACATCAATTTAAATGAAGAGTACACAAAATGGCGCTAATAAGGAACCAGGGATTCACTCCTCTGGATAAGCGATTTTCGTTCTAACTCGGACTTTGTGCAGCACATCAAATACTGCGTAGGTCCATAGAAAAGGCCCTTAAGGGAAACAGCGCTTAAACGTTTCCAGGAAAATGTTTCATCCAGATCGTAATATTTTTACCGCGCAAAAAGTGAGCCATGGATCCGAGGAATAAGTGGTAGTCTGAAGAAGCGCGGGGTCTGCGTGAGGAAGTAGTTCTCGACTTCCGCTGGCTAATTTTTGAGGCTGTTGGTTCTCTGCCTACGGAAAAAAAAAGGGGTGTAAATGACAAATCGATCCATATTTCATGTAGATCGATTTGACCAAACCCTTAGGATAGAAGTCTCTTGGTTCTGCAATATTTTGCATTTGAGTTAATCTAACCACCAGATAATCAGCCAAACATTAATCAATTTGAAAAAAAAACAAGTTTTTTCATACTCAAGACAGGTTAAAACCTGTATTCATGTGTATTGCAAGCTGGAAAAGCTCACTACTGATCAAATAACAGTTGCTCAATCGCAAGTCTTTGTAGATAAAATAATATTTACCGCACAGCTGATTACGAGGGCAGTGGAGAACTAAGTGTGTCAAGTAATGCGAACAGAGGGCTGCCCTTCTCTCGCAGAGCTGTTACATCACGTGGTCGAGTGTCATTTCACGGCTTATATAACTCCCACACTGCACTTGCTTTTCGGCCGACTAATAACTTGCCAGGAACAAAATTCATGTTTTTTTTTCTGTTAACCTCATCTTTTTCCCTTGGTCATTGGAATGAAGTGAGCGATGGTGGGTTTACTTAATTCTCGGTAATAACCTTGCCAAGGACAGACGCACATACTGCAAGTCTTTTAATAACACTTCCATGACGTCAAAGGTAATGAAGCGCAGTCAGTCAGCAATTTTAACAGATACACTTTCAACCCTAAGCTCTGACTGGACAGCTCTTTATAAAAACAGAATAACTATAACAGTGGGAGAGGTAACTTTATTTTTACCTTCATTAAGACGACCAGCTATTAAAATTTTGCAATTTGAAATTTATAGATTTCATTGATAATCCGTTCTTGTTTTGAGGTAGCTGCATATGAAAGAGTTTTTTAGAAATTGTGTGCATGTATTTACCTAACACAAAGACAAAAATAGCAGAAATTTGAAATTTGACGGACATTACGGACCAACATTATTAACAAAGGACGTCACAAAAAGATTTTGGCGAAAATAGGTCAACCAGAATTATCACTTTAAAAAAACAGAAGTTTTTTCGTTTTGTTTTCAACATTTTCTCGAAAATAGCACCAACTATCTCCTGTAAACTTGGCATATAAATTGCACAGATGCAGACTTTTCTTCTTGCAACATTTTCACGGACAATTCGATTAAGAGTAATTTATCTTGGGAACATGGATGAGATTTCCCTCTAGAGTCATTTTTCAGTAATATATGGTCTTAATGGAGGGGGGGGGGGGGTTAAACTCGATTGCTGAAATCGAGTTTGAATTTCCACAACCAGAAGTATCTATTTACTGAATAGAGGTCACTATCTTGAAAATACTATAATCTTTCCCGGTAACCTTCGTACATACATACATTATTACCTAAACACAGAAATTTTCTTTTAACATTTGTCTTGAAAAGTTGGTATTAGGCCGACTGTCGGGCACAGCTGGGCCCTGTAAATTTTAGTGTAATGTGTGATACCAGGTGTAAATGTGTAAAGGGGTTTTAGTAAAGACCCATGGCCATTAAAGAAAAAAAAAATTCTATAATGTTAGTAATGATTAAATGTGACTTCAATGTTTGGTGCCTAATATTTAACGCGAAAAACCTTAGAGAAAGTCGAGTTTACTTACTAGTACTAGGGTTGCGTCTGCATTTAAGACATTAATGTAGCAAAGACATTGAATCTACAGCTAGCATTTGGAAAATATATTCTCTTAAACCGACTGAAACAATATTGTCTAACGATGAAAGAAAGTAGACATGATCGCCACAGTTTTCTTAAGAAAGCACGATGAAATAAAAAAAACTGAATCTGATTTCTTTATATCTTTGCTATGTTTGGATGTAATTTTCAACATGTTTAGTATAATATAAATAAGATTTCAATGTGTTAAGTTTTAGCTGGTATTGTAACAATATGACATAATATAAAGCGTTCAAAATGTCTTATTTCACAGATTAGTTTTTTTTTTTCTTCAGACACGAAGGCGGTGGTGTTAGCATGAAGACAATGTTGGCAACATTCGACACACTGACCTAAATAAGTTGCCTAAGTTCAGGGAGGGGGCCCTCTGTTAGAGAGAGAGAGAGAGAGTGAGTAGGTCCCCAGTTCTGTACTCAATAAATTGCCTAAACCTTTTGTCTGATGTAATCTGTCCTTGAGAAATGAAAACACAACAGTAAATGTGTTTGTAAATTATGGGGAAAAAAAAATTGGAAGGGAGAATAGATTAAAGGCCCAGCTGGAAGTAAGCGAAAGATATAACCTTCGATAAGTGCTAAACAGAAAACAGAGTAGTAACTTTTTACCAAAAACTAATTACGCAATTAAAATTAAAATAAATTGCTTGAGGTTATAAAATCCCTCTATCAGCGTTGATTGGTTAATCAATCCTAATACAGGTTATTCAAAATGAAAAATAATATCTGGTCTCACTTCAACTCTCTCTAACCGCTATTTACCTAATTCATTTTCTCAAAACTTACAACTTGTAATAAAGAGTTAATTGTTAAAAATATATCTTATCTTATTTTATCTAGCATATATTAGATAAAATATGATACGAGAAAAAAAATGTAATACATTATTATGGTACATGGGAAGAAAATTCCCTTCAGTAAGGTAACTATTAGGTTGTAAAAAACAAACAAAACAAAAAAATACCGGAAGTCCAGTTCAATAAGTACTAAGCCATTTTTTTCTACTCCCGATCTTAGAGAAAAAAAAACGTGTATCTTCAAAAATACAACTGACAAAATGTTTACTAACTGAATTATAAATAAATAATTAATAAAAAACAATTTGTTTTAAAAAATTGTTAAAAATAAAAATGGTTATTTATTACCAACTAAACAAATAGCATTCCAAGTTAAATAAGAAAAATAAGAGGAACGGTTTTCAGAAAATATAGTAAATTAACTTTGCACAGACTGAAGTACAAAAAACTGAATACCAATTTTTATGTACCGAAAGTGTGATTCGAAAAACTAAATTTCGATTCCGATAATTTCACACACGATTTTAATACTTGAATAAAAGCAAGAGAAAATAAAAACCTAAGAAAGCAGAAAAACGGTTCTAACTGATTTTCTTTAAATTTTACGCAATATCTAGGCATATCTTCTATCACTTTTTTTTTTTTTTGTCTAATAACGTTTTTAGGGCAGTTCTGCCACTATTGCTTGAATGTGCCATTTAGGTGAATTTATACATTTCTACCAACTATATAGAAAAAAAAAAAAAAAAACGGTTGAACCGGAAGTTGCGAACGTTACGTTAAATCTCTACAAAACTAACAGTCATACAAAAATTAATTGAATAATTTTAAAGAAAATAAAAAAGTTTTAATTTTAACACTAAAAATTAGCGATAAGTATTGAGTGAGAATGTGACACTAGAAAAGCAGAACACATTTTTAACAAAATTATCCATTTGAAATTCCCGGAGTAGTGAGGTTGTACTTTGTAGGAGGTGAAGGTTATCGCAATTTGAAAAAGAAAATCGATTAAGTTCAAATTCAATAAATAGGTTCCACAAGTTTTGGTCAAAATCGATTAACCGTAAATACTAATTGATGATTATAATTTTCACCATTCTCATTGCACACAGGTACTAAAAGTTTTTATTTGTAACATTTTTCCAAGAAATTACTTCTTAAAGCTTCTCTTGGGGAGAGACGGAGATGTTCTAGGGAAAGACATCGTTACTATATAACAATAATACGAAAGAAGTGTTCGCTGAGCGGATATACCACAATTAATTTCATTTCTTTTTTTTTTCTTTCAAATTCTAAGTTAAAATTATAAGAAAAAATTTATCGACGCAAACGCGGTATGAGAAAGTCGTGTGAGTGATATAACAGGTTTTATCTAGTTTTCTAAACTATTTAAGAGGGTGAAAAAAAAAAACAATAATCATAATATAACTGTAAAAATTTTTTTGTTATTTAAAAATATCTAATTAAAAAAATTAAATACTTTTAATAAATAATTTAAAAAAAAACAAAAAATACAAATATTTAAAGTGAAATCACCTGGGCGGAAGCTCTGAAAGGAGTAATCAATCCAGCAGCAGCTGAGTTAGTCAATACCTGCGTACAGAGCCATCAGCTGCGAGCAAACAGCTGTTCGCAAGGACAACAACAAACCAAATCGTGTATTGGTGGACGGCTGGTGGCCACTGAAATGTTACACATTCTCCATTTTAGAAACTGAATTCAAGCCTATTAAAGTTTTAAAATACATTTAAATTTTTATTAGTAGTCATTTTTTAATCTATCAAATTATTTAAATTTCATGAAGGTAATTTTTTTTTTGTATCCCAAAATGCGATGTTTAAATCAAATTGATAAACTATTGTTTATGCGTTAAAGTTGTAACGTACTCAACTAGGTACACAATAAATATTATTATTTTTAATTTATTTAATATTTACTTATTTATAATAGTTTAATATTCATGAAGAAATTAAATCGAATCAAGTTAATGGAGGAGGTTGGTGACCTCTGGTTTACAATGGTTACTTTGAACCCTTCAAAAAGACAATAAGGGTCAGGACAATAAGGCTTTTTTTCCCCCCTTCTTTTAAGATATGATTTACTTAACTTTTTTCTAATTATTTATTTTTTTAATTATAGGTTACATTTTAAAATTTATATGAAGAAATTCAATTCTAATATTACGCAATAATTTAAAAGTTTGTTTCAAATACTATTAATAAAAACAAAAGCTTATTAATGACGAAACCGAACACATCAATCTATACGTTTTACACAAACATCTTAAAATTTAATGTTTAATATAACGATTCCCCCCCACACACAAAAATTTAAAGTTTCGTAATATAATGCATTTCAGATTTAAGGAGTTGTGTTTTTTTTTTTTTAATCGATTCGTCAATCCAAAGGGAAGAACAAGTATGGCCATAATTTAAGTCATAATTTTTTATTCCCTTTTCTGACTAAACAAAACAATATATAAATATATATATACTGAAATTGGCAATCATCTTTTTTCCATGACAGATTTAATTCACAGTAAATTACTAAATAAGAGTTCTTTTTGGAAAAACAACCTCGTAAATGTATGTTTTATTTCCACCAAACAAAGATAATAAACTATGGATTAGAGTTGAGCATGCAAAGGTTCTGTAGGAAATGTATCTAAATATAGGCAAAGTCAGCTACACTAAGATATTCCAAGAGTTATAGTATATTTTTCACTCTCTCCTCCTGTCTAAAGTGGAGAAGGGTGCTGCGAGAGTTAGTAGCAGTATAAAGGACTTACCTTGTAAAATCAATTGTCATAAAACAGACCCTCTGATATCCAACTTTCTATAAATGTACATCAAGTTTGAAAACATTTTCCGCACAGATTAAACTGTAAATTATTAGATAAATTATAAGAGAAACTATTGAAAATATAAGAAACACACAAAGAACGAATATCCTCTGTTGCCAAGTGCATGTTTAGCTCTGTCAAGACTGGGCCCACTGCCAACTCACCTTCCCTGACTACCCCACTCCAATTTAATTTTTAACAACAGTAAAATAGTTTTTCTTTAAGGGAATTTATTTAAATATACTTTATTTGATTATTTTTCACATTATACTAAAGTAATCATAAACTAGAAACAAGTTTAAAATATTATTTTACGTTTTCCATAATACACTTATAGGTTGGCAACTCACAGCTGGTCAGGAGTCAGCTGTGTAGTGGATATCCTAACTATGACAGAGGGTTTTCATTGGCTAATTCTGCCTGTGCTGTGTAAACTAGATTTAGTGCGCACGCTCAGAACTGGTGACCCCCCACTAACTGTCTGTCTACATCTTGCACCCACACCGAACCAATCGTACTTTCATACTAGTGATGGGCTATACGAGTCCGCCTGTGGAATCATTGGATTTGAATCAACTCCAGGGTCGGAATCGATTCCAAAAACTCGTTCATCGATTCCAGTTGCCGTACCTATCCTATGCTTTCGTGCAAATATCATGCAATTTATTAAATATTTTATTAGTACTTAACTTCATCAGTTAATAACAAAACTACATGTAATTTGCAACAGTTTTAAAAGATATATAATATCTAATTGTTATTGACAACATCAAATAAAATTAGCTTTACACAAGAACAAGATTTAAAACAAAGCAGTTTTGTTAATATCCAGCAGGACCACTGGGAGGTTGAAGTTACCCTGCCAGGAGGGGAAATGAAATGGGAAGGAAATAAGGTTGTTAAAGGTATCAATGATGTTAGTTGGACCTTAAAATATGTACATGCAAACAAATTAAAATATAACAATGAACATAAACTAAGAAAGATTAACGAAATGAAATTATATTACTAAATATTTAATAATGAATAAAACTAAGCCGTCTATATATATATATATATATCCCAATACAAAACAAAATGAATAATTTTTATCACAGCATTATCACAGACTAGAGAAGGATTAAAGTTTAAAGCTACTTAGAACTTAAGAAATTAATTAATGTAAATTTTTATTCAGAAATAATATCATAGAAACATTGCTCGACTTTAATCTATTGCGTCTGTCAACTAATATTTGTCCAGCTTTAGAGAAAATCCTTTCGCAAGGAACTGAAGTGGCTGGAATGCATAATCTTTTCAAAACAACGTCATACAATCTGGGATATAAGTCTTTCCTCTCTCTCCACCAATCTAACGGATTGGCTTCTCTATTTAAAAAAGGTTCTGCCAAATATTTGTCTAATTCAATTATACTGGCAGATACTGGGGTCTGTTTCGCGTTTAACGTTTTAATTTTTGCATCGAATTCCCGCCAAAGACTAGAAGTAGAAGTTGTGGATGATGGAACATCGGTAGATAACGAAGCTTTCGGAATTTGAATAAATGATAATTTAGTGGCAAGAGAATGGTACATTTTCCGGAATTTAATGTCGCTCGAAAAACCTTCGTTTTTAAATCGCGGATCTAAAATCATCGATTGACCTATAATTTCTACCGATTCTAAATTGGAAAACCGATTTGAAATATTAGCGCAAATTACTCGAGCCATTGATTGTATTTCAGGTCTGTAATTTGTGTGCAAAAATTTTGAAACGTGATCGGTCATAAAGCGCGAGAATATAATAATTTTAGAAATTGTTATATAATTTTCCGAACTTACTTCGTCCGTAATTTCATTAAATATCTGCAATAACTGAACCGCGCTCTCTAATATTTCCCAATCGATTGTTGTTATATTATGTTCACCCTGTAGATTTAATAAAGCTATGGTCGCGATCAATGGCTGTTTGGTTTTTAAAACGCGATCAAACATTATAAATGTGGAGTTCCAACGAGTGGGGACGTCTTGTTTTAATTTTAATTTTGGGAAACCCATCTGTGTTTGTGTATTATGTAGCTTGGTCAGAGAATGAGAACTTCTTTTAAAATATTCTACTAAAGCTTTAATTTTGTCGGTCGTTACGCGAATTTCTGCGATTCCCGAATGGACAACTAAATTCATTGAATGGGCAAAACAAGAAATATGCCTCCAATTGCACTGCTTTACTGCCGAAACAATATTTGCACCATTATCAGTAACAACGGCAGTTACTTTATTGGTGAGTTCCCATTCTTGGACCGTGGATTGCAGGTGTGAGGCCAAGTTATTCGCTGTATGTCGTTCAGAGTAACTAGTACACTTCAATAAATGTGTTTGTAAATTTGTGTTTTGGTCTATGTAGTGGGCAGTTATAGCAATAAAGCTTTCATTATTCACCGATGTCCAACAATCAGTTGTTAAACAAACGGCATTTACTTCGTTGAATCTACTTTTTAATTTTGATTCTTCCCGCTTATAAATCATTGGGAGTAAACTGTTGGATATATACTTTCGTGAAGGTACATTATAACTGGGGCAAAGCAATTTAATTAATTTTCTGAACTCTTGATCTTCAACAATACTAAAAGGATGATATTCTTTTACTATCATTTTGAGCAATTGTTCATCAATTTCCTTGGACTTACTGGGGTGCAAAGGTTTGATTACTTCTACAAAGTCAGTCAAGGATTTTTGAATTACCGGAGCCTTATGGGCAGATGAAGAGAGAGGAGCGACATCTGCAACTTCTGAATGGATGGAAGCTAAACTAGTAGAGGGAAGCGAGCTTAAATTTTGAGTGTCTATAGAAGTTAAATGAGATTTCTTAACAGGGATCTCTTCAGTGCTTTGCTCTGTATTCTTTCTTTTATTGAATGATATAGGATGTTTTCTCTTCATATGTCTGAACAAATTACTAGTAGAGCCACTTGTAAAGCTAACGATTTCGTGGCAATACCGGCATTTAGCTTTGACAGAATCAATAGAATTAAAGTGATTCCAAATTTCACTGCGTTTTGGCATTTGTCTGAAATTAATTTACTAAAAATTAATAAAATATTAAATTTAAAAAATAAGAAACAATAGTAAAAAAGGCGATAATAACCCCGTAGTTGATGGGCAAAAATAAATAAATAAATAAAATAAAATAAATAAAAAAGTAAAAAAATTAAACTAATTTATTAAATATTTTGCTTTTAAAATATTTTCAAATATTCAATAAAGAAAAACAAAAGATAAAAATGAAATAATTATTTAATTTAGGAAAATATTAGTCTTTGAAAATATTTTAGAAATCAACAAAGCACATGCTCTTCAACTTAATTAAGATTTACCACTGGAAAACACCCTTATCTGCTTATCATCAGAAGACAGACACACATGAAATATTGTTATCAGCACGAAAGATGAAATTGAAATGGCCCTTATTGCTATAGCTACATATCTAGAGACAAAAAAATTATATTACCTAAAGAGCGTACTTACTACAGACTCCCTCCCACTCTTATTACCTATTTCACAAACATTCGGCGATTGGAAATATTTTTTAGCAAAATATTATTCTATTTATTCTAAGCAGATTCTTAAGATGATTTTAATTTTTAAAATTTATTTTTGTTTATTACTCTTATAAAATACGAAGAATTTCAAATAAAATATAATATACAAACACAGAATGATTTAGTATGCAGGTGGAGTCAGTCGTCGTTACCATGGTAACGGAACCGTTAAACGACTCCGGTTCCAGCTCCAGCAATTTCTATTGGCTAGAATCAGTGAACGAAAAAGTGGAACGAGTCCGGTTTCAAAAGGATTTAAATCACTCCGGATTCGACTCCACCAACTCCAGTGGATTTAACCAATGAAAATGCTAGAGTTGGGCCGGAGTCGTTTAACGGTTCCATTACCATGGCAACCACGACTGACTCCACCTGCATACTAGATCATTTTGTGTTTGTGTATTATATTTTATTTGAAATTCTTCGTATTTTATAAGAGTAATGGACAAAAACAAAATTTAAAAATTAAAATCATCTTAAGAAAGCGTTATTATGTTTTTTGTATTCAAATGAAACGAATATTTAACTACAAAATATTTCCAATTGATGAATGTTTGTGAAATAGGTGATAGAGTGGGAGGGATACTACAGTAAGTAAACCAATTAGGTAATACTACATTTTGGCTCAGTTTTACTTTGACCGTCATGCGGACATGTACACGTTTAAACTTACGCCAATGAAGATAAGAGTAAGAGTGTCCAGCGCTTAGTTAAAGATTAAGCACACAGCTTTTTCTTTTTGTAAAACAATAAGATAATATTTTAAAAGCTTGATATTCAATTCTTATTAGATAAATATTGTGAGTAATTATAATTTTGTTTGAAGGGTTAGAATTTTTATGGAATACTTTCCTACCCATTTCCGTTTCTCTATTGAATCCTCTTGAAGCAAGTTAACTCCAGTCTTCCAGTGGTCAAGCTAGATAATGACAAAATTGCTTTAATTTATAATTGACTAGCCTATTTTTGGGTTAATATTTGTGTTACGTTGTTAATTTTATATTTATCAGAGCAACTGGAAATTAGGGATAGTACTTAATGTGTGTAAAAGAAATATAGTTTTGTTATTAACTGGAAAAGCTAACTGTTAATGATATATTTTAATAAATTACGTGACATTTGTTCTTATGTTTAATCGTTCCAAAACCTCTGCTGTCTCATTTTCATTTTAATTTTTTTGGGGCGGGGCGGAATCACTTTTTTTTAAAATAGGGATTTGAATCAACTCGTTCCACCATCGGACTCGTTCCAATGGAACGAGTCCGCTCAAATAGCCCATCACTATTTCATACACACAAAAATGTCCCTAGTTAAAGAGAAGACACAATGAGAGGGCACGTCCCCGTTCATGACATAGACGGGAGAGGTTAGAAGAGTAGGGAATAAAGGCTGCACCGTGTTGCGGAGCAGTGCGACGTAGAGGCCGACCACTGAACTGTAACTATGTGGTATATGATTGTCGCCCAGCGTGTTGCACGGCCGAAAAACTAGCACGATAATTTGCTAAATTAGCCCAATATTTAACCATTAATAGAATAGAGCATCAATTCATCCTACTGTAATCACGGTAGCCACCTCAATAGGTTCCGGGAGATTGTCCAGGGAACACACACATCATTAGCTCTTAAAAGAATTTTCAAGGTTTTAGTTATATTTTAATTCCCTATAGAGCGCCATATTGGTCCTATTTCTGCTCTATAACTTATAAAACTACTTGAAAATCTCGTGAACACTTACATGATTTCTCTTTGCGCAGTTTAAGTAATTCTTTCTCGAAACTTTGAGAAGACCAATCATTATACAGGTTTGCATCATTGGTGTCATTTGTGAAAAAAAAAACACATAAAACTACAAAAATCAAATTTGGAATTTTGAAAACTTATTTAATTCAATTATTAATCATTGTGCAGTAATTCCTTACATATCACTGAAATAGAACTTTAGAGGAAAGCCCCAGCTACCTCCATTATTTTAGTGCAGAATGTAAAGTGCAGTTTTACGCTAGATTTGTGTTTTAGAACCTTGAGAATTGTAGAAGAACGACATTAAACTCACCAGATTTTATTAAAACTGTCCGGTAGGACAGTTGCATAAGGGTTGATCGTCAAAAAGTGCACGAAAAAGCGTAACGTTAAAAAACACCCAACTTTGACAATTTTTTTCTCTTTTTCTATAAAAGATAAAATTCCCAAATTTTCTTTAAAATATAGAGCAAACCCTCCTTTATAACTGAAATTTTTTTGCAACCACCCAGACCTAATAGATTTCGAGAAAAAAGTTGCCGAAAATGAGCAAAAACGGCATTTTCAGAAATTGTTGTTGTTCTTGTTCTTCTTCTTCTTCTTGTTGTTGTTGTTGTTACCTTTTTTGTAAACTACGTAGCGCCTAAACGCGTGAACCGATTTTCATGAATGAGGTGTCATTCGATTCGGAATTTTATGTAGATGTGCCTTTTGGGGGTCTCGTCTATATATAAGTAGTGAGTAATTTTAGGTTTAAAAGTTTAAAACTTTCTTTACAAAACGTAAAAAAATCACCGCTCTTGTTTTTAAGCCATTGAAATGTTGCAACCAGAGATTTAAGTAATAAAAACCTGCGGCGAAGTATTTTCGTTAGAAAACCAACAATCTGGGTCGACAACGGAAATATGATAATCCATGGATACTGTAAATGGGTTCTTCCGTCTACATTCTTATAACCCTTTTTAGTTATAAATTTTCCAGTTAAAATGACATAATATATTTATGAACAACAAAACAAAAACAAGCAAGACCTTGAGACGATTAAAAAGGGAAACTTCCACTATTCTAAAATTTACGCTGATAAAGAGTAGGAAACTCAAGTGGTTAAATCTGATGCGAACTTACTCTTAGAAGCAACTAAAAATCCTCATTAAATTTAAATTTTTGTACGTGTAATTATCTGGAACTAACCGAATTTATTTGTCTTAAAACGCTATCCCTATTCAACCGACTTTATTGCACCTTGGAATTTTACTTACTTATTGTGAGCTTATAGTACTATACAGGTTAATGTGGACGTGAAGTATTCTGATATCCTCCCTTAGAAGAAAGATGAAACACATCCCCCAGAAATGTATTGAAAAGATTCTTCTGTAATAATAGCATTGATTTTATCATATCATGCCGGCTTCGTGAGATTCTGATCGGTTTCAAATTTTCAACTATTCCTAGGCAATAGGTTAGTATAGAGAAATTTTCTACTTACTAAGTCAACTTCCCCACAGAACTAGATTCCAAATAAACTGAAAAATCATTTCAGTAAAATGACCATCCAGTAGTCCGATTTATACTAAGAGTTTAATCGTCACTTCTCCAAGTAAGCACTCTAATAATAATCAAATATGAACGTTCTGCATTTTTCCGTTATTGACAATATAAAACATATTATTTACAAAAACAATCTAAAATTTGTAGAAACCATTTATTCTAGCTCAGGGAACCTTAACCAAAAAAATCAGCTCAAACGCAATGTGTTCTCTTAAATAACAATTTTAATTAGATTCAAAATAACTTTAATCTCTCAGTACTTTTTGGAATAGGCACTAAATTGTAGAGTTAACATCTACGACAAACTAAAATCCAAGAAAGATTATTTGTTAAAATATTTCTTATGGAACAATTTACCAAAAAAAAGTCTTTGGATAAATTATTTAAAAAAACAAAAAAGAATCTTTAAATAACAATTATTTATAGAGTAGTAAATATTTGTAATGACTAAAGATTGTATTACTTTTTGAGGTTAACATCATATCCAAACGACACATTCTCAACTAAAGTTAAGAGTTAAGATATTTAATAATCAAATAATTAGATTTTTATGGAAATAAGAATTAATTTTTAGAAAAAAAAATTTCCTTCACAAAAAATAGTTATAATTAATAGGAATATTTTAAAACAAAAACTTACCTAAGTGTAATTCTCTATCTGGAAACCACTCAATTGTTAAAGTAAAGCTATTTTTGCCAAATAAAAATGTATAAAACATATTTTTTGTTAGGAGTACCATTTTAATACTTGGATAGAATATGTAAAATTATCACATAATGTTTCCAAACTTTAAAACTTCCAACGTGTGAGCCTTTTTTCCACAGATGACTTTACTCCAATAAACGATATAATTTATCGATTATACTATCTTGAAAATTGAACCTCTTCACTTTTATCTAAAAAAAAAAAATGAAATAAATTAGAGATTATTTAATTATTATAATTATTAAAGCACTTTTATTTTTGCATAGAAATGAAAGAAATGTACAAAGTCTTTAAAATAAGGTTTTTTTACTTTCTATAAACTATGATAACCTATCCAGCTGGTGATCTTAACCAAAGTTATAAGTAAAGTAAATCAATTATAAACTGCCAAACTTGAAATATAGCAGTCAGGTTTGTTTGGAATTGTAGGTGATTTCTTAACTTTTGCATGTCTACAATAATTATATATTTGTATTTGCAAAATATATACTTATAATCATTCTGCCTGAAACATATGCATGTAAGTACCGGTTGTAATGTTTTCTTTTTATTTTTCCGATTGTTTTTCAGAATTTCTAAAAGATTTAACGAGAATATTGAAACGAATCAAATCTGGTTGCTGATTACAGTGTAGAAATTGTGTGTAAGTGTATAACATTTCATTGTGTTGGTTAATCTACATATATGTGTATACATATATTTATTTAAATTTCATCTTCAGTCAAAATTAAAATTTATGAGTTATTTGAATAGCATTCTATTTATTAAGGTGATGTGAAGACAAGACATGTACCTGCAAATTATATTAAACTAGAAGAAATCTAGTGAATTAATTAAATTATTTAGAACTTGCTTTGTAATAAGGCATTTAGTAGTTTATTAGTTCTGTTTGTGCCGCCATATAATCCTTTATTATGTTTTCCATTAAAAGATTCTATGTAGTAAGACGTTCTTATATTTTCAATTTTTAGACGAAACGTTACTAAGTTTCGGCCTGTACAGTACTCATATTTCTGTTTTGGAATATCGTTTATTCTTATTCCACTTAATGGCTTTGACCAGTTTTGTAAAAAACCAATAGCCATATATTTTTATTAGCCCGAAAGGACCATTAAAATTGTGTAAATGTACAGGAATCATCGAATGCAAATGCCAATCCTACGAATCTTTTCGTATGTTCTTCTTTTCACCAAATTACTTTTTTCCATGTTTGAGATATTTTGAATAATGAAGATAGCTCTGGCGAATTTCTTTAAAAATTTTTATCCTCATTGCACTAGGGTTGGCCTCAATTTTTATTTGATACATTTTAACAGGACAGTTCGATTAAAGGGACACTTTGAAAGGAGTGTATATTTTTTTATCCAAAATACCATTTCAGTATAATGTAGACTCATCACTTATTCTATATTACAAAAGGGGATTTAATGATAAAAAAAAGTTCAAATTCATTGAAATTCTAAAATTACGGTATTTTTTCCTTTTCTGAGATTTTTTCTAAAATATCTACTTAAATTTTCTCTTAACTTGTATTTAGATCAAACGTTTTTATGACAATAATTTGAGAAAAATCGATTTGGGCATTTTGAACTGTGTAAAAATGATCTCCTATAAGATAAAAACTTGAAGATTGTCAAAGAGAAAAAGTCATTTGAGTATTCACATAGGACTTTATTGAACTTTTATGATATGAATAGATTACAAGTGCCTAATATAATCATGAATCGATTATATAACTAATAAATTCTTTTATATATTTCAGCAAAATGACAGGAAGGGACGGAGGTAAGAAGAAGCCGTTGAAAGCGCCAAAAAAGGATAACAAAGAGATGACAGACGACGAAAAAGAGGCCAAACTGAAGCAGAAAGAGCAGCAGAAGGCGCTGGCCGAGATGAAGGCGAAAGCAGCCCAGAAAGGTCCTCTAATTGGCGGTGGTATAAAGAAATCCGGGAAGAAATGACAAGGCAATCTTATATTTCCATATAAAAGATACTTTATTTCTGTTAATTTTATTTCCCTATTAATTACAAGTGATTTTTTGTTTACCTTTTGTTAACAGTTCTGTAATGGATGTTTTTTATAATCTAATATTGTACTTTCTTTTATACTTTATAAATCGACCAATTTATGACATAAACGGAACAATATGGTATCGAAATAGGGAACATCTCAGTAGTAAATTACTTTCACATTCATTAAAATTTAAAGCTATTCTTGTGAGAATAATTCAAGCGATTTCAAATCTATTTGTTACGAAAAAAACAGATAGTGACCAATGAAAAACATAAGGGAAACTTTTGCCAGATTTTGCTTTTCCTTATTTGTAAATTACTTAACTGAAATTGACCCCTTTGTCATAAGCTAATGAAAAAACAAAAAACTGAGAAATGTTAGACTTAATTTCTTTGTTATATAATACTTTTTTCCAGATAAAGTTCACATAAAAAACAACTTTCAACTAAAAAAGAATATCTTAATAACAATTTGTTTTCTTTTGGTAAAAAATGGGAATCAATGCATACGACTTAATTCTTGTTATAATGGACTGCGTGGTCTATTAATTACTTTAATTTTTACATTTTACCATAAGTGAAGATTCTCTTGAAACTGAATTATCAAAATTGAAGCTTTCACTTAAATGTAAAAACAATTGTAAACAAATTTTTTTTTATTATAAAAAAAAGATATATAAATCAATATTTTGTTGGTGTTTGTTTTTTGTACATTCTAATATGAAAAAATAGAATTATTGATTATTCTGATTAATATTAAAACTGTCTGGTAGTACAGTTGTGCAAGGGTTGATTGTCAAAAAAACAGAACGTAGAAGCGATATGTTGAAAAACACCCAACGTTGACAATTTTTTCCTCCTCTACAAATCTTTAATATAGTACGCATATCCTCGTTTATAAGCATAATCATTCCCAACATGGCAGTGAAAATTGATTTCAAGAAAAACGTTGCTGAAAATTGGGAAAAAAACGGCATTTTCAGAAAATTGTACTTAATAATTTTTATTGTGAAGAACGTAAGCGCCTCTTTACCCCTTTCAAGAGAAGGTAATGTTACACTATTTTATTTTTTATTCTAATTCCACTATTAGCCTATAGGTGTTTAAAATATGATAATGATTTAATGAATGCGAAGCTAGATATTAGGAATTAGATTTAGAACGTATTTGGAAGTATGAAAAGTTCAGCAGCTTCCATTGTCTTCAAGACTAATACATCATTACAATAGATTTTTTTAAAAAATTTGTGTTACTAATCTTTTTTTTCAAACGCTGATATTGTCAATCAGTGTACAAGATTTTATAATGATCTGATGAATGAGAAACGAGATATTTAGAGATTATGTTGGGACACTTTTAATACTTAAAAAAAGTATAGCTTCTATTATCTCTTAAACTAATGAATCGTTAAAATTGATCTTAAATTTTCTTTAAAATAAAGACCATAATCTTGTAATTTATAATAATTATCATAATTATAGTAATTTTTTTGCAACCACGCAGAATAGGTTTCGAGAATAACGCAGTTTCTAAATACGACTATTATTTAATTTGCCTAATATCTAATTTGGGATTCTGCATGTTTTTGTGCAGTGGAAATATACAAAACCCTAAAATATATGCTTGTTTTCATTGATTTTATTTAACTATTTTTATACAAAATTTTTATTTTTCATTACCATTTTAATTAACAAATGCACACCTTCTTGCTTGTTACTTCCACACTTATTCAGCAAGTGTAGTGTGTGAAGTAAACTTTTTGAAGTCAAATTCTCTACACTAACTGATTAAACTACCTCTGATTATGGAGTTAAATCTGAAAGCAGTTTTAAATAGAAAAAAAAATGATAAGGTAGATTAAAAAATATATTATAAAACAAGAAAATTTTCATGTCAGTCTACTCAAAGTAATGATAACAAAATAACCAGAGGCGTAAGGAAGTAAACCATTATTTCAGCAGAATCATTTAATGATAAAGTTATAATTACAGTAATATTTTGAAAAATCTTTTATCAAAAATTGAATTATAAGACAAAATCTAGGAAAATTTTGTAGTTATTTATAATTCATTTCAGATTGTATTTAACTAAAATTTCGATCTGCACAAAGCAATCTGTGTACGGCTCTGACATCTAGTAGCAGTGCGCTGATCTAAAGATAGGCTGTACAAGGTTACAAGGACGTCTGAACTTCCAACAATACACATCGCTCTATTCGTTTTGTTTTACTGTTTCCTTCGCTACAAAATAAACTATATTAGTGGGATAGGTATTGAGATTGCACTTTTCGATATGTATTTTCTTAGGGGACTCCAACAAAGTGACAGTTTTTTTTTTAATTTAATACTCCTGCAAAGGAGTTTATTTACTGAATTCACCTTATTGCACAAGCTGTATACGTTCAAAGTTGCCGTAATTATACAAGACTTATATTTTTTGGTTACATGCATCAATGTTGAATTTTCCTATATGTACTTGATATAATTTGTGTTAAAACATTTATTTATAATTATTTACAATCAGCAAACTAATGCAATAAGTTAATTAGCTGCCTCGTACAAATTGTCTTAGAAATAACTTGGAAGGAAGTGGCCAGCATCTCCTTCCTGGACCGGTTACTCTTCATCCTCTGAAAGAGGGCCAAAGCGCCTAATAGTAAGAGTCGGTAATAATATTGAAGCTGAGTAAACAATAGTTGTACCTGAAATGAATACTTAGAAAACCCAGGTGAATTTATTAAGGACAATTTGATTGTTGCCCCTTTGGCAGCGCTAGCCCATTGATGGACTTGCTGGCTGGGAAACTGAGAAACCGTTGGTAGTTCACTTCTTTCATTTGTGAAAAATACCACTAAAAACGATTGAAACTTAGTGGTCAAGATCTCCTTTTCGCTAATAATGCTTTACTGAACGGATTTCTTCATATTCTAGAGATCTTTGTCGAAATGGTATCGTAAGATGTTCACCTCTAGACTTCCTCACAGATGTTGTACATTTATTTAAATAATTTGATTGAATATTTCTTTTAGGGTGGATTTGAGGAGCGGATATGGGCAGGCTTTCATCGAAAGTCATTTCCTATTAATGAAAGAGTTTATAAAAGCTAAAAAAGTTAGTAAGCATTGATACGTCTCTAAAATTAGAAGATTGTTAATATAAAGGATAAAGGCAGAAATGGTTACAATGGAAAAGACAGAATATGAACGTTTATTAATAACATACACACGGTTTTCTTCTGCAATTAATCTTACAAGTTTCAATTTAGGGATTCCTCATCTGCTAAATATTAATTGGCCACATTTTAGGGGCCCTTAAGGTAGAACCTGGTTCCATTAAAAAGTTATTGTGGGTGGTTTGTGTATCACTTACATTCCGTAAAAAGAGCTGAAATGTGTTTTGCTAAAATTCCAAGTCTGAACAAAATTTCTGAATCTTTTTTTAAATTACTTCCGCAATATAATTTAATCACTTAGATCTGTGAATGTAAGACTTTTATTTGAATAATTTTGAAAATTCGTTTTTTGAGCAGTTCTGGATAGGATTACAATTTCTTCTCTTTTTTTTTGTAAATTCCGAGTATGAAGAAAAGTATCAGAAAGTTGAAAAAGTCGAGAGAAAGTTCAAACTAGATTTTCCACTTAATTTTCTTTGAATATTAACCCTTTTTTTTACTAACTCTGTTGATGGACCAAATTGAAGACAATGCTGTTATGAACAGTCCCCATTTTTTTTTTGAAAGCAGATGGTGTAGAATAAAATATAACCATAAATCTGATTACCTCCTCCAAAAAAAACTGGCCAGGGTAATGCATTAATTGGGAGAGTACAGTGGTGACTTGATCGGTAGAGGTGGCTGGTTTCTTCAGAGAGGGGACTACGTCTAGATGTAAGCAATAGTGATGGGCAGAACGAGTCCGTCTTTGGACTCGTTGGATTTGAATCAGTTCCAGGGTTGGAATCGATTCCAACAACTCGTTCACCGATTCCGGTCTCTGTACTTACCCTATGCATTAGTAAAAATGTCACGCAATTCATTAAAAAATATCATTAAATGTTAGCTTTCCCAGTTAATAACAAAACTATATTTCTTTAACACACATTGAGTACTATCCCTAATTTCCAATTGCACTGATAAATATAAAATTAACAACGTAACACAAAAATTAACATAAAAATAGACTAGTCAATTATAAAAATTAAAGCAATGATGTTTAGTCATTATCTAGCTTGACCACTGGAAAACTGGAGTTAACGTGCTTCAAGAGGATCCAAGGTAGAGAAACGGAAATGGGTAGGAAATTATTCCCATAAAAAAAATTCTAACCCTTCAAGCAAAATGATAATTACTCATAAATAAAGAAATATTTATTTACTAGGACTTGTATATCAAGCTTTAAAAATATTATCTTACGAAAAGAAAAAGCTGTGTGCTTAATCTCTAACATAGCGCTGGACACTCTTATTCTTATCTTCATTGGGTAAGTTTAACCGTGTACATGACCGTGAGACAGTCAAAGTAACACTGAGCCAAAATTTAGTATTACCTAATTGGTTTACTTACTGCAGTATCCCTCCCACTCTATCACCAATTTCACAAACATTCATCGATTGGAAATAATTTTTAGTTAAATATTCGTTTTATTTGAATACAAAAAACATTATAACGCTTTCTTAAGATGATTTTAATTTTTAAAATTTGTTTTTGTCCATTACTCTTATATAATACGAAGAATTTCAAATAAAATATAATATACAAACACAATGATCTAGTATGCAGGTGGAGTCAGTCCTCGTTACCATAGCAATGGAACCGTTAAACAACTCCGGTTCCAGCTCCAGCAATTTCTATTGGCTAGATTCAGTGAACGAAAAAATGGAACGAGTCCGGTTTCAAAAGGATTTAAATCACTCCGGATTCGACTCCACCAACTCCAGTGGATTTAACCAATGAAAATGCTAGAGCTGGGCCGGAGTCGTTTAACGGTTCCGTTGTCATGGTAACTACGACTGACTCCACCTGCACACTAGATCATTCTGTGTTTGTATATTACATTTTATTTGAAATTCTTCGTATTTTATAAGAGTAATGGACAAAAACAAATTTTAAAAATTCAAATCATCTTAAGAAAGCGTTATAATGTTTTTTGTATTCCAATGAAACGAATATTTAACTAAAAAATATTTTCAATCGATGAATGTTTGTGAAATAGGTGATAGAGTGGGAGGGATACTACACTAAGTAAACCAGTTAGGTAATACTAAATTTTGGCCCAGTTTTACTTTGACCGTCTAGCTGACATGTACACGTTCAAGCTTACGCCAATGAAGATGAGAGTAAGAGTGTCCAGCGCTAAGTTTAAGATTAAGCACACAGCTTTTTCTTTTTGTAAAACAATAAGATAATATTTTAAAAGCTTGATATTCAATTCTTAGTTAATAAATATTATGAGTAATTATAATTTTGAAGGGTTAGAATTTTTATGGAATAATTTCCTACCCATTTCCGTTTCTCTACCTTGAATACTCTTGAAGTAAGTTAACTCCAGTCTTCTAGTGGTCAAGCTAGATAATGACAAAACTGCATTGCTTTAATTTATATTTGACTAGCCTATTTTTGTGTTAATATTTGTATTACGTTGTTAATTTTATATTTATCAGAGCAATTGGAAATTAGGGATAGTACTCAATGTGTGTTAAAGAAATATAGTTTTGTTATTAACTGGGAAAGCTAACATTTAATGATATAATAATATAATAAATTGCGTGACATTTGTTCTTATGTTTAATCGTTCCAAACCTTCTGCTGCCTCATTTTCATTTTTATTTGCCTAAATTTTTTGGGGCGGGGCGGAATCACTTTTTTTAAAAATAGGGATTTGAATCAACTCGTTCCACCATCGGACTCGTTCCAATGGAACGAGTCCGCTCAAATAGCCCATCACTAGTAAGCAAAGCAGATCAGAAACTCTCAGTCGACCGAACGTTCTTTCTGTCAGTGGCACGTGAGCGGTATCAACCTGGTTCGTTAGCGGTCTATAATATTCACTATCAGGTATCTCAGCCTCATTTAGTAGTAATCCATTTTCTAATTTATTTACTACATCAAATAAGTTTTAAAAGTAATATCAGGCGACTTTTACTGCAAAACATGAAGGTAAAAGTTACTTTAAAAAATCTGAGTGGAGAAACGGAGCGGCTGTCACCATTTACATAATTATATTTTCTTCATCTTAGAATGTGGTAGCTTGCTTCAATATTATACACAAATCAAAAGATTCTTTTGAAGGATATGTAAAGACACATCTTCTCCCAGGCCACACCAGTATCATCTTTTGTTCTCAGACAAACCAAGGTGGTTTGATGAGAAATGTTCAAGATCAAATAAATCCTTTGGCAACTACATCAATTTGTTTTGTTTTTTTGATGGGGCCACCACCCCTACGTCGTAATCGGAGGACGGAAAGCATATTTCTGTTGACATTTTTCCTACAAAAAGTAGCTATACAAGGATCTCGAATTAGAGAACTACTTACTTAGTGCGCATTCATATAAACTAAATCTATAGGTGATTGATACTTGAACTTTTTTCATTTTCCAATTGTCTAATGTCAATTTCTGGCATTCTATTTGAACGTGGCATTTCTCTCTTAATCCAAAGAGATTATCTTTGAAATTATTACCTTCCTTGATATTAAGGTTTGAAAGAAATGGAGCAATAATCATCCACTATCTTCTATCAAAAAAACATAGTTGGAATGAATGAGTCACTGACCGTTGAATTAGCGGTATCAGTACATTATTTTATGTTCTGCATTTTCGAAATTGTTTCATCGTCAAAGAATTTGCAAGCATTACTTTGACCAGCCAAGCTGGAACTCTTGTAAGAAAAGCCTATTAGTTAAACAAAATCTTTTTTATGATTGTATCCTTTAGTGGATGAAATCACTTAAGGTGAGTGAATACATCCGCGGTAAACGACGATAGCAAACTATGTACGCTCAAATTCAATTTGTTTTCCTGGTTCTCCAGTGGATCTCCATTGATTAATCCATTTCGAGAAATTGGCCGCTTTTCGTTACACTACTTGATCTTAAAGAAGAGTAAAATTGAACCGAATCATGAGTCATATATTTCTTATAGATTGGCCATCAACTCTGGATGCCTAAGAAAAACCTCTTCAGTCTTTAATCGACCAGGAGGGTCAGGGCTTACCAGGCTTGGCTTCAGTTTTAGTAAGCTTCGACGTCTATGGTCATTAGTGCCTTTAGCAGTCTTATTATAATTAACAATTTAAACCATATCTGCTACGAAAGCTTACACTACTCTTTCTCACGTTAAAGTTACTAATTGAATTTTCTTAAAATTTATACTGAAAATTTAATTACAACCCGAAAAACTAGAAGATCTATTCATTAAAGTGGCACTTGGGTAGAGTTTTTGCCCAATGGTGGCACCCAATAAAAAAAAAAACACCAAATTAGGAGCCGCTATTTGAACATTTTGCTATTTTTTTATTCTTAAGTTACACAGATCAAGATGGATATAAGGAGCGCGCAACAACCACTCCCTCTACCCCATTCTTCCAATGGTACCAACCACGACTTGCTGAAATACTAAATATTTTATTTCCTTAACACCGACCATAGACAGAACGCTCAGACCATATAAAAAACACTTTTTTACACCCACTGTGTCTAAAATCGGTTATTTCTAGAGGAAACCCCAAAAACTTTGCACATATTTTAGATTTTCTCGTAAAATGAGGTTAACACTCATATTCTGTTCCTCCAACTCCTGCAGTTAAAGCATTAATTTTCTGCAACCTTGGAATTTTAGCCAGTTATTAATTTAATTCCCAGTAAATGCTTATGGTTGGTAATACCGTAGAATTACCAGAAATGACTAATGGGGAGCCCATATATTCCACTCCTGGAAATCTTCCTAAATTCATTTCCCTTTAACTTTTCAAGTTAAACTGTCAGACAAAATTTCAATATTACTGAGTATGTTCTTCACATTAGTTTGATGCCTATAAAAAATGGCTTCATCCAAATTTTTAGTAAACCTGCAATGCTATTTGGAACAGTTCACTGTTATTTGGAACAATTTTCCTGAACAAAATATTTCCCTTATATGTATATAAATATATATAATTTGAAAATACTTTTGAATTAGACGTCTTGTAACTCTGCGTGTAATTTTAACAGGCCCAACCAATACTTACGATATAATTTATCACGCTCATTAAAATTAAATTTTATTTACTATTGCAATTGATTGGAAGGTATTATTTGAATTGAAATAACAAAGTTAAAAGAAGGTCATGAGAGTATCACACCTAATTTTTCCAAAGTAGTTCCTTAGACTTTCTAAATTCAGGAATACTTTACATATAGATTAGCTCTAAAATTTGTTTTAAGAGAGGAATGGAGATAGCCATTCCTCTAAAGAGTCATTTTGTGAAAAGTAAAAACAATACAATTTTACAAATTATATTGTTTTGATTATTGCTAACGCCGCAAAACGCAATTAACCTGAGGCTACCAGCTGTAAGAAGAGTATGTAAGAAGTGAATATGCCTGAAAATACAGAGATTGTAGAAAATCTATACCAGTCCTTGAATGAACAACTTTCTAAAATTATAGTAAGAGAAAACAGTTGGAATGCTCTCTCCAGATTTGTTGATTATGGTTGATCAAGGTAATGGGTTTGGGGTAGGTTAATAACTAACATGACGTTGAAGCCATTACGCCCAGCTGAGAAGGGTCATTAGGTCGAGTCTTTTCTTTTTTGCTGTTGATCTAGTAATCATTTTGTTGACATTGAAGCACATCTTAATTATCTTCTATTGAGTGGAATTTTTCTATTGCACCACAAACCAGTTCGGTCTGTCAGAATTGCTGCCAGCCATTGATTAATTATTAAACAATTCATTCAACAATTATTCTTAAGAACTGTTGATTTTATAAATACGTTCTAAAACGCAAGACTTATGTTGAACGTCAGAATTTGTCAGTAAAAGAGAAAACACAAAGAAGGCTTCGGGTGCCAATGGGGTCTTGACGTGATTATAATTCTCGTACTATTTAATTATAATAAACTTCCTTCGAATTACACAGAAGATGGGTTTTTCAGAATATTGTGAAAGTAGAATTCAGGCCTTTATTGTACAGGAAACTGTGCGATTCCTGTGAAATGAAAAGGCTAAAATATCTAAAGATGAACTAAAAATATTATTTGGTTCTTGAAATATTTATTGTGCTTCAATGCCAAATATCAATAAAATCGTTTTATGGAAACCGAACTGTAAAGTTGATAAGTTCTACTTTTAAATTTACTTTATAAATTATTTCAATCTTGTGTTACTGTCAACAGTGTAGATTATATCAAAGAGATTTCGTTCGGAAGGTCTTGTTAATTAATAGCTATCTCTAGTTTTTTGGTTAGTAAACCGGTAGTCGTATAATAATCTAAAAGTTGAATAATATCACGCTGGAAATGGGGAATCCCTACAAGATTGAAATCATATTCGAGAAAATTATTGTCCGATTTACGATCAAGTTATACTCGTAACATTCCCAATTAGTCCTTCGGATGTCTTTTGCTGAAACGTAACTTATAAATTCTCAAATTCTCCTGATTATTACCCAATCATTGTTTTACTATTTTGGATTTTAAAGCAATGTTAACGTTGTCTGATACTGAGTTGGGGTTACTATAAATGTTGCTTTTAAGTATGTAAGAGTAAATGATCTATTATACTAATATTTTTATTTCTATTTGTTTAAACTTTTTTAAATTTTAATAGCTGGATCAATTTTGTCTTTTATTGGATATTAAGGTTTCCCAGTCAATTGTCTTCTTGCAGATAAAATTAGGAAATTAATTTCCAATAAATTTAAATTACTACAAGATGTTCAAGTATCTCCACTCATCACTAATTAATATATTTTGCAATGATTTCTGATTAATGACATAATAAAATTTTTAGTTGTTTCTTTACTTGGGTGACCACTTATAAACTTTTTTTTTTTAATTAATTTTGGTTAATTGATTTAAATCAATCCTTCAATACGCGGAAAAATATCTGTAAAAATTAATTACTGTTCATTATTTTTGGTTATTGATTCATTGTTTCAATAGGATGAAAAAATAACTGCCAGTTTCAGTTATGATATATTCCAGTCCACGAACAGACTAGACAAATGACACACCAACCCTTTAATGATGTAAAATATTACATTGTAAACTAGCTCTGAAGATGACCTAGTCCCTAAGTAGAAAGCTCGGCATAATGAAAATATATCATGACTGAAACTGGCATTTATTTTTCCATCCAATGCAAAAATTAAATTCCTGGACCTTCCGAATTTACAGAAAATTGCTTGATTGAATGTGGGCATTGGCTCAAAACGATTCTCTTCTTTATGAATTATGTACCATTTGCGGAAGTAGTTTTGACAAAAATAATCCTTTCCTAATAGTGGAGGAATGATAGAGATTTTTATTACAGTCATTACTCTGTTGTCTAATAATTAAATCGAGAGCTTAACTAAACCGATTTATTTATTACCTGTCATAATTTTTTCATAACACTAATGTTCTCAATTTTAAGACACTTTTATAGCTTACAATATTCATCACAAACAATAAAACATCATGCAATCTTACTGATATTTCCCTTTTGAATTTAAAAACCATAAAATCCGGAGTAATAGCACGATTTTCTCTCCTTACAATTTTCAAGGTCCCAATTTATTTATTTTTCAAACTTAAGACGGAAGACTACCTCTTCTTTTTAAAACATATGTTGTCTGAAAAATGATTGTAATTTAAGTTATAGATCTGTATTTAAAGTTATTGATGTATCTATTAGATTTACTAGGTTACTACACTTAATTGTATTGCACGGTTTTCTAACTGAATAATGTTAGTTACATTTTTGGGTCTTAAATTTTCAGTTGGTAAACAATTGTGAGTTGAACTATTAAAATTGTAGAGAGGGAATATCGTGTCAGTGTTCCACTAGATTTTCCAGTTATGCTACTGGACAAACCACAGACCTAGCCCTGAGAGCCCTTTTTTCGAAATAAAGTAATTTCAAAAAAATTAATTTCGAGAGAAGTTTGCTGAATGTTTTTTAGTCAAAACTTGTGTTTAAATTATCACAGTTGTGCCATCGTTTCAGTTGCTCAGTATCATCAATTCCAACTACGCAATCTCTCACAATTAACCTGTCAACATGAGAGCGCAACCTGCGTCCTAAACAATGAATCCCCTTTTCTGTTGACTGATTTGTCAATTTTATTTGTATTTTACTGCTGCATAAATTTCCTATTCAGTAAATCTCAAGGTGGCGTGATACAAATATCGAGGACGTTGGAATATTTGCCAATCGATCTCTCTGTTTTCAACGACTCTTGCAATAATAACTTACAATTAACTTAAATTTGAGTTTCCTACACGCTCGATAAATAAGATGATTTAAGCAAGGTGTTGCAATCGTCTGTAATCGGCGCCGACCGTAAACTTACGTACTTTACATACATATGGTACACAAATACTGCTGTAGAGTAAATGTTATTAAAATGTTAAATCAGTGTAATTACGACTGAACACTGTCCACAAAAGTATATACTACTTTTCCATTGTACCAAGTTTTGCATTTTTGATCATGAGTAAGGGCCTTTTTAACCTTCTCCATTTCTTGTAAGTGCAAGGAAGGTTAAGATTGGAACGAATTATCGATTTTGCGTTTTCTCCTAAAATACACTTTTGAACTCCACAGGAAAGGGAAACTTGAATAAGTACTATGGTAGTATGAAAGTGAGCCTGCTAATGTGAGTGGTCATCCAAACTCAAAACAAACAAAAAATCGTAGCGACTTAAAATTTGCTGTTGCGATTTAGGATGCAAAGAAGAATTCATGATTTTAATTTGTACCAACTATTTTTATAACCTCCAAGCTAATACCAGCAAAAAAGAAAAGCTTATCTTCAAAAGTGCAATTCATTTTACTAATTAAACTCATATAAGTGTTAAAAAAAAAAAAATTACAAATAAAAAATCGTAGGCGTCGAAAAAAACTTCTAAAACTGAAAAATTAATTCTGTTAAGTGGCACTTTCTGTTTTTTGCCTGGGAAATTAAAAATTTGAACAATTTTTTAGTTACCTTGGCCACACCCATTCAATTTATTAGTCATTTTTTCAGACTCAGAAGGGATATTTCTTGTGAAAACAAAACTAGATCACAATTCCTTCTTTTACTACTAGACCAAAAGTCCAAACGAAAAAATGTAAGTTTTGTATTTACTTATAATCTTACAGAATGCTACATTTGACGTATCAACATGGAAAGGTTAAATAAAAGTTGGAAAGCCGGTGTCTACCCTCTCCAAAACGTAGTGTCCATTGGACTGGTCAAGTAAGTTCCAGCGCGACCTACTAGAATGTGAGCAACTGTTTTTAGTGTCCTTCAAAGATCAATAAAAATCAACGTAGATTGTACCAGCAGCTCAATGAACCTGTTCATGTAAACAATAACAAGGATCCAAGGAAAAATCCACGATGAGTTGTTCATTCAGAATCTTCTTCTCCTTCAAACTTGTATGCTTTTTCATAGAAACAACTTTTTTACACAGCTTTACTGAATCGATTGTTAACTAAAATACGAAGTGTTTGTAGTATTTCATCGATAAGGGCTATAACATTTTCTTTTAACATCGTTTAATCATACCACACATTTAGTTCGATTATTTTTTTTAGTCATTTTCGCAGGAAAATGCTTTTAATGACCATTTTAAGTTGAGGGGGGTTAACCTTTACTATTAATTGGCTTTTAGCTGTTATCACGGCTCACTACTACCATTGCACCGAACCAAATTTTACTTTGAAGAAAATCTATTGAAAACAAAGTGACACTGTATAGTTTTAGCGATATTTTTCACCCGAAATAGCTTTACAAAATTCTTTAGTAAACTTTCAGTAAAAAGAAATCGAGTGAGTATTGGCACTATATCGGTTTTCACTGGTAATATCTGTTCTACCAGTCAGAAGTAGTGGTTTTAAAATTAATATCTATTAGTGTATCCACCGTAACTCTAAAGAAAAAAGTAGTAAGTTCAAATTCGGCACCTCACTTATGTACATAAGTATTTTGTTTTTGTTCTTAACGAGTTATGCTTTTATTTGGACAATTTTTTCTAGGAAAATGAGTTTTACTGCAGTGTTAGGGACGGATTCTGGTGTTATCAGAATGAAGTCTTGTACGAATTTTAAATTCTAAACAGATATAAATCCGTACAATTAGTGATGGCCATACAGTCGACATAAATCTTATAAACAAAGGAATAATGTTTTCTTTCCATTTGTTTTACAAATAATATAGACATGGATATCGGGAAGGTTACCACTTTGGAAGATGTATTGGAGCACCTTAAGGAAGCTTTCAGCGGCGACAAAGTGAACGTTGACCACGTGATGAACATACTGGAAGCGTACAAATCTAATCCCCAGGAATGGAGACGTTATGCAAAATTTGACAGATACAGGTATTATTTCTTTAGATTATAAAATTATAAATATATATTTTTAAATTCAAATCACAGCTGTTTGAAGAAAGTATTTTACCTTATCGTAACAGTTATGGTTGGTGAAGGTAAACAATAAAAGGTCAAATCGCAAAAAACCTGACAGAGTCCATCACAAAGCTCTGCACTATGTTTGTAGGGTTTCGTTGTTGTGAAGATGTAAGATGTTTTACTAAAATGGACTTTGAACAGATAGTGGAGACTTCAAATTGTGTCAAATTTATAAATTTAGCTCATGGTTTTGTTAACGAATTCTTTTTACTATTTGATACTATTGATGTTACTACTTGGATCTATAAGTGTCGATTCTTCTTGAGCAGCCTACTGTAATTTAGCAATCAAAAGTCCATATATTAGGACCACTTATTTTACGCTCTGTGTTTTATAATGCTAGGCAAAGAATTAGTCTAATTGCGCAGAATTTTATTCAGATTTATAAACATTCATGATACTTCATCTCTTCTTTATTTTATTTTGAAAGTTGATATTTCTTTTAGATCAATAAGCAAGACGGGGATCAGGCGATAATTGAGGATATTTATTTTAATTCTAGAATCAAACTCGGGGATGTGCTTCTAAAAGTATAAAGTTGAATTTTAAATAGGAAGATTTTTTTTTTGTCTGTAATTTATTCTTCTATTCTTTTATTGTTAGCTCCTCTCTCAGCTGTGAGTCTATCTTAAGTTGATAAGAGAGATGTTCATTTGCTAATAAAACAACTTGCTAAAATTTCAGGTATACCCGCAATTTAATAGATGAAGGTAATGGTAAATACAATTTAATGTTGCTATGCTGGGGAGAAGGTCACGGTTCAGCCATTCATGATCATGCTGACGCGCACTGCTTTATGAAGGTGCTGCATGGTAAACTCTCCGAGGTCAGATTTGAGTGGCCGAAAGAAACCTCGTCCCCGGAACTGAACGGCGGCCGACAGGAACTTGTAGCGTCTGAACTCACTCCTATGGTGGAAATATCCAGGAATACTTTGAATTCGAACGCAGTTTGTTACATTAATGGTATGTATTTGATCGAAATATATTTTTCTGTGCTCCAACCCGTACTCATACCATTGCTTAAACAATGATTCATGCGGTCTTCTTTTTACGTCAGAATGCATTACTTGTTGAGGCCAGTTTGAGGTTTTGCCCTTTACGTCTACATTAGACTTTATTATTAATTTTGAGTTGTTTAAACGCAATTAATAATTTAATTGAATAACAGTTCATTCAGTAATAATTGTTTGTAATAATTCTTTATTTTTAAAGGTGTTTTTTATTCCTTTATGGCTGTAGTTTATAATAATTGAATCATTTAGCCATTGTCTGTTAATAGTTATTTCTAAAAACAGAATTTGTTTTTCTTGAATATTGTCTATTGTGTGCAGGCCATAACATATCTCCCTTCCGCTCAACGCAGGAAAAATATTCAATCATTTTTGCAGCATTTATCTTTTGGTTGTAGGGATTTTATTTTGATTTTTCTATCAGCTCATTAATCCTATTGCTCAAAATGGAAAGTCTTACCCCCGAACTGACCGCAGAGATCACTCCTCTGAAGTCTAAACTCCAAAGCTTAGCACATGACTTTAAAGCTATCCTAGAGCAAGGGCGATCCATCACTGAGAACCCTTTCCAATTGTTCCTGTTCAAGGGCATGTGCAGGAAGTTAGATTCTTATTTTGACACCTTTCAGGCTACGTGGGATAGAATAATAGAGCTAGTAGTCTCCCGGCAGTTAACTAGCATCTTTCCTAGTCAGCAAGATAAAAGATAACAGTAGGCAGTGAAGCGTTATTATTAAAAAATTAGCGCCATCTATGAGCGTCATATGAATCCAACTCCTGTCTCGTACAATAAGAGCCACAAGTATATTTACAGCATATAGGTTTCTAGTGTGGGATGCTTGCTATCTAAATTTGGGCTGATAAGACCCGATAAGCAGCGTTGGGCAAGAACCTAGCAGTAATATCTAGCTGCTGTACTAAGTAGACCTCTTCCCCTACGGTTCTTGTAGCTTGTGGTCGTATTGAGAAATCTGCTGAAGCGAAAGATCCTGCCCCCTTTCGAGAAGGACCTATTAACTCAAATGGGGTTAGCAGAAAACTTCTCTCCCAAATTGACCGACCACATACTTCCACTGACAAGAGGAAGAGAAGTCAAGATATATTTTAACCAACATTGCTATTTAGGTGGCTAGCTGTACTGACATGGCGCTATCTTAAATAGCCGGACTATCAAGCAACTTGCCAAACTGCCTTCTTTAATTTGATAATAGTTCCGTTCATGAGGCCCAATTTTTTTAATTAATCTGTTTTCTTTGGGTGAATGTTTATATGTTTTGTTCTTTAGGTTGATAATTTTAGTATTTACAAATAATATTGTAATAAAATAACCATCCCACTCGTAAATTTTATTTTTTTATTTTGTGTGTGTGAAGAATGTAGTTGATAAGGCAGTGGTGGTACAAACATATCATACGATCGCGATATCGTGCGGGTCAAGTCGTTGTTACACTTAGTTTCACCTCCTTATCGGCGCGATAGTAATGCCAATCACAAATTTATTTTTAAATTTCACTGACTAGGAGAAGAAAGGGAAAAGGAAATACTAGAATAGTGCGTGCCATTCTGAAAGGAATGTAACCTCCTTTAATCACCATTATCTTCGAAAGAGGGATAAGTATAAATACTGAAGTGGTTCTTTAACAAACTCTATTCTGTTCAGTACTTCATCTAGGAATCAGAATCTTGTCCATTCTCTAGAAATGAAGAAATGGAGGCTTCAAGCCTTTGAAAGAGAAATCTATGCCTCCCTATAAACCCTTAAAAATAAAGCCTTATCAAGATTTTGATGCACCTATTCCAAGAAACCAATAAGACAAACGTAATAAAGCTAGCTACATTAAGGTGGTCTCCAAAATGCTGTTGGAAAAGAAATAGTTCCAGAAAAAGAGGTCTTAAAAAACCTAAATTATGATTGGTGCCTTAATGTAGGAGAATGCCAGAAATCTTTTAGAAAATGTTTAGAAATGGGAAGGTTGCAGCAAAAATTACTAGAAGACTGGCAAAAACGCATTGAAGATTCTAGGATCATTGGCCATTAATATGCGAGGCGCCTAGAAACAACAGAATTGGAAAGGAGGAATTGATTTCCACAGATTGTTTCCGAGTCTAGGTTCGATTTCTGGCAAAGCTGTCATTGAGTACACTATCCGGTAAAGTATTGTGATTTGGGGCGCCAGTGAACTCGATAGATCGATGTTTTAATTACGAAAACACACACACATTCCACGATCAAACATAAAATAAAAGTTGCAAAAATGAAAAATAAAACGCTAAAATTTTTTGGGAAAAATAAAAGAGAAATATTTTTAATAGATCATAAGGCGGAGTTCATGAATAGACAGATAACTTTTTCTATAATGTTTTAACCTTCATTTCGTGCGACAAAGAAATTATTAATCTCATATTATTCCTTCTTCTATAATGTACTTGTCCTTTCAAATTTACACAAATAAAATTAAATATTGCGATAAGAGGGTTCCCGATGAAAAACAAAATACTACAATTAGATAATAGATAGCGTATTTACAATCTCTTACCAATCTTACAGATTACCCAGAAGTGTTTTTATGTAAATATGGCGCTACAGAGAAGCAAGAAGGTTGGTCCATTGATTGCGAATACCGTGTCATCAATTAAAAGTTGCTTGAGTGGCCCTTTTTTTTGTTATTCAAATGAGATAAAAATCTTAAATTTTTAATTATGACAGCTAAAAATATATTATTAAGAGTGAATTTGAGTAGGGGTCCTTCAACATTGCGTGTAATTTTCATCTGACAAGATAGCTCGTATCTCTGCAAATTTTTTACGTACAAATTAAATTTATGTTTAAACTTACATTTTGTACTGAATGTATTGCAATAATACTGACCATGTAGAGTCCGCCTATCGGTTAGAGAATAATTGTTTTATACGACGTTATAAAAAAAAAAAAAATGCAAATATTATGTTCAGCCTCCGAACTGTTTTTCCTTGTCTCTGTTACTCCAATTTCTTGCCTTGTTCTCATTATTATTTCTTGGGTAAATCAAGACTAGTATCTCGGTATTACAATTCGTTTAACCATTCGAATGAATGGAGATGAACTAATTTTTCTTTTACTCACTTTTATATTATCTTTTATTGACTGTAAACTATTAATACTTAGAACTGAAATGGCGACGATTTGGTCAAAATAAAAAACAACTCCGAGATTATGCCGTTTCGACAAATTTATTGAATTCCTCAGGGTGAGGTTATGTGAGTTGGTTGAAAGTTCGTAGTTTTTTTCTGTTACTCTACCGACATAACCTCACTCCGAGGAATACAATAAATTTGTTGAAACGGCGTAATCACGGAGTTGTTTTTTATTTTGACCGAATCCTCACCATTTCAATCCTATAAACTCACCTTACTCAATTAAGTCCTTTTAAAAAAAAACTTCCCTTTTTAAAGTGACCGTCAGACCAATTTAGTTAGTTTTGCCTACTGCGTGACGATAAAAAATCCCGATAACTCAGAACAAAATCCTTAGACTAGTCACTGATCAAATTTGTAGAAAATCGTCTGACCAGAAATGCTGGTTGTCCCTTCTTTTTAAATACTTCAAATTGACTTTTTCAAAAATGGTTCGTATAAAGTGGGTATGTAGAAAAATCAAAGAAAACTT
Organism: Rhodnius prolixus; assembly: GCF_049639745.1. Lineage (NCBI taxonomy): Eukaryota > Metazoa > Arthropoda > Insecta > Hemiptera > Reduviidae > Rhodnius > Rhodnius prolixus. The sequence goes on along the minus strand of NW_027411627.1, from coordinate 1,062,025 downwards.
GTATCTTTTAAGTTTATTCCAGGTTTCAAAAAACTTTAATTACGTAAACCGGAAAATTACCTAATATACTTCTGGCGTAGATGTAATTGTTTCTAAAGGAGAACAGTTTTCTCCTTCAGAATTACTGCTTTCTTTTCCCGGACGAAGTAATCTACCGTGTCTATGTTACGTGACTGAACTTCCTCTATCTCTTCCTAGGCAAACCAAAGCGTCGTGCAACATTAACCAAGGTGGATGAAACTGCAGAAACTTTTGACGCCCCCCAGAAAGCTTTCATACATATTGGTTAGGAAAAGAGAATTCCCCCTCTTGAGAGGAGGAAGTTTAAAGCTCTATTTCCTAAATATTAAAATCTAATATCGAATATCTTTCATAATCCTATTTTTTTTTTCAACCGAATCAGTTGGCTGAATCTCCTTTCTACTGTAGAATTCTTAGAAAGACACAGGGTGTGTCACGTTGTGTCTTATCTACCTATTGTGCTAATCTAAAAAATGTTAAATTAATAAAATTAAGAGGGAAGAGACTCTAAAATTTCATCCTCATGTTGGTTGGAGTGAAACAGCACCAACCTGAAGCCAAAGAACACCTAAACATCTCATTTAATACTCAATCATCCTAAAAACAGGTGATGATATTTTACAGCATTCATTAAATTGCCTTTTGCTGTTAAAGATCTAATGCATTCGAATTATGCTTTTGTAAAATGAAGCCTTGGAAAATATCAAATCTCATTTCAAATCTAAATAAAGGTTAAGATGTAAAATTACGGTTGAAATTGTGTTTTTTAATTGATTCATTTATATTAATTGGGAGTAAATTAATTGCTTCCATTAAATTCTAAACTGCCATTTATCTGTGGTGTGCGATAATAAATTTCAATTGCGTGTATAAGATCCAATCAAAAACAATAATTGCATCAATATTATTCAGAATCGGTTAATTGGACGATCATAAAAACATATTTAAAAGGAATTTAAAGAAAAAAATACTGATGGAAAATTACGCTAGTAAATATTACGAGAGATAACCTGAGAATGGTAAATCAATTCGATAACCTGAAGAAAAGGTTATCAATCCTCATCAATTATCTCATTTTTGGGAACTGGAATGCTGTATGCGCAAAACCATCCCTAAAGGGACAACAAAGGCTAATGCAATAACTTATTTTATGAGGAAAACGAACATTCAGTAAATATTATGCAACTACTATTTTGTTTTTAGCAACCTCTTCTTCCGTTTGATATCTTGACCGCAAAAAATGGAACACTCAGTTCACCAGCAGACAGGACAGAAAACACACCAAACTTGAAATTACAATGTTAAAAAAATATTGCAATTTGTCAATAACATGATGACCTAGTCTCAAGGTCGAAAGCTCGGCAAAAATATTTAAATAATGACTGAAATTGGCATTTTTCTTTCTTTATTCTGGATTAATGAATCACTCACCATAAACAATGAACAATGACTGTCTAATACCATTCCGGTTGGAAGCAGGAAGTTAGAAGTCATATTTTGTTTTGGTAACTTTTTGAAAATTACTACAACCTGAATGCATTTTTATGAAACAACTGGTGAATTTATTTTGTATTTACTGTATGGCTGAAATCCATCACAGCTCGCGTTAACGGTGTACGTATTGTTATTTTTCTTTATTTTATAAATAATATTTAACCAAATAAACTATATTTATGCACCTATAAAAGCACGTACCAAACGGTTCTCTTTGCTTAATTTTGTGATGATGTTACAGATAGCATGGGATTACACCGTGTAGAGAATCCAAGTTCCAGCGACACTGCGGTCAGTCTACATCTATATTGCCCGCCTTTCGACGCCTGCCATGTATTTAACCAACAGACCGGCCATAAAACTAAATGTCCAGTTACTTTTTGGTCCAAATTTGGCAACAAACCAGATAGGGTAAGCTATTTGTCTCATATTTTAAAAGTAATAATAGTAGTTTCTAAAAAAAACTAAAAATTATATATTTTATTACAGAAAATCCAAGACCAAAGACCACCGGAGGATAATTAAATGTTACCTACTGGTGGAATATACAATAACATCTTGGAAATGAATTGTAAACATTCTACGATTTGTGGCATTCCATATTTCAACAATGTTGTCACAATTTTATAATTCGAGAAAAATACAAATAAAATTCGACAATGGGTGATACCATAAATAAACTCATCCAACTAGCGAGAGCAGAAAAAAGGTTCCTCTTTTTCTCAGTCAGGTTCTTTTATCTCGAATGCTCGCATTAGAAGAAACAAACTATTTTTACACACTCCATGAAACATTCTACCTTGATCTGTCTTGGCCTTCAAAATAAACAAGACCAACCTTTCTTCATTCATTATTATGATGGGCTTCTCCTCCTCCATTTGGTTGCAGGTTATAGTACTTTTGTGAGAAAAACTAAATACTTTATTCCCTAAACTTGCCGATATATCCCCAAGAACCAGAAGAAGGCTTCCACAAATTAGTATAATAAATAGTTCGCTGAAAATAGAATAAATAAAGATTTACTTGTTTTTTATATCAAAAATATTTCACAGATTTTAAATGTAAATTTATATATTTGTAAATTTATTTTATATATATGTATTTCGTAATTTAATGTGTTTTTATTGGAAGACATTTATATATTTGTATTAAAAAAATTGTTGGAAAATAAAAACGAAGGTAGAAACAAAGACTGTTTCTTTAAAATAAAGAAATTATCAGAAAAAAGTATATAATTTTCAAACCATTATTATCCATATGATAAAAGGCTCTCTTAAGACGTTTTCAGTTGTCAATCAGAAAGTAAAGAAAAATAGCAATCTCTAAAGTTAATTGCGGAAGAAAAAGATGTCTCGGGCTCTCAGGAACGTACTACTCTAAATATCTGCCTTTCACACCATTAGGATTTCTCCATGCGGAAGTGAAAATCGTCTCGGACAGGATGTGCGCACCTATAGTTTTACATTGCTCGCCAATTTTGTGGATATTCACTTTGTTAAAAGTCTTTTATCTCTATGGCTATCAAATCTGCTTGAATAATGAGGCCACATTGAGTCCAAATGGCTGGAAGAAGTTATTTGGTCGCCGAAAATGAGACTAAACAGATGATTAACGGGGGAACGAATCATTTTATTACAAACTGCGGAAAGAAAGTGTCGTGATTCTAGATTTTTATTTAAATGGACTTAAATAAAGCAACCAAACTGTTGGAAATTTCAAATTTTATTTTTTTGTTAAGAAAGTTTCAGGCCTAAAGCTAATAAGAACAATGACGGTTCAGTTTGTTCAACAATTCACCTATCTTTACTTTTTACATTATACTACTGATAAATTATGTACCATCAACACTATAATTTATGCTCAAAGTAATTGACAAAGATAAAATTAATCAAAAGATTGGAATATTAGATTATTATACATATATTAAAAATAACGATAATTATTAACCATAATGCACTATCATCCGCTGTTTACAAACGGAAAATATACGCAGGGTAAGCAGTACTTTATTTGTTTTTAGTTGTTCATTTTGTCTAGTAATGCTTGGCTAAACTGTTTTGGGTTATTAATATGGATTTAAATAAGAATGCCCACACAATAATGTAAGAAATAGTTTATTTAACAGATATAAAAACTCAATTGGAATCAATAATTTCCTTCAAAATATACAAAAACGAAAATATATTCATTTACATTACCTAACTTAAATAAATAAAACAAAAACAGAGTTACACGGAAGTTATATTTTTTTTATCTTTGTATTTTCTTCATGAAAAATTGAGTTTTTTTAATATTTACAATATAATTTGTTTTTATTTATCTACCAATTTAGTATTTACAAAATATATATAGTCTTTATTTAACTCTATTTTCTTATTTGATAGATAAGACTTAAATAAAACACAAACAAATTCAGCATGTGGATAGGACACAGATTTTACTTTCATTTTAAAACACACAGCTGATGTAAACATTATACTTGATTGTAAAGTTCTAGAAGCTACATAGCTGGCGTTAGCTTCAAATATTTGTGTCAATTCAATTTATTCTTCTCTATTTTAGATTTCGTGGTAATTTTTTGCAAGCATTCCTAGTGCATGTCAGCAGTGTTATTGTTCCCCGTGGAAATATTTGTCAGACAGGATCATAATCCCTAAAAAAAATATAGAAATTTTAGGGTTAATTCTCTTTAAACTGCACCACAAGCGGAGATGGGCAAAAATTTGATCAATTAAATTGAATTAAACCAAAATTAAACACAAGTTATAATAAATGTGAAATTTCGAGAAAAAAAAATTACAGAACTATATAAAATGCATGTTCACTTGCATCTTTTTCACCAATCTTGGCATAATCTACAGGGGACACTTCAGACTGAAGTTACTCAAGGAATTCCAAAAATAAAACAAATTTCTAGAGTAAATGTTATTAATAAAAGTTAGTGTATTTAGAAAAAGAAATTTAAAATAAATAGTTGCAGAAATTTTCATGAAAATCTGAGAAACAGAAATAGAAAGAGGAAGTTCAAGAACAAAGGATCAACGTCACAAGACCATGTAGTCAAAGAAAATATTAAAAACTTAAATTTCCTGCAATTTTACCATTTTTCCCTTTCATACTTACTTTCTCCCTTTCTTTTTCCTTTAGAGGTTTTTACTCAAATTATAAATTTCCAGAAAAAAATTAATGTAGACCCGATTATAATCAAATTCTTTCGGAAAAGTGATCAAATACATTTGATATTTCGAAAAAAATGTCAGTTTCAATCACAAAAGTTTTTATTAGAATTTTAATAAAATATTTGGGCAAGAAATTTGAAAACCATGTCCCTATTCTTTGCAAATGTAACTTGCAGAGATATGGTTTAATTGAACTTCATTATTTCATAACGGAACTTATGTTCTAAAGCAAGGTTACAACGTGACAAAAGAAAGAATACAATCTTGACGTCCTTCCAGTATTTATTTATTTATTGACTGCGTACAATTTCTATTATTTGTTATTTATTGTAGCTAAAACACTTCCTGTATGAGGTGTGTTTGTGTGAGTGGCCAACTCTATAATCTATTCTAATACTTCAATACATTTAATTATCTATAAATAAATGTATAGAAATTATAAATAGATAAAATAGTTATGGCTGGATAAAGTCAACTGACATTTAGAAAAAACTTAATAAATATATTTATAAACTGAAGACGAGAATTAGTGGATGGCATTGAACAATATTCATATTATTTGTTTATTTTAAGGCGCGACAACATCTGAGGCCATTGGTGCCTGGAGATTTTTTTAGTGTATTGCCAGCCAGCCTCCAGACAGAGTTCTCTCATCACAGACAAGTCTGTTAGAACAAGGGCTGTAAGAAGCTCCTAGGAAGAGAAAATCTAAGGGTCAGTAGTTGGATTCTGAACTCGTAATCTTCGCGATGGAATCCCAGTATTCGCTGTTAACCAACTACTCAGCTTTCCCTGTTATTTATATATTAATTTTCTAATGGAATATATTTTCAAACTTAAGAGAAAGCTCAACGTACATCGACTCTTCATGACAAGGGGAGAGAAGGTTGCCTAGCATAAACCACTCTTAAGACAGGAAGTTATCCGTTATGGTTCCTATTACCACTGTTGCCACATTCTATGAAATTGCCCTTCCACTAACTAATTTCTCCTCACCTTTGGAAGTATTTTAAAATTCTCTACCTCGAATTGATATTATGCCGGCCGCTTACAATATACTGAGAAGGTATTTTAAGGACATCCTCTGGTGTGCCATTTCAGTGTAACATAAGCACTTTATCACCTATTAAAAATTATTAAGGATTTATTAGGTAACCTAAATTTTTAATTTACAGAGAACTGGATGAACGGAAGTACTATCGCTGCGAGAAAGGTCGTGTAAGTGTTCTTTCCAGATTTCTCCTGAAAATATAGTCGTGTGGGTTAAAGATACTTAAGAATGAAAAATATTTTAGGGATTTTATTGGGTTACACGTGTAAAACTACCTTATAATATACTGATTGGCAGTATAATTCTATATAAATTTAGGATCAACTGCCCAAAATAGCATAATATAGTATTGCTTTCACTACATAAATTGGGAATACGCTGGCTATTGTAATATATTAAGTACTCTTGGAGCTTCAAAGAGAGTTCTTTCTACAAACCTGTGGGTGGTAACTAGTAAGGTTTAGTAAGCCCACAGTAAAACTCTACCACTAGATATAAACTCAATGTATGCTATGAGCATGCACACTGCCTCACCTAATTGTTGGGACCCTGTTTTGGAGATCACGTGCCCTTATTCCTCTCCAACTGACTAAAATAGAAAATCTAAGTAGACAATCCATGGTTCTCATTCTTCAGTACTCAAAGTTCAAACTGCTAAATTTTAAAAAAAAATATTTCGTTCTAGGAAGTTTTTATTTTTATAAAGTTTGAAAATCTGGCTTTTCTCTGAAAAGGGTAGACGGTACCCACCGTCTCTAAAAAAGTACCATTCATTAGAGTAGTTTTCAATGATAAGTGTATCAAATAGAAGATGTTAATCTACGAGGGTGAAATAAATGTACCGACTGGAAAAAAAAAAATTGTTGATGCCATTTTTGAGCTTTTCTGAAAAATCCATTCGTAAAGTGGTACACCTGTAGTAGAGAGATTTTCATCGCTAAATCACTGTCAGGTCTAACACATGTTAACGAAACATAAAGTTGAACCTTCTTGCGATTTTCCCTGTTCACAAACAAACCCTCTGACAATGTTTTAAATATTAACTTCCAGAATCAGAAGACCTCAACAAGAATACATAGTAGTAATCGCCTATTTTTTCAGGCGGGGCTTAACGTCCAACTAGGTGTCGTAGACGGAGGCGACTAGCAAACATACTTTACTGTAAATTTCTTTTGTTAACCATTAAATAAAATCCAAGGCCAAGACTGGGAATCGAACCCAGTACCACCACAATGCGTATTAGCTTTGCAGGTCTCGCCTCTTAACCCGCTCGGCTACCATAGCGCCTATCTCAACAAGAATATTCCTGGTGGAAACTCGATATTGAAAATGTAACGACAAGGGATACTCACCAAGTGGTTAGAAGAAGTGATAATAACAGGAAAGATAACTAATTTAAAAGGAATGAATGCACGCTATGTGCTCTTCTTTGATTAGTAACTAAATAACCCTTCCTCTTACAGAACCGGTAATGGATAGTGTTGCCTTTCACAACCAAACACACTCAACGACATTCGAGTCGTCCGTAAAATTACCACAAAGTGGTGCAAGTACTGACTCATTTTGTTTTATACGTATTTTACCTGCTAGCGTGTGGTGAGGTGAGGATAGAAGCAGCTTCGTCACCATGGATACGAGGTCAGAATTTAAGATCTTTTATAGCTTGAGGAAGGTCAGGTAATTTCATTTCTTTAAGTTGAGCTGGCAAATTGATATTCTTCACAGCACTAACAGCTCGCGCAGCCGCCAAACCAGTCTGTAAAAGAATGAAACAAATATAAAAACGTTTCAGTGATTGTCAACTAAATTAAGGTTTGAAATAAATTATTATAATCAGGTCTTAGGATTCGATTCTCTCAATAATTTCTAAATAAAGTACTTTCGATTCAGTACAAATCTGTACTCGATTTCCGCAGGATATAATTCAAGGAACAACTATTAAAACTACTCGTAAATGTTTCGAAAATATTAAAGGAAAACAACTTGTCTGCAGAACTACAAACTTCTACATTCTTAGGGACTATTCTTTTATTCCAATAAAAAATGCAATCATAAAAAGAAATCAGCCTTTGTTTAGTAAATTTAAGTCGCTAATAAAGAAAAAATTCAACAATGCTGTACTGCGTGACCACTCGACGTGATACTGCAGGCTGAGGAAACACTCGCAACGGTCTGGTAACAACGAATAATCTGTATGTTTTGCCAGTAATAAAAGGATCAGCGCCGCATATGTTCCGAGTGAAGCGCAAAGAACAGAAATTTCAGACAAGAAAAACTGATGCCTTAAGAGCTAACTGCAAACCTCCAAACGTAATTGCCTCTAATTGACAGAAGGAAGAGGCTCTAAGGAAGGGTGCTGCAAAATATTGTTTAGAATTATGGTTGGTATGCTACTAGATCACCATCAATTAAATAGTGATTTTTCGTTCGGTTCTTAAAAGAGAATCATAGGAAGGAATTAACTAAGTTGTTAGGGCTAGGCTCTCGCGCGGGAATTTCTGTTCTGAGTCAAACTGACATTCCTTAAACGTGTAGACACGTCGCTTGTCGTAAAGAGATCCCTGATCTGAGATTTTTTCATTATGAAAATATGAGTGGGAACATGAAAATTCAAGTTTCACATATTAACTTATATAATAGCTTACTTATAGTAGCTAACCATCAATGTTATAATAGCTAATACTACATTACTTATAATATTAGATTAACACAAACTCTAACCTCTTGCTTTTCTAACTTGTTTTGTTCTGAGATCCTAGATAATATTTCAGACATATTCGTTTCTAACACCATGCCACCCATGACTAATTCATTCAATATATAGTGCACCTAAAATCAAAAATGGGATAAATAAGATTAATATTAAATTTTGAAAAGGAAAAAAGAAGCAGAAAAATTTAATTTTTTTAGTGACTAAAGAGCATGGAAATAGCATGGAAAGAGCATGAAAAGAGCAAAATGGAAATAACACAGATCAAAGTGAACAGCAGATTTGACTTAATTAGCCATCCATTCTATATATGTAAATACGTAACTATTTATTTTTGATGTTAAAACTTTTTAAAAATAAAATAAAAACAAAATTAGAAAAGAATTTTGTTTACCTTATCCACATGGAATATAAGATCAAGTTCGCAAACGTTTTCAAAGCATTTATCTAAAGTTTCGACGAAAACTTGAATTAAGTCTAATATACCAAGTTCAGATTCTGATGAATCCACACAGAATACGAAATAAAGTGTAGCGTAATGTCTATAGATTAATTTATAATCTGATCCACCAATCAAACTGACAAAAATAAAAATGAAAACAAAGTTATTGCGAATATTTGTAGTAATTTTTTTAATACTATAATTTGAAAATTTGCATGAACACAACCTAAACTTAAAGTAGTCTCATTTATTAAGTGAATATGATGACTGTTCAATTTCAAACATGAAGAAGTTATAAAACATTAACCTCTAGATAAAAGGATTATGCAGCCTAAGCAATACATTAATCACTCTGACACAGTAAAGTTTAGTTGTGAAAAGTAAAACTTCAAAGGATCCTCTTAAAAGAATTAGAAATCTAGAAAATTCCATTAATACTTATAATATTTTTGTTTTTTTGATCCCAAAGAGAGAAGACAATCGAATATGTACAGAAAAAAAAGACAGATCAGAGTTTCTTTTCTTAACTAAGTTATAGGACCATTAAATAGTTTAAATATACCATTCACCCTTCATGCAATAATAAAACTTTGTTTCTATTTATTTAATTGCATTAATATTTACTTACCTTCCACCTTCAAGAAAATTACAAACATTATCATCTCTTTTGGAAACTAGCTGAAATGTCTCCTTTATTATTTGCTGTTGCATATCCTCTGTCTGGAATGTTATTCATATTTATTCGTTTGATTATATGAAGAGCAATTATATAACATCTGGTAACAAACATCATTTTTCTTGAAATATGTACTTACAAAATATTGATAGAACTTTGTCAAACGCGGTTTGCCATGGTTATTAAACACTAATATTGCCTTAATCATAATAGCATTAATTGTAGAAACATATATCAACCTTAAATTATGAAACCAAACAAAAAAATAAAAATTTTAAAATGGATTGTAACTAACTTCAGAGACAACACTGGAAACATATACCCCACAATCTCCAATCTGCTCCACTCGTGCACATACTACACACATTCACTAATCTCGACAAGAGAAATACTACCATCTGCAATCTCCGATCACAGAAATCTCCAGTACCAGCATTCATAAACCGATTACAGACAGTATTGCATTAATTAAAAGTAACAAGAATATTTCTAATTAATATGTAGATCTTCAAATGTTAGTACAGGCATTAGAACAATCTTCTTTACTGGCTGAAAAATAAATCAAAATAGTAATATTAACCTAATGAGTCGAACAGTAATGTCTCTAAATTACTGGTGAATTACCGTTAGAGATTAATTTCAGTTATTAATTAATTTTACTGCGATATTCAACTGCCATATTATATTCTTTTAATAAATTTTGTATAATAATCGAACTGTATAAATCTGATCGATAAAATATTTCACCCTTTGGCGCCAAGGTTTGTATAAATGTTTAGTCAGGATTTAAAAGTAAAATGTTTTGTATACTAAGGTAGTAAATAAGTGTAAAAGGAATTTTTTTTGGTTTTCTTCATTTTGTTGGCTGTTTTCTAGGTGGATCAAATTTTCGTTGGGGCGACATGAACTTGGAAATATTTAGTGGAGACTGTTGATTGTTTTATCATTCCCGAAATATTACCTTAGATATTATCAAATCACAAATGCCTTTAATTCTCATGTTTCAGATTTTCATCTTTCGTAAGATGTAGGGGGAAAAGTTTAAACAGGGAACTTCGCTAACTGCATGCAAAATAAATTATTGTATGTTTTATAAGCTTTGCTATTTTGCCGCGAACGTGTTATAAAAGGCTTGGTAAGTTTACTTTTTGATTTAATACAAATTTTGGATTCTCTGAAAAGTGAACTGTACATTGATTGATCAAAGTTAAGTGTAACATTGCCGGGATGGATGTTATTATTATAAAGAAAACAAATTTTAATAATGAACTCTTCTGTGGGTCTAATTTATAAAGTGAATGGACGTAAACGTGAAATCTTGAATCGTTCTGATACAGAATGAAAAGTAGGTGCAAAGATTTAATGAGTAAATTTCTTTCCTATATGTTCCCTTATGTAAATTATGCTGAAAATAGTTGAATGTTACATTTAAATTAGAGATCAGTAATACTGGATATGTTCTTGAGTTTGATCGCAAAAGAAAAGGTAAAACATTATAATCAATAAATTATTTGAGCAAGAAAAAACTCATGTGATGTTTCATTTGATTTTTTTTCCAGGCGCCTGCCAACTAGTCAACCAAAACTGCTAGCTACAAAAAACAAGCCAAAAGGTAGAGCTGTCATTCTGTTAAAATCTCAGTTTATTCGAGATCGTTGTTACTCTAATTTCTGATGGCACCGTTTTTAAGAGTGAGCGGAAAAGTGAAAGGAAGCAGTTAACCTAGTCGATCCTCTAAAAGGAAGTCAGTCAGGAAGTAACTTCTGAAGTGTTCTCAGAATGGATGAAGGAACGTGTGCCAAAGCTACAGAAAAGCCTCATGATTTTTATTGAATTAATACAAGTTTATGTTCCTTCATATTTATTTATTGCATTACTTATGTATTTGAATAATTTTTAAAACCATAATTTTAATTTTGGAAGCCATTTTCATATTGCAAAGGGCTAGTTGGATTTCTTTTTTTTTTTTTGCAAAGAATGATATAACAAAATACCGCAGTATGTAAAATTAATAGTAATTACAAAACAAACTCTTCTTATTAGGGAGGAGTTTCGACCAGATTTATTTATTTTCTTGTATTTGAAGCGCGTTATCATCAGAGTTATCGTCGCCCGAAGCTTTTTTCGGTGCATGCCGGCCTCCGGACAGCGTTCCTCGCTTCAGACAACACTGCCCGACACAGATGTAATAGGCGCCTAGGAAGAGAAAATCTACGGGCTAGCAGCTGGATTCGGACCCGGGATCTCCGCGTGGGAATCCAGTATTCGCTAACCAATCAGCTAATCCCTCTCTTGATTTTTTTTCTGTTAATGTCATTATTACTATCTGTAAATCATCTTGTTCTTAATTTTGATTTTTCATTTGAAGATGAATTTATAAGCAATTATTAAGTTAATGCTATAATTCTTGTAAATGGAAAGTGGAATGTATTAGATTTTCCGAAAGCTGAGGTATAACTAACGTCAATGTATGGTTACTTCAATTTGTTACCAAACTCATTAAATATCTAGCGCATCATCTAAAACCAATATCTTACGTGTACTTTCGTTCTTTTACAAGATGGGCCTTTATTTACTACTGCTGATTGTCACCTAAATTCGCTATCAATTACACTGCGTAAATCAGATTATTTTGATTCGTCTGCTAATATTTACAAACGTCTAAAATAGTCGGTATTATCCACATTGCTAACATCAATCCCAAAGATATATAAAAACAACTGTCTGTTGCTGTTCGTTTCTCTTGAAGAATCTTTGAAAGTCCCTCGCTAGAATCCTCCTAGTTATTTTATGGCAGACGAAATCCAACAGTGTCTATACGCAAGCCTCAAAGCCATTTAGAAGTCTTCGTCTCAACCGTGGGCGTTTCAAATTTCCGATTTGAAGAACCTCGCTCTTGCTAAGTCTTCGCAAGAGCAGAGATAGGTGTTATCTCTTTCTCATCCAAGCAAAACCTGAAATTTTCACCTCTAGCCATTTCCAATACATTCATATATCTCTAAGCCTGAAGTGTCCTCTTAACAGAACCAACTATAACTGTGACAGCCATCCGGCCCTGATTCAGCAAGTCGGGTGTATTTTGATCCTCAAATGTAGATTTCCGCTCCTCTTTGGCCTCTAGGGGGAGGGGACTATTTCATCAGGCCTACAGGTTTAGTGGGAAGTTTGAAATGTGTATTTCTTTGACTGTTAAGTAAAAATTGGAATTTTATTAAGGAATGTTGTATTGATATGTAATATATATATATAAAAAAAAAGTAAAAAGTAAAAATAAATGAAAATAAAAATTTGGTAATTTACTTTATTCTAAAAGCACTAATTGCTTACTTAAACAAAACAAAACAAAAACTCAAAAGATAATAATAACATGATTCACTACTACAATATACTATTTAATATTTCAATTATAACAGAACGAAATTTAATTTTATATCAAACTAATTGAATTTTAATGTTTAAAAAAAATATCAATGAATTATATGAAACAGCTATTTTATTGCTTTCTAATTGTAAACTTAAAACTTCTTAATGTAAATTATAAATCCTATGTGCTAGCAAATTGGACTAAAAATAATAATATACCATTTTATTGGTGTTATTCTCCAGGCAAAAAAAGTAAACGATCTTAATAAAAAGCATTTAGTGATTTTTATCGTTCTGGAGTTAACAAGTTAGTCAAAAAAATATTGAAATTCAAAGAATTGTTGGTTGAGGTGAATAAAAATGAGTATAACTCAGCGTTTAACCATTTGGTGGTAAATACCTTAATTGATCTAAATAAATAAGAAGTATGTGCTCAACTGGCTGAGAACGATACATGCAACTTTCAATGTTTTACGCGGTACTGGTTATTTTGAAGGTATTATTAAAACACAAAACATAATTTTAAGGTTTAAGCGAATCCATTCCTACACTTTCGCTCATCGTCACCATGAACGCCTTATAATTCAAACTGGCTATATGAAAGCAGATATATATCGAAATAAAGATAATGATGAATAACAATGATAACTTTGAACACGAGGGCACAGTTTTACAGCCCAAGATCAGTTCATGTATAAATACCGCGATTCCCTTGTTTATCCCGCTTTTTAATCAGAATTTCAAATGTTAACAAACTAGGTTTTAAACAGTCGCAAGTATGAGCTCAATTCTCCACCGTTTTAAAGAATAGACGTCAATTTTTTGTGAATGTTCTTCAAACAGATGGGATACTTTCTAGTTGTTTATCTAGTTGGTAATATGAACACATACTATACAATAAAAGTTCAGTATAATTAAGTAAATACTCCAAATAGTTTTAAATATAAATATACTATTTTTGTTCAACTCACTCAAAAACTATTACATGGAATGGTTGAATTTAAAATTAAATTTTATCAAACAAGGTGAGGTTGGAACAAAAAAGAAAATGAACAAATACAATTACTTAAATAATTAAGAAAAACATCATGCTTTTTTTTTTTAATTTTTTGAAATATTTTATTATTTTTTTGTATTTTTATTTGTTTTACATATATATTATTAATATATATAATACATAATATTTAATAATTCTGTTCACAATAAACCACAAGTCACCCGTCTCTTTCATTCATATCCATCTTTAATACATTATATTATATATTTAGATTTTTTTTGTTAATAGCAATAAATTTATGGGCAGGGAGATAATTAATAAATGTTTTCTTTAAAATACAACTAAATTTTTTTTATGTTAACAACTTATTAAGAACTTAATTAATAATTTTGTATTTAAAGTAATTTCACTGAACTTATTCACCTTAAAGTTCTCATAATTTTATCTCTTTAATTATCCAACAAAATCACAACAAATCCACATTTGTAAAAGAAAAGTGCAAAAAAAAAAAAAAAAATAGCTTACCTGCAATAAGTGGAAGTAGTAACTATAGAAACGCTATTTAAAAAATCACTATTAAAATTTAAAATTGCACTTTCTCCGTTTATTTTGAAATTTTTTTTCAAGATTAAAAATTTTAATTAATACGATTTATATTTAAATTTATATGTGAGGGTAATGTCTGTGAGTGTGTTTCCTTTAGTGTGAATTTCTCATAAATTAATTACAATTATATTTGGTTTATTAAATTAAACAATAGCATGTCTCATATAGAGATTTAATGTATCATTGTTATGTGGTAATAGTTCATGACCTGGTGGCAGTATTGAGAAGCCAAGATACATAAAAGTGCGCACCAACTGGGCTGAAACAGATATTATCGAAATATATAAATATATTTTTTAATTCATTTATATAAACAACAAACGGTTCTGTAAAAGAGATATTGTTAGAAGGAAGTCAAATGATTTGGGCGAAGGAAACATTGTACTTTTGACTCCTCTGATCTCTTTTGCTAAAGAAATGCTCAGGGAGATTAGGAGAATTATCGCAAGCTAGAAAAAGTTCTAAGATCACTAAAGATTATCATAAAAGCTAATGAATTAGATTAAATACCTCTGTCTGGGCGATCCTTCTTCAAACATACGATGATGTCTGTGCATTTTAGTACTTCCTCTGCATATTCAAGCAGGGTAATAAATCTGTAATTAGTAATAATATAATGTAACATGTATAATGTATAAGTTTTTCAGAAAGAATAAGTAACAGTACTGCAGGCACTGAGTACCTAATGTCCTTGCAATAGGAACTGAGGACTGGCTGAAAGTTTCGACTCGTTGGAGAAGAAACACGAGAAGTCTATCTTTCTATCATCTAAGTCTAAATCTAATCAACAAGAACAGGACTGCTATATGTAGAGGGTGGCAAAACAGACCTCTGAATTGCGATGAAATAGGGTCGACCCCTTCGCCATCTAATTGAAACTTACATCTACATCTAATGTTCTAGATTAAAGAATTACGGGTAGAATAAAATCAGATATTCATCTTCCTATAAATTTTGGAGAATTGAATTACATAGTACCATTTTCTTACGTGTTAAATATCTATGTAATCCAGGTAAATCAAGAAAATGACTAAATTGCGATTTTCAGATATTTTTTTGTTGCGAACGAAGCATCCATTTGCATTCAATGCGATAGCCAACTTATCGAGAATGCTGTTAATACAGGAATATTGAATTTTAAATAATGTTTTGGGCCTACCAAAACGATTAGTATGACAATTTAAATGGAAGTAATGTATTTATAAAGGAATAATTTTAAAAACTTCTTTTTTCAAATTTATTACTTACGCTTCTTTGGATCCATCAGGAAAAAATGAAGGACGAACTTGTATGTATAATCGTTTTCCAATAAGGAGAGTGTCCCAGATGGCCTCAGTTTGTTCTGTAAGCTTTAGTTCAAAGGTTATTCGTACACTACCCCCACGTCCAGATGCCTCAAACAACTCAGTTTCCTGCACAAATATTGCTATTATTAGAAACTTTCTAATATTACCAATTTCAGCATTAGTACACTAATAAAAAAATCTTAAAGGAAAAATGGCAAAGTAATAACAAGAGAAAAACAGCAAATATAAGGCAATAAACTAGATTAAAGTTTTATTTTTAGTAAAATGAGTTTCGCAGCTTCCATTTCCGGTCAAGTTAGCTTTTTTTCAGCATTCTGAATTTCCGGCCGAGTTTTCTCTATACTGACAATAATCTGTTCTAGTTACTTACATGGTTCACAAAAGCTTGTGGCTTTCGATATTCTTTACGTAAAGCTGACAAACAGGAAGATGGCGGCGGAATATACACTGGAATGTACCTCGATTAAGAATTGTTTTAGATCAAGCGAGTTGAAAAAAAAAAAAAAAAAACCAGGTCGCTCAACTAAAAGAGAGAGAGAGGGAATGTCTTACAGCCAGGTGAAGGTAGCGTGCCTTACAGATCTGCTGGCTCATTAGAGCACAAGTCTGTGAGCAAGTGATATCTTTTAGCATTGGGCATCTTTGATCAAAAAATCCAATAACTTATACAAAATTACTGCTTCTTCCTAAGATATTTTTAAAAGCAGTAAAGAAATGCACATATTTTTCAGGGGGCTTTACGTCCAACAACCAATTAAGTGTCGTGCACGGAGGCGACTAGTAAATCCAAGGCCTTGCACCGGGAATCGAACCTATTACCGCAATAAATATTAGCTTTACAGGTCTCGCCTATAGCCGGACGGCTACAGTGGCGCCTCTGTGAACTATATTCTTCAGATTATCTAGAAAAATTAAGCATTTGCCATAAGATTAAACTCTTTAAAAAGTTACTATACTAAATTAATGAAACGAAAGGAAACAATACAATCAATCTGACAAGCTCTACTCTTTCTTATCGATCAACCTATTTTTACGTCATGAAAAGTATGACGTCAATATTATATACATCAATATCAAATAAATATATATATTTAAAATAAAAACCTGCACCGCTTTTTATACAAATATTTGTTTCCCGTATAAATGCTGTCGAAAGCTTTTTCGAAATCATCAAATAGTAATCCCTAGATATTATGTATTTGTATGTATAATGTTTAATAAATGGCTATTATTATAATTATTTGTTTCCCATTCTTTTGATTTATTCCTCAGTTTATAAGGGTGATTTAAAATTGAAATATAAAAGAATTAACTTTAATTTTTAATTGTACGCTAAACGAATCTTTTTCTAAGGATGATTACCTCGCTTAGTAACAAAAAAAAAAAACAACACTTGATGAAGGACAGTGGTGATAGGAAGGATATCTCTCCTGGTAAACACTTCCTTTCTCCTTCAACTGATAGGAGGAACCAACGCGATCGTGACAACATGGAATATTTACCGGAAATACTTTTTTTGTGAGATTTCTTGAACACGCAAAAAAAAAAAGAAGAATTTTAGGGTGTTTATTGCCCTGCGAACAGATTGTACTTGTCTCTCCTATCGGCAGTGGGCAAGTTCGCTATCTTTTCAGCGCTCCATTCTTGGTGGAAGTAAATTTGTAAAATATATAAATTGAGAAAGAGATGGAGAAGGCAATGCCGAGAAAAAGACCAGTAGCATTCTCTCACTAATACCTTAAAAAGAAGCGACTACATCTTGAACAAAACATTCTATTCTACTCTTCTAGCGTTATTCTCATTAATCGAGTTGAGCTCTCTAGTTATGCTATTCAGCCATATAGTTATAATCTTAAATTTTATTAGTTCCCTAGGTTTTATTATTTTAATTAATTATTTTAATTTCTTTCGTATTAAGTTAGTGTAACGCTAGTCACAAACAATATAATATTTAATCTATCTATTTTTCTTACTAGCCATTTCTTAATCATAAATTACCACTGGAAAAAGCTTCTTTGTGGAATCACTGTAGCTAGTATCAAGCCCAATTACTTCTAAGCCCTGTAGCTTATCCCAAGAATGAAGAAATTCTCTGCGGAATTGCAACTTACAATCCCAGAAATCTTTCAGCAACAAAAAAACTGAATATCAAAATAAATAAATAAAACCAAGTAGCCTGAAGCAAAAAAAATGGTTTTTTCCAGGTTAGTCCAAGAACTTTGGGATTCTACTCAATTATATCTAATTGTACATTTGTGGTTTGGTCGTACGTGCTGGTTAAAGTCAAGGATACATTCTAATTAAAGTAAATATTAAGTTATGTCTATAGTTACTTGTGGTTTGTTGTGATTTTGAAGTTGGATGTGGGGGACATCAGGAGCACCACAGAGGCCCTGTGCCAAGCTGCACCTTGTAGTGGGAACCTGAGGCTTCTTCTTCCATGATGCCGGCCCTACAAAAACATCAACACTCATTAAATTCAAACATAAATATTTGCAATGGAAGCAAAAAAACAAAAACAAAAGTCTAGACTGGAAAGAAATGAATAAAAGCAAATATAGTACAAGTATGAATACAATATAAATCCAAGAAGAAGAAGAATATGGTGCGGCAGAAGATGTATACGCGGTCTGAACTGATGCAAGAGGTCAGAAATCTGGTGTCAGGGACTACCAAAACGATTAGTATGACAATTTAAATAGAAGTAATGTATTTATAAAGGAATAATACGGAGAGGTTGATACAGAGCGAGCGAGTAGAACTCCTAACCATATATTGTGTACTTGTGGAGCTCTAAAACTGTCACTATTTTTCCCCTCCATTAATCTATATAAAAGAAACCAAGTATGATACCCTCCCAAGACTTTCTTATTAAAAATGTCGTAATAAAATGGTCCTGTTCAAGGATGGTGACGTAAAAGTTTCACTAAAATCAATTTCCAAATCAGTAAATAGAAAGAAAAATTTACATTTCTAGTCCATATATTATTAACTCTCTATCCGCATTAATTGTGTTCATTTTTCAAGATATAACAAAACATATTTTAGTAAGACAGGCCTCACCGATTCATAGATAACTAAACACGTCTAGGAAAATGTTCGAGATAAAACTTAGAACTGAATTGATTAGAGTAAGACAAAGACGTGGAAGTGTTCTCATTTAGCCTTTTTGTCAACGGATACCATTTTTAATTTCTCTCACTTTACTAGTGTAAGAGGTGTGTCGATTTTCGATATCAAGTATTCAGTGGAAATATTCTTTTTAAGGTGTGTTGAGTGCAAAAAAAGTAATCTTTACACATTTTGAATTCATTTAAACATGTGTATGGATATAAACACCGTTATTTAAGAACGAAAAATATCAAAATGTTCAAATAGGATATATTCCCTTAGGTTTTAACTGAGATTACATAATAAGGTTTTGATCAGTCCGTTAGCCGGTAGTACACTTTACAGAATCGATTCTGCATTTGTTTTAGATTTAGCATCGATTTTCTTCAAACTTGTACGAATTGTATGCAAATAGATCTGTAACTATTACTTAAATCAAAAGAGGAAATTTCGATTTAGGCACTTCTGAAAGAGGGGCTTCTCTCTGAAGTGTTGCCACCTAGTTATATAAGAATTAAATGTGGAAAATTAGTACCTCTAAATGAATAATTGTTTCAACATTTTAAGGTGTTCTAGAAAATAACTTCTACGACTTTCTTGAAGCTTTGTGTACTATTTGTATGAACTGTAATATGTCCATTTGCGCAATGCAAGCTGTACAATCGACTGAAGCAATATTCTCGGTTGAAATAAATTTAAAAAAAGAAACTTTTCGTGTAACCTTTGTTTTATAACAAGGAAACAATGTTAAAAAGGTTATCTTCAATTTGTGGCAAACTGTGAAGGTTAGCCGATTACGTTGACCCTAATAAAACTCAACTGATGTCGGCCACTGTTAACTGGTCTCCATTTAGTGCGGTCAACTTTTAAGAAATAAGAAAGAAAATTTACAGAATTGCAAAGATGAAGTTAATGCATGATGTCTGCCTTAAAAGTTTCACATCATATCAGCTTCACGGCAAAAAAAAAAAAAGGTGATACCTAATGAACAATACCTACTACAATTTACAACAATTTTCATATTAATTTCCCAGATAACATGACCAAAAGAAACTAATAAAAATTTTCAGCAAAAATACGGCAAAAAATAATTCTTAAAACATCAAATTGTTTAAATAACTGCATCATGTTAAATTTAAAATGTTTTTTTCATTTTACAGTTTTCTAATAAAACACTATTCCCAACGGTAATGAGGTTAAAAAAACACAATGGTTATCAATGTTTTGAAGGTTGCGCTAAGGTTATCGGATAAAATTTCGGATATTTTAATATCATATCAAACACTTTTTCTTAAAAATTTCTTTAAAAAAAAGGGTTGCTTCTGGATTTTTATTTTTGTAAAGAATTATAACAGAAATTGTAATGCGAATGGTAACTAAAAAAAAACAAAAAACATATGTATAAACAAACCTTTTTGAAACTTTTTGCAGGAAAATTTATTTATGTAAGTAATTATGTGTGTAAAGTTAGGCATCTGTCTAAAGTGTCTAATTTTAGAACCATGTACAATATTATCAGCTGTACCACATTAAGGGTCTTTAAAAGCATTGCTTTTGAATTGAAAATAAGTTACATAGAAAAGTTTCGGAATGGTGTACAATGGTTGATTTTTTTTAAATATATACAGTCAAATAAGTTTACACGAAATACAGTTCTTGTTCTCGTTCTAGACTCTAGTTCGCTGATGTCAAAACTGCTTCACACGTACATCATACATACACTGGGCCAAAAAAGTCTGTGAACACTAACCTAAATTTTATTACTTTTATTATTATCTTATTAGAAACTTCTTTTATTTTCAAATGAGATATACTATTCGATAGAGAGAAACCAGAGTTTTCATTTTATATTCAATCTTTTATTTTTGTTCAGCAGGAATATCACAATTAAATGTTTAACAAAACAACACCCCAAACGAATGCAAAAAAAGTCTGTGAACACTTTGCAGAAATAAATCATTGTTACACATTGTACGTGAATTATAAATTTTAAAAACTTGTAGGACCTCCTATGTTCCTAATCACTTCCAACAAGCGAGCTTTCATCGATCCTAATAATTTTGTGGTCGTCAATGTTGGAATTTTATCCCACTCTTCTAAAATAGCGTTTTTTAGTTGTTCACGGTTTCTTATTCCTCGTTTATTTATTTGGCGGCTGATTTCATCCCACAAATGTTCTATTGGGTTAAGGTCTGGCAATTGTGGAGGGGTGTTTAGGCGCCAGAGTGTATTATTTAAAAGCCATTCCCGAGTTTTTAGTGCGGTATGTTTCGGGTCATTGTCTTGTTGGAAGACAAACGTTCCCTCCAACCCTAATTTTTTTGAATTTTCTTTTAAATTGCGTCTTAATATATCCACATACACATATTGGTCCATCATACCATTAATTAGATCTAACTTGCCCACTCCTTTAGCACTCATGCACCCCACACCAGAATGTTGCCTCCCCCATGCTTAAAAGTAGGCTTCATATTTTTCATTTTCATAGCTTCATTTCTTTTTCGCCACACTTTTTGTCGTCAATCAGACCCACATACATTGAATTTCGACTCATCTGAAAAGATTACGGTTTCCCAGAAACTAGAAAGCTTAGAAACATATTCTTTCGCGAAATCCAATCGGCGGTTACGATTTATTTTATTGATTAAAGGTTTTTTCCTCGGGACTCGACCGCAATAATCGTATTCATGAAATTTATTTCTAATTGTCTGTGGTGTTACGCTTACACATAACCACTTGATAATTCTTGACTGATTTTTTGAGCGCTTGTCCTGGGTTCTTCTCGAACAGACTTCAGAATTTGCCGTTTATGAAAGGAATTAAGTTTTGGTGGCCGTCCACTGCGTGGCCTACTAATCACATTTCCGTACTTTTTAATTATATTATGCACCGTTAAAGGGTTTTTTTGAACTATCTTCCCTATTTCTCGAATACTTTTTCTTTCATTTCACAACGTCACAATAAGTTCTCGAATTGGTCTGGGAACTTCCATATTAGTGGTTAAATATGTACTAATTAGATTATTTATTCACAGAACTGACTGTAGTGGTTTCTACAATGCAATAGAGAACTTTCAAACTTTATTCAATCGTTTTTATGTTTGTTATCTTAATGTTTTTACATATTTATACAGCTGTTCACAGACTTTTTTTGCATTCGTTTGGGGTGTTGTTTTGTTAAACATTTAATTGTGATATTCCTGCTGAACAAAAATAAAAGATTGAATATAAAATGAAAACTCTGGTTTCTCTCTATCGAATAGTATATTTCATTTGAAAATAAAAGAAGTTTCTAATAAGATAATAATAAAAGTAATAAAATTTAGGTTAGTGTTCACAGACTTTTTTGGCCCAGTGTATGTATTAATGTTGAATCAAACTACCTTTTTACAAAATAATTCTGAAGTTTGTCGTATATTTTAATGACTAAACTACATATGTTACAGGAATGTCGTGAAACTGTTCACACTAGATTAATTAATTACGAAGTGCCTAGTTTTTTAGGCGAAAAAATCTTTATATAATTATAAAATGGTGATTATGGCTCGAATATAGGCCACGGATAAAGAATTCGTGTGAGGCATGGCCCCCACCCCACCCCTTGACCACCTTCCTGTGCATCGATCTGAACTAAGATATTCTGCCAGCTGTGCGCTACCTTTAATTTCAATTTAATCTTGTATAAAGCTCCGGTGCATATGTAAATTTGTGAATGCTCTGGTTGAAAGCAAAGTTCTTTCCATTTTCAACATTTTTTTTTAGATTCTTCTTAAATTCTTTACTTTTTTTAAAAAGTAACAAGGGAAAGAAAATGTTCATTTTCAAATTTAACTGCCATTTAAACCATTATTGCAAGAACCAATAAAAAGGCCAACTAGAATGTATTGGTTATACTCAAAAATGATAGGTTAAAAAGAAAGAAGGTTATTGCTTTATTGCACATTAACTGGAAGCGTGGCCTCCAAATTACGTATAATCTAATTGCGTAGCTAAAATTGAATTTAATCTAAATAAAAAGGACGCTCAGTAATAACTTACAGCCACTACTGACAGCATGTTTTTGTTTTACCTTTTGCTTTTGTTCTTAAAAGATTACCAATTCGGCTGCCAACAAATTTATTTATAAGCATAATATAAGTTCGAGACACTTGTTTATTTTGTTTATTTATAAATGTATATTGGCCGTTATTATTGGGGTAAATTTCTTTTTCTATTAAAAAAAAACAAAAAAAAACTAGAGGATACTTTCTTAGAAATATATTGTCTAAATCAGAGTTAGTTATATGGTAGGAAATTGAAGAAAAACATTTCATTCGATCTGTCCCGTATAGGATACATTTATGAAATGGGTTACCAAAAGCCCTTGAAGAAGGTACAATCTTCTAAAAGTTCTGAACTTTTACTTTTAAAACCGATAACCAAGAGTGCTTCCACACTAAAAAACTACGAATGGGGCCTGACAGACAGGACGTCGTCAAGGGTGGCGTATGAACGTAAGAAGCAAGCGGAAAGCGAATAGTTGGATGAGTAGCGTTGATATAAGACACAGAATTTTGGGGAAGGTGATCAGTAAAGGTGCCCCTCTCCACACTGCTACATTCTCCTAATACAATTTCATAGAGGTCAAATAAAAGTTGTACATTTACTTGGGTGCAATTAGTTCGCCTGTTTTTTTTTTTTTTTTTTTTAGAAAACAAATCGTCCCAGCTGTTTTCTATAAAACGTAAAAAGAAAGTGAAAAATCAATTAAATCGATTAATCAATCGATTAAATTGGCTTTTCTTGTTGACGATTTTGACCATACTGCTCATTGTTAGATCTCATGGTAGCATATAAATCAATATAAAGTGAAATTGGTGCAATTTTTTTCGTTCTGCTAATTTCACATACATACACAAATATTAGATATATAACAACATACGCTTGCTGAACCTAGTTTTTATACTAATTTAACCTAAAAACTGCCATTTTGTGTGAAAACTGAAAATCTAAAAGCAGAATGATAAAAATTAATGTAAGAATACCAGTGATTAAGTATATTTACTAAATAAAATATTTTTGATAAACAAATAGTGAACTCAAATTACCTGGACGTGGGACTAGACAATATCATGTCAGTAAAATTATTACTGCAAGTAGTCCAACTTGATTTTATCACTGGTATTTGAAAATATTGTAATTTTCCTGGCATTGTTACTACTTTTTTTTTCTGTTTACAACTTATTGGGAAATGAATTGAAGATCACACTGTTTTGCTGCACGGTGAAAGTACTTCTAAATTACTAATCTAGTTTGAAGCTGTCGTAATACTGTCATACACATGATCACCAATACACAAGCAAATGTTATTGTGTGGCAGTTTGCTGCTACAAATACACGCTGTAAGTATACCGTGCAAGGTTTGTATTGCCAAAATATAAAAGAACTGTGTACAGTGTGTTAGTTAACTACAACAACAATCCCTAGCTACAGTTATTGTGTCCGAATCATCTACTAACTCCTTCTCTTAGGAGTGCACACACTCGTATACTCGTTATATATTAAAATCTGTTATTTTTTTTTGTTATTATATTCTGGGAGATGGGTGTATGTATAACCCCCCTCCTTCAAGAGCAGCCATTTCTCCCATTCTCTTGTCTAAAATATACATTTTCAGAAATACATCGGTACTGTCTCAGACTCATTCGTTCTATGTTATGGTGGAATGATTAATTGCAGTCACCATCTGTATCCTTTGCTTTTTACAATACTTGTTGCAGTTGTAGATATTACTAATAAAATGAAAAAATGAAAAGAAAAAAATCATCTTATAAGTCCTATACTTATATTAGAAAAAAACAAAACAATAAAAGAAAACTAATTGACATACGTCATTAAATTGTCACTCCCTTCTTATGACGTCTGAGAAAAGATGGTCAGATCTAAACTATTTAATAATTACTTTTTTGTATAAAAAAAAATTATTGCTTTGACATTTTCTGATCAAGAACAAATAGCCCCGTATGAACGGGGCCCCTCCAAAAAATAAGAGAGCCACTGATAGTCCACTAATAAAAAGGATTTAAAGATTTCCTCACCAATACATTACCAAGTAGGAAATAAAATATGGCTAGTATTGGCGGAAGGATCAAGAAAGTGGCAGAGATACTGCTAACAATGCTTTTTTAAACCTCATCTTTTGCCCGGTGATTTTTTTTACCGAAATTCTCATTTGCGGACTTGAAGATTTCAAAACCAAAATTACTTCTAGTGGTAGCAACTGCATGCACCCAAGACTAAAAAGAAAGCAAAGCAAAAATGATAAAAGCTGAGAAGTGAATAGAAAGAACGCCACATCATCACTGGACTGAAAACCACAAATTAAATACATCCTTGACAGTTAATCAAGCAAAAATTAACCATTAATTTGCCAGTGCATTCTTTTTACTCTCTTTTGTAAAAACTCTTCGCATCAATTTAATTGCAAAAAAGTCTAAAAGAGTTTTGATACAAAGAAATTTCCATTGTAAGCAATGTGGAAAGAAATACATTAGAAATGAGGAACATTTTCATTGCTTGCCCAGGAAGGTGCAAGTGCATTTAATATTCTACTCACTAGCGATCAGCTGTTTTCTATAAATATAAATAAGTAAGGTGTATTAATTATAACTTTATTTTCACTTTTGAAAACTGTTTTTAAAAACATAATTATAATTTTGTTTTTAGTTCGATAGAAAAGAATCTTTAGGTTAACTAGTTTTTTATTTTATTTTGTTAGACTCACGACATCAAAATGCGTATTTATATTGTATAGGCGATTCGGAAAATTGCAGCCGACTTGAATGTTTCTATTACTGCAGACAACAAAATTGAAAAAGTAATAACCTTAATTGAAACATTTTTTCTACTAGACCATTTAATTTGTTTTCCACTTGAATTATTTTCCATATATACGGTAACATAAAGAGAAACAATAATTTTTAAATCAATGAAAAGATATTATTTGATCATAAAAATTGTATGTGAATAATGATAACTTGAGGGTGATTATATTTATTACTCCACCACACATAGAACTCTTGTTATCGCAGGAAAAAAGATTATTTCTTATCAGTTTTATTTCAAGGAAGATTTTCAGCATTCTGTTTTGAAAACAAAACAAATAACAACTTACATAACCAATGGAATAGAGCTTTAAAAAAACATTGGAACCCATTTTTTTTAACAACTCTACTCCATATTAGGTAATGGGCGAGCGAACATGCCAAATTTTTGTATTAAAATTCAAGTATTAATTTTAGAAAGGCAAAAAAAGGTATTTAATCCAAAACGATATCAAAAGGATTAAGAAAGTAGCCTTTTAAAACCCAGAAATATCTAAAAGATTCTGTCAAAGTGATTTAATTTTAAGCCCAAATTAGTGTGTGTCTCTCTTCGGCTCTAATTTACATATCCAAGTCACGATCAATAAAAATCAATAAATTGTAAACCTTTAGTGTTTAAACGAACGATAAACACACTTGTGTGTGTGTGTGTGTGTGTAATATTGAGAATAAAATTAATTTTGTTGTAAAAAAAAACAAAAACAAATGCCCACATCAAGTTTTAAAATCTGCTGCCATATTTATAATATTTCTGCCATAATGATAACCTCAAGAAGTTTCTAATGGTTGGAGTGCGTTTGCCTTGAAAGATTGGTCAGCTTCCTTTCAATAACGGTCTGTTCTATTTCTCCTTACGTAATTTGTTTTTTTAATTCTCGGCGATCTTTAATTTTATTTTTTTTGTCTTCTCCTTCTTGGTAAACTATTTATGGTAAGCACACGCAACATTCTATTTCCTTTCCTTTAAATCAGTTACTACTTGTTCTCTAAATTCTTCATTAGTTAGTTGGCTTGCTTTTATAACCTAGGTTATTGTTTCTATTTTCTTTTAATGAGTTATTTTACATCAGCACATTATTTCTCCGTCTTTAGTTTGTACAATTTTTAAGAAAGAATTACTATATTTGTTTTTATTAAATTGTGGCACATGAATAACGGTAAATCAGAAGTAGTTTACACAAAAATTAACAAAAAACTCATTCTAACCATTAAATAAAAAGAAAGAGAAATCGATAATTTTTTCGATGTTGGACTTTTAACCGACAGTATAAACTCTATCCATTGGTGTTAATTTAACAGAAAATAGTTTAGTGTGTTCCCTTAATCTTCGTTTATCACATTTACGTACCTTTGGACTTCAATATACCTACTGAGTCATATAGCGTTTCTGGTCAACTCGCCCTAGCAACTAATCTAATCAATCTTTTGGCGTCCCTCAAAAAGAAATCTAGTCTCGAAATATCAAAACTGAACATTTTTTTTAAGTAAGATAGACTCGTACACATAAAAACTCTCTCGATGTGTGTGAAAGAGACCAATTCGTAAAAA
Organism: Rhodnius prolixus; assembly: GCF_049639745.1. Lineage (NCBI taxonomy): Eukaryota > Metazoa > Arthropoda > Insecta > Hemiptera > Reduviidae > Rhodnius > Rhodnius prolixus. The sequence continues at coordinate 1,034,658 of NW_027411627.1, read as the reverse complement.
ACACTGAGGACTTCCGGCAACTTGAACAATTTTCCGGTTATCTTCAAAATCTAAATATCTGCACTTCCTATTTTTTTAAACAATACGAAGCAGATAGATAAATTGCTTATATCTCCTCTTGTCATCAATAAAGATCCTTGGATTACGCAACATATTTTTATATTAATTTTTATAACACTACACGAGCAATAAATGGGGATAAATAAAAAGGGAGATAATACATGCATGCGACGATTATTCTCGCAATTATAAAATTAGAATCTACAGACGCAATAAGCGTGCTATTTACATCACACATAGGTGTAATTTTTTTTGCTAATACTGGCATCAGCTTTTTTGGCAAACAAAACAATTGGTTGTATATACATATTATTATATATACTAACTTGTATAAATTCCGTAAAATTTGAATAGATATCTTAAAGAATTTTAACACATTTTCCTTTGTGTACGATGAGTGATTCAATTAAAAAAAGTTAAAAAACTAAATAAATAATTTAAGATACGCGTTTCTTGAAATTTTTCTTACACGAAAAACATTGCTTAAGCAAAAATATGAAGAACTGCTGCAACTATTTGAAAAATCTGATGTAAACATTTTCATTACTTTCTTTTAAGAATCAATTTCGAAATTTGAACTTACATATTTTGTCAAAAAAAAAAAAAACAACTTTAACCATATATGATTCGTTTTTTAACATTGATCAGCTTGTAAAACTGAACATTGCACTGAAATGGTGTTACAGATAACCTACTTCATTATTAGTATTCTTAAAATTTAATGCTTCTAAAACGCCCTAAAATGAACTTCCCTGAAAAAAACTATTAAAATGTAAACAACAGAACTACGTGGAGTAGTGCATACAAAAATTTAGAAGTAATATATGATCAATTTTCGAAAAAGTTCAAGGAAAGTGAAAAATCCATTCAGTATGATGGTACTTACGAGAAAGTTTTCTTACAACTAAAATTTTATCAACCTATTTAATCCTTCCTTAATAATATGCAAATAAACAGGGCCTTAAATTGTATTCATTAGACAGAAGCTGTCCAATCTCCCACAGGTTTGTATGAAAATCGAAAGAACCATTTTCGAGAAAACTTCTAATTTAGGAAAATGTCTACTGCCTAATAATTAAAAAGAAAAAGTTCTGTTCAAAAGAATCAATCCACAACCCAATTTCACAAATAAAAAAATCACTTAAACTATATAAACACCAAAGTTAAGTGCAATATGAAAATGATAATATAAAATTAACTTTTAAAAAAATAACACAAAGTAGTTGGGCTAGTCAACAATTAATAATAAATATTTCATGATGGGTTAAAATGCCTAACAAATCAATAACGATAGATTTCAACAAAGCACGGCAATTTCTACCAGTCAACATAAAAAAAACTGTCTTGCTATGTTCGCGATTATCGCACACCAATTTCCAAAACAAAGGCCAGAAATAGAGAATTTAGTCGCATATTTCTAATGAATTAAAGAAGAACATTTGGTTGGCCAATTACTGAACACAACCTAAATATCGCGACGTTTATTAAAACTTAAATGAACATAATATCATTTTCAGTGATTTTTTTTTGTTTTTGAGATACAGAACACACATTTTGAAAATAAACTTTTTCTTACCCAGGGAACTTCAAGATGGATATTTCTGATGAAGGAAGAACTTTCAATTCAAGATATCATTATTGTAAGCATGTGAACTAAAGAATACGTCGTTCAATAAACATTTTACAGTTACATATCTAATAATCCTAAAGCTAAATATTTAAAATTACTTTTATGGTAACTGATCTAACTAAAGCACTTCATTTATTTGAAGAAAAAAACACAATAGTGTCTGGCACTATTTCTGACATTCAAAATTACTGGAGTATAACGCTACCAATTAACGCATCGATTATGAAAAGAATGCTACGCTTGTAAATAATGTAAGTCGCTGATAGTGAGTATATGAGTGAATCAATTAAAAAAGTTTAAAAATAAATAAAATAGACTACTTCAGATTAGTTGTATTAAACAAAAGATAATATACTTAACGATCAAGTTTCAGTAGTTTAAGTAAATTAAACTGCATTATTGTAGCATTTTTCAAAGAAAAACCGCTACAAACTCCGAGAAATAATTAAAAAATTATCATTTATCATTCAGTTAAAATGGAAAATTCCGAAATCGAAAAAAGAGAGATAAAGGAGGATGAAGTACCAGATATTCCATTAAAAAACTAAATTTTTCAAAAACAACTTGTACCACACATATTAATACCATAATCCCATTTAAAATTACAACTTTTATTATAACTACGTAATTTTTTTTTTTTTTTTTAGAAAACTTAGAAATAACCTCCAAATCTCTCAAATACTTCGTGTAAAATTTAATAATTATTTTTGAATCTCCTTAACATTCAAGAATAAGTTTGACAAATTCTTAAATATTGTGACTGTTTAAAAAATTATATTATAAAAGTAAGAAATCTGATATCAAAACGACTTGAAAACAGATTAAGGGTCACTTGCTTACTTGAATTGGGGTGGCATTGCTATTCTACAAGGGGAAAAAATCAATACATTCTTATGAATTGTATAATGGGTTTGTTTACTTTCCTTAAAGAAAATTTTAAAGATTTTTAATTCCAAATAAAATATAAAAATTACTGAAATACCAAAGAAACTTTCTAAAATGGTGGTTACAAGTTCCTGATATGATAAAAGCTTAGAATTTGCTTCTTTTTTTTCTACTTACGTAGTTGAAATAAGTCCTGGCATATCGTCTAAGTAAATCTCTCTGTTTTTACTACTCAAACTCAAATTACAAGAAATACTCATAATTTTTTGTTGAAATACAATTAAAATTAATATTACACTTGAGTTTACTCTGATACAACTGACTTATCATTCCCGTCTTGTGTTGCTAAACACCAATGGTGACCAACTCTTACGTCATTTAAAAAAAAAAGATTTGATGTAAGGTTGGCCAACTTCAGAAAAAAAAGTAAGACTTTCAAAAAAATTATTTTATATAATTAAATTTTTAATTAGAATTAATATATTAAAGGCAGTAATTGACAAGTACAAAAATAGGAATTCCTAACCATAAAAAATTTGTTTCATCATCTTTAAATGTACCCCTCCATACAAGAATATTTATTAGTTCGCTATTAACTTTTTCTTTTACACAAATTGTTCTTGTAAAAAGTAATGGGAAATTAATTCAAAATTATGTTTTTAATGAGCACATTAATTACATAATAATCAAAACTAAACTATTACAGTAAGTTACCGTAATATAAAAACTAGGAAAACGACTTTCTCATACTACCAATTTTAAGATTCTATAAAAAAATTCTCTTAAAATTAAAATTACACTAGCATATATAATTATTATCAAAATTATTTAAGTTTGAAATTCTGTAACTTATTAAACTGAAATGACACCTTCTTACCTCTCTCTGAAGTGCCCTAAATCGAGAAGGCGTTTTCTTAGAATAATTGTTGTGAATAACCATGTACATATACAAAATGAATTCTATGTTTATAAAAGTAGCAGCCATTTTCGAAAATCTCTCTCGAGAAATTTTTTTTTTTAATCTTACCTTCCATTGAGTGATTTTGACCAAGTTGTCAAATGGGCACTTAAAAGATATATGAAGTTTGGGCTTCTACCGATGTATTATTAATGTTCACACTTACATTCACCATATTCTAAATAAACGATTTTTTCTGGAACTACGTTTAGAGAAAATCATAGATGCTATTTTCTAAAAAAACTAGAGCAATTAAAACATCGTTTCTGTAGAATTGTAGGCTTTTGTTTTTTGCTACTTCCGTTGAAAGTAACTCAGAAAATTATATCGCATGAGATTCCAGCAAATGTTTATTTTTGAGCTAGAATGTTTACGTTCAGAAATCCACACATAAACACACGCAATATTCTAAAAAACTAATTTTTTAGACTCAACATCTCGGATTGGATCATGTATTCAATAATCTGAAAACGCAACACACAACTTAAATCTAAAATTCTGTTAAACAATTTATTAATGCAAAGATTAATATACACAAATCTTTATAAAAGGTAATATAAGTAATTTCAAAATAATAACAATTATGCTCATAAATAGCATTTAATATTTAAATAAAAAGTTCATAATTAAAACTGTATATTTTTGTTGAACAAAATCAACCGCACATCACCATGTGTACAAACTCTTCATAATTCACATTTCCCTGGGTGTCCTCCTGGCCAGCCAGAAGTTGTTCTACTTCTTCGTCGGTTAATTTCTCTCCTGAAAATAAGAAAATTATTCAATCAAGTTAAAAGTTCCTTTTCAGATAATGAAGTAACTTCTGTAATATTTACACAAAAGATACAGGTTTCCTGCTGTATAAATAAATTTCCAGAAATAAGGACCAATTACTACTTCAGGGATGGACATCCCAATCTATCAATACGTACTTTCACATTCAAGAACTCACGCAAAACGCTTAGTTGGCCTAAAACGATTCTTGGAACTGGATTTTTACAGGAATCAGCAGTAAGGCCTGAAATATCTATTGTGGTTTCTTCAAGTATTAAGGTATCGGGACACAAATTGCAATCTATTGCGGCAGACAATGATGGCCGTAGAGCACAAAGTTTAAAATGTACCAGAAAAAAGAGAATAAAGAATTTTAATTGTTTTCTGTATAAACTGAAGTAACAGGATAAAGTTGGCAATCATGATTCTTTCCTGTATTTTAAACACATACTGAAGTTGTTTGTAGATAAAAAAAAAAGGTTATAAGTGAAAGAAAATATATATTTTTTTTTACAAAAACTAAATTCCATTTCTGAAAGAATAATTATTTCATAATGATTTATTAAAGACATCAGATTTGTCAAAACATTCATTTGGAAATCTCTTAAACCGAGTGAACAAGTTGTGAAAGTTTTCGTACATTTCCATTTTTTTCGTAAATGAGTAGTTCGAACGATGTAAAACTCCTTCACCTGTGAGCACAACGAGAATGCTGTTTACATGACAGCGAAACGAAAATAGGAAGATTGGGAGAATAGAAGGAGCATAAATGGTAAAATAGAGAGAAGAAAATCTGTGACTAGACACGATTTGTAGGCAATTGTTTTGGCAGCTGCTTGTATCGTTTTTTTTTTCTCCATGTTTTGAAATTATTAAGCAATTCTGCTGACAGACGCTCCAAGAAAATTAGAACAACGAAGCAAGGATTTGTGAGAACTGAGAACACATTGCTAAGAAACCAACAATTACTTGTCTTCTTACGCTACTTCCACAATACTAAAATCTTACCAAGAGTTGTGAGCAAATGGCGTAATTCCGCAGAAGAAATAAAACCGTTTCCATCTTTGTCAAAATGTCTCAATCCTTCGATAAAATCTTCGGCTGTATCGCTTGTCCTAGCTTTTGAAATTGCTTGGTAAATGGGTAGAAATACTTCAAAACTTATTCTTTCATCTGCGAAAATATATTAAATTCCATGTATAAAAATTTATTTTTTAAAATGACAGTTAAAATTATATGTCAGCTGCTAAGTTTATGTGTAGCTTCATCAAATGTAGCTTTTGGCGTTCAAAACATTTCTAGGTTGATCTAGGGTACTGAGAAGCATTCTCTACATTAATTTCTAAAAAATCTGATAAATGGCACTCTACAATGTATTTTTTTTTTTAAATTATATTTGTTCAATATCGCTCTTTGTTGTAATGAATGATACAACAGTTATAAAGGAAGTGCAATTTGTATGTGTGCACACAATAAAAGCTAAATCTAATTTTGTATTTTTCATTTTAGTTATTTACAGTCTTGTTCAACACAAAATTTACTTAAATGGGATTAATATTAATATAGCTCTAAGTCACTCTAGCTAGAGCTTGCTGTACAGTTTAAGGACACTTTAATAATTCTCTTCTCTTCAGCCTTAATTATTTTTCTTAAAAATATAAGTACCTGGCTTATGTTGATGAGTAAATTTCTTAACGTCAGATTCTGTTGGATTCTGACCAAGTGCTCTTAAAGCATCACCAATTTGAGATACATGAATCTTGTTATCTCCGCGGCTATCGAACAGTTGAAAAGCTTCCTGGAATTCTGAAATAAACAAATTTTTATATTTAACGTTCAAATGATTAAAAACTAAAAAAGATATACAGGAAAACAAAGGCCTACCCTCCATGGAAGTCATAACCTTATGTACAATTTCAAATCCGTACATCATCTCTAACTAAAGGAAATGTACAAACAAAGTGTTAAACTTGAAACTAAGTAACTAAACACCCATAGTCATATGAGTAATAGGCAAACAAAAAAGTAACTTTGAAATGGAAGACCAAATAAGGTAAAGTTGAGAAGGTTGGGTGTGTCGTAACAAGTACATGACCTAGTTACTTACCGGCCAACTGGTCTTCCGAATATGAAACATAGCTGATATTCTGAAAAAAAACAACAAAAAATTTAATGGTATGCTTATAGTGTGTGGAAATAAAAAAATAATAAATAAGTTACCATTTTGTTAATTTACTTGAGTCTCGAGGGTGTATCCAATTAATAAAGGTTAACAATTCTAAAACACTTCATGGGCCAGCTGTTAAGAAAAATAATCGATGAAATTTACATCGATTCAAAGTATGATAAAGAAAACAATTTTTTTACTTCAAGTTGTTAAAAATAATATCACAATCTTACTTATTACTTTAATTATGATTTTGTAAAATTGTTATTGTATGATTTCATGAGAAAACCTTAAAATATTTCTAAAATAAATAAGTACAAAAATTTCTGTAATTCAATATATCCCCAAAAAGTAGGTGGAAATTGCATTTCTGTTCCAAATTATATAATTTATAAGATGTACCTCATATTGATCCATTTTTGCACATCAGCTAAATCTATTTTAAAATGTTAGTACGCACTAAACACTGCAATGTCGATGGGCATCTACAGCTGTCTAACATAAATTTTAAATTATAATTTGTAATCTAGTACTCTAACTTTACCGTTTATCTTGAGTTACGTTCATGCTTATTATGAACTTAAGGAAAATGATGTCTTTTGAATTTTTAGTGGTGTACACCGTATTCGCACTTGATAGGTTTGGTTAGGCTAATCTTGTTAGACTTGCTATTATTAAAAATTGCATTTTATTTACCAAGATTATTTGCTTTATGTTTTGATTTTTTATAAAAGCAGATCTCTAATTAAAGCTTGCAGTCACGGTATGTTAAACCAATTGTTCATTATGAAGAAACTTATAAGTATCAGTATTCTTTAAAAGACAGAAATTACGTTCAAATTTAAATGTACTTATAATTTCTTGTTTCAAACTAACTAATGTTACTAATTTCGGGAGAAACTCTGCAACAACTGCTGAGACTAACGTAATTTCAGGTAGTACAATTATTAGCCGCATAATTTGTTTAGTATTGTTGATCAGTATTTCTATTAATGGCAAGAGTGCTCACTTGATACATTTTACGTTTTAATGAGGGGGTAACTTTTTACTTCAATTTACTGCTACTTAAGAATAGTAACTTGGACTATTATAGTTGTAATCGAAGTGTCAATGAAAGACTGAACTAAGAATACGAGGTGATGGATAACAAGCACAGTTTTTTTTATTATTGAAAATTAAGAAATGTCATATACAGAACTGGAACATGGATATCAAGGCTTACGAAAAACTCGCCCAGCATTTTATGGCGGAGAAGAAAGTAGCGACTTAATCAGAGGTGTTAAGGTGAGAATTTTTAAAATTTGGCCAGATTTCGTTAAATTTCTTCATTTCCAAAACATCAGATTTTTAATTTGTTTCTCTCTAAATATTCTTTTATTTTTTTCTTTTAATAATTTCTTCAATATTAATCGCTTATTTTACTTTTAAATATTATTTCCCCTAACTTCTTAAAAGAGATAGGATTTAATTATTTTTGTGAGAACTAATTAAATCCTTTTTTTTTTGCTTTTTTTCTTTTTCATTTTTTGAAAATGCGAGCAACAAATAACAAATAATTATAATTTTGTAATTAGATTTTCTATGCAGCTCAAATGGTCAGTAAAAGATGCTAGAGCCATTCACAATTCCTCGTATTTATATAACTGATGCAGAAGGTTCAGAAGAGTATTGTTGGTCTACGGTATGCTTATTTGATATCCATATTTGTAATGACTTTTATCTAAACTTATTATTTGTGTGATATCTTGAGCAACGCCTTGCAGTTTTCTCTTATCATCTATATATTTTTTGTATGTTTTGTTTGTTATTTGATTTAACACTGCAGAGTTTTGCTTATTTATCTGTCATTTCAATATTAGCCAGAAAAAAAACAGCAAACAGAAGAGTGTATACAACCACAAAATATATATGTATAGCTTTTACTTTTTTTAGGAATGTGTTTTGACATGGTGAATTTTTACATTTTATATCAGGATAACAAATGTTTTAAATTTTAATTTAGACTGTTCGTAGTTAAAACTGAATAAGTATCAAGAATCAGCTAATTTGGTTTGTTTTTTTCAAAAGATTATAGGTTCAAATTTAGGATTTTTTCTTCTTTTTTGCTTAATTAAAGATCATAACTTTTTGATTGAGATTGATACCTATTCTAGATTCTCCTTTAGTTTTATCTGCAATGTTTTCCCAAACGGATTCTAATATTTTGGAAAAAATATAATTTCGTTTGTATTTATTTCAGTACTTTATTTATTTTAGAAGAAAAGCCTTTCTATTAAACTTCTAAGAAATGTTTTTGTGAAATGTATTTTTTGTTCAGGGCTACAAAACAAGGCATTTTGAAATTTAGACTAAATTAAAATGTATTTAATTTTTAAAGGATTGTAGTAGTTAAACAAGTATTAAATTTGAAATTGTATTGTTTTTGAATACTTACTTGTTTGTATAAAGTATTTGTATTTTTTGTACAATATACAATTTTACAATTTAAATATTTTGGTAATTTCTGTTTTAGCTAAAACCATTCGCAAATTAGAATTCCATAATTTTATTCAGACTAATAACTTTTAAAACTTAGTAGCCCTGAAGAAATAACAAGTTTCACGAAATATTGGCTTAGATAGAAGTGTAGTGCAAACCAATATTCAGAGCCGAGCAAATATAATTTGGTTCGATGGGCCAATGTTCTCTTTGGTGCTCCCAGGGTTAGTGAGGAGGACACTTCGATGGATTATGAATTAAAATTTTTTTTATATTGAAACATGCAATGGGCTCTGATTCATGTGCAATATATCCAAAAGACGCATATTGTGCGTCTATTCAGAACTAGTAACATGTTTTTATGTAAAAACGTAGGCTTTTCTTACCTGTCGTGATTGCAGTATCATCTTCTCTGGTCTTAGTGCCATATTTTCCATGTCCTTGAATTAACGAAACAGAAGCTGTTTTTTATACTTCTGCACAGGCGTTCTTGAGTTCATTAATCCATCATGTGTTGATATTTTCTGGATTTATGAAAAAAAAAAAAAAATACAGTGAAAAAAGGTATCAAGGAATGATTCAGTCAGCAATACTCTGCAAACTAAATCTCCAGTGTTAACCGACTATTCCTGCTCCTAACCCTGAAAGCCAAAGTGAGTTTGTTGCTTTAATTTATATTATTTCAGATTCGTTCGATTCACATTCTTTCGCCGAAAAGGATTAACATTTTTATAAGAACTAGGCCTTTTGTAATTCTTTCTAATATGACTTACTAGTCGCCCTGTGCTGCCAGCAATCTAACATTCATCGCTCTTCAGACCCCTGGTGCAAGTCTCGTATTTTAATAAATTTGCTTCCCACCAGAGCTAATGGGAATTATAAGCCAGGTTATATATTTTGCTTGCATTGTTCAAAAAAAAAATACGGGGAAAAAACATACCAATTACCTCAGAGACTTTTTTTCACTCTGATCTTGGAAGATCCATTAAATTTTAAGATTTTTTATTACCCTTTTGGAAAATATAGCTTTTCCGTTGGGGGAGGTCATTTTGGTAGTTAACTAAATTTAATATACAGAAGTATTGGCAAAGTGGTAGCTAATTCTCCGATTTGGACTAGCCTCAATGAGAAAATATTCCGAAATCCCCGGGAAAAGGAAGATAATCTTTGAACTAATTTCTATAATCCTCAGCTACATTCAGAATTATAATTGGTAGGAATCCATCAAAAATTTGCCTAATTATAATTTTATTTTTAAATTTTAGAGGTTATAGTACTGCGTTTTCTTGAAAGGTGTATTTATGTTGGGTCTTTATTTTTGAGCCAGAAGAAATAAAAATTTTTATTTTTGAGACCAGAGAGTTGGAAAAAAAGGAGAGCAGTGCGTTAATATTTAATTTGAACTCAATAAAGGCTTTTACTTACATTCTTCTGTTCCGAGTTGTACACTCCATTTTGGTGAATTCTTGTACCTTTTAAACTTTAATGTCGTATAAATTTTGAAATTATCATTTGGTCCATCACCTTTAGCTCTATTTATAGATTTTGTTATTGAAATTTAGCAAACATTGTACAGAAAATAATTTTGTTTCGTTCAAGAGATCGTCACTACGATTAAAAGATCATATGTTTAATAGCATCAAATTTCATAGCTAGCATTGTTGGTTCACCAATTTTGTTTACCAAAAACACCCTTTCTCCACTACAATTTTTCGTAATTGTTACTTGGTACATTGTTTCTTGTGATTTTCTCTCAATTTTTTTCTATTCGCCGTAATTACTTATACAATGCTTTACTATTGAGATTTGTTTTTCAGGAACTCGTTGCTTATTCGTTATCCTGATTGCATCTCTTTAAATCAATAATATTTAGAGTATGTTGCGACTTGTTTTTCGTAATTAATATTTTCTTGGTATCTATTTTTATTCTCCATCATTATTAAATTGTTTAAAGCAGTTTCATTTTTATATTTAATTTTAAATAAAATGTCTACTTTCGCTAACTGCTCTTTCCCCTTGGGAAAGAGGTTGTTTGGGAAGTATTAATTCTCGGAATTGTATTTTCTCTGCCAGTATAAGGCAGGAATCTTTCCGTATCTCTATTTAGACGTTGATTTTCTTAAGTGCCGTGTAGAGATAAAATTTAAATATAAAAAAAATTCTTAAAGATTAATCAAATTCCCCATAAATGTTTATAATTCTCTCCACAAACGACTTTTTTTCCCGTAATACCCTGCAGGGGTTGGTGTCTTTAGCAGATCTTGCTACTTAATAAAAAAAACAGTTATGGAAAATTACAAGTACAGATCGAGGGAGTAAATCAAAGCCAAAACAGCAACTATAGCGGGGAGTTAGCAGTGTGAGAGATTACCTCTCCCTAAGCATCTATTTGGCCCTCTAATTCAAGGAAACTAAATATTTGAAGATACTTTACTATTTATAAGAATTGCAGTTAGAGTGGCTCTCTTTTTGTCCCACTTTGATCCTTATTTGTGTAAAATAAAAATAATTAATTTTGGAACACTTATAAAAGCATGACTGCATTAAAAAGTTACATCATGTACTTTAATCAAATCTGTCTCTTCTATTTTGTTTTTGTTTTTTAACCAGAATCTTATTAACACAGTTTGAATTAACACCTGTTCTTGTTCTAAAGTAAAGGTTTAAGAGCAAGCCATTAAAGATGATATTAAAGGTATCTTACAATTTAGGAATCTATAAACTTAGTTTTTTCTTAAGGTAAAAAAAAAAGAAGGGAAAAGTGTATTATTATATAATCACGTTAATTTGTTATATTTATGAAATCGAACATTATAAATTAGAAATGAGGTATATGGAACAAACAAGTTATAAAAGAATATGTTTCTACCAAATGTTTAGTTTTTTTAAAAATTCTTACTGATTTAGAGTTTCATTCGGAGCATTTTATTGTTAGCGATGAAATATTTTGTATACTTAAGCCTTATAGCTGATTATAATTGTTAAATGGTAAAAGCAGTAACAATTTCCTCCCATTCTTCTTTGTAGGCGGTTTCTAAAGTTTCCTTGTTTATTGATTTTTCCCCCTTAACTGAATTTTTATATTTAGCCCAATGTTTCATTAAAAATCGTGGACTTAACTTAATTTTTCGACAATAATAAGCAATAATTCCTTTCTTTGTCAATTCTCAGCGACTTAGTCATGATAAACTTAACATTTTCTTAAAATTCAAAATTTGCCGCAAAGAATCCTTAAAATTATTATTTAAATATCTTTATAGAATTTTTTGCACTATTTTATAAGAACCAAATGAGCAACACAAAGGCTGTTTCTCTCTCATGTTTAGCCCTGCAGAATTCATTTACATCCACCTGCAACCTTATCCAATTAACTATAAAGAAGTTATTTCACTTCTATGCATAAACATTCTCTACTTATTGGAATGATCTCTGATTCCAGTATTCCTTATCTGAATCTCATCTTGTACAATAATGTATTTAATAATCACTATTCAATTTATACTTTAAATATTTATTACAATTATATCGGCCCCACATGACAATCACCCTCTAACATAAATTGCAATACCTATCTGTGAGCAGACATTCACACATAAATATTTTAATTGTAGCATTATATCCCTTAAATGCATCTTCGAGAAAATAACAATAAATGTTGACTGTTTACGTGTTTTACCCAACTTGGCTAATAGCCAACAGTTTTCGTAAGACCGTTTGCTCTAATTTTACTTACAAGAAAAAATTAAATAAAAGAACCCTATAAGCAACGTCGAATTTCCTTTTATCACTAAGCTTAAGAAGGGTAGTTATCACTAATTACTGAGAAAGAAGAATTATAATTAAATCCTTAAGGTTGATTCATTTTTTCAATTCTTATTTTAATATTGAACGATTTTATTTTATTTTTTTAAATTGAAAATAATAAAAATGATAATACTGATGCGATTAGATAAACTAATTTTACTTTAGATAATGCTTTGTTTGAATTGTTTTATATATACTGTTATTGCTCCTATAAGTAATTTCTGTTTTTGAATTTATTAAGTTCGTTAATTTAATATTTCATTTAATTTCAAAATAATATTTATTTTTAATTATTAATGGAATCACTTCCAAATTATAAATATTTACAAATAGATCGAGAACATTGGTGCCGCTGGTGTCAATTTGGTCTCTGTTATGAGTATGAGGTAATATGCACATTAAATGTTATTTTAGTTTTTAAAATTTTCCGTAGCAGAAAATAAACTTACCACTGATGGTTAAATATATGTATGTAATGAGGTTATCATCTGTTACTTAGTTTTTAGTTTATGTATTTAAAATGGCCTAAATCACTTTTTATGGAAAACAATATTTTTTTAATTTTTAATTCCAAATTTAAGTAAGTTAATTTTGCTAAGAAAATAATGTTGAATGAAAAAAAGTAATTTAAGTTTTTCTTTCACTTTTTGAAAATAATAAGGATTTCTCCAGTACTATTTTCGTTATATTATTTCCAAATATTTTACAAGATTTACATTATTTCTATGTTTTTTGTAAGGTAAATGCGAGAATAATGTGCTCCTTTTCTAATTTCTAAACGATGAGTTTTAGTGATTTTTAAATGTCTGTTTAAATATTTCAGTGCTTCCGATTTTCAAAAATGTTTACTATAAATCGGCTCATTTAATTCGCTCCAGAACGTCCAATAAAAGTAGAAATGAGGTAAAAAAAAAAAAAATTACTAACTCAATTTTATGGAACTAATAAGATAAACTAGTTGATATCTACTTTTAGAATAATTTCTTTACTTTTTATTTTTGTTTGTCTGTGGGGAACAGCCTTAAGCCATCTATCGTACTGTATACTGCTACTCCTCAGATATGTAACATCACTATCAATGTAGAAAGACAAATCGAGACTTGACGGCTTGTATATCATGTGGGTTAATTCAAATAAATGTATTTATTAAGTGGCTTCCACATAGTTGCTAGTATTTGATAAAATTTGGCACATATAAAATTAAGAGGAGGAATAATAAACAGGAGTAAGTGACCCAAAATCCGCCCTTAGGTATGTGAGAAGGGCAAGATTCTCGAAGGGAACCAATTTGAGCTTTTAATTTGTTATTTTTTTATTTATTTTTCCAAACATTGCCACTTATGTTTTTTTTTTGACGCGTCGGCTTCTTAGGCCAATAGGAAAAAAAAATCAATAAACTTAAGCCGTTCAATAATCGAAACAAACCTGAGTTTCCATTATTTCCAAATCAAAAAATACTACTGCCTACATTCAATTTTACTGCACAGCGTAACATTCATACTTTGGTTATTAAGTATCAAAACTATATATAGTTTTTGCATTTATGATTATATTCTGTCTGCATGCCACTAAAAATATCTTCCATTCATTTGGTAAGTTGTGGATCTCTGATCTAGGTATTTTTACTATTGAATACATCTGTCCATAACATCTTCTAGCAGAAGATTCTTCAGGTTTATCTACAATTCGCTATGCCACTATCAAACGACGATCCTTGCTGTTGATGCTGACTTTAAAACTTCAGTTTAACCATTTTCAGTTTACTGTTGAACTACTTCAAGAAACTTCACCGATTCACTTTCATTCACGATTCTACAAAAACCCGAAATTCCCCTCGTGTACCAGACTCCTGGAGTCTGGGTAGGGGAGAGAGCCACTGGCTGATTTTCGCACTGTTTAGCGAGTAGCCAGCCAATTAATTCTGCAATCACATAAAAACAATACGTTAAAACTCCTTTTTTATAGTTATAAATCTCCACTAATAATGTTTAAAACAAAATTTATTTTTTTTTGTTTCTTCTAGAGTAACAATTCCGACGGAGAAGAAGAGAATGGAGGAAAACAGGTGGTTGTTGGTATATGCGCGATGGCGAAGAAGTCGGAATCGAAACCAATGAGGGAAATTTTAACTAGATTACAAGAATTCCAGTATATCAGGATATTAGTTTTTCCGGAAGATGTTATAGTTCAGGTAAATAGTTTTTCCTTTCTCCTTATTTTCGGTCCTTCAATTTTATTAGAAACATTTGGTGACAACTCACCAATAGATTTGTGGCGATATTTTGGCACAATTCAAAAATTGTTTTTTTACAATATTAAGGCACCTAATAAATATTATCTGTTACTATATCATTTACCTTAAACATTTTATAGAAACCAGTAGAAGAATGGCCGTCTTGTGATTGCCTGATATCGTTCCATTCAAAAGGATTTCCGCTAGAAAAAGCAATCCAATACGCTACTCTTAGGCATCCATATGTTATCAACAATCTCCACATGCAATACGATATTCAGGTATTGAGTATATATATGGGTAATTTAGAGAATATGGGCTGAACAACCATTTTTTTTTTCCATTTTTTATTTTATTTTATTTTTATTTTGAAGCGCTTACAAAGTCATATCAGAAAAGAAAAGAAAATTATTTTGTTAGTATGTAGAACACTTGTGATGCTTGTAGATAATTACTGCAAAAAAAAGCTTAGTAAGAAACTAATATTACTGAAACTGTAACAGTTTGATGAGTGGTTTAATTTGTTTTTTAATTAAAATATATATATATATATATGCTTTAGACTTCTTGTCTTTCTAAATACATAATAAGAAAGCGAACTAAACCGAAAAATCCATTTAGATGGTGGTATTTTAAAGAAAGCATCCAATTCGGGCAGTAATTGAGGGATTCGCGAAAACTGAAAATATTAACATTGCTGATTTTATCCGTCATAGCGCGCATATTTATTGGGTTACCGAACGGTTTTGGTCTTTCATCCACTGTCAGAGGTAGATTTTCTCAGTTTGGTATAGAGAATTTGAATTCAATTATGTTTCCATCTAACAGTACACAAGTTTAGAACACAGAAAGCAATAATTTACCTAAACTGAAAGCCAATACATTGATCAACACGAAAAATATTTTTTTTTTTTGAGGGTATAGTGCGCTGCAAGCTTCGTAGAACTACGAGGGTCGTTTGAAAAGTCCGTGCAAAGTCAGAGGGATAGCACTACTGGCGCCTATCGAGGTTATGTTTAGTTAGTAGCATCTCTTGGAAGAACACACACCAAGTTTCAACCAGTCTATTTCTTTGTGTTTGGCATTCGTTTGAATCGAGGAAGTCGAGTGATTTTCAAAAAATGGATGAAAAAGAATTTCGTGTGTTGATTAAACACTACTTTATGAAAGGCAAAACGCCTCAGGAGACTAAAGAGAAGCTTGATAAACATTATGGTGACTCTGCACCTTCGATTAGAACAGTTTATAAGTGTATAAGCCTAAAAGGAGACTATGTTGAAAAATAAAAAATGTTTACCCCAAAAAATTAAGTAGTTTTTATTTTTGCACGGACTTTTCAAACGACCCTCGTATTGTGTCTGCTACTTAAGCCGACCAATAAGCTAACTCCAATACTAGACCTCTGAGAAAGCTCAGCATCTGGAAGAGCTCTCGGTAATTTATATCTTCTTCCAAAACCTAATACCTTCCTATCTATATAAATTTTGCGTAAAAAACAGCTTCGCAGATCTCGTCAAAAGGTGAACAGGAGTCTCCTCTCCACGGAACTAAAGGCATTTTAAATGGGAATACTGTCGTGGGACTAGAAAAATTGACGCTGCCCTCTGTATTGACTCAAATCTCGAGCTAAATAGCTTAAATAGCTACATTTTTAGACTCAACTGTTTAGCGGCACCCTCAATGCTATCCAGCGAAAATAACCAGCTGTTAAACGTAATAAATTTACTCAACAACCTAATTTCTTGTGCAAACGATGACATCCACATAGGTCATTAACTTACTAAATCCTGCTTCCTGCTATTCATAAACTTACCTACTCATTATCTCTTTATTAAATACAAAGCATCTATTACGCCTAGTCTTCCTGTCTACCATTTTGGTTTTAGCGAATCGCTTATCGTTGTCGTAGACGCATTTCTTTGCGTAATTAAGAAAAGCTGCATTTCTAATGCCATTATTTCAAGATTGTCAAGACTAGAACTAGTTTGTTACAAAGGTTTTAGTGCATGAAATCATAGCTGGCATTTAATATCAAATTGCTGTTCTATTTGTAAAAAAAAAAAATCAAATAAAGTAATCGCCTATTCCTTCAGGCGGTGCCTGAACGTCTTAATGCCAAATTACTTCTCATAGACGAACGGAAGCACGAACTTTACTATTAACAATTTGCCTAACAAATAAAAAGTGGCCACCTGTGTTACTTGAATTGAGGTTTTCTCGTTCATCTCACCAGCAATGGTGTGCTTCTGAGCGTAGTTCGCCAGTCAGGCTAAGCAATGAATATTTTCAAGCAGATATGACTGGTGGACATTATCTCATTGCGCCGTCATCAAACTCCGCCTCATTAAATAATCTAGATTTTATAAATTGTAGCGTTAGCGAAACGTAATGCGCTTACCGAAGAATTTGGCATTTCTTTTTAACTGGTGATAGCACTCTTCCAAAACTACAAAGATGTACTGTCCTTGATTTCCTGGATGGTTCCAATCAATTTCTCTAAACAAAGGCCAAACAATATATGTAGTTGACAGAACACATCACCTTGTTGTCAATTTCTCTGTCAATTTCAATACTTTTAAGCAGCCATCTTGTTAAGTGGGCGGAAAGTGTTTAATGCCTCAAAATCTATTTTCTGGTCTTCGATTGAAATTAAAAAGTAATGTTAGCCAATGAAGGTTTATATTTTGATGAATAAGTTGTAAGAGAGTTTACATTTACCTACTTTTGTGCCTCAAACTTTTGTAACAAACTCAGGTGGAGTAGTTATTTCTAATTTTAAATTGACTGAAATTTTAATTAATATTAGGGAATTTTTGGCAATAATGAAAGAATTCTGGATTTTTAATAAATTCATACAGAAAAACCAAAGAATTAATTAAATAAAATAACAATCTCACATCTAACATAAATTTAACCATAATAAATATTCCGTTTTAACCTGCGGAGTTTATTTTCTTTATAGTATTAAAAGGTTATGTAGCACACAGAAATCAGAACAAGAAAATGTTAACCACTGATACATTGTGCGATGGAGCTGCGTCACAAGAAATAAAAAAAATCGTAAGAAAAATGATTCACGATAATTTTTTGCTTATAAAATTAATCTAATTTACAAATGAAATTATAGTTATATGCAGTATATTGGGGAACTATAAATTTGCATTCGGGTTACTTTTATGGTTTTGTTACAAAACCACTGTCACGCTCCTTGCATCCGAATAATTTTGTGGTCATTTATTTCTTCTCCTTAAATTATAAAATGTTAATTTTTCTATGAGTGAACACAGTTTGTTCTACACAAAAATTTGAATAAAATTTAATATTCTTTACCAAGTACAATACTATTTAACTTAATGTAGTTAATCATTAATAATAAGGATGAAAAAAAATATTTGACGATACTTTATGAATGAATGTATATGTTTCTGTTATAGGATAGAAGGAAGGTATATTCCATTCTTGAGAGTCAAGGCATTGAAATACCTCGCTACGCAGTCTTGGATAGAGATTCCACAGATCCAAAAAGTAAGTCGGAATATTTCTTTTTTACTCTCATGGCGGAAGATTTCACAATCTTGAATTAAATATGAAGTTTTTCCTGGAGTTTAGATCTAAAACTTTTTGCGATCATTGACCAGTTTTTGAAGAACTTATCAAAATATTTTTGGCCAAATATTTGACTATTTTAAAACGCGTTTGAACAAAATAAAAAGTTATCTGTGGAATATTTTTTAATGGACGTATCGTGAGAACCAAATAATTGACAAAAGTGAAGTGGCTCTCTCGGAAATTACAATCAAATTGGCAAGGTCTTTAAATCCCCGACTGGCTAGCTTTCTTAGATATTTAGACCAAGGAAGTTGGAAAATGAAAATCCTGCATCTCCATTCGCGTTGGAAAAACATAGAAATATTTAGCAGCGACAGCTATTTAACCATTACATCACTAATATCCTAGAAACTGTTCATATGTTAATATGTGAAGATTCCAAGCGGGCGGTACAACCTACCTCCAAAACTCCATAGAGAAGTTATGTTTCCTGTTTAAAGCGAGCCATTTCTTGTTAAGTATAACGATGTCGTTTGAATGAAGTTTTAGTTAGAAAGTATTTGAGATTGAACGGTTGGAGAGCTAATTTTGGGTATAAATAAGGTAAATCTTTTATTGTTAATTGAGCAAGTTATCTGTGGAGCCGTAGTACGTATGTTGTTATGTTTTTTGGGGGGGATCTCTGGAACGAATCCCCAAACGTGGATCATGGAAATGTCTTTTTGATGTATATACATGGATAAGGGAGTGACTGAAAAACGATTACAGTTCCAAATTTGTACATGGCATTTTTTTTTTAATTTGGACCAATATCAATTTTATCGGAAGTACCCAACTCTACTGTAATCATAACTAAATAATGTACCCCTTCACGCTCTCAATTAAATCGAGCCATGTAACAACTCAAATTAACCAGTTCCTTACATCCCAATTAATATTAAAATATCACACTGTGTAAATAAATTAATATCTCATTCCAGGCAGTGGCGTATCCTGGAGGCATGCAATTTAAAAAATCGTATAATTTACAAACTTTGGCTTGCGAAAATTAATTCTGTAGATTTAGATATATCTAATAAATGCCTTAACAAGATTAACTGCAATGACACATATTTTAATGATTCGTTATCAACTTGACATAAACACTATGAAGGGTGTCCGCAACTAATGTTGCACTTAACAACCACAACACACTTACTTTTAATCTCTTTGATGGTGGGACATTTTTTTAAAATTGCTCCTACTTTATTGTATATAAATATCTCAGCAGTGTTGTAACCTATTAGGCACTAAGCTGAGTCTACTTAAAATATTTTTCAATGAGCTATTATAACTTTATTTCAGCCTTCAAATGCAGATTTGATCAAATAACATAACTCATTAGTTTGAACCTGTGTTGTGCTGGTGTTTTAAATTACATTTACTACGTCAAATAATTTAGTTTGGTTGAAGGATTAACTGATTTTCACAGTAACCGGGTTGTAATGTGTCGCTATCTTCAAAAAACTGAAATATATAGCGGCTTTTAAAAACATTGATCCGAGTTTTGTTTTCAAATTGTAATTGTATATAGGCCTTTTACCACGTTTTAAGAGCGCATGTTCATCTCCTTTTTTAACGCAATTAAAGCTACCATTATTTTTGTAGAGAACGACCGGCGCCGCAGCTCTTTTGAGTGCAGATGTTTTGTGGCTCTGAATGTTTGAGCTTTAATGAACCTTGATACTGATCTAAATTAAATTTTCTTGTCGTGGGGTTTGGTGGAAGTTATTTATTTATTTTTATTTTTTTGGTTTATTTTGTCAGTGTTTATTTAAGTAGTAGAACTGGGATCAAATCTAATGAAATAGAAGATAAAAAAGATTCAAGTGCATGCCTGGTTCACGAAGAATATGCCACTGACCCCAGCATTGTTCATTTTCTTTTGATTTTTTTCTTGTAATTTTGGGCATCTTTTGTTTTTTGTTTGTTTGTTTATTTTTAAAAAAATTTAGATCATGAACTAATAGAATCCGAAGATCATGTAGAAGTTAATGGTGTAGTTTTCAACAAACCTTTTGTGGAGAAACCGGTCTCCGCTGAGGACCACAATATCTACATTTACTATCCTACGTCGGCAGGCGGAGGTTCACAGCGTCTTTTTAGGAAGGTTGGTAATTTTTCTTTTCATTTAATAATTAACCATACAAGAACAAAAAAAAAGAGCAGGATTTCACAGTTATTTTTTCATAGGTGCTAACTTAGTTCTTAAGGGAGGAATATCATTACCATAAGAAGTAACTTCTTGTTTTCTTGCCCTGGCAAGTCTATGTACGCTAGTCTAAAGTAACAACTTAGAAAAATTATTTATGATAATTATCTTAAGTCGCAACCACCAGGAACTCAAGTTTAAAAACAATCTCAAGGCTCCTAATTAGAGGAAGTATCGCGGTAGTAATAAGTAGATTCGAAATTCATCAACAATTCAGGTTTATCAGATCAATTACTACTCAGTTTCCCTAACTTCTAATTGGCAATCACTATTTTCTTTTAAAGTTATATAAGTATAAATATTGTATTTTATTCTTTTATTTAGCAAAAATTTAGTCAGGAAACTACCATGATAAGCTTTTTGCTTTTATAACCAGTATTCACACAAGGTGTATCTGGAGACATTGCTAAATTGCTACAGAAGAAGCAAGCGCCCATTTGCTTAGACAAAGCATAACTTATCGAAGGCTAGTGATGGGGCCCCTCTTCCTATAATTAATAGAATTTACTTTATCCGATAAGTCGCTCCCTCGTAAGGAGAATTTTTTTGGCCATTGTAAATATTTAATAAACGACTACTGCACACTTTTTTGACAGAACTAATATATGTGTTTTTATAGATTGGCAGTCGAAGCAGTGTTTACTCTCCAGAGTCGAGAGTCAGAAAAACTGGATCATTCATCTATGAAGATTTCATGCCAACAGATGGAACAGATGTTAAGGTAAAATTCGGAGCTATGTCAGAAATGAGCGAAGGAGAAAATTGAAGCTAAAGTCTTTATGTAATTTTGCAAAACACTGAATTTCAAATTTCAATATCTCGCTTTACCATCACCACAACATAATGAAAACCTACACAAATGTAGACAATACTAGCGCCTATATACTGATAAAATACAAACTCTAACTGTCTGTTAGTTTAGGAGAAAATTGAGGCTAAAGTTTTCACAGTTTGCAAAACACTGAATTTCAAATCACAATATTTCCTTCCACAGTCATCAAAACATAGTGAAAACTTACACAAATGTGTACAATACTAGTGCCTATATACAGATAAAATATAAACCCAAACGGTCTGTTAGTTTAGGAGAAAATTGTGGCTACAGTTTTCATAGTTTGTAAAACACTGAATTTCAAATCAAAATATTTCCTTCCACAGTCATCAAAACATAGTGAAAACTTACACAAATGTAGACAATTCTAGTGCCTATATACGCGTAAAATACAAACTCTAACTGTCAGTTAGTTTAGCAGAAAATTGAGGCTAAAATTTTCCTTTGTTCAATACAGCCTTAATTTAAGTTTGCAATATCTCACTTTATATCGACAGATTATTATGAAAACTTATAAATTCATCTACTTTAAGAGGTAATATTAAATTTTTGAGTACATTTCTTTAGAGGGTTGAAGGAAATTTCACGAGTCGTTACAGTACTTTTCATTAATAGATCAAAGATAAATGAATACATTAGTTTTTATTGAGGGGGATAAGAGAGGTTATGCCATGTTTACATTACTTTCTCGAATGGGGGCAGAAATTACTGCGTTTACAGTATTTCTTACTACGAAGGGAAGAAGAGATTTAATACTTAATACTTTTTCGCTTTTATGTTTGCAATTAACACTATATTTATTGTAAGGATATTTAGAAAAATAATGTACTAATAGTTAAAATGATTTGACAGGTATACACAGTTGGTCCAGATTATGCGCATGCAGAAGCTAGAAAGTCGCCCGCATTAGATGGAAAAGTTGAGAGAGATAGCGAGGGTAAAGAAATAAGATATCCGGTAATATTAAGTAATGCTGAGAAACTTATCTCCAGAAAAGTTTGTCTAGCATTTAAACAAACAGTTTGTGGATTTGATTTATTAAGGTATACAAAAAAAAATCAAAAAATGTATACATTGAATTTGACCTTTAAAAGAATATTAATATAAAATACATTTTTTTATTATTTCATTTAGGGCGAATGGTAAATCATTTGTTTGTGATGTTAATGGATTTAGTTTTGTGAAAAATTCAAATAAATATTATGATGATTGTGCCAAAATACTTGGCAATATGATATTAAGAGAATTAGCACCAACCTTACATATACCGTGGTCAGTACCATTCCAGCTTGATGATCCACCAATTGTGCCTACAACTTTTGGAAAAATGTGAGTAATGTTATTAAAAGAACTTAAACGTTAAATTCATTTTTTACACGAGTTATAGATAAATCAAGAACTTTATTAGCAGCAGAAATGAAAAACCTTTTCAGGACTTGATCATATAAATGATTTTCTTAGATATGTTTGCCAAAAAAACAAAAAAGAAAATTGGGAAATGCAAAATGGGCGGAGTTGTTTTATTGTCCTTGACCTATTCCTCGCTAAATTCAATCTTTATTATAAATATTTTACGGTCACTAAAAGCTAATACAAATTCTTACCATTTGTGAAATTAAAAAATAACCTGGTTAGGGTCACACTTTAATGTTGTTTGTTTTCATCGTTCTTGTGTCATGCATTGAGGTTGATGGTACACTTGTTTTAATTTTTTTAGAAACAGTATTTAAAAGTAAGTAATAAAACTCATTTTTATGACATCTATTTTTATTGATAAACGCGTAAGTAAACATAAATTGTTCTATTCTGAATTGTACACAATAATTATATCTAAACTTCCTTAAATAATTACCTATATTTAGTTTTAAAAAAACAGAAACAAATGTATTCAAACAAAAAATTTAATTTTCCATATAAACCCTGTATGAACCAGTAGCTCAGAAATCTCGCAATTAAGTATATATAAAACGGAAGATTATTCTGCTTAAGTAATGGATTTTTTTTTTAATTTAGGATGGAGCTGAGGTGTGTAGTTGCTGTGATAAGACATGGTGATCGGACTCCTAAACAAAAGATGAAAGTGGAAGTTAGACATCCTAAGTAAGTTTGGTTATTTGACGTATTTGATCATAATGCAAAAGAAATTGGTACGAAGATATTTCGCGTGGGGACCACATTACGCAAGTTTAGTCGAATAGAGGAACAAAGTTCACAAGATAAATTTGATCAGAAGATAGAGCAAGTCTGTCTGCTAAGGTGTTGCAGATAGAGCAAGGAACTGTCTCCTAAGGTTTTGCAGCCCAAGGGTTCATTTCACCAACCCATTGAATGTCGGAATTGGAATAGCTTCCCGAAGTACTTTGGCGCGGCCATAGTTGACTGAATACGCGGAATAAGACGTGTAAATGGGTATATTTTCAAATATACACTTTAGGAAGAAATAATCTTATTCTAAGTGAGTGCATATTTGGCGAATGTGCGGGCACCAACATGGGATTACATGCAAGTCATCGCAAGTAGTTACCGTACTATTATAATTGTAAATCGTTGCAGCAAGTTACAGTCGTTTTTATAACAGAGTTTTCCCCTCTGGCCTTATGATGCCAAGTATATAATATCGCAACCCAACGATTGTAACACAAATAAGCAGGATCTAGAAGCTCAAGTTTCCTTCACTTGCTAACACAGTTTGCACAGGCCTTCATATACTCAAACCTACTCAATAAAAGAGAAGAGACCCAACCCCCTTGCAGTACTAAAAAAAGTTATGCCTACGTACAAGTTCCAGGGTTTTCTTCCATGCTAGAAACCTCGTATCACAAAGTAGCGATTACAGCGCTAGTGGGATGGAAACTAAAAAAATATTATCTTTCTACATTGACGTATCTTCTATTTTCAGATTTTTTGAAATATTTGAAAAATACGGTGGGCAAGTGAATGGCCATGTGAAATTGAAAAGACCAAAACAGTTGCAAGAAGTTTTAGATATAGCTAGATTTTTATTGAATGAAATAGAGTTACGAGGAATACCAGAACTTGCGGAAAAACAAGCTAAACTAGAACAATTAAAGAGTGTTCTGGAAATGTAAGTTGTTATTTTCTTTTGATTATTGTAAAAAACAAATAAAACCACGATGATGTTTCTTTTTCTATTGTGATGATATTTTACAAGGTACGGTCATTTTTCTGGCATCAATCGTAAAGTGCAGATGAAGTATCAACCAAAAGGACGACCAAAAAGTTCTAGCAGCGATGATGGTGAGAATCAAAGTAGGATATTAATTTTGTTTTGTTTAATTCAATTTAATTTTTTGCTGATGATCATACTAGTATGGTTCAAAATTGCTTATTTAGTAGTTGTTTTTTTTGTTTTTGTTTTGAAATAGTTTCACTTTAAGTAACACAGTAAGTATTAGGTTCACTGATGCTTTCATACCGGAAGAAAAATTACTGCATTTTTACAAATAAATAAAGAAAAAAGCCTTGGAAAATCGTAATAAAATTACAATGTTTTCTAGTTTAAAATTACATTTAGTGGCCGGTCGTTCTAGTAGAGTAGCAATGGAAGTCACATCTATTGAATGGTCTTTAATCTGTTGACATCTTATCCGCCAACATCAGTGACAATTCTTGTTACCTCAGGCGAAATCAAAACGGATATTTTCGGTGAAAGCTAACATCATAATAATATAATAATCATATAACATGAACTCATTATCTTAATTTGTACTTATTAAAAAACAAAAAAAATTATTCCATGCATGAGATTTGCTTTGCTGTTTATTTATATGCACCATGTTATAGAACAATTTATAAAATTTGTGCAGATGGACCAAGGGAACCGAGTTTGGTGTTGATAGTGAAATGGGGCGGAGAACTAACACCAGCAGGTAGGATACAGGCTGAAGAATTGGGAAGGATCTTCCGGTGCATGTACCCAGGTGGACAAGGTAGACACTATACCGGTTAGTTTCATTTTTCGTTACATTTTTCTCACGCTGCTGCTTCCGACGAACATCCTTATTTCCGCCGAGTGATTAATTAAAATCCTTTTTCAGTCCTTTGTTTTTTATTTTTATTTTTTGTAAAAAATAATGACGTTCACAAAGAAATTGAAAACAGATTGCCTAGCTTTCAAACATTCTCATTTATAAATTAGCAATAATTTATTGGAAAAGGCACCTACCCCTCCCTCACTTCATGTATTAACTTTGTTATAGTTTTTGATTTTTGTTTATTTAATAATTCTCAATTTTTTTTTACTAGTAATCTTGTTTTTGAGTTATAATATTTTCGATTGTATATATTTTGTTTAAAAAAAGAAACACCACGGAGATTTACCGTCGGCATAATAATTATCGGATTAAGTGAATAATATACTGCAATAGTCAATACTTAGTTTTTTTTTTTCATTTTATTAATTTTGTTCTGTTAGAATAAGTACCACGTTTTTCCTGTATGCGTATTGCAAATAGTGAGCGCTCTAGTTGCAACTTGCTTAGTTCCCTAAACGGCTGGTGTAAACATTTAGGTAGAGATGACTGATATGGCTTAATTTTTCTTGATTTATACTTAGACCCGTAAGCTTTACTTTGGTTAGTAATTGAAAGGAGCTATGAAATTGGCAAGTGTAGCTTTGCTTAACAACTTAGGCTATCAATGGTTAAGATAAATTTTCAGATTTTATTCAGCATGAAAAAAGTCGATGATTAGGCAACTTTAATTGCGTATTATTTTTTTCTTTTTTTAAAAAAACTTTAATTGCTTCGGATTTTTCGCAATAATCAGTCTCTGGATGAAATGAATCAAATTTGAAGTGGTTAAAAGTGCCGGCACCTTGGCTCTGAATTTGTATTTTCTGTTATACCTGTACATTTTCGAGCAGTCTGCTCCTTTGTTTTCAACTAGGAAGAAATGAGCGAATGAATTAAAATTTTGCCGTATTAGTCTTGAAGATGATCTGCTTAAATGACGTCTTAAACTCCAATAATAGATGAATACCCATTCCCCCTCATACCAAAAAATCGAAACATCAAAGTCAGGGATAATACTGCACCAAAAAATGTATGTCAAAATGGTCTTGTTCAATAATTTCTAATATCTTAAAGGGATTCCTTTTAATCTATTAATAACATAGAAGCAGGTTGAAACAATAACTGGTGAATTGTATACTATATTTCTTTACTTTCTGTTATCTTCTGGGTATCAGATGGGCGCACACATAACTTCCACTTGGATCTGTTCGGATTTACTGTTCTGTGTTAAAGACTCGGAATTCTTATGCTCTCATTTGACTGGTACAGGAGAATGTTCCATGAAACCTGAAGAGTTAGCTTTTCTATTAAAGATTGTTTGATTTTTATTTCTTATTTAAAGATGAGGTACCTGGTCTTATCAAGATTTCGGTGTACAGACTGGCCAAATCGAGAGCCGTCATTTCCTTCAATTTTACTAATTCATTTGATCGGTGTTTTTTTTTTGTGAATGTCATATTTGATCATTCTTAAGATTGTTGTACACTAACATCTGTTTGGCTTCATGTAGTGACTAACAAACCACATATGTAATATTGTAATATGCAAACTGTAATTGTGTTATTCTTTTTGTCCTGAAGTCACTTTAAAGGATTTTGGAATTGGTATGTACAAGGTTAAGCTTTATATATAGTTGGAACATCCAGTTTTTCTTTCATAAAGGCGCTTTTTCATCTCTACGAAATATGGGATGTTTCACTCATTTCTGTTTCGGATTTCTGTTTGTAGCCATCTATACTGGATGATCTTATCTTCAAGGAAGATTGCCAAAGTAGTAGGGAAATGGGGATTCTGGCACACGTAAAATGTGCACCTTTTTTGTGCAAAATGGCCGCCATCCCAACTCCGCCCACAACCTACACCACCCATACTTATTGAAGAATCATCGAATTCAACAAGAGTATCGGCCACGCCCCCCCCCCTTTATTGACTAATCATCGAATTCGACGAGGGCTTTAGGCCACGCCCCCTACCCTCTCCTTATTGATCAATAAGGGCCCCATTTCACAGCAAAACAATGACCCAAAAAAATTTCAACTCTCAATATCATCTCAAGTAATGGATCTGTCCTCAAGAAAACTATAGCATACTACTCAGTAAAACAGAGTGTGTAAGAGCAAAAAATTTCATACGAATAATCTGTTGTTTACTGTGGGAATTATAAGGGCCCAATTTCACAGCAAAACCATGACCCAAAAAAATTTCAACTCTCAATATCTTCTCAACTAATGGATCTGTACTCAAGAAAACTATAGCGTGCTACTCAGTAAAACAGAGTGCGTAAGAGCAGAAAATTTCATACGAATAATCAGTTGTTTACTGTGGGAGTTATGAAGGCCCCATTTCACAGCAAAACCATAACCCAAAAATATTTCAACTCTCAATATCTTCTCAACTAATATATCTGTACTCAAGAAAACTATAGCGTACTACTCAGTAAAACAGAGTGTGTAAGAGCAGAAAGTTTCATACGAATAATCTGTTGTTTACTATGGGCCCCATTTCACAGCAAAACCATGACCCAAAAAGCTTTCAGTAATCAATATCTTCTCAACTAATGGATCTGTACTCAAAAAAACTATAGCGTGCTACTCAGTAAAACAGAGTGTGTAAGAGCAGAAAATTTCATACGAATAATCAGTTGTTTACTGTGGGAGTAATAAGGGCCCAATTTCACAGCAAAACCATGACCCAAAAAAATTTCAACTCTCAATATCTTCTCAACTAATGGATCTGTACACAAGAAAACTATAGCATACTACTCAGTAAAACAGAGTATGTAAGAGCAGAAAAGTTCATACGAATAATCACTTGTTTACTGTGGGGGTTATAAGGGCCCCATTTCACAGCAAAACCATGACCCAAAAAAATTTCAACTCTCAATATCATCTAGAGTAATGGATCTCTACTCAAGAAAACTATAGCATACAACTCAGTAAAACAGAGTGTGTAAGAGCACAAAAATTTTATACGAGTAATCTGTTGTTTTCTGTGGGAATTATAAGGGCCCAATTTCACAGCGAAACCATGACCCAAAAAAATTTCAACTATCAATATCTTCTCAACTAATGGATCTGTACTCAAGAAAACTATAGCGTACTACTCAGTAAAACGGAGTGTGTAAGAGCAGAAAATTTCATACGAATAATCAGTTGTTTACTGTGGGAAATATAAGGGCCCAATTTCACAGCGAAACCATGACCCAAAAAAATTTCAACTCTCAATATCTTCTCAACTAATGGATCTGTACACAAGAAAACTATAGCATACTACTCAGTAAAACAGAGTATGTAAGAGCAGAAAGTTTCATACGAATAATCTGTTGTTTACTGTGGGAATTATAAGGGCCCCATTTCACAGCAAAACCATGACCCAAAAAAATTTCAACTCTCAATATCTTCTCAACTAATAGATCTGTCCTCAAGAAAACTATAGCATACTACTCAGTAAAACAGAGTGTGTAAGAGCAGAAAATTTTATACGAATAATCGGTTGTTTATTGTGGGAATTATAAGGGCCCAATTTCACAGCAAAACCATGACCCAAAAAAATTTCAACTCTCAATATCTTCTCAACTAATGGATCTGTACTCAAGAAAACTATAGCGTGCTACTCAGTAAAACGGAGTGTGTAAGAGCAGAAAATTTCATACGAATAATCAGTTGTTAACTGCGGGAGTTATAAAGGCCCCATTTCACAGCAAAACCATGACCCAAAAAAATTTCAACTCTCAATATCTTCTCAACTAATGGATCTGTACTCTAGAAAACTATAGCGTGCTACTCAGTAAAACGGAGTGTGTAAGAGCAGAAAATTTCATACGAATAATCAGTTGTTAACTGCGGGAGTTATAAAGGCCCCATTTCACAGCAAAACCATGACCCAAAAAAATTTCAACTCTCAATATCTTCTCAACTAATGGATCTGTACTCAAGAAAACTATAGCGTGCTACTCAGTAAAACGGAGTGTGTAAGAGCAGAAAATTTCATACGAATAATCAGTTGTTTACTGTGGGAAATATAAGGGCCCAATTTCACAGCAAAACCATGACCCAAAAAAATTTCAACTCTCAATATCTTCTCAACTAATGGATCTGTACTCAAGAAAACTATAGCGTGCTACTCAGTAAAACGGAGTGCGTAAGAGCAGAAAATTTTATACGAATAATCTGTTGTTTATTGTGGGAATTATAAGGGCCCAATTTCACAGCAAAACCATGACCCAAAAAAATTTCAACTCCCAATATCTTCTCAACTAATGGATCTGTACTCAAGAAAACTATAGCGTGCTACTCAGTAAAACGGAGTGTGTAAGAACAGAAAATTTCATACGAATAATCAGTTGTTTACTGTGGGAATTATAAGGGCCCCATTTCACAGCAAAACCATGACCCAAAAAAATTTCAACTCTCAATATCTTCTCAACTAATGGATCTGTACTCAAGAAAACTATAGCGTGCTACTCAGTAAAACGGAGTGCGTAAGAGCAGAAAGTTTCATACGAATAATCTGTTGTTTACTATGGGCCCTATTTCGCAGCAAAACCATGACCCAAGAAAATTTCAACTCTCAATATCTTCTCAACTAATGGATCTGTACTCAAGAAAACTATAGCATACTACTCAGTAATACAGAGTGTGTAAGAGCAGAAAATTTCATACGAATAATCAGTTGTTTACTGTGGGAATTATAATTTCCCCATTTCACAGCAAAACCATGACCCAAAAAAATTTCAACTCTCAATATCTTCTCAACTAATAGATCTGTCCTTAAGAATACTATAGCATACTACTCAGTAAAACAGAGTGTGTAAGAGCAGCAAATTTCATACGAATAATCTGTTGTTTACTGTGGGAATTATAAGGGCCTAATTTCACAGCAAAACCGAGACCCAAAAAAATTTCAACACTCAATATCTTCTCAACTAATGGATCTGTACTCAAGAAAACTATAGCGTGCTACTCAGTAAAACGGAGTGCGTAAGAGCAGAAAGTTTCATACGAATAATCTGTTGTTTACTATGGGCCCCATTTCACAGCAAAACCATGACCCAACAAAATTTCAACTCTCAATATCTTCTCAACTAAAGGATCTGTACTCAAGAAAACTATACCATACTACTCAGTAAAACAGAGTGTGTAAGAGCAGAAAATTTCATACGAATAATCAGTTGTTTACTGTGGGAGTTATAAGGGCCCCATTTCACAGCAAAACAATGACCCAAAAAAATTTCAACTGTCAATATCGTATGTATGTAGTTGTAGGTCAAGGAACATCAATTAGTAAAGGTACTAAAAAGCACCCGGTTTCTCGAGTTACCCTATTGTACGATGTGAAAGGTAAATCTACAGTCAGCCGACGAATGGAGCCATGTACAGTACTTTCCTCTGCGGAAGAATATTTTTTTTAGTTTTGTGGATCACGTCGGTTGCCAGAGCTGGGTTTTCCGTCACTAAAAGCCATTTACTGATGAGTGTGTGGCAACTTATTAAAAAACTAGATATACCGATCCCTTTCAATAATAACTTACCAGGTGAATCTGGGTAGAAAGCATTCCGGAACCGTCATTCTATTATTGCATCTCCGGTAGGATAGTTGTATAAGGGTTGATCGTCAATAACCATGAAAAAGCGTAATGTTGAAAAATATTACATTATTTAGGTAAGCCAATTTAAAAACCGATTGTTATTAATTATGAATAAGACTGATTTTTTTGTTAAAAATCTAAGTGGAACAGTGATTTAGGTATTTTGAATTTTTTAGGTCGTTTCAGGAATATACTTGTTGTCAATCACTGGTCCCACCCCATGTCAAACACTGGTACCACCGAAAATTCGGTATGTCAATAACCGTGCTATTGAAATACTTTAAAAAAGTAATAATTTTTGGTTGACATAAAAATCGAATTTACTGAATACATAATACAATCTAAAGGAGCGGCACAATTGTACCAACCAACACCTGGAGCCAAAATAACGGAAGATATTCTAAACGAAACTCGATTTTTTTCTTAAACTCTAAATTACCGGTCCCTTCACCCTATTTGTTTGTGTGAGTGCTTTTTTAAACTCATTTTTCGAAAAAAATAAGCATACGCTTAAAAAAACTCTTTACGAGTCTGTTGTTTTTTTTAAACTTCTCTGTCATAAACCTATTTATTTCAAACATTATTCTGAACAAAATTATTATTTAACAGTTCTGAGATCTGAGTATATCTATACCGATTTAAATCTTTAGATCTTTTAAAACGATTCCTCTTTTTTTTCTGATGGTGCGGATTTCAGCCTCGTCAAATTGGATGATAGGTAGGGGTAGAATGGTGCTGATGGGTATGGCTTACAGCTTCGTTGAACTCGATGATTACCCGGATAGATTTGGAGGAGTTTGGAAACTGTAAGGTTATCCAGAAGGGCCAAAATCACAATTTAAAAAAACTGAGCGTAGTAAAATGAAAAATTGAGTTCAAAGCCGTGAACGAGTAAGTACAAGAAAAAGATGATGTGGCACCTTAGGGCATAAAGATGGCAAGATTACGGTGTTGATACATCTTTAAGGAAAGGAGAGATATAAAAGATGATAAGGATGATCTGAATCGTTGAGTTTTAGACAGAATATGAGCAGGCAAAGATCTTTCATGAAATTTCATTATGTTCCCACTTTCACGCCTGTGAAAGCGCCTGCTTTTTAAGCCAAACTGAATTCGAAGTAAAAGTAGCTGTTCATGTTTAGTGAAGTTATCACTGTTTAGCTGGATTTTCATTATTATTTATTTTCATTAAAACCATAAGGTAAATTACTTCAAATTAATCTCCCTTTCATTATATTAGATGTTTCAATAAGTTCCTCATGAATGTCATGACGTATAAGATACTAATTACATTTTTTTAAAAATAATTCCATTTATTAGGTTTTTATTTAAACTTTGCATAATACTAACTGAATTATTAATATTAATAATCGATGAAATAATATTAAGTTAGGTTGGTGTAGGCTGTATAGTGGAGTGTCTATTCTCCGATATAGTTTAGATGCAAGGAACCTTTGATGTTGCACACCTTTACAAATAAAAAAAAAAGACAAATAAAATAATACTAATTTATAAATGACATTTCTAGAACTGCGAAATTACTTTAATATTTATTTAATTAGTTGATTAATTACCCAACACATAACGGCAAAGAAATTGCCTTTATAGAAGTTATTCTTTCAAAAAGAACCACGTTCAGCAACTATTTAAATTTGCGAGGTAGGGTTAGTTAAAATGAAAAGTTTTAATAATACATGAATAAATAAAATTCTTCAAATGTGAGGTTATGGAAATAAATAAGCCTCCTCACAAATTAGCAAAGCTAATTTGCAAATCAAATTGAAGGAAAGTCGACAGTTAGCAGTTTGCTTGGTATAAACTTCTTTATTTTGCAAGATGCTTAGAAATTGGTAAATTTTGATGCTATTTTTTTTTTTTAGTTTATTAGTTTAAAATTTCTAGCTCTTTTTAGTAGAGGGAAAATGGAGGTTCTGGCGCACCTAAATTGTGCCAGATCCAAACACCTCCAAATCTGTCCGGGTAATCATCGAGTTCAACGAAGCTGGAAGCCATACCCATCAGCACCATTCTACCCCTACCTGTCATCGAATTTGACGAGGCTGAAATCCGCACCATCAGAAAAAAAAGAGGAATCGTTTTAAAAGATCTAAAGATTTAAATCGGTATAGATATACTCAGATCTCAGAACTGTTAAATAATAATTTTGTTCAGAATAATGTTTGAAATAAATAGGTTTATGACAGAGAAGTTTAAAATTAACAACAGATTCGTAAAGGGTTTTTTTAAAAGTATGCTTATTTTTTTCGAAAAATGAGTTTAAAAAAGCACTCACACAAACAAATAGGGTGAAGGGACCGGTAATTTAGAGCTTAAGAAAAAAATCGAGTTTCGTTTAGAATATCTTCTATTATTTTGGCTCCAGGTGTTGATTGGTACAATTGTGCCGCTCCATTAGATTGTATTATGTATTCAGTAAATTCTATTTTTATGTCAACCAAAAATTATTACTTTTTTAAAGTATTTCAATGACCCGGTGATTGACATACCGAATTTTCGGTGGTACCAGTGTTTGGCATGGGGTGGGACCAGTGATTGACAACAAGTATATTCCTGAAATGACCTAAAAAATTCAAAATACCTAAATCACTGTTCCACTTAGATTATTAACAAAAAAATCAGTCTTATTCATAATTAATAACAATCGGTTTTTAAATTGGCCTACCTAAATATTGAAAATATTGATTACTGAAATTTTTTTGGGTCATGGTTTTGCTGTGAAATGGGGCCCATAGTAAACAACAGTCTATTCGTATGAAACTTTCTGCTCTTACACACTCCGTTTTACTGAGTAGCACACTATAGTTTTCATGAGTACAGATCCATTAGTTGAGAAGATATTGAGAGTTGACATTTTTTTGGGTCATTGTTTTGCTGTGAAATGGGGCCCATAGTAAACACCAGATTATTCGTATGAAACTTTCTGCTCTTCCACACTCCGTTTTACTGAGTAACACGCTATAGTTTTCTTCAGTACAGATCCATTAGTTGAGAACATATTGAGAGTTGAATTTTTTTTGGGTCATGGTTTTGCTGTGAAATTAGGCCCTTATAATTTCCACAGAAAACAACAGATTATTCGTATAAAATTTTGTGCTCTTACACACTCTGTTTTACTGAGTAGTATGCTATAGTTTTCTTCAGGACAGATCTATTAGTTGAGAAGATATTGAGAGTTGAAATTTTTTTGGGTCATGGTTTTGCTGTGAAATGGGGCCCATAGTAAACACCAGATTATTCGTATGAAACTTTCTGCTCTTCCACACTCCGTTTTACTGAGTAACACGC
The DNA here is from genome assembly GCF_049639745.1 of Rhodnius prolixus. Classification (NCBI taxonomy): domain Eukaryota; kingdom Metazoa; phylum Arthropoda; class Insecta; order Hemiptera; family Reduviidae; genus Rhodnius; species Rhodnius prolixus. Next base: position 1,000,110 of record NW_027411627.1, on the reverse strand, counting down.
TATAGTTTTCTTCAGTACAGATCCATTAGTTGAGAACATATTGAGAGTTGAATTTTTTTTGGGTCATGGTTTTGCTGTGAAATTGGGCCCTTATAATTTCCACAGAAAACAACAGATTATTCGTATAAAATTTTGTGCTCATACACACTCTGTTTTACTGAGTAGTATGCTATAGTTTTCATGAGGACAGATCTATTAGTTGAGAAGATATTGAGAGTTGAAATTTTTTTGGGTCATGGTTTTGCTGTGAAATGGGGTCTTTAAAATTCCCACAGTAAACAACAGATTATTCGTATGAAACTTTCTACTCTTGCACACTCTGTTTTACTGAGTAGTATGCTATAGTTTTCTTGAGTACAGATCCATTAGTTGAGAAGATATTGATTACTGAAATTTTTTTGGGTCATGGTTTTGCTGTTAAATAGGGCCCTTAAAATTCCCACAGTAAACAACAGATTATTCGTATGAAACTTTCTACTCTTGCACACTCTGTTTTACTGAGTAGCACGCTATAGTTTTCTTGAGTAAAGATCCATTAGTTGAGAAGATATTGAGAGTTAAAATTTTTTTGGGTCATGGTTTTGCTGTGAAATGGGGCCTTTAAAATTCCCACAGTAAACAACAGATTATTCGTATGAAACTTTCTACTCTTGCACACTCTGTTTTACTGAGTAGTATGCTATAGTTTTCTTGAGTACAGATCCATTAGTTGAGAAGATATTGATTACTGAAATTTTTTTGGGTCATGGTTTTGCTGTGAAATGGGGCCTTCATAACTCCCACAGTTAACAACTGATTATTCGTATGAAATTTTCTGCAGTTACACACTCCGTTTTACTGAGTAGCACGCTATAGTTTTCTTGAGTACAGATCCATTACTTGAGAAGATATTGAGAGTTGAAATTTTTTAGGGTCATGGTTTTGCTGTGAAATGGGGCCCTTAATAAACAACAGATTATTCGTATGAAACTTTCTGCTCTTACACACTCCGTTTTACTGAGTAGCACACTATAGTTTTCTTGAGTACAGATCCTATAGTTGAGGAGATATTGAGGGTTGAAATTTTTTTGGGTCATGGTTTTGCTGTGAAATGGGGCCCTTATAATTCCCACAGTAAACAACTGATTATTCGTATGAAATTTTCTGCTCTTACACACTCCGTTTTACTGAGTAGCATGCTATAGTTTTCTTGAGTACAGATCCATTAGTTGAGAAGATATTGAGAGTTGAAATTTTTTTGGGTCATGGTTTTGCTGTGAAATTGGGCCTTTATAACTCCCACAGAAAACAACTGATTATTCGTACAAAATTTTCTGCTCTTACACACTCTGTTTTACTGAGTAGTATGCTATAGTTTTCTTGTGTACAGATCCATTAGTTGAGAAGATATTGAGAGATCAAATTTTTTTGGGTGATGGTTTTGCTGTTAAATAGGGCCCTTAAAATTCCCACCATTAACAACAGATTATTCGTTTGAAACTTTCTACTCTTGCACACTCTGTTATACTGAGTAGTATGCTATAGTTTTCTTGAGTACTGATCCATTAGTTGAGATGTTATTGAGAGTTGAAGTTTTTTTGGGTCATAGTTTTGCTGGGAAATAGGGCCCTTATAATTCCCACAGAAAACAACAGATTATTCGTATGAACTTTTCTGCTCTTACATACTCTGTTTTACTGAGTAGTATGCTATAGTTTTCTTGTGTACAGATCCATTAGTTGAGAAGATATTGAGAGATCAAATTTTTTTGGGTCATGGTTTTGCTGTTAAATAGGGCCCTTAAAATTCCCACAATTAACAACAGATTATTCGTTTGAAACTTTCTACTCTTGCACACTCTGTTTTACTGAGTAGTATGCTATAGTTTTCTTGAGTACAGATCCATTAGTTGAGATGATATTGAGAGTTGAAGTTTTTTTGGGTCATAGTTTTGCTGGGAAATAGGGCCCATAGTAAACAATGGATTATTCGTATGAAAATTTCTGCTCTTACACACTCGGTTTTACTGAGTTGCACGCTATAGTTTTCTTGAGTACAGATCCATTAGTTGAGAAGATATTGAGAGTTAAAAATTTTTTGGGTCATGGTTTTGCTGTGAAATGGGGCCCTTATACTTCCCACAGAAAACAACAGATTATTCGTATAAAATTTTGTGCTCTTACACACTCTGTTTTACTGAGTTGTATGCTATAGTTTTCTTGAGTACAGATCCATTACTTGAGATGATATTGAGAGTAGAAATTTTTTTGAGTCATGGTTTTGCTGTGAAATGGGGCCCTTATAACCCCCACAGTAAACAACTGATTATTCGTATGAACTTTTCTGCTCTTACATACTCTGTTTTACTGAGTAGTATGCTATAGTTTTCTTGTGTACAGATCCATTAGTTGAGAAGATATTGAGAGATCAAATTTGTTTGGGTCATGGTTTTGCTGTTAAATAGGGCCCTTAAAATTCCCACAATTAACAACAGATTATTCGTATGAAACTTTCTACTCTTGCAAACTCTGTTTTACTGAGTAGTATGCTATAGTTTTCTTGAGTACAGATCCATTAGTTGAGAAGATGTTAAGAGTTAAAATTTTTTTGGGTCATGGTTTTGCTGTGAAAGTGGGCCCTTATAATTCCCACAGTAAACAAGTGATTATTCGTATGAAATTTTCTGCTCTTACACACTCTGTTTTACTGAGTAGTATGCTATAGTTTTCTTGAGTACAGATCCATTAGTTGAGAAGATATTGAGAGTTGAAGTTTTTTTGGGTCATAGTTTTGCTGTGAAATAGGGCCCATAGTAAACAACGGATTATTCGTATGAAAATTTCTGCTCTTACACACTCCGTTTTACTGAGTAGACAGCTATAGTTTTCTTGAGTACAGATCCATTAGTTGAGAAGATATTGAGAGTTGAAATATTTTTGGGTCATGGTTTTGCTGTGAAATGGGGCCTTTAAAATTCCCACAGTAAACAACAGATTATTCGTATGAAAGTTTCTACTCTTGCACACTCTGTTTTACTGAGTAGTATGCTATAGTTTTCTTGAGTACAGGTCCATTAGTTGAGAAGATATTGATTATTGAAATTTTTTTGGGTCATGGTTTTGCTGTGAAATGGGGCCTTCATAACTCCCACAGTTAACAACTGATTATTCGTATGAAATTTTCTGCTCTTACACACTCCGTTTTACTGAGTAGTATGCTATAGTTTTCTTGTGTACAGATCCATTAGTTGAGAAGATATTGAGAGATCAATTTTTTTGGGTCATGGTTTTGCTGTTAAATAGGGCCCTTAAAATTCCCACAATTAACAACAGATTATTCGTTTGAAACTTTCTACTCTTGCACACTCTGTTTTACTGAGTAGTATGCTATAGTTTTCTTGAGTACAGATCCATTAAATGAGATGATATTGAGAGTTGAAGTTTTTTTGGGTCATAGTTTTGCTGAGAAATAGGGCCCATAGTAAAAAACGGATTATTCGTATGAAAATTTCTGCTCTTACACACTCCGTTTTACTGAGTAGACAGCTATAGTTTTCTTGAGTACAGATCCATTAGTTGAGAAGATATTGAGAGTTGAAATTTGTTTTGGTCATGGTTTCGCTGTGAAATTGGGCCCTTATAATTCCCACAGAAAACAACAGAGTATTCGTATAAAATTTTGTGCTCTTACACACTCTGTTTTACTGAGTTGTATGCTATAGTTTTCTTGAGTACAAATCCATTACTTGAGATGATATTGAGAGTTGAAATTTTTTTTAGTCATGGTTTTGCTGTTAAATAGGGCCATTAAAATTCCCACAATTAACAACAGATTATTCGTTTGAAACTTTCTACTCTTGCAAACTCTGTTTTACTGAGTAGTATGCTATAGATTTCTTGAGTACAGATCCATTAGTTGAGATGATATTGAGAGTTGAAGTTTTTCTGGGTCATAGTTTTGCTGTGAAATAGGGCCCATAGTAAACAACGGATTATTCGTATGAAAATTTCTGCTCTTACACACTCCGTTTTACTGAGTAGACAGCTATAGTTTTCTTAAGTACAGATCCATTAGTTGAGAAGATATTGAGAGTTGAAATTTGTTTTGGTCATGGTTTCGCTGTGAAATTGGGCCCTTATAATTCCCACAGAAAACAACAGAGTATTCGTATAAAATTTTGTGCTCTTACACACTCTGTTTTACTGAGTTGTATGCTATAGTTTTCTTGAGTACAAATCCATTACTTGAGATGATATTGAGAGTAGAAATTTTTTTGAGTCATGGTTTTGCTGTGAAATGGGGCCCTTATAACCCCCACAGTAAACAACTGATTATTCGTATGAACTTTTCTGCTCTTACATACTCTGTTTTACTGAGTAGTATGCTATAGTTTTCTTGTGTACAGATCCATTAGTTGAGAAGATATTGAGAGATCAAATTTTTTTGGGTCATGGTTTTGCTGTTAAATAGGGCCCTTAAAATTCCCACAATTAACAACAGTATTCGTTTGAAAATTTCTACTCTTGCACACTCTGTTTTACTGAGTAGTATGCTATAGTTTTCTTGAGTACAGATCCATTAGTTGAGATGATATTGAGAGTTGAAGTTTTTTTGGGTCATAGTTTTGCTGGGAAATAGGGCCCATAGTAAACAATGGATTATTCGTATGAAAATTTCTGCTCTTACACACTCGGTTTTACTGAGTTGCACGCTATAGTTTTCTTGAGTACAGATCCATTAGTTGAGAAGATATTGAGAGTTAAAAATTTTTTGGGTCATGGTTTTGCTGTGAAATGGGGCCCTTATACTTCCCACAGAAAACAACAGATTATTCGTATAAAATTTTGTGCTCTTACACACTCTGTTTTACTGAGTTGTATGCTATAGTTTTCTTGAGTACAGATCCATTACTTGAGATGATATTGAGAGTAGAAATTTTTTTGAGTCATGGTTTTGCTGTGAAATGGGGCCCTTATAACCCCCACAGTAAACAACTGATTATTCGTATGAACTTTTCTGCTCTTACATACTCTGTTTTACTGAGTAGTATGCTATAGTTTTCTTGTGTACAGATCCATTAGTTGAGAAGATATTGAGAGATCAAATTTGTTTGGGTCATGGTTTTGCTGTTAAATAGGGCCCTTAAAATTCCCACAATTAACAACAGATTATTCGTATGAAAATTTCTGCTCTTACACACTCCGTTTTACTGAGTAGACAGCTATAGTTTTCTTGAGTACAGATCCATTAGTTGAGAAGATATTGAGAGTTGAAATTTTTTTGGGTCATGGTTTTGCTGTGAAATGGGGCCTTTAAAATTCCCACAGTAAACAACAGATTATTCGTATGAAAGTTTCTACTCTTGCACACTCTGTTTTACTGAGTAGTATGCTATAGTTTTCTTGAGTACAGGTCCATTAGTTGAGAAGATATTGATTACTGAAATTTTTTTGGGTCATGGTTTTGCTGTGAAATGGGGCCATCATAACTCCCACAGTTAACAACTGATTATTCGTATGAAAATTTCTGCTCTTACACACTCCGTTTTACTGAGTAGACAGCTATAGTTTTCTTGAGTACAGATCCATTAGTTAAGAAGATTTTGAGAATTAAAATTTTTTTGGGTCATGGTTTTGCTGTGAAATGGGGCCCTTATAATTCCCACAGTAAACAAGTGATTATTCGTATGAAATTTTCTGCTCTTACACACTCTGTTTTACTGAGTAGTATGCTATAGTTTTCTTGAGTACAGATCCATTAGTTGATAAGATATTGAGAGTAGAAATTTTTTTGGGTCATAGTTTTGCTGTGAAATAGGGCCCATAGTAAACAACGGATTATTCGTATGAAAATTTCTGCTCTTACACACTCCGTTTTACTGAGTAGACAGCTATAGTTTTCTTGAGTACAGATCCATTAGTTGAGAAGATATTGAGAGTTGAAATTTGTTTTGGTCATGGTTTCGCTGTGAAATTGGGCCCTTATAATTCCCACAGAAAACAACAGAGTGTTCGTATAAAATTTTGTGCTCCTACACACTCTGTTTTACTGAGTTGTATGCTATAGTTTTCTTGAGTACAAATCCATTACTTGAGATGATATTGAGAGTTGAAATTTTTTTTAGTCATGGTTTTGCTGTTAAATAGGGCCATTAAAATTCCCACAATTAACAACAGATTATTCGTTTGAAACTTTCTACTCTTGCAAACTCTGTTTTACTGAGTAGTATGCTATAGATTTCTTGAGTACATATCCATTAGTTGAGATGATATTGAGAGTTGAAGTTTTTTTGGGTCATAGTTTTGCTGTGAAATAGGGCCCATAGTAAACAACGGATTATTCGTATGAAAATTTCTGCTCTTACACACTCCGTTTTACTGAGTAGACAGCTATAGTTTTCTTGAGTACAGATCCATTAGTTGAGAAGATATTGAGAGTTGAAATTTTTTTGGGTCATGGTTTTGCTGTGAAATGGGGCCTTTAAAATTCCCACAGTAAACAACAGATTATTCGTATGAAAGTTTCTACTCTTGCACACTCTGTTTTACTGAGTAGTATGCTATAGTTTTCTTGAGTACAGGTCCATTAGTTGAGAAGATATTGATTACTGAAATTTTTTTGGGTCATGGTTTTGCTGTGAAATGGGGCCTTCATAACTCCCACAGTTAACAACTGATTATTCGTATGAAATTTTCTGCTCTTACACACTCCGTTTTACTGAGTAGTATGCTATAGTTTTCTTGTGTACAGATCCATTAGTTGAGAAGATATTGAGAGATCAATTTTTTTGGGTCATGGTTTTGCTGTTAAATAGGGCCCTTAAAATTCCCACAATTAACAACAGATTATTCGTTTGAAACTTTCTACTCTTGCACACTCTGTTTTACTGAGTAGTATGCTATAGTTTTCTTGAGTACAGATCCATTAAATGAGATGATATTGAGAGTTGAAGTTTTTTTGGGTCATAGTTTTGCTGAGAAATAGGGCCCATAGTAAACAACGGATTATTCGTATGAAAATTTCTGCTCTTACACACTCCGTTTTACTGAGTAGACAGCTATAGTTTTCTTGAGTACAGATCCATTAGTTGAGAAGATATTGAGAGTTAAAATTTGTTTTGGTCATGGTTTCGCAGTGAAATTGGGCCCTTATAATTCCCACAGAAAACAACAGAGTATTCGTATAAAATTTTGTGCTCTTACACACTCTGTTTTACTGAGTTGTATGCTATAGTTTTCTTGAGTACAAATCCATTACTTGAGATGATATTGAGAGTAGAAATTTTTTTGAGTCATGGTTTTGCTGTGAAATGGGGCCCTTATAACCCCCACAGTAAACAACTGATTATTCGTATGAACTTTTCTGCTCTTACATACTCTGTTTTACTGAGTAATATGCTATAGTTTTCTTGTGTACAGATCCATTAGTTGAGAAGATATTGAGAGATCAAATTTGTTTGGGACATAGTTTGGCTGGGAAATAAGGCCTATAGTAAACAACGGATTATTCGTATGAAAATTTCTGCTCTTACACACTCCGTTTTACTGAGTTGCACGCTATAGTTTTCTTGAGTACAGATCCATTAGTTGAGAAGATGTTGAGAATTAAAATTTTTTTGGGTCATGGTTTTGCTGTGAAATGAGGCCCTTATAATTCCCACAGTAAACAAGTGATTATTCGTATGAAATTTTCTGCTCTTACACACTCATTTTTACTGAGTAGTATGCTATAGTTTTCTTGAGTACAGATCCATTAGTTGAGAAGATATTGAGAGTAGAAATTTTTTTGGGTCATAGTTTTGCTGTGAAATAGGGCCCATAGTAAACAACGGATTATTCGTATGAAAATTTCTGCTCTTACACACTCCGTTTTACTGAGTAGACAGCTATAGTTTTCTTGAGTACAGATCCATTAGTTAAGAAGATGTTGAGAATTAAAATTTTTTTGGGTCATGGTTTTGCTGTGAAATGGGGCCCTTATAATTCCCACAGTAAACAAGTGATTATTCGTATGAAATTTTCTGCTCTTACACACTCTGTTTTACTGAGTAGTATGCTATAGTTTTCTTGAGTACAGATCCATTAGTTGATAAGATATTGAGAGTAGAAATTTTTTTGGGTCATAGTTTTGCTGTGAAATAGGGCCCATAGTAAACAACGGATTATTCGTATGAAAATTTCTGCTCTTACACACTCCGTTTTACTGAGTAGACAGCTATAGTTTTCTTGAGTACAGATCCATTAGTTGAGAAGATATTAAGAGTTGAAATTTTTTTCGGTCATGTTTTTGCTGTGAAATGGGGCCCTTAAAATTCCCACAATTAACAACAGATTATTCGTATGAAACTTTCTACTCTTGCAAACTCTGTTTTACTGAGTAGTATGCTATAGTTTTCTTGAGTACAGATCCATTAGTTGAGAAGATGTTAAGAGTTAAAATTTTTTTGGGTCATGGTTTTGCTGTGAAAGTGGGCCCTTATAATTCCCACAGTAAACAAGTGATTATTCGTATGAAATTTTCTGCTCTTACACACTCTGTTTTACTGAGTAGTATGCTATAGTTTTCTTGAGTACAGATCCATTAGTTGAGAAGATATTGAGAGTTGAAGTTTTTTTGGGTCATAGTTTTGCTGTGAAATAGGGCCCATAGTAAACAACGGATTATTCGTATGAAAATTTCTGCTCTTACACACTCCGTTTTACTGAGTAGACAGCTATAGTTTTCTTGAGTACAGATCCATTAGTTGAGAAGATATTGAGAGTTGAAATATTTTTGGGTCATGGTTTTGCTGTGAAATGGGGCCTTTAAAATTCCCACAGTAAACAACAGATTATTCGTATGAAAGTTTCTACTCTTGCACACTCTGTTTTACTGAGTAGTATGCTATAGTTTTCTTGAGTACAGGTCCATTAGTTGAGAAGATATTGATTACTGAAATTTTTTTGGGTCATGGTTTTGCTGTGAAATGGGGCCTCCATAACTCCCACAGTTAACAACTGATTATTCGTGTGAAATTTTCTGCTCTTACACACTCCGTTTTACTGAGTAGTATGCTATAGTTTTCTTGTGTACAGATCCATTAGTTGAGAAGATATTGAGAGATCAATTTTTTTGGGTCATGGTTTTGCTGTTAAATAGGGCCCTTAAAATTCCCACAATTAACAACAGATTATTCGTTTGAAACTTTCTACTCTTGCACACTCTGTTTTACTGAGTAGTATGCTATAGTTTTCTTGAGTACAGATCCATTAAATGAGATGATATTGAGAGTTGAAGTTTTTTTGGGTCATAGTTTTGCTGAGAAATAGGGCCCATAGTAAAAAACGGATTATTCGTATGAAAATTTCTGCTCTTACACACTCCGTTTTACTGAGTAGACAGCTATAGTTTTCTTGAGTACAGATCCATTAGTTGAGAAGATATTGAGAGTTGAAATTTGTTTTGGTCATGGTTTCGCTGTGAAATTGGGCCCTTATAATTCCCACAGAAAACAACAGAGTATTCGTATAAAATTTTGTGCTCTTACACACTCTGTTTTACTGAGTTGTATGCTATAGTTTTCTTGAGTACAAATCCATTACTTGAGATGATATTGAGAGTTGAAATTTTTTTTAGTCATGGTTTTGCTGTTAAATAGGGCCATTAAAATTCCCACAATTAACAACAGATTATTCGTTTGAAACTTTCTACTCTTGCAAACTCTGTTTTACTGAGTAGTATGCTATAGATTTCTTGAGTACAGATCCATTAGTTGAGATGATATTGAGAGTTGAAGTTTTTCTGGGTCATAGTTTTGCTGTGAAATAGGGCCCATAGTAAACAACGGATTATTCGTATGAAAATTTCTGCTCTTACACACTCCGTTTTACTGAGTAGACAGCTATAGTTTTCTTAAGTACAGATCCATTAGTTGAGAAGATATTGAGAGTTGAAATTTGTTTTGGTCATGGTTTCGCTGTGAAATTGGGCCCTTATAATTCCCACAGAAAACAACAGAGTATTCGTATAAAATTTTGTGCTCTTACACACTCTGTTTTACTGAGTTGTATGCTATAGTTTTCTTGAGTACAAATCCATTACTTGAGATGATATTGAGAGTAGAAATTTTTTTGAGTCATGGTTTTGCTGTGAAATGGGGCCCTTATAACCCCCACAGTAAACAACTGATTATTCGTATGAACTTTTCTGCTCTTACATACTCTGTTTTACTGAGTAGTATGCTATAGTTTTCTTGTGTACAGATCCATTAGTTGAGAAGATATTGAGAGATCAAATTTTTTTGGGTCATGGTTTTGCTGTTAAATAGGGCCCTTAAAATTCCCACAATTAACAACAGTATTCGTTTGAAAATTTCTACTCTTGCACACTCTGTTTTACTGAGTAGTATGCTATAGTTTTCTTGAGTACAGATCCATTAGTTGAGATGATATTGAGAGTTGAAGTTTTTTTGGGTCATAGTTTTGCTGGGAAATAGGGCCCATAGTAAACAATGGATTATTCGTATGAAAATTTCTGCTCTTACACACTCGGTTTTACTGAGTTGCACGCTATAGTTTTCTTGAGTACAGATCCATTAGTTGAGAAGATATTGAGAGTTAAAAATTTTTTGGGTCATGGTTTTGCTGTGAAATGGGGCCCTTATACTTCCCACAGAAAACAACAGATTATTCGTATAAAATTTTGTGCTCTTACACACTCTGTTTTACTGAGTTGTATGCTATAGTTTTCTTGAGTACAGATCCATTACTTGAGATGATATTGAGAGTAGAAATTTTTTTGAGTCATGGTTTTGCTGTGAAATGGGGCCCTTATAACCCCCACAGTAAACAACTGATTATTCGTATGAACTTTTCTGCTCTTACATACTCTGTTTTACTGAGTAGTATGCTATAGTTTTCTTGTGTACAGATCCATTAGTTGAGAAGATATTGAGAGATCAAATTTGTTTGGGTCATGGTTTTGCTGTTAAATAGGGCCCTTAAAATTCCCACAATTAACAACAGATTATTCGTATGAAAATTTCTGCTCTTACACACTCCGTTTTACTGAGTAGACAGCTATAGTTTTCTTGAGTACAGATCCATTAGTTGAGAAGATATTGAGAGTTGAAATTTTTTTGGGTCATGGTTTTGCTGTGAAATGGGGCCTTTAAAATTCCCACAGTAAACAACAGATTATTCGTATGAAAGTTTCTACTCTTGCACACTCTGTTTTACTGAGTAGTATGCTATAGTTTTCTTGAGTACAGGTCCATTAGTTGAGAAGATATTGATTACTGAAATTTTTTTGGGTCATGGTTTTGCTGTGAAATGGGGCCTTCATAACTCCCACAGTTAACAACTGATTATTCGTATGAAAATTTCTGCTCTTACACACTCCGTTTTACTGAGTAGACAGCTATAGTTTTCTTGAGTACAGATCCATTAGTTAAGAAGATTTTGAGAATTAAAATTTTTTTGGGTCATGGTTTTGCTGTGAAATGGGGCCCTTATAATTCCCACAGTAAACAAGTGATTATTCGTATGAAATTTTCTGCTCTTACACACTCTGTTTTACTGAGTAGTATGCTATAGTTTTCTTGAGTACAGATCCATTAGTTGATAAGATATTGAGAGTAGAAATTTTTTTGGGTCATAGTTTTGCTGTGAAATAGGGCCCATAGTAAACAACGGATTATTCGTATGAAAATTTCTGCTCTTACACACTCCGTTTTACTGAGTAGACAGCTATAGTTTTCTTGAGTACAGATCCATTAGTTGAGAAGATATTGAGAGTTGAAATTTGTTTTGGTCATGGTTTCGCTGTGAAATTGGGCCCTTATAATTCCCACAGAAAACAACAGAGTGTTCGTATAAAATTTTGTGCTCCTACACACTCTGTTTTACTGAGTTGTATGCTATAGTTTTCTTGAGTACAAATCCATTACTTGAGATGATATTGAGAGTTGAAATTTTTTTTAGTCATGGTTTTGCTGTTAAATAGGGCCATTAAAATTCCCACAATTAACAACAGATTATTCGTTTGAAACTTTCTACTCTTGCAAACTCTGTTTTACTGAGTAGTATGCTATAGATTTCTTGAGTACATATCCATTAGTTGAGATGATATTGAGAGTTGAAGTTTTTTTGGGTCATAGTTTTGCTGTGAAATAGGGCCCATAGTAAACAACGGATTATTCGTATGAAAATTTCTGCTCTTACACACTCCGTTTTACTGAGTAGACAGCTATAGTTTTCTTGAGTACAGATCCATTAGTTGAGAAGATATTGAGAGTTGAAATTTTTTTGGGTCATGGTTTTGCTGTGAAATGGGGCCTTTAAAATTCCCACAGTAAACAACAGATTATTCGTATGAAAGTTTCTACTCTTGCACACTCTGTTTTACTGAGTAGTATGCTATAGTTTTCTTGAGTACAGGTCCATTAGTTGAGAAGATATTGATTACTGAAATTTTTTTGGGTCATGGTTTTGCTGTGAAATGGGGCCTTCATAACTCCCACAGTTAACAACTGATTATTCGTCTGAAATTTTCTGCTCTTACACACTCCGTTTTACTGAGTAGTATGCTATAGTTTTCTTGTGTACAGATCCATTAGTTGAGAAGATATTGAGAGATCAATTTTTTTGGGTCATGGTTTTGCTGTTAAATAGGGCCCTTAAAATTCCCACAATTAACAACAGATTATTCGTTTGAAACTTTCTACTCTTGCACACTCTGTTTTACTGAGTAGTATGCTATAGTTTTCTTGAGTACAGATCCATTAAATGTGATGATATTGAGAGTTGAAGTTTTTTTGGGTCATAGTTTTGCTGAGAAATAGGGCCCATAGTAAACAACGGATTATTCGTATGAAAATTTCTGCTCTTACACACTCCGTTTTACTGAGTAGACAGCTATAGTTTTCTTGAGTACAGATCCATTAGTTGAGAAGATATTGAGAGTTGAAATTTGTTTTGGTCATGGTTTCGCAGTGAAATTGGGCCCTTATAATTCCCACAGAAAACAACAGAGTATTCGTATAAAATTTTGTGCTCTTACACACTCTGTTTTACTGAGTTGTATGCTATAGTTTTCTTGAGTACAAATCCATTACTTGAGATGATATTGAGAGTAGAAATTTTTTTGAGTCATGGTTTTGCTGTGAAATGGGGCCCTTATAACCCCCACAGTAAACAACTGATTATTCGTATGAACTTTTCTGCTCTTACATACTCTGTTTTACTGAGTAATATGCTATAGTTTTCTTGTGTACAGATCCATTAGTTGAGAAGATATTGATTACTGAAATTTTTTTGGGTCATGGTTTTGCTGTGAAATGGGGCCTTCATAACTCCCACAGTTAACAACTGATTATTCGTATGAAATTTTCTGCAGTTACACACTCCGTTTTACTGAGTAGCACGCTATAGTTTTCTTGAGTACAGATCCATTACTTGAGAAGATATTGAGAGTTGAAATTTTTTAGGGTCATGGTTTTGCTGTGAAATGGGGCCCTTAATAAACAACAGATTATTCGTATGAAACTTTCTGCTCTTACACACTCGGTTTTACTGAGTAGCACACTATAGTTTTCTTGAGTACAGATCCTATAGTTGAGGAGATATTGAGGGTTGAAATTTTTTTGGGTCATGGTTTTGCTGTGAAATGGGGCCCTTATAATTCCCACAGTAAACAACTGATTATTCGTATGAAATTTTCTGCTCTTACACACTCCGTTTTACTGAGTAGCATGCTATAGTTTTCTTGAGTACAGATCCATTAGTTGAGAAGATATTGAGAGTTGAAATTTTTTTGGGTCATGGTTTTGCTGTGAAATTGGGCCTTTATAACTCCCACAGAAAACAACTGATTATTCGTACAAAATTTTCTGCTCTTACACACTCTGTTTTACTGAGTAGTATGCTATAGTTTTCTTGTGTACAGATCCATTAGTTGAGAAGATATTGAGAGATCAAATTTTTTTGGGTGATGGTTTTGCTGTTAAATAGGGCCCTTAAAATTCCCACCATTAACAACAGATTATTCGTTTGAAACTTTCTACTCTTGCACACTCTGTTATACTGAGTAGTATGCTATAGTTTTCTTGAGTACTGATCCATTAGTTGAGATGTTATTGAGAGTTGAAGTTTTTTTGGGTCATAGTTTTGCTGGGAAATAGGGCCCTTATAATTCCCACAGAAAACAACAGATTATTCGTATGAACTTTTCTGCTCTTACATACTCTGTTTTACTGAGTAGTATGCTATAGTTTACTTGTGTACAGATCCATTAGTTGAGAAGATATTGAGAGATCAAATTTTTTTGGGTCATGGTTTTGCTGTTAAATAGGGCCCTTAAAATTCCCACAATTAACAACAGATTATTCGTTTGAAACTTTCTACTCTTGCACACTCTGTTTTACTGAGTAGTATGCTATAGTTTTCTTGAGTACAGATCCATTAGTTGAGATGATATTGAGAGTTGAAGTTTTTTTGGGTCATAGTTTTGCTGGGAAATAGGGCCCATAGTAAACAATGGATTATTCGTATGAAAATTTCTGCTCTTACACACTCGGTTTTACTGAGTTGCACGCTATAGTTTTCTTGAGTACAGATCCATTAGTTGAGAAGATATTGAGAGTTAAAAATTTTTTGGGTCATGGTTTTGCTGTGAAATGGGGCCCTTATACTTCCCACAGAAAACAACAGATTATTCGTATAAAATTTTGTGCTCTTACACACTCTGTTTTACTGAGTTGTATGCTATAGTTTTCTTGAGTACAGATCCATTACTTGAGATGATATTGAGAGTAGAAATTTTTTTGAGTCATGGTTTTGCTGTGAAATGGGGCCCTTATAACCCCCACAGTAAACAACTGATTATTCGTATGAACTTTTCTGCTCTTACATACTCTGTTTTACTGAGTAGTATGCTATAGTTTTCTTGTGTACAGATCCATTAGTTGAGAAGATATTGAGAGATCAAATTTGTTTGGGTCATGGTTTTGCTGTTAAATAGGGCCCTTAAAATTCCCACAATTAACAACAGATTATTCGTATGAAACTTTCTACTCTTGCAAACTCTGTTTTACTGAGTAGTATGCTATAGTTTTCTTGAGTACAGATCCATTAGTTGAGAAGATGTTAAGAGTTAAAATTTTTTTGGGTCATGGTTTTGCTGTGAAAGTGGGCCCTTATAATTCCCACAGTAAACAAGTGATTATTCGTATGAAATTTTCTGCTCTTACACACTCTGTTTTACTGAGTAGTATGCTATAGTTTTCTTGAGTACAGATCCATTAGTTGAGAAGATATTGAGAGTTGAAGTTTTTTTGGGTCATAGTTTTGCTGTGAAATAGGGCCCATAGTAAACAACGGATTATTCGTATGAAAATTTCTGCTCTTACACACTCCGTTTTACTGAGTAGACAGCTATAGTTTTCTTGAGTACAGATCCATTAGTTGAGAAGATATTGAGAGTTGAAATATTTTTGGGTCATGGTTTTGCTGTGAAATGGGGCCTTTAAAATTCCCACAGTAAACAACAGATTATTCGTATGAAAGTTTCTACTCTTGCACACTCTGTTTTACTGAGTAGTATGCTATAGTTTTCTTGAGTACAGGTCCATTAGTTGAGAAGATATTGATTACTGAAATTTTTTTGGGTCATGGTTTTGCTGTGAAATGGGGCCTTCATAACTCCCACAGTTAACAACTGATTATTCGTATGAAATTTTCTGCTCTTACACACTCCGTTTTACTGAGTAGTATGCTATAGTTTTCTTGTGTACAGATCCATTAGTTGAGAAGATATTGAGAGATCAATTTTTTTGGGTCATGGTTTTGCTGTTAAATAGGGCCCTTAAAATTCCCACAATTAACAACAGATTATTCGTTTGAAACTTTCTACTCTTGCACACTCTGTTTTACTGAGTAGTATGCTATAGTTTTCTTGAGTACAGATCCATTAAATGAGATGATATTGAGAGTTGAAGTTTTTTTGGGTCATAGTTTTGCTGAGAAATAGGGCCCATAGTAAAAAACGGATTATTCGTATGAAAATTTCTGCTCTTACACACTCCGTTTTACTGAGTAGACAGCTATAGTTTTCTTGAGTACAGATCCATTAGTTGAGAAGATATTGAGAGTTGAAATTTGTTTTGGTCATGGTTTCGCTGTGAAATTGGGCCCTTATAATTCCCACAGAAAACAACAGAGTATTCGTATAAAATTTTGTGCTCTTACACACTCTGTTTTACTGAGTTGTATGCTATAGTTTTCTTGAGTACAAATCCATTACTTGAGATGATATTGAGAGTTGAAATTTTTTTTAGTCATGGTTTTGCTGTTAAATAGGGCCATTAAAATTCCCACAATTAACAACAGATTATTCGTTTGAAACTTTCTACTCTTGCAAACTCTGTTTTACTGAGTAGTATGCTATAGATTTCTTGAGTACAGATCCATTAGTTGAGATGATATTGAGAGTTGAAGTTTTTCTGGGTCATAGTTTTGCTGTGAAATAGGGCCCATAGTAAACAACGGATTATTCGTATGAAAATTTCTGCTCTTACACACTCCGTTTTACTGAGTAGACAGCTATAGTTTTCTTAAGTACAGATCCATTAGTTGAGAAGATATTGAGAGTTGAAATTTGTTTTGGTCATGGTTTCGCTGTGAAATTGGGCCCTTATAATTCCCACAGAAAACAACAGAGTATTCGTATAAAATTTTGTGCTCTTACACACTCTGTTTTACTGAGTTGTATGCTATAGTTTTCTTGAGTACAAATCCATTACTTGAGATGATATTGAGAGTAGAAATTTTTTTGAGTCATGGTTTTGCTGTGAAATGGGGCCCTTATAACCCCCACAGTAAACAACTGATTATTCGTATGAACTTTTCTGCTCTTACATACTCTGTTTTACTGAGTAGTATGCTATAGTTTTCTTGTGTACAGATCCATTAGTTGAGAAGATATTGAGAGATCAAATTTTTTTGGGTCATGGTTTTGCTGTTAAATAGGGCCCTTAAAATTCCCACAATTAACAACAGTATTCGTTTGAAAATTTCTACTCTTGCACACTCTGTTTTACTGAGTAGTATGCTATAGTTTTCTTGAGTACAGATCCATTAGTTGAGATGATATTGAGAGTTGAAGTTTTTTTGGGTCATAGTTTTGCTGGGAAATAGGGCCCATAGTAAACAATGGATTATTCGTATGAAAATTTCTGCTCTTACACACTCGGTTTTACTGAGTTGCACGCTATAGTTTTCTTGAGTACAGATCCATTAGTTGAGAAGATATTGAGAGTTAAAAATTTTTTGGGTCATGGTTTTGCTGTGAAATGGGGCCCTTATACTTCCCACAGAAAACAACAGATTATTCGTATAAAATTTTGTGCTCTTACACACTCTGTTTTACTGAGTTGTATGCTATAGTTTTCTTGAGTACAGATCCATTACTTGAGATGATATTGAGAGTAGAAATTTTTTTGAGTCATGGTTTTGCTGTGAAATGGGGCCCTTATAACCCCCACAGTAAACAACTGATTATTCGTATGAACTTTTCTGCTCTTACATACTCTGTTTTACTGAGTAGTATGCTATAGTTTTCTTGTGTACAGATCCATTAGTTGAGAAGATATTGAGAGATCAAATTTGTTTGGGTCATGGTTTTGCTGTTAAATAGGGCCCTTAAAATTCCCACAATTAACAACAGATTATTCGTATGAAAATTTCTGCTCTTACACACTCCGTTTTACTGAGTAGACAGCTATAGTTTTCTTGAGTACAGATCCATTAGTTGAGAAGATATTGAGAGTTGAAATTTTTTTGGGTCATGGTTTTGCTGTGAAATGGTGCCTTTAAAATTCCCACAGTAAACAACAGATTATTCGTATGAAAGTTTCTACTCTTGCACACTCTGTTTTACTGAGTAGTATGCTATAGTTTTCTTGAGTACAGGTCCATTAGTTGAGAAGATATTGATTACTGAAATTTTTTTGGGTCATGGTTTTGCTGTGAAATGGGGCCATCATAACTCCCACAGTTAACAACTGATTATTCGTATGAAAATTTCTGCTCTTACACACTCCGTTTTACTGAGTAGACAGCTATAGTTTTCTTGAGTACAGATCCATTAGTTAAGAAGATTTTGAGAATTAAAATTTTTTTGGGTCATGGTTTTGCTGTGAAATGGGGCCCTTATAATTCCCACAGTAAACAAGTGATTATTCGTATGAAATTTTCTGCTCTTACACACTCTGTTTTACTGAGTAGTATGCTATAGTTTTCTTGAGTACAGATCCATTAGTTGATAAGATATTGAGAGTAGAAATTTTTTTGGGTCATAGTTTTGCTGTGAAATAGGGCCCATAGTAAACAACGGATTATTCGTATGAAAATTTCTGCTCTTACACACTCCGTTTTACTGAGTAGACAGCTATAGTTTTCTTGAGTACAGATCCATTAGTTGAGAAGATATTGAGAGTTGAAATTTGTTTTGGTCATGGTTTCGCTGTGAAATTGGGCCCTTATAATTCCCACAGAAAACAACAGAGTGTTCGTATAAAATTTTGTGCTCCTACACACTCTGTTTTACTGAGTTGTATGCTATAGTTTTCTTGAGTACAAATCCATTACTTGAGATGATATTGAGAGTTGAAATTTTTTTTAGTCATGGTTTTGCTGTTAAATAGGGCCATTAAAATTCCCACAATTAACAACAGATTATTCGTTTGAAACTTTCTACTCTTGCAAACTCTGTTTTACTGAGTAGTATGCTATAGATTTCTTGAGTACATATCCATTAGTTGAGATGATATTGAGAGTTGAAGTTTTTTTGGGTCATAGTTTTGCTGTGAAATAGGGCCCATAGTAAACAACGGATTATTCGTATGAAAATTTCTGCTCTTACACACTCCGTTTTACTGAGTAGACAGCTATAGTTTTCTTGTGTACAGATCCATTAGTTGAGAAGATATTGAGAGTTGAAATTTTTTTGGGTCATGGTTTTGCTGTGAAATGGGGCCTTTAAAATTCCCACAGTAAACAACAGATTATTCGTATGAAAGTTTCTACTCTTGCACACTCTGTTTTACTGAGTAGTATGCTATAGTTTTCTTGAGTACAGGTCCATTAGTTGAGAAGATATTGATTACTGAAATTTTTTTGGGTCATGGTTTTGCTGTGAAATGGGGCCTTCATAACTCCCACAGTTAACAACTGATTATTCGTATGAAATTTTCTGCTCTTACACACTCCGTTTTACTGAGTAGTATGCTATAGTTTTCTTGTGTACAGATCCATTAGTTGAGAAGATATTGAGAGATCAATTTTTTTGGGTCATGGTTTTGCTGTTAAATAGGGCCCTTAAAATTCCCACAATTAACAACAGATTATTCGTTTGAAACTTTCTACTCTTGCACACTCTGTTTTACTGAGTAGTATGCTATAGTTTTCTTGAGTACAGATCCATTAAATGAGATGATATTGAGAGTTGAAGTTTTTTTGGGTCATAGTTTTGCTGAGAAATAGGGCCCATAGTAAACAACGGATTATTCGTATGAAAATTTCTGCTCTTACACACTCCGTTTTACTGAGTAGACAGCTATAGTTTTCTTGAGTACAGATCCATTAGTTGAGAAGATATTGAGAGTTGAAATTTGTTTTGGTCATGGTTTCGCAGTGAAATTGGGCCCTTATAATTCCCACAGAAAACAACAGAGTATTCGTATAAAATTTTGTGCTCTTACACACTCTGTTTTACTGAGTTGTATGCTATAGTTTTCTTGAGTACAAATCCATTACTTGAGATGATATTGAGAGTAGAAATTTTTTTGAGTCATGGTTTTGCTGTGAAATGGGGCCCTTATAACCCCCACAGTAAACAACTGATTATTCGTATGAACTTTTCTGCTCTTACATACTCTGTTTTACTGAGTAATATGCTATAGTTTTCTTGTGTACAGATCCATTAGTTGAGAAGATATTGAGAGATCAAATTTGTTTGGGACATAGTTTGGCTGGGAAATAAGGCCTATAGTAAACAACGGATTATTCGTATGAAAATTTCTGCTCTTACACACTCCGTTTTACTGAGTTGCACGCTATAGTTTTCTTGAGTACAGATCCATTAGTTGAGAAGATGTTGAGAATTAAAATTTTTTTGGGTCATGGTTTTGCTGTGAAATGAGGCCCTTATAATTCCCACAGTAAACAAGTGATTATTCGTATGAAATTTTCTGCTCTTACACACTCATTTTTACTGAGTAGTATGCTATAGTTTTCTTGAGTACAGATCCATTAGTTGAGAAGATATTGAGAGTAGAAATTTTTTTGGGTCATAGTTTTGCTGTGAAATAGGGCCCATAGTAAACAACGGATTATTCGTATGAAAATTTCTGCTCTTACACACTCCGTTTTACTGAGTAGACAGCTATAGTTTTCTTGAGTACAGATCCATTAGTTAAGAAGATGTTGAGAATTAAAATTTTTTTGGGTCATGGTTTTGCTGTGAAATGGGGCCCTTATAATTCCCACAGTAAACAAGTGATTATTCGTATGAAATTTTCTGCTCTTACACACTCTGTTTTACTGAGTAGTATGCTATAGTTTTCTTGAGTACAGATCCATTAGTTGATAAGATATTGAGAGTAGAAATTTTTTTGGGTCATAGTTTTGCTGTGAAATAGGGCCCATAGTAAACAACGGATTATTCGTATGAAAATTTCTGCTCTTACACACTCCGTTTTACTGAGTAGACAGCTATAGTTTTCTTGAGTACAGATCCATTAGTTGAGAAGATATTAAGAGTTGAAATTTTTTTCGGTCATGTTTTTGCTGTGAAATGGGGCCCTTAAAATTCCCACAATTAACAACAGATTATTCGTATGAAACTTTCTACTCTTGCAAACTCTGTTTTACTGAGTAGTATGCTATAGTTTTCTTGAGTACAGATCCATTAGTTGAGAAGATGTTAAGAGTTAAAATTTTTTTGGGTCATGGTTTTGCTGTGAAAGTGGGCCCTTATAATTCCCACAGTAAACAAGTGATTATTCGTATGAAATTTTCTGCTCTTACACACTCTGTTTTACTGAGTAGTATGCTATAGTTTTCTTGAGTACAGATCCATTAGTTGAGAAGATATTGAGAGTTGAAGTTTTTTTGGGTCATAGTTTTGCTGTGAAATAGGGCCCATAGTAAACAACGGATTATTCGTATGAAAATTTCTGCTCTTACACACTCCGTTTTACTGAGTAGACAGCTATAGTTTTCTTGAGTACAGATCCATTAGTTGAGAAGATATTGAGAGTTGAAATATTTTTGGGTCATGGTTTTGCTGTGAAATGGGGCCTTTAAAATTCCCACAGTAAACAACAGATTATTCGTATGAAAGTTTCTACTCTTGCACACTCTGTTTTACTGAGTAGTATGCTATAGTTTTCTTGAGTACAGGTCCATTAGTTGAGAAGATATTGATTACTGAAATTTTTTTGGGTCATGGTTTTGCTGTGAAATGGGGCCTCCATAACTCCCACAGTTAACAACTGATTATTCGTGTGAAATTTTCTGCTCTTACACACTCCGTTTTACTGAGTAGTATGCTATAGTTTTCTTGTGTACAGATCCATTAGTTGAGAAGATATTGAGAGATCAATTTTTTTGGGTCATGGTTTTGCTGTTAAATAGGGCCCTTAAAATTCCCACAATTAACAACAGATTATTCGTTTGAAACTTTCTACTCTTGCACACTCTGTTTTACTGAGTAGTATGCTATAGTTTTCTTGAGTACAGATCCATTAAATGAGATGATATTGAGAGTTGAAGTTTTTTTGGGTCATAGTTTTGCTGAGAAATAGGGCCCATAGTAAAAAACGGATTATTCGTATGAAAATTTCTGCTCTTACACACTCCGTTTTACTGAGTAGACAGCTATAGTTTTCTTGAGTACAGATCCATTAGTTGAGAAGATATTGAGAGTTGAAATTTGTTTTGGTCATGGTTTCGCTGTGAAATTGGGCCCTTATAATTCCCACAGAAAACAACAGAGTATTCGTATAAAATTTTGTGCTCTTACACACTCTGTTTTACTGAGTTGTATGCTATAGTTTTCTTGAGTACAAATCCATTACTTGAGATGATATTGAGAGTTGAAATTTTTTTTAGTCATGGTTTTGCTGTTAAATAGGGCCATTAAAATTCCCACAATTAACAACAGATTATTCGTTTGAAACTTTCTACTCTTGCAAACTCTGTTTTACTGAGTAGTATGCTATAGATTTCTTGAGTACAGATCCATTAGTTGAGATGATATTGAGAGTTGAAGTTTTTCTGGGTCATAGTTTTGCTGTGAAATAGGGCCCATAGTAAACAACGGATTATTCGTATGAAAATTTCTGCTCTTACACACTCCGTTTTACTGAGTAGACAGCTATAGTTTTCTTAAGTACAGATCCATTAGTTGAGAAGATATTGAGAGTTGAAATTTGTTTTGGTCATGGTTTCGCTGTGAAATTGGGCCCTTATAATTCCCACAGAAAACAACAGAGTATTCGTATAAAATTTTGTGCTCTTACACACTCTGTTTTACTGAGTTGTATGCTATAGTTTTCTTGAGTACAAATCCATTACTTGAGATGATATTGAGAGTAGAAATTTTTTTGAGTCATGGTTTTGCTGTGAAATGGGGCCCTTATAACCCCCACAGTAAACAACTGATTATTCGTATGAACTTTTCTGCTCTTACATACTCTGTTTTACTGAGTAGTATGCTATAGTTTTCTTGTGTACAGATCCATTAGTTGAGAAGATATTGAGAGATCAAATTTTTTTGGGTCATGGTTTTGCTGTTAAATAGGGCCCTTAAAATTCCCACAATTAACAACAGTATTCGTTTGAAAATTTCTACTCTTGCACACTCTGTTTTACTGAGTAGTATGCTATAGTTTTCTTGAGTACAGATCCATTAGTTGAGATGATATTGAGAGTTGAAGTTTTTTTGGGTCATAGTTTTGCTGGGAAATAGGGCCCATAGTAAACAATGGATTATTCGTATGAAAATTTCTGCTCTTACACACTCGGTTTTACTGAGTTGCACGCTATAGTTTTCTTGAGTACAGATCCATTAGTTGAGAAGATATTGAGAGTTAAAAATTTTTTGGGTCATGGTTTTGCTGTGAAATGGGGCCCTTATACTTCCCACAGAAAACAACAGATTATTCGTATAAAATTTTGTGCTCTTACACACTCTGTTTTACTGAGTTGTATGCTATAGTTTTCTTGAGTACAGATCCATTACTTGAGATGATATTGAGAGTAGAAATTTTTTTGAGTCATGGTTTTGCTGTGAAATGGGGCCCTTATAACCCCCACAGTAAACAACTGATTATTCGTATGAACTTTTCTGCTCTTACATACTCTGTTTTACTGAGTAGTATGCTATAGTTTTCTTGTGTACAGATCCATTAGTTGAGAAGATATTGAGAGATCAAATTTGTTTGGGTCATGGTTTTGCTGTTAAATAGGGCCCTTAAAATTCCCACAATTAACAACAGATTATTCGTATGAAAATTTCTGCTCTTACACACTCCGTTTTACTGAGTAGACAGCTATAGTTTTCTTGAGTACAGATCCATTAGTTGAGAAGATATTGAGAGTTGAAATTTTTTTGGGTCATGGTTTTGCTGTGAAATGGGGCCTTTAAAATTCCCACAGTAAACAACAGATTATTCGTATGAAAGTTTCTACTCTTGCACACTCTGTTTTACTGAGTAGTATGCTATAGTTTTCTTGAGTACAGGTCCATTAGTTGAGAAGATATTGATTACTGAAATTTTTTTGGGTCATGGTTTTGCTGTGAAATGGGGCCTTCATAACTCCCACAGTTAACAACTGATTATTCGTATGAAAATTTCTGCTCTTACACACTCCGTTTTACTGAGTAGACAGCTATAGTATTCTTGAGTACAGATCCATTAGTTAAGAAGATTTTGAGAATTAAAATTTTTTTGGGTCATGGTTTTGCTGTGAAATGGGGCCCTTATAATTCCCACAGTAAACAAGTGATTATTCGTATGAAATTTTCTGCTCTTACACACTCTGTTTTACTGAGTAGTATGCTATAGTTTTCTTGAGTACAGATCCATTAGTTGATAAGATATTGAGAGTAGAAATTTTTTTGGGTCATAGTTTTGCTGTGAAATAGGGCCCATAGTAAACAACGGATTATTCGTATGAAAATTTCTGCTCTTACACACTCCGTTTTACTGAGTAGACAGCTATAGTTTTCTTGAGTACAGATCCATTAGTTGAGAAGATATTGAGAGTTGAAATTTGTTTTGGTCATGGTTTCGCTGTGAAATTGGGCCCTTATAATTCCCACAGAAAACAACAGAGTGTTCGTATAAAATTTTGTGCTCCTACACACTCTGTTTTACTGAGTTGTATGCTATAGTTTTCTTGAGTACAAATCCATTACTTGAGATGATATTGAGAGTTGAAATTTTTTTTAGTCATGGTTTTGCTGTTAAATAGGGCCATTAAAATTCCCACAATTAACAACAGATTATTCGTTTGAAACTTTCTACTCTTGCAAACTCTGTTTTACTGAGTAGTATGCTATAGATTTCTTGAGTACATATCCATTAGTTGAGATGATATTGAGAGTTGAAGTTTTTTTGGGTCATAGTTTTGCTGTGAAATAGGGCCCATAGTAAACAACGGATTATTCGTATGAAAATTTCTGCTCTTACACACTCCGTTTTACTGAGTAGACAGCTATAGTTTTCTTGAGTACAGATCCATTAGTTGAGAAGATATTGAGAGTTGAAATTTTTTTGGGTCATGGTTTTGCTGTGAAATGGGGCCTTTAAAATTCCCACAGTAAACAACAGATTATTCGTATGAAAGTTTCTACTCTTGCACACTCTGTTTTACTGAGTAGTATGCTATAGTTTTCTTGAGTACAGGTCCATTAGTTGAGAAGATATTGATTACTGAAATTTTTTTGGGTCATGGTTTTGCTGTGAAATGGGGCCTTCATAACTCCCACAGTTAACAACTGATTATTCGTATGAAATTTTCTGCTCTTACACACTCCGTTTTACTGAGTAGTATGCTATAGTTTTCTTGTGTACAGATCCATTAGTTGAGAAGATATTGAGAGATCAATTTTTTTGGGTCATGGTTTTGCTGTTAAATAGGGCCCTTAAAATTCCCACAATTAACAACAGATTATTCGTTTGAAACTTTCTACTCTTGCACACTCTGTTTTACTGAGTAGTATGCTATAGTTTTCTTGAGTACAGATCCATTAAATGAGATGATATTGAGAGTTGAAGTTTTTTTGGGTCATAGTTTTGCTGAGAAATAGGGCCCATAGTAAACAACGGATTATTCGTATGAAAATTTCTGCTCTTACACACTCCGTTTTACTGAGTAGACAGCTATAGTTTTCTTGAGTACAGATCCATTAGTTGAGAAGATATTGAGAGTTGAAATTTGTTTTGGTCATGGTTTCGCAGTGAAATTGGGCCCTTATAATTCCCACAGAAAACAACAGAGTATTCGTATAAAATTTTGTGCTCTTACACACTCTGTTTTACTGAGTTGTATGCTATAGTTTTCTTGAGTACAAATCCATTACTTGAGATGATATTGAGAGTAGAAATTTTTTTGAGTCATGGTTTTGCTGTGAAATGGGGCCCTTATAACCCCCACAGTAAACAACTGATTATTCGTATGAACTTTTCTGCTCTTACATACTCTGTTTTACTGAGTAATATGCAATAGTTTTCTTGTGTACAGATCCATTAGTTGAGAAGATATTGAGAGATCAAATTTGTTTGGGACATAGTTTGGCTGGGAAATAAGGCCTATAGTAAACAACGGATTATTCGTATGAAAATTTCTGCTCTTACACACTCCGTTTTACTGAGTTGCACGCTATAGTTTTCTTGAGTACAGATCCATTAGTTGAGAAGATGTTGAGAAATAAAATTTTTTTGGGTCATGGTTTTGCTGTGAAATGAGGCCCTTATAATTCCCACAGTAAACAAGTGATTATTCGTATGAAATTTTCTGCTCTTACACACTCATTTTTACTGAGTAGTATGCTATAGTTTTCTTGAGTACAGATCCATTAGTTGAGAAGATATTGAGAGTAGAAATTTTTTTGGGTCATAGTTTTGCTGTGAAATAGGGCCCATAGTAAACAACGGATTATTCGTATGAAAATTTCTGCTCTTACACACTCCGTTTTACTGAGTAGACAGCTATAGTTTTCTTGAGTACAGATCCATTAGTTAAGAAGATGTTGAGAATTAAAATTTTTTTGGGTCATGGTTTTGCTGTGAAATGGGGCCCTTATAATTCCCACAGTAAACAAGTGATTATTCGTATGAAATTTTCTGCTCTTACACACTCTGTTTTACTGAGTAGTATGCTATAGTTTTCTTGAGTACAGATCCATTAGTTGATAAGATATTGAGAGTAGAAATTTTTTTGGGTCATAGTTTTGCTGTGAAATAGGGCCCATAGTAAACAACGGATTATTCGTATGAAAATTTCTGCTCTTACACACTCCGTTTTACTGAGTAGACAGCTATAGTTTTCTTGAGTACAGATCCATTAGTTGAGAAGATATTAAGAGTTGAAATTTTTTTCGGTCATGTTTTTGCTGTGAAATGGGGCCCTTTAAATTCCCACAGTAAACAACAGATTATTCGTATGAAACTTTCTACTCTTGCACACTCTGTTTTACTGAGTAGTATGCTATAGTTTTCTTGAGTACAGATCCATTAGTTGAGAAGATATTGAGAGTTGAAATTTTTTTGAGTCATGGTTTTGCTGTGAAATGGGGCCCTTATAATTCCCACAGTAAACAACTGATTATTCGTACGAAATTTTCTGCTCTTACACACTCCGTTTTACTGAGTAGCACGCTATAGTTTTCTTGAGCACAAATCCATTAGTTGAGAAGATATTGAGAGTTGAAATTTTTTTGGGTCATGGTTTTGCTGTGAAATATGGCCTTTATAATTCCCACAGAAAACAACAGATTATTCGTATAAAATTTTGTGCTCTTACACACTCTGTTTTACTGAGTTGTATGCTATAGTTTTCTTGAGTACAGATCCATTACTTGAGATGATATTGAGAGTTGAAATTTTTTTGGGTCATGGTTTTACTGTGAAATGGGGCCCTTATAATTCCCACAGTAAACAAGTGATTATTCCTATGAAATTTTCTGCTCTTACACACTCCGTTTTACTGAGTAGCACGCTATAGTTTTCTTGAGTACAGATCCATTAGTTGAGAAGATATTGATAGTTAAAATTTGTTTGGGTCATGGTTTCGCTGTGAAATTGGGCCCTTATAATTCCCACAGAAAACAACAGATTATTCGTATAAAATTTTGTGCTCTTACACACTCTGTTTTATTGAGTTGTATGCTATAGTTTTGTTGAGTACAGATCCATTAGTTGAGATGATATTGAGAGTTGAAGTTTTTTTGGGTCATAGTTTTGCTGGGAAATAGGGCCCATAGTAAACAACGGATTATTCGTATGAAAATTTCTGCTCTTACACACTCCGTTTTACTGAGTTGCACGCTATAGTTTTCTAGAGTACAGATCCATTAGTTGAGAAGATATTGAGAATTAAAATTTTTTTGGGTCATGGTTTTGCTGTGAAATGGGGCCCTAATAATTCCCACAGTAAACAAGTGATTATTCGTATGAAATTTTCTGCTCTTACACACTCTGTTTTACTGAGTAGTACGCTATAGTTTTCTTGAGTACAGATCCATTAGTTGAGAAGATATTGAGAGTTGAAGTTTTTTTGGGTCATAGTTTTGCTGTGAAATAGGGCCCATAGTAAACAACGGATTATTCCTATGAAAATTTCTGCTCTTACACACTCCGTTTTACTGAGTAGACAGCTATAGTTTTCTTGAGTACAGATCCATTAGTTGAGAAGATATTAAGAGTTGAAATTTTTTTGGGTCATGGTTTCGCTGTGAAATGGGGCCCTTAAAATTCCCACAGTAAACAACAGATTATTCGTATGAAACTTTCTACTCTTGCACACTCTGTTTTACTGAGTAGTATGCTATAGTTTTCTTGAGTACGGATCCATTAGTTGAGATGATATTGAGAGTTGAAATTTTTTTGAGTCATGGTTTTGCTGTGAAATGGGGCCCTTATAATTCCCACAGTAAACAACTGATTATTCGTACGAAATTTTCTGCTCTTACACACTCCGTTTTACTGAGTAGCACGCTATAGTTTTCTTAAGTACAGATGCATTAGTTGAGAAGATATTGATTACTGAAATTTCTTTGGGTCA
Organism: Rhodnius prolixus; assembly: GCF_049639745.1. Taxonomy (NCBI): domain Eukaryota; kingdom Metazoa; phylum Arthropoda; class Insecta; order Hemiptera; family Reduviidae; genus Rhodnius; species Rhodnius prolixus. The sequence continues at coordinate 971,803 of NW_027411627.1, read as the reverse complement.
TGGTTTTGCTGTGAAATGGAGCCCATAGTAAACAACAGATTATTCGTATGAAACTTTCTGCTCTTACACACTCCGTTTTACTGAATAGCGCGATATAGGTTTCTTGAGTACAGATCCATTAGTTGAGAAGATATTGAGAGTTGAAATTTTTTTGGGTCATGGTTTTGCTGTGAAATATGGCCTTTATAATTCCCACAGAAAACAACAGATTATTCGTATAAAATTTTGTGCTCTTACACAGTCTCTTTTACTGAGTTGTATGCTATAGTTTTCTTGAGTACAGATCCATTACTTGAGATGATATTGAGAGTTGAAATTTTTTTGGGTCATGGTTTTACTGTGAAATGGGGCCCTTATAATTCCCACAGTAAACAACTGATTATTCGTATGAAATTTTCGGCTCTTACACACTCCGTTTTAATGAGTAGCACGCTATAGTTTTCTTAAGTACAGATCCATTAGTTGAGAAGATATTGATTACTGAAATTTCTTTGGGTCATGGTTTTCTGTGAAATGGAGCCCATAGTAAACAACAGATTCTTCGTATGAAACTTTCTACTCTTGCACACTCTGTTTTACTGCGTAGTATGCTATGGTTTTCTTGAGTACAGATCCATTAGTTGAGAAGATATTGATTACTGAAATTTTTTTGGGTCATGGTTTTGCTGTGAAATGGGGCCTTCATAACTCCCACAGTTAACAACTGATTATTCGTATGAAATTTTCTGCTCTTACACACTCCGTTTTACTGAGTAGCACGCTATAGTTTTCTTGAGTACAGATCCATTAGTTGAGAAGATATTGAGAGTTAAAATTTTTTTGGGTCATGGTTTTGCTGTGAAATGAGGCCCTTATAATTCCCACAGTAAACAAGTGATTATTCGTATGAAATTTTCTGCTCTTACACACTCTGTTTTACTGAGTAGTATGCTATAGTTTTCTTGAGTACAGATCCATTAGTTGATAAGATATTGAGAGTAGAAATTTTTTTGGGTCATAGTTTTGCTGTGAAATAGGGCCCATAGTAAACAACGGATTATTCGTATGAAAATTTCTGCTCTTACACACTCCGTTTTACTGAGTAGACAGCTATAGTTTTCTTGAGTACAGATCCATTAGTTGAGAAGATATTAAGAGTTGAAATTTTTTTCGGTCATGTTTTTGCTGTGAAATGGGGCCCTTTAAATTCCCACAGTAAACAACAGATTATTCGTATGAAACTTTCTACTCTTGCACACTCTGTTTTACTGAGTAGTATGCTATAGTTTTCTTGAGTACAGATCCATTAGTTGAGAAGATATTGAGAGTTGAAATTTTTTTGAGTCATGGTTTTGCTGTGAAATGGGGCCCTTATAATTCCCACAGTAAACAACTGATTATTCGTACGAAATTTTCTGCTCTTACACACTCCGTTTTACTGAGTAGCACGCTATAGTTTTCTTGAGTACAAATCCATTAGTTGAGAAGATATTGAGAGTTGAAATTTTTTTGGGTCATGGTTTTGCTGTGAAATATGGCCTTTATAATTCCCACAGAAAACAACAGATTATTCGTATAAAATTTTGTGCTCTTACACACTCTGTTTTACTGAGTTGTATGCTATAGTTTTCTTGAGTACAGATCCATTACTTGAGATGATATTGAGAGTTGAAATTTTTTTGGGTCATGGTTTTACTGTGAAATGGGGCCCTTATAATTCCCACAGTAAACAAGTGATTATTCCTATGAAATTTTCTGCTCTTACACACTCTGTTTTACTGAGTAGTATGCTATAGTTTTCTTGAGTACAGATCCATTAGTTGAGAAGATATTGAGAGTAGAAATTTTTTTGGGTCATAGTTTTGCAGTGAAATAGGGCCCATAGTAAACAACGGATTATTCGTATGAAAATTTCTGCTCTTACACACTCCGTTTTACTGAGTAGACAGCTATAGTTTTCTTGAGTACAGATCCATTAGTTGAGAAGATGTTGAGAATTAAAATTTTTTTGGGTCATGGTTTTGCTGTGAAATGGGGCCCTTATAATTCCCACAGTAAACAAGTGATTATTCGTATGAAATTTTCTGCTCTTACACACTCTGTTTTACTGAGTAGTATGCTATAGTTTTCTTGAGTACAGATCCATTAGTTGATAAGATATTGAGAGTAGAAATTTTTTTGGGTCATAGTTTGCTGTGAAATAGGGCCCATAGTAAACAACGGATTATTCGTATGAAAATTTCTGCTCTTACACACTCCGTTTTACTGAGTAGACAGCTATAGTTTTCTTGAGTACAGATCCATTAGTTGAGAAGATATTGAGAGTTGAAATTTTTTTGAGTCATGGTTTTGCTGTGAAATGGGGCCCTTATAATTCCCACAGTAAACAACTGATTATTCGTACGAAATTTTCTGCTCTTACACACTCTGTTTCACTGAGTTGTATGCTATAGTTTTCTTGAGTACAGATCCATTACTTGAGATGATATTGAGAGTTGAAATTTTTTTGGGTCATGGTTTTACTGTGAAATGGGGCCCTTATAATTCCCACAGTAAACAACTGATTATTCGTATGAAATTTTCTGCTCTTACACACTCCGTTTTACTGAGTAGCACGCTATAGTTTTCTTAAGTACAGATCCATTAGTTGAGAAGATATTGATTACTGAAATTTCTTTGGGTCATGGTTTTGCTGTGAAATGGAGCCCATAGTAAACAACAGATTATTCGTATGAAACTTTCTACTCTTGCACACTCTGTTTTACTGAGTAGTATGCTATAGTTTTCTTGAGTACAGATCCATTAGTTGAGAAGATATTGATTACTGAAATTTTTTTGGGTCATGGTTTTGCTGTGAAATGGGACCTTCATAACTCCCACAGTTAACAACTGATTATTCGTATGAAATTTTCTGCTCTTACACACTCCGTTTTACTGAGTAGTATGCTATATTTTTCTTGTGTACAGATCCATTAGTTGAGAAGATATTGAGAGATCAAATTTTTTTGGGTCATGGTTTTGCTGTTAAATAGGGCCCTTAAAATTCCCACAATTAACAACAGATTATTCGTATGAAACTTTCTACTCTTGCACACTCTGTTTTACTGAGTAGTATGCTATAGTTTTCTTGAGTACAGATCCATTAGTTGAGAAGATATTGATTACTGAAATTTTTTTGGGTCATGGTTTTGCTGTGAAATGGGGCCTTCATAACTCCCACAGTTAACAACTGATTATTCGTATGAAATTTTCTGCTCTTACACACTCCGTTTTACTGAGTAGCACGCTATAGTTTTCTTGAGTACAGATCCATTAGTTGAGAAGATATTGATAGTTAAAATTTGTTTGGGTCATGGTTTCGCTGTGAAATTGGGCCCTTATAATTCCCACAGAAAACAACAGATTATTCGTATAAAATTTTGTGCTCTTACACACTCTGTTTTATTGAGTTGTATGCTATAGTTTTGTTGAGTACAGATCCATTAGTTGAGATGATATTGAGAGTTGAAGTTTTTTTGGGTCATAGTTTTGCTGGGAAATAGGGCCCATAGTAAACAACGGATTATTCGTATGAAAATTTCTGCTCTTACACACTCCGTTTTACTGAGTTGCACGCTATAGTTTTCTAGAGTACAGATCCATTAGTTGAGAAGATATTGAGAATTAAAATTTTTTTGGGTCATGGTTTTGCTGTGAAATGGGGCCCTAATAATTCCCACAGTAAACAAGTGATTATTCGTATGAAATTTTCTGCTCTTACACACTCTGTTTTACTGAGTAGTACGCTATAGTTTTCTTGAGTACAGATCCATTAGTTGAGAAGATATTGAGAGTTGAAGTTTTTTTGGGTCATAGTTTTGCTGTGAAATAGGGCCCATAGTAAACAACGGATTATTCCTATGAAAATTTCTGCTCTTACACACTCCGTTTTACTGAGTAGACAGCTATAGTTTTCTTGAGTACAGATCCATTAGTTGAGAAGATATTAAGAGTTGAAATTTTTTTGGGTCATGGTTTCGCTGTGAAATGGGGCCCTTAAAATTCCCACAGTAAACAACAGATTATTCGTATGAAACTTTCTACTCTTGCACACTCTGTTTTACTGAGTAGTATGCTATAGTTTTCTTGAGTACGGATCCATTAGTTGAGATGATATTGAGAGTTGAAATTTTTTTGAGTCATGGTTTTGCTGTGAAATGGGGCCCTTATAATTCCCACAGTAAACAACTGATTATTCGTACGAAATTTTCTGCTCTTACACACTCCGTTTTACTGAGTAGCACGCTATAGTTTTCTTAAGTACAGATGCATTAGTTGAGAAGATATTGATTACTGAAATTTCTTTGGGTCATGGTTTTGCTGTGAAATGGAGCCCATAGTAAACAACAGATTATTCGTATGAAACTTTCTGCTCTTACACACTCCGTTTTACTGAATAGCGCGATATAGGTTTCTTGAGTACAGATCCATTAGTTGAGAAGATATTGAGAGTTGAAATTTTTTTGGGTCATGGTTTTGCTGTGAAATATGGCCTTTATAATTCCCACAGAAAACAACAGATTATTCGTATAAAATTTTGTGCTCTTACACAGTCTCTTTTACTGAGTTGTATGCTATAGTTTTCTTGAGTACAGATCCATTACTTGAGATGATATTGAGAGTTGAAATTTTTTTGGGTCATGGTTTTACTGTGAAATGGGGCCCTTATAATTCCCACAGTAAACAACTGATTATTCGTATGAAATTTTCGGCTCTTACACACTCCGTTTTAATGAGTAGCACGCTATAGTTTTCTTAAGTACAGATCCATTAGTTGAGAAGATATTGATTACTGAAATTTCTTTGGGTCATGGTTTTCTGTGAAATGGAGCCCATAGTAAACAACAGATTCTTCGTATGAAACTTTCTACTCTTGCACACTCTGTTTTACTGCGTAGTATGCTATGGTTTTCTTGAGTACAGATCCATTAGTTGAGAAGATATTGAGAGATCAAATTTGTTTGGGACATAGTTTGGCTGGGAAATAAGGCCTATAGTAAACAACGGATTATTCGTATGAAAATTTCTGCTCTTACACACTCCGTTTTACTGAGTTGCACGCTATAGTTTTCTTGAGTACAGATCCATTAGTTGAGAAGATGTTGAGAATTAAAATTTTTTTGGGTCATGGTTTTGCTGTGAAATGAGGCCCTTATAATTCCCACAGTAAACAAGTGATTATTCGTATGAAATTTTCTGCTCTTACACACTCATTTTTACTGAGTAGTATGCTATAGTTTTCTTGAGTACAGATCCATTAGTTGAGAAGATATTGAGAGTAGAAATTTTTTTGGGTCATAGTTTTGCTGTGAAATAGGGCCCATAGTAAACAACGGATTATTCGTATGAAAATTTCTGCTCTTACACACTCCGTTTTACTGAGTAGACAGCTATAGTTTTCTTGAGTACAGATCCATTAGTTAAGAAGATGTTGAGAATTAAAATTTTTTTGGGTCATGGTTTTGCTGTGAAATGGGGCCCTTATAATTCCCACAGTAAACAAGTGATTATTCGTATGAAATTTTCTGCTCTTACACACTCTGTTTTACTGAGTAGTATGCTATAGTTTTCTTGAGTACAGATCCATTAGTTGATAAGATATTGAGAGTAGAAATTTTTTTGGGTCATAGTTTTGCTGTGAAATAGGGCCCATAGTAAACAACGGATTATTCGTATGAAAATTTCTGCTCTTACACACTCCGTTTTACTGAGTAGACAGCTATAGTTTTCTTGAGTACAGATCCATTAGTTGAGAAGATATTAAGAGTTGAAATTTTTTTCGGTCATGTTTTTGCTGTGAAATGGGGCCCTTAAAATTCCCACAATTAACAACAGATTATTCGTATGAAACTTTCTACTCTTGCAAACTCTGTTTTACTGAGTAGTATGCTATAGTTTTCTTGAGTACAGATCCATTAGTTGAGAAGATGTTAAGAGTTAAAATTTTTTTGGGTCATGGTTTTGCTGTGAAAGTGGGCCCTTATAATTCCCACAGTAAACAAGTGATTATTCGTATGAAATTTTCTGCTCTTACACACTCTGTTTTACTGAGTAGTATGCTATAGTTTTCTTGAGTACAGATCCATTAGTTGAGAAGATATTGAGAGTTGAAGTTTTTTTGGGTCATAGTTTTGCTGTGAAATAGGGCCCATAGTAAACAACGGATTATTCGTATGAAAATTTCTGCTCTTACACACTCCGTTTTACTGAGTAGACAGCTATAGTTTTCTTGAGTACAGATCCATTAGTTGAGAAGATATTGAGAGTTGAAATATTTTTGGGTCATGGTTTTGCTGTGAAATGGGGCCTTTAAAATTCCCACAGTAAACAACAGATTATTCGTATGAAAGTTTCTACTCTTGCACACTCTGTTTTACTGAGTAGTATGCTATAGTTTTCTTGAGTACAGGTCCATTAGTTGAGAAGATATTGATTACTGAAATTTTTTTGGGTCATGGTTTTGCTGTGAAATGGGGCCTCCATAACTCCCACAGTTAACAACTGATTATTCGTGTGAAATTTTCTGCTCTTACACACTCCGTTTTACTGAGTAGTATGCTATAGTTTTCTTGTGTACAGATCCATTAGTTGAGAAGATATTGAGAGATCAATTTTTTTGGGTCATGGTTTTGCTGTTAAATAGGGCCCTTAAAATTCCCACAATTAACAACAGATTATTCGTTTGAAACTTTCTACTCTTGCACACTCTGTTTTACTGAGTAGTATGCTATAGTTTTCTTGAGTACAGATCCATTAAATGAGATGATATTGAGAGTTGAAGTTTTTTTGGGTCATAGTTTTGCTGAGAAATAGGGCCCATAGTAAAAAACGGATTATTCGTATGAAAATTTCTGCTCTTACACACTCCGTTTTACTGAGTAGACAGCTATAGTTTTCTTGAGTACAGATCCATTAGTTGAGAAGATATTGAGAGTTGAAATTTGTTTTGGTCATGGTTTCGCTGTGAAATTGGGCCCTTATAATTCCCACAGAAAACAACAGAGTATTCGTATAAAATTTTGTGCTCTTACACACTCTGTTTTACTGAGTTGTATGCTATAGTTTTCTTGAGTACAAATCCATTACTTGAGATGATATTGAGAGTTGAAATTTTTTTTAGTCATGGTTTTGCTGTTAAATAGGGCCATTAAAATTCCCACAATTAACAACAGATTATTCGTTTGAAACTTTCTACTCTTGCAAACTCTGTTTTACTGAGTAGTATGCTATAGATTTCTTGAGTACAGATCCATTAGTTGAGATGATATTGAGAGTTGAAGTTTTTCTGGGTCATAGTTTTGCTGTGAAATAGGGCCCATAGTAAACAACGGATTATTCGTATGAAAATTTCTGCTCTTACACACTCCGTTTTACTGAGTAGACAGCTATAGTTTTCTTAAGTACAGATCCATTAGTTGAGAAGATATTGAGAGTTGAAATTTGTTTTGGTCATGGTTTCGCTGTGAAATTGGGCCCTTATAATTCCCACAGAAAACAACAGAGTATTCGTATAAAATTTTGTGCTCTTACACACTCTGTTTTACTGAGTTGTATGCTATAGTTTTCTTGAGTACAAATCCATTACTTGAGATGATATTGAGAGTAGAAATTTTTTTGAGTCATGGTTTTGCTGTGAAATGGGGCCCTTATAACCCCCACAGTAAACAACTGATTATTCGTATGAACTTTTCTGCTCTTACATACTCTGTTTTACTGAGTAGTATGCTATAGTTTTCTTGTGTACAGATCCATTAGTTGAGAAGATATTGAGAGATCAAATTTTTTTGGGTCATGGTTTTGCTGTTAAATAGGGCCCTTAAAATTCCCACAATTAACAACAGTATTCGTTTGAAAATTTCTACTCTTGCACACTCTGTTTTACTGAGTAGTATGCTATAGTTTTCTTGAGTACAGATCCATTAGTTGAGATGATATTGAGAGTTGAAGTTTTTTTGGGTCATAGTTTTGCTGGGAAATAGGGCCCATAGTAAACAATGGATTATTCGTATGAAAATTTCTGCTCTTACACACTCGGTTTTACTGAGTTGCACGCTATAGTTTTCTTGAGTACAGATCCATTAGTTGAGAAGATATTGAGAGTTAAAAATTTTTTGGGTCATGGTTTTGCTGTGAAATGGGGCCCTTATACTTCCCACAGAAAACAACAGATTATTCGTATAAAATTTTGTGCTCTTACACACTCTGTTTTACTGAGTTGTATGCTATAGTTTTCTTGAGTACAGATCCATTACTTGAGATGATATTGAGAGTAGAAATTTTTTTGAGTCATGGTTTTGCTGTGAAATGGGGCCCTTATAACCCCCACAGTAAACAACTGATTATTCCTATGAACTTTTCTGCTCTTACATACTCTGTTTTACTGAGTAGTATGCTATAGTTTTCTTGTGTACAGATCCATTAGTTGAGAAGATATTGAGAGATCAAATTTGTTTGGGTCATGGTTTTGCTGTTAAATAGGGCCCTTAAAATTCCCACAATTAACAACAGATTATTCGTATGAAAATTTCTGCTCTTACACACTCCGTTTTACTGAGTAGACAGCTATAGTTTTCTTGAGTACAGATCCATTAGTTGAGAAGATATTGAGAGTTGAAATTTTTTTGGGTCATGGTTTTGCTGTGAAATGGGGCCTTTAAAATTCCCACAGTAAACAACAGATTATTCGTATGAAAGTTTCTACTCTTGCACACTCTGTTTTACTGAGTAGTATGCTATAGTTTTCTTGAGTACAGGTCCATTAGTTGAGAAGATATTGATTACTGAAATTTTTTTGGGTCATGGTTTTGCTGTGAAATGGGGCCTTCATAACTCCCACAGTTAACAACTGATTATTCGTATGAAAATTTCTGCTCTTACACACTCCGTTTTACTGAGTAGACAGCTATAGTTTTCTTGAGTACAGATCCATTAGTTAAGAAGATTTTGAGAATTAAAATTTTTTTGGGTCATGGTTTTGCTGTGAAATGGGGCCCTTATAATTCCCACAGTAAACAAGTGATTATTCGTATGAAATTTTCTGCTCTTACACACTCTGTTTTACTGAGTAGTATGCTATAGTTTTCTTGAGTACAGATCCATTAGTTGATAAGATATTGAGAGTAGAAATTTTTTTGGGTCATAGTTTTGCTGTGAAATAGGGCCCATAGTAAACAACGGATTATTCGTATGAAAATTTCTGCTCTTACACACTCCGTTTTACTGAGTAGACAGCTATAGTTTTCTTGAGTACAGATCCATTAGTTGAGAAGATATTGAGAGTTGAAATTTGTTTTGGTCATGGTTTCGCTGTGAAATTGGGCCCTTATAATTCCCACAGAAAACAACAGAGTGTTCGTATAAAATTTTGTGCTCCTACACACTCTGTTTTACTGAGTTGTATGCTATAGTTTTCTTGAGTACAAATCCATTACTTGAGATGATATTGAGAGTTGAAATTTTTTTTAGTCATGGTTTTGCTGTTAAATAGGGCCATTAAAATTCCCACAATTAACAACAGATTATTCGTTTGAAACTTTCTACTCTTGCAAACTCTGTTTTACTGAGTAGTATGCTATAGATTTCTTGAGTACATATCCATTAGTTGAGATGATATTGAGAGTTGAAGTTTTTTTGGGTCATAGTTTTGCTGTGAAATAGGGCCCATAGTAAACAACGGATTATTCGTATGAAAATTTCTGCTCTTACACACTCCGTTTTACTGAGTAGACAGCTATAGTTTTCTTGAGTACAGATCCATTAGTTGAGAAGATATTGAGAGTTGAAATTTTTTTGGGTCATGGTTTTGCTGTGAAATGGGGCCTTTAAAATTCCCACAGTAAACAACAGATTATTCGTATGAAAGTTTCTACTCTTGCACACTCTGTTTTACTGAGTAGTATGCTATAGTTTTCTTGAGTACAGGTCCATTAGTTGAGAAGATATTGATTACTGAAATTTTTTTGGGTCATGGTTTTGCTGTGAAATGGGGCCTTCATAACTCCCACAGTTAACAACTGATTATTCGTATGAAATTTTCTGCTCTTACACACTCCGTTTTACTGAGTAGTATGCTATAGTTTTCTTGTGTACAGATCCATTAGTTGAGAAGATATTGAGAGATCAATTTTTTTGGGTCATGGTTTTGCTGTTAAATAGGGCCCTTAAAATTCCCACAATTAACAACAGATTATTCGTTTGAAACTTTCTACTCTTGCACACTCTGTTTTACTGAGTAGTATGCTATAGTTTTCTTGAGTACAGATCCATTAAATGAGATGATATTGAGAGTTGAAGTTTTTTTGGGTCATAGTTTTGCTGAGAAATAGGACCCATAGTAAACAACGGATTATTCGTATGAAAATTTCTGCTCTTACACACTCCGTTTTACTGAGTAGACAGCTATAGTTTTCTTGAGTACAGATCCATTAGTTGAGAAGATATTGAGAGTTGAAATTTGTTTTGGTCATGGTTTCGCAGTGAAATTGGGCCCTTATAATTCCCACAGAAAACAACAGAGTATTCGTATAAAATTTTGTGCTCTTACACACTCTGTTTTACTGAGTTGTATGCTATAGTTTTCTTGAGTACAAATCCATTACTTGAGATGATATTGAGAGTAGAAATTTTTTTGAGTCATGGTTTTGCTGTGAAATGGGGCCCTTATAACCCCCACAGTAAACAACTGATTATTCGTATGAACTTTTCTGCTCTTACATACTCTGTTTTACTGAGTAATATGCTATAGTTTTCTTGTGTACAGATCCATTAGTTGAGAAGATATTGATTACTGAAATTTTTTTGGGTCATGGTTTTGCTGTGAAATGGGGCCTTCATAACTCCCACAGTTAACAACTGATTATTCGTATGAAATTTTCTGCAGTTACACACTCCGTTTTACTGAGTAGCACGCTATAGTTTTCTTGAGTACAGATCCATTACTTGAGAAGATATTGAGAGTTGAAATTTTTTAGGGTCATGGTTTTGCTGTGAAATGGGGCCCTTAATAAACAACAGATTATTCGTATGAAACTTTCTGCTCTTACACACTCGGTTTTACTGAGTAGCACACTATAGTTTTCTTGAGTACAGATCCTATAGTTGAGGAGATATTGAGGGTTGAAATTTTTTTGGGTCATGGTTTTGCTGTGAAATGGGGCCCTTATAATTCCCACAGTAAACAACTGATTATTCGTATGAAATTTTCTGCTCTTACACACTCCGTTTTACTGAGTAGCATGCTATAGTTTTCTTGAGTACAGATCCATTAGTTGAGAAGATATTGAGAGTTGAAATTTTTTTGGGTCATGGTTTTGCTGTGAAATTGGGCCTTTATAACTCCCACAGAAAACAACTGATTATTCGTACAAAATTTTCTGCTCTTACACACTCTGTTTTACTGAGTAGTATGCTATAGTTTTCTTGTGTACAGATCCATTAGTTGAGAAGATATTGAGAGATCAAATTTTTTTGGGTGATGGTTTTGCTGTTAAATAGGGCCCTTAAAATTCCCACCATTAACAACAGATTATTCGTTTGAAACTTTCTACTCTTGCACACTCTGTTATACTGAGTAGTATGCTATAGTTTTCTTGAGTACTGATCCATTAGTTGAGATGTTATTGAGAGTTGAAGTTTTTTTGGGTCATAGTTTTGCTGGGAAATAGGGCCCTTATAATTCCCACAGAAAACAACAGATTATTCGTATGAACTTTTCTGCTCTTACATACTCTGTTTTACTGAGTAGTATGCTATAGTTTACTTGTGTACAGATCCATTAGTTGAGAAGATATTGAGAGATCAAATTTTTTTGGGTCATGGTTTTGCTGTTAAATAGGGCCCTTAAAATTCCCACAATTAACAACAGATTATTCGTTTGAAACTTTCTACTCTTGCACACTCTGTTTTACTGAGTAGTATGCTATAGTTTTCTTGAGTACAGATCCATTAGTTGAGATGATATTGAGAGTTGAAGTTTTTTTGGGTCATAGTTTTGCTGGGAAATAGGGCCCATAGTAAACAATGGATTATTCGTATGAAAATTTCTGCTCTTACACACTCGGTTTTACTGAGTTGCACGCTATAGTTTTCTTGAGTACAGATCCATTAGTTGAGAAGATATTGAGAGTTAAAAATTTTTTGGGTCATGGTTTTGCTGTGAAATGGGGCCCTTATACTTCCCACAGAAAACAACAGATTATTCGTATAAAATTTTGTGCTCTTACACACTCTGTTTTACTGAGTTGTATGCTATAGTTTTCTTGAGTACAGATCCATTACTTGAGATGATATTGAGAGTAGAAATTTTTTTGAGTCATGGTTTTGCTGTGAAATGGGGCCCTTATAACCCCCACAGTAAACAACTGATTATTCGTATGAACTTTTCTGCTCTTACATACTCTGTTTTACTGAGTAGTATGCTATAGTTTTCTTGTGTACAGATCCATTAGTTGAGAAGATATTGAGAGATCAAATTTGTTTGGGTCATGGTTTTGCTGTTAAATAGGGCCCTTAAAATTCCCACAATTAACAACAGATTATTCGTATGAAACTTTCTACTCTTGCAAACTCTGTTTTACTGAGTAGTATGCTATAGTTTTCTTGAGTACAGATCCATTAGTTGAGAAGATGTTAAGAGTTAAAATTTTTTTGGGTCATGGTTTTGCTGTGAAAGTGGGCCCTTATAATTCCCACAGTAAACAAGTGATTATTCGTATGAAATTTTCTGCTCTTACACACTCTGTTTTACTGAGTAGTATGCTATAGTTTTCTTGAGTACAGATCCATTAGTTGAGAAGATATTGAGAGTTGAAGTTTTTTTGGGTCATAGTTTTGCTGTGAAATAGGGCCCATAGTAAACAACGGATTATTCGTATGAAAATTTCTGCTCTTACACACTCCGTTTTACTGAGTAGACAGCTATAGTTTTCTTGAGTACAGATCCATTAGTTGAGAAGATATTGAGAGTTGAAATATTTTTGGGTCATGGTTTTGCTGTGAAATGGGGCCTTTAAAATTCCCACAGTAAACAACAGATTATTCGTATGAAAGTTTCTACTCTTGCACACTCTGTTTTACTGAGTAGTATGCTATAGTTTTCTTGAGTACAGGTCCATTAGTTGAGAAGATATTGATTACTGAAATTTTTTTGGGTCATGGTTTTGCTGTGAAATGGGGCCTTCATAACTCCCACAGTTAACAACTGATTATTCGTATGAAATTTTCTGCTCTTACACACTCCGTTTTACTGAGTAGTATGCTATAGTTTTCTTGTGTACAGATCCATTAGTTGAGAAGATATTGAGAGATCAATTTTTTTGGGTCATGGTTTTGCTGTTAAATAGGGCCCTTAAAATTCCCACAATTAACAACAGATTATTCGTTTGAAACTTTCTACTCTTGCACACTCTGTTTTACTGAGTAGTATGCTATAGTTTTCTTGAGTACAGATCCATTAAATGAGATGATATTGAGAGTTGAAGTTTTTTTGGGTCATAGTTTTGCTGAGAAATAGGGCCCATAGTAAAAAACGGATTATTCGTATGAAAATTTCTGCTCTTACACACTCCGTTTTACTGAGTAGACAGCTATAGTTTTCTTGAGTACAGATCCATTAGTTGAGAAGATATTGAGAGTTGAAATTTGTTTTGGTCATGGTTTCGCTGTGAAATTGGGCCCTTATAATTCCCACAGAAAACAACAGAGTATTCGTATAAAATTTTGTGCTCTTACACACTCTGTTTTACTGAGTTGTATGCTATAGTTTTCTTGAGTACAAATCCATTACTTGAGATGATATTGAGAGTTGAAATTTTTTTTAGTCATGGTTTTGCTGTTAAATAGGGCCATTAAAATTCCCACAATTAACAACAGATTATTCGTTTGAAACTTTCTACTCTTGCAAACTCTGTTTTACTGAGTAGTATGCTATAGATTTCTTGAGTACAGATCCATTAGTTGAGATGATATTGAGAGTTGAAGTTTTTCTGGGTCATAGTTTTGCTGTGAAATAGGGCCCATAGTAAACAACGGATTATTCGTATGAAAATTTCTGCTCTTACACACTCCGTTTTACTGAGTAGACAGCTATAGTTTTCTTAAGTACAGATCCATTAGTTGAGAAGATATTGAGAGTTGAAATTTGTTTTGGTCATGGTTTCGCTGTGAAATTGGGCCCTTATAATTCCCACAGAAAACAACAGAGTATTCGTATAAAATTTTGTGCTCTTACACACTCTGTTTTACTGAGTTGTATGCTATAGTTTTCTTGAGTACAAATCCATTACTTGAGATGATATTGAGAGTAGAAATTTTTTTGAGTCATGGTTTTGCTGTGAAATGGGGCCCTTATAACCCCCACAGTAAACAACTGATTATTCGTATGAACTTTTCTGCTCTTACATACTCTGTTTTACTGAGTAGTATGCTATAGTTTTCTTGTGTACAGATCCATTAGTTGAGAAGATATTGAGAGATCAAATTTTTTTGGGTCATGGTTTTGCTGTTAAATAGGGCCCTTAAAATTCCCACAATTAACAACAGTATTCGTTTGAAAATTTCTACTCTTGCACACTCTGTTTTACTGAGTAGTATGCTATAGTTTTCTTGAGTACAGATCCATTAGTTGAGATGATATTGAGAGTTGAAGTTTTTTTGGGTCATAGTTTTGCTGGGAAATAGGGCCCATAGTAAACAATGGATTATTCGTATGAAAATTTCTGCTCTTACACACTCGGTTTTACTGAGTTGCACGCTATAGTTTTCTTGAGTACAGATCCATTAGTTGAGAAGATATTGAGAGTTAAAAATTTTTTGGGTCATGGTTTTGCTGTGAAATGGGGCCCTTATACTTCCCACAGAAAACAACAGATTATTCGTATAAAATTTTGTGCTCTTACACACTCTGTTTTACTGAGTTGTATGCTATAGTTTTCTTGAGTACAGATCCATTACTTGAGATGATATTGAGAGTAGAAATTTTTTTGAGTCATGGTTTTGCTGTGAAATGGGGCCCTTATAACCCCCACAGTAAACAACTGATTATTCGTATGAACTTTTCTGCTCTTACATACTCTGTTTTACTGAGTAGTATGCTATAGTTTTCTTGTGTACAGATCCATTAGTTGAGAAGATATTGAGAGATCAAATTTGTTTGGGTCATGGTTTTGCTGTTAAATAGGGCCCTTAAAATTCCCACAATTAACAACAGATTATTCGTATGAAAATTTCTGCTCTTACACACTCCGTTTTACTGAGTAGACAGCTATAGTTTTCTTGAGTACAGATCCATTAGTTGAGAAGATATTGAGAGTTGAAATTTTTTTGGGTCATGGTTTTGCTGTGAAATGGGGCCTTTAAAATTCCCACAGTAAACAACAGATTATTCGTATGAAAGTTTCTACTCTTGCACACTCTGTTTTACTGAGTAGTATGCTATAGTTTTCTTGAGTACAGGTCCATTAGTTGAGAAGATATTGATTACTGAAATTTTTTTGGGTCATGGTTTTGCTGTGAAATGGGGCCATCATAACTCCCACAGTTAACAACTGATTATTCGTATGAAAATTTCTGCTCTTACACACTCCGTTTTACTGAGTAGACAGCTATAGTTTTCTTGAGTACAGATCCATTAGTTAAGAAGATTTTGAGAATTAAAATTTTTTTGGGTCATGGTTTTGCTGTGAAATGGGGCCCTTATAATTCCCACAGTAAACAAGTGATTATTCGTATGAAATTTTCTGCTCTTACACACTCTGTTTTACTGAGTAGTATGCTATAGTTTTCTTGAGTACAGATCCATTAGTTGATAAGATATTGAGAGTAGAAATTTTTTTGGGTCATAGTTTTGCTGTGAAATAGGGCCCATAGTAAACAACGGATTATTCGTATGAAAATTTCTGCTCTTACACACTCCGTTTTACTGAGTAGACAGCTATAGTTTTCTTGAGTACAGATCCATTAGTTGAGAAGATATTGAGAGTTGAAATTTGTTTTGGTCATGGTTTCGCTGTGAAATTGGGCCCTTATAATTCCCACAGAAAACAACAGAGTGTTCGTATAAAATTTTGTGCTCCTACACACTCTGTTTTACTGAGTTGTATGCTATAGTTTTCTTGAGTACAAATCCATTACTTGAGATGATATTGAGAGTTGAAATTTTTTTTAGTCATGGTTTTGCTGTTAAATAGGGCCATTAAAATTCCCACAATTAACAACAGATTATTCGTTTGAAACTTTCTACTCTTGCAAACTCTGTTTTACTGAGTAGTATGCTATAGATTTCTTGAGTACATATCCATTAGTTGAGATGATATTGAGAGTTGAAGTTTTTTTGGGTCATAGTTTTGCTGTGAAATAGGGCCCATAGTAAACAACGGATTATTCGTATGAAAATTTCTGCTCTTACACACTCCGTTTTACTGAGTAGACAGCTATAGTTTTCTTGTGTACAGATCCATTAGTTGAGAAGATATTGAGAGTTGAAATTTTTTTGGGTCATGGTTTTGCTGTGAAATGGGGCCTTTAAAATTCCCACAGTAAACAACAGATTATTCGTATGAAAGTTTCTACTCTTGCACACTCTGTTTTACTGAGTAGTATGCTATAGTTTTCTTGAGTACAGGTCCATTAGTTGAGAAGATATTGATTACTGAAATTTTTTTGGGTCATGGTTTTGCTGTGAAATGGGGCCTTCATAACTCCCACAGTTAACAACTGATTATTCGTATGAAATTTTCTGCTCTTACACACTCCGTTTTACTGAGTAGTATGCTATAGTTTTCTTGTGTACAGATCCATTAGTTGAGAAGATATTGAGAGATCAATTTTTTTGGGTCATGGTTTTGCTGTTAAATAGGGCCCTTAAAATTCCCACAATTAACAACAGATTATTCGTTTGAAACTTTCTACTCTTGCACACTCTGTTTTACTGAGTAGTATGCTATAGTTTTCTTGAGTACAGATCCATTAAATGAGATGATATTGAGAGTTGAAGTTTTTTTGGGTCATAGTTTTGCTGAGAAATAGGGCCCATAGTAAACAACGGATTATTCGTATGAAAATTTCTGCTCTTACACACTCCGTTTTACTGAGTAGACAGCTATAGTTTTCTTGAGTACAGATCCATTAGTTGAGAAGATATTGAGAGTTGAAATTTGTTTTGGTCATGGTTTCGCAGTGAAATTGGGCCCTTATAATTCCCACAGAAAACAACAGAGTATTCGTATAAAATTTTGTGCTCTTACACACTCTGTTTTACTGAGTTGTATGCTATAGTTTTCTTGAGTACAAATCCATTACTTGAGATGATATTGAGAGTAGAAATTTTTTTGAGTCATGGTTTTGCTGTGAAATGGGGCCCTTATAACCCCCACAGTAAACAACTGATTATTCGTATGAACTTTTCTGCTCTTACATACTCTGTTTTACTGAGTAATATGCTATAGTTTTCTTGTGTACAGATCCATTAGTTGAGAAGATATTGAGAGATCAAATTTGTTTGGGACATAGTTTGGCTGGGAAATAAGGCCTATAGTAAACAACGGATTATTCGTATGAAAATTTCTGCTCTTACACACTCCGTTTTACTGAGTTGCACGCTATAGTTTTCTTGAGTACAGATCCATTAGTTGAGAAGATGTTGAGAATTAAAATTTTTTTGGGTCATGGTTTTGCTGTGAAATGAGGCCCTTATAATTCCCACAGTAAACAAGTGATTATTCGTATGAAATTTTCTGCTCTTACACACTCATTTTTACTGAGTAGTATGCTATAGTTTTCTTGAGTACAGATCCATTAGTTGAGAAGATATTGAGAGTAGAAATTTTTTTGGGTCATAGTTTTGCTGTGAAATAGGGCCCATAGTAAACAACGGATTATTCGTATGAAAATTTCTGCTCTTACACACTCCGTTTTACTGAGTAGACAGCTATAGTTTTCTTGAGTACAGATCCATTAGTTAAGAAGATGTTGAGAATTAAAATTTTTTTGGGTCATGGTTTTGCTGTGAAATGGGGCCCTTATAATTCCCACAGTAAACAAGTGATTATTCGTATGAAATTTTCTGCTCTTACACACTCTGTTTTACTGAGTAGTATGCTATAGTTTTCTTGAGTACAGATCCATTAGTTGATAAGATATTGAGAGTAGAAATTTTTTTGGGTCATAGTTTTGCTGTGAAATAGGGCCCATAGTAAACAACGGATTATTCGTATGAAAATTTCTGCTCTTACACACTCCGTTTTACTGAGTAGACAGCTATAGTTTTCTTGAGTACAGATCCATTAGTTGAGAAGATATTAAGAGTTGAAATTTTTTTCGGTCATGTTTTTGCTGTGAAATGGGGCCCTTAAAATTCCCACAATTAACAACAGATTATTCGTATGAAACTTTCTACTCTTGCAAACTCTGTTTTACTGAGTAGTATGCTATAGTTTTCTTGAGTACAGATCCATTAGTTGAGAAGATGTTAAGAGTTAAAATTTTTTTGGGTCATGGTTTTGCTGTGAAAGTGGGCCCTTATAATTCCCACAGTAAACAAGTGATTATTCGTATGAAATTTTCTGCTCTTACACACTCTGTTTTACTGAGTAGTATGCTATAGTTTTCTTGAGTACAGATCCATTAGTTGAGAAGATATTGAGAGTTGAAGTTTTTTTGGGTCATAGTTTTGCTGTGAAATAGGGCCCATAGTAAACAACGGATTATTCGTATGAAAATTTCTGCTCTTACACACTCCGTTTTACTGAGTAGACAGCTATAGTTTTCTTGAGTACAGATCCATTAGTTGAGAAGATATTGAGAGTTGAAATATTTTTGGGTCATGGTTTTGCTGTGAAATGGGGCCTTTAAAATTCCCACAGTAAACAACAGATTATTCGTATGAAAGTTTCTACTCTTGCACACTCTGTTTTACTGAGTAGTATGCTATAGTTTTCTTGAGTACAGGTCCATTAGTTGAGAAGATATTGATTACTGAAATTTTTTTGGGTCATGGTTTTGCTGTGAAATGGGGCCTCCATAACTCCCACAGTTAACAACTGATTATTCGTGTGAAATTTTCTGCTCTTACACACTCCGTTTTACTGAGTAGTATGCTATAGTTTTCTTGTGTACAGATCCATTAGTTGAGAAGATATTGAGAGATCAATTTTTTTGGGTCATGGTTTTGCTGTTAAATAGGGCCCTTAAAATTCCCACAATTAACAACAGATTATTCGTTTGAAACTTTCTACTCTTGCACACTCTGTTTTACTGAGTAGTATGCTATAGTTTTCTTGAGTACAGATCCATTAAATGAGATGATATTGAGAGTTGAAGTTTTTTTGGGTCATAGTTTTGCTGAGAAATAGGGCCCATAGTAAAAAACGGATTATTCGTATGAAAATTTCTGCTCTTACACACTCCGTTTTACTGAGTAGACAGCTATAGTTTTCTTGAGTACAGATCCATTAGTTGAGAAGATATTGAGAGTTGAAATTTGTTTTGGTCATGGTTTCGCTGTGAAATTGGGCCCTTATAATTCCCACAGAAAACAACAGAGTATTCGTATAAAATTTTGTGCTCTTACACACTCTGTTTTACTGAGTTGTATGCTATAGTTTTCTTGAGTACAAATCCATTACTTGAGATGATATTGAGAGTTGAAATTTTTTTTAGTCATGGTTTTGCTGTTAAATAGGGCCATTAAAATTCCCACAATTAACAACAGATTATTCGTTTGAAACTTTCTACTCTTGCAAACTCTGTTTTACTGAGTAGTATGCTATAGATTTCTTGAGTACAGATCCATTAGTTGAGATGATATTGAGAGTTGAAGTTTTTCTGGGTCATAGTTTTGCTGTGAAATAGGGCCCATAGTAAACAACGGATTATTCGTATGAAAATTTCTGCTCTTACACACTCCGTTTTACTGAGTAGACAGCTATAGTTTTCTTAAGTACAGATCCATTAGTTGAGAAGATATTGAGAGTTGAAATTTGTTTTGGTCATGGTTTCGCTGTGAAATTGGGCCCTTATAATTCCCACAGAAAACAACAGAGTATTCGTATAAAATTTTGTGCTCTTACACACTCTGTTTTACTGAGTTGTATGCTATAGTTTTCTTGAGTACAAATCCATTACTTGAGATGATATTGAGAGTAGAAATTTTTTTGAGTCATGGTTTTGCTGTGAAATGGGGCCCTTATAACCCCCACAGTAAACAACTGATTATTCGTATGAACTTTTCTGCTCTTACATACTCTGTTTTACTGAGTAGTATGCTATAGTTTTCTTGTGTACAGATCCATTAGTTGAGAAGATATTGAGAGATCAAATTTTTTTGGGTCATGGTTTTGCTGTTAAATAGGGCCCTTAAAATTCCCACAATTAACAACAGTATTCGTTTGAAAATTTCTACTCTTGCACACTCTGTTTTACTGAGTAGTATGCTATAGTTTTCTTGAGTACAGATCCATTAGTTGAGATGATATTGAGAGTTGAAGTTTTTTTGGGTCATAGTTTTGCTGGGAAATAGGGCCCATAGTAAACAATGGATTATTCGTATGAAAATTTCTGCTCTTACACACTCGGTTTTACTGAGTTGCACGCTATAGTTTTCTTGAGTACAGATCCATTAGTTGAGAAGATATTGAGAGTTAAAAATTTTTTGGGTCATGGTTTTGCTGTGAAATGGGGCCCTTATACTTCCCACAGAAAACAACAGATTATTCGTATAAAATTTTGTGCTCTTACACACTCTGTTTTACTGAGTTGTATGCTATAGTTTTCTTGAGTACAGATCCATTACTTGAGATGATATTGAGAGTAGAAATTTTTTTGAGTCATGGTTTTGCTGTGAAATGGGGCCCTTATAACCCCCACAGTAAACAACTGATTATTCGTATGAACTTTTCTGCTCTTACATACTCTGTTTTACTGAGTAGTATGCTATAGTTTTCTTGTGTACAGATCCATTAGTTGAGAAGATATTGAGAGATCAAATTTGTTTGGGTCATGGTTTTGCTGTTAAATAGGGCCCTTAAAATTCCCACAATTAACAACAGATTATTCGTATGAAAATTTCTGCTCTTACACACTCCGTTTTACTGAGTAGACAGCTATAGTTTTCTTGAGTACAGATCCATTAGTTGAGAAGATATTGAGAGTTGAAATTTTTTTGGGTCATGGTTTTGCTGTGAAATGGGGCCTTTAAAATTCCCACAGTAAACAACAGATTATTCGTATGAAAGTTTCTACTCTTGCACACTCTGTTTTACTGAGTAGTATGCTATAGTTTTCTTGAGTACAGGTCCATTAGTTGAGAAGATATTGATTACTGAAATTTTTTTGGGTCATGGTTTTGCTGTGAAATGGGGCCTTCATAACTCCCACAGTTAACAACTGATTATTCGTATGAAAATTTCTGCTCTTACACACTCCGTTTTACTGAGTAGACAGCTATAGTATTCTTGAGTACAGATCCATTAGTTAAGAAGATTTTGAGAATTAAAATTTTTTTGGGTCATGGTTTTGCTGTGAAATGGGGCCCTTATAATTCCCACAGTAAACAAGTGATTATTCGTATGAAATTTTCTGCTCTTACACACTCTGTTTTACTGAGTAGTATGCTATAGTTTTCTTGAGTACAGATCCATTAGTTGATAAGATATTGAGAGTAGAAATTTTTTTGGGTCATAGTTTTGCTGTGAAATAGGGCCCATAGTAAACAACGGATTATTCGTATGAAAATTTCTGCTCTTACACACTCCGTTTTACTGAGTAGACAGCTATAGTTTTCTTGAGTACAGATCCATTAGTTGAGAAGATATTGAGAGTTGAAATTTGTTTTGGTCATGGTTTCGCTGTGAAATTGGGCCCTTATAATTCCCACAGAAAACAACAGAGTGTTCGTATAAAATTTTGTGCTCCTACACACTCTGTTTTACTGAGTTGTATGCTATAGTTTTCTTGAGTACAAATCCATTACTTGAGATGATATTGAGAGTTGAAATTTTTTTTAGTCATGGTTTTGCTGTTAAATAGGGCCATTAAAATTCCCACAATTAACAACAGATTATTCGTTTGAAACTTTCTACTCTTGCAAACTCTGTTTTACTGAGTAGTATGCTATAGATTTCTTGAGTACATATCCATTAGTTGAGATGATATTGAGAGTTGAAGTTTTTTTGGGTCATAGTTTTGCTGTGAAATAGGGCCCATAGTAAACAACGGATTATTCGTATGAAAATTTCTGCTCTTACACACTCCGTTTTACTGAGTAGACAGCTATAGTTTTCTTGAGTACAGATCCATTAGTTGAGAAGATATTGAGAGTTGAAATTTTTTTGGGTCATGGTTTTGCTGTGAAATGGGGCCTTTAAAATTCCCACAGTAAACAACAGATTATTCGTATGAAAGTTTCTACTCTTGCACACTCTGTTTTACTGAGTAGTATGCTATAGTTTTCTTGAGTACAGGTCCATTAGTTGAGAAGATATTGATTACTGAAATTTTTTTGGGTCATGGTTTTGCTGTGAAATGGGGCCTTCATAACTCCCACAGTTAACAACTGATTATTCGTATGAAATTTTCTGCTCTTACACACTCCGTTTTACTGAGTAGTATGCTATAGTTTTCTTGTGTACAGATCCATTAGTTGAGAAGATATTGAGAGATCAATTTTTTTGGGTCATGGTTTTGCTGTTAAATAGGGCCCTTAAAATTCCCACAATTAACAACAGATTATTCGTTTGAAACTTTCTACTCTTGCACACTCTGTTTTACTGAGTAGTATGCTATAGTTTTCTTGAGTACAGATCCATTAAATGAGATGATATTGAGAGTTGAAGTTTTTTTGGGTCATAGTTTTGCTGAGAAATAGGGCCCATAGTAAACAACGGATTATTCGTATGAAAATTTCTGCTCTTACACACTCCGTTTTACTGAGTAGACAGCTATAGTTTTCTTGAGTACAGATCCATTAGTTGAGAAGATATTGAGAGTTGAAATTTGTTTTGGTCATGGTTTCGCAGTGAAATTGGGCCCTTATAATTCCCACAGAAAACAACAGAGTATTCGTATAAAATTTTGTGCTCTTACACACTCTGTTTTACTGAGTTGTATGCTATAGTTTTCTTGAGTACAAATCCATTACTTGAGATGATATTGAGAGTAGAAATTTTTTTGAGTCATGGTTTTGCTGTGAAATGGGGCCCTTATAACCCCCACAGTAAACAACTGATTATTCGTATGAACTTTTCTGCTCTTACATACTCTGTTTTACTGAGTAATATGCTATAGTTTTCTTGTGTACAGATCCATTAGTTGAGAAGATATTGAGAGATCAAAT
This sequence comes from Rhodnius prolixus, assembly GCF_049639745.1. NCBI lineage: Eukaryota > Metazoa > Arthropoda > Insecta > Hemiptera > Reduviidae > Rhodnius > Rhodnius prolixus. The sequence continues at coordinate 948,459 of NW_027411627.1, read as the reverse complement.
TTGTTTGGGACATAGTTTGGCTGGGAAATAAGGCCTATAGTAAACAACGGATTATTCGTATGAAAATTTCTGCTCTTACACACTCCGTTTTACTGAGTTGCACGCTATAGTTTTCTTGAGTACAGATCCATTAGTTGAGAAGATGTTGAGAAATAAAATTTTTTTGGGTCATGGTTTTGCTGTGAAATGAGGCCCTTATAATTCCCACAGTAAACAAGTGATTATTCGTATGAAATTTTCTGCTCTTACACACTCATTTTTACTGAGTAGTATGCTATAGTTTTCTTGAGTACAGATCCATTAGTTGAGAAGATATTGAGAGTAGAAATTTTTTTGGGTCATAGTTTTGCTGTGAAATAGGGCCCATAGTAAACAACGGATTATTCGTATGAAAATTTCTGCTCTTACACACTCCGTTTTACTGAGTAGACAGCTATAGTTTTCTTGAGTACAGATCCATTAGTTAAGAAGATGTTGAGAATTAAAATTTTTTTGGGTCATGGTTTTGCTGTGAAATGGGGCCCTTATAATTCCCACAGTAAACAAGTGATTATTCGTATGAAATTTTCTGCTCTTACACACTCTGTTTTACTGAGTAGTATGCTATAGTTTTCTTGAGTACAGATCCATTAGTTGATAAGATATTGAGAGTAGAAATTTTTTTGGGTCATAGTTTTGCTGTGAAATAGGGCCCATAGTAAACAACGGATTATTCGTATGAAAATTTCTGCTCTTACACACTCCGTTTTACTGAGTAGACAGCTATAGTTTTCTTGAGTACAGATCCATTAGTTGAGAAGATATTAAGAGTTGAAATTTTTTTCGGTCATGTTTTTGCTGTGAAATGGGGCCCTTTAAATTCCCACAGTAAACAACAGATTATTCGTATGAAACTTTCTACTCTTGCACACTCTGTTTTACTGAGTAGTATGCTATAGTTTTCTTGAGTACAGATCCATTAGTTGAGAAGATATTGAGAGTTGAAATTTTTTTGAGTCATGGTTTTGCTGTGAAATGGGGCCCTTATAATTCCCACAGTAAACAACTGATTATTCGTACGAAATTTTCTGCTCTTACACACTCCGTTTTACTGAGTAGCACGCTATAGTTTTCTTGAGTACAAATCCATTAGTTGAGAAGATATTGAGAGTTGAAATTTTTTTGGGTCATGGTTTTGCTGTGAAATATGGCCTTTATAATTCCCACAGAAAACAACAGATTATTCGTATAAAATTTTGTGCTCTTACACACTCTGTTTTACTGAGTTGTATGCTATAGTTTTCTTGAGTACAGATCCATTACTTGAGATGATATTGAGAGTTGAAATTTTTTTGGGTCATGGTTTTACTGTGAAATGGGGCCCTTATAATTCCCACAGTAAACAAGTGATTATTCCTATGAAATTTTCTGCTCTTACACACTCCGTTTTACTGAGTAGCACGCTATAGTTTTCTTGAGTACAGATCCATTAGTTGAGAAGATATTGATAGTTAAAATTTGTTTGGGTCATGGTTTCGCTGTGAAATTGGGCCCTTATAATTCCCACAGAAAACAACAGATTATTCGTATAAAATTTTGTGCTCTTACACACTCTGTTTTATTGAGTTGTATGCTATAGTTTTGTTGAGTACAGATCCATTAGTTGAGATGATATTGAGAGTTGAAGTTTTTTTGGGTCATAGTTTTGCTGGGAAATAGGGCCCATAGTAAACAACGGATTATTCGTATGAAAATTTCTGCTCTTACACACTCCGTTTTACTGAGTTGCACGCTATAGTTTTCTAGAGTACAGATCCATTAGTTGAGAAGATATTGAGAATTAAAATTTTTTTGGGTCATGGTTTTGCTGTGAAATGGGGCCCTAATAATTCCCACAGTAAACAAGTGATTATTCGTATGAAATTTTCTGCTCTTACACACTCTGTTTTACTGAGTAGTACGCTATAGTTTTCTTGAGTACAGATCCATTAGTTGAGAAGATATTGAGAGTTGAAGTTTTTTTGGGTCATAGTTTTGCTGTGAAATAGGGCCCATAGTAAACAACGGATTATTCCTATGAAAATTTCTGCTCTTACACACTCCGTTTTACTGAGTAGACAGCTATAGTTTTCTTGAGTACAGATCCATTAGTTGAGAAGATATTAAGAGTTGAAATTTTTTTGGGTCATGGTTTCGCTGTGAAATGGGGCCCTTAAAATTCCCACAGTAAACAACAGATTATTCGTATGAAACTTTCTACTCTTGCACACTCTGTTTTACTGAGTAGTATGCTATAGTTTTCTTGAGTACGGATCCATTAGTTGAGATGATATTGAGAGTTGAAATTTTTTTGAGTCATGGTTTTGCTGTGAAATGGGGCCCTTATAATTCCCACAGTAAACAACTGATTATTCGTACGAAATTTTCTGCTCTTACACACTCCGTTTTACTGAGTAGCACGCTATAGTTTTCTTAAGTACAGATGCATTAGTTGAGAAGATATTGATTACTGAAATTTCTTTGGGTCATGGTTTTGCTGTGAAATGGAGCCCATAGTAAACAACAGATTATTCGTATGAAACTTTCTGCTCTTACACACTCCGTTTTACTGAATAGCGCGATATAGGTTTCTTGAGTACAGATCCATTAGTTGAGAAGATATTGAGAGTTGAAATTTTTTTGGGTCATGGTTTTGCTGTGAAATATGGCCTTTATAATTCCCACAGAAAACAACAGATTATTCGTATAAAATTTTGTGCTCTTACACAGTCTCTTTTACTGAGTTGTATGCTATAGTTTTCTTGAGTACAGATCCATTACTTGAGATGATATTGAGAGTTGAAATTTTTTTGGGTCATGGTTTTACTGTGAAATGGGGCCCTTATAATTCCCACAGTAAACAACTGATTATTCGTATGAAATTTTCGGCTCTTACACACTCCGTTTTAATGAGTAGCACGCTATAGTTTTCTTAAGTACAGATCCATTAGTTGAGAAGATATTGATTACTGAAATTTCTTTGGGTCATGGTTTTCTGTGAAATGGAGCCCATAGTAAACAACAGATTCTTCGTATGAAACTTTCTACTCTTGCACACTCTGTTTTACTGCGTAGTATGCTATGGTTTTCTTGAGTACAGATCCATTAGTTGAGAAGATATTGATTACTGAAATTTTTTTGGGTCATGGTTTTGCTGTGAAATGGGGCCTTCATAACTCCCACAGTTAACAACTGATTATTCGTATGAAATTTTCTGCTCTTACACACTCCGTTTTACTGAGTAGCACGCTATAGTTTTCTTGAGTACAGATCCATTAGTTGAGAAGATATTGAGAGTTAAAATTTTTTTGGGTCATGGTTTTGCTGTGAAATGAGGCCCTTATAATTCCCACAGTAAACAAGTGATTATTCGTATGAAATTTTCTGCTCTTACACACTCTGTTTTACTGAGTAGTATGCTATAGTTTTCTTGAGTACAGATCCATTAGTTGAGAAGATATTGATAGTTGAAATTTGTTTGGGTCATGGTTTCGCTGTGAAATTGGGCCCTTATAATTCCCACAGAAAACAACAGATTATTCGTATAAAATTTTGTGCTCTTACACACTCGGTTTTACTGAGTTGTATGCTATAGTTTTCTTGAGTACAGATCCATTAGTTGAGATGATATTGAGAGTTGAAGTTTTTTTGGGTCATAGTTTTGCTGTGAAATAGGGCCCATAGTAAACAACGGATTATTCCTATGAAAATTTCTGCTCTTACACACTCCGTTTTACTGAGTAGACAGCTATAGTTTTCTTGAGTACAGATCCATTAGTTGAGAAGATATTAAGAGTTGAAATTTTTTTGGGTCATGGTTTTGCTGTGAAATAGGGCCCTTAAAATTCCCACAGTAAACAACAGATTATTCGTATGAAACTTTCTACTCTTGCACACTCTGTTTTACTGAGTAGTATGCTATAGTTTTCTTGAGTACGGATCCATTAGTTGAGAAGATATTGAGAGTTTAAATTTTTTTGAGTCATGGTTTTGCTGTGAAATGGGGCCCTTATAATTCCCACAGTAAACAACTGATTATTCGTACGAAATTTTCTGCTCTTACACACTCCGTTTTACTGAGTAGCACGCTATAGTTTTCTTAAGTACAGATCCATTAGTTGAGAAGATATTGATTACTGAAATTTCTTTGGGTCATGGTTTTGCTGTGAAATGGAGCCCATAGTAAACAACAGATTATTCGTATGAAACTTTCTGCTCTTACACACTCCGTTTTACTGAATAGCACGATATAGGTTTCTTGAGTACAGATCCATTAGTTGAGAAGATATTGAGAGTTGAAATTTTTTTGGGTCATGGTTTTGCTGTGAAATATGGCCTTTATAATTCCCACAGAAAAGAACAGATTATTCGTATAAAATTTTGTGCTCTTACACACTCTGTTTTACTGAGTTGTATGCTATAGTTTTCTTGAGTACAGATCCATTACTTGAGATGATATTGAGAGTTGAATTTTTTTTGGGTCATGGTTTTACTGTGAAATGGGGCCCTTATAATTCCCACAGTAAACAACTGATTATTCGTATGAAATTTTCGGCTCTTACACACTCCGTTTTAATGAGTAGCACGCTATAGTTTTCTTAAGTACAGATCCATTAGTTGAGAAGATATTGATTACTGAAATTTCTTTGGGTCATGGTTTTGCTGTGAAATGGAGCCCATAGTAAACAACAGATTCTTCGTATGAAACATTCTACTCTTGCACACTCTGTTTTACTGCGTAGTATGCTATGGTTTTCTTGAGTACAGATCCATTAGTTGAGAAGATATTGATTACTGAAATTTTTTTGGGTCATGGTTTTGCTGTGAAATGGGACCTTCATAACTCCCACAGTTAACAACTGATTATTCGTATGAAATTTTCTGCTCTTACACACTCCGTTTTACTGAGTAGTATGCTATATTTTTCTTTTGTACAGATCCATTAGTTGAGAAGATATTGAGAGATCAAATTTTTTTGGGTCATGGTTTTGCTGTTAAATAGGGCCCTTAAAATTCCCACAATTAACAACAGATTATTCGTATGAAACTTTCTACTCTTGCACACTCTGTTTTACTGAGTAGTATGCTATAGTTTTCTTGAGTACAGATCCATTAGTTGAGAAGATATTGATTACTGAAATTTTTTTGGGTCATGGTTTTGCTGTGAAATGGCGCCTTCATAACTCCCACAGTTAACAACTGATTATTCGTATGAAATTTTCTGCTCTTACACACTCCGTTTTACTGAGTAGCACGCTATAGTTTTCTTGTGTACAGATCCATTAGTTGAGAAGATATTGAGAGTTAAAATTTTTTTGGGTCATGGTTTTGCTGTGAAATGGGGCCCTTATAATTCCCACAGAAAACAACAGATTATTCGTATAAAATTTTGTGCTCTTACACACTCTGTTTTACTGAGTTGTATGCTATAGTTTTCTTGAGTACAGATCCATTAGTTGAGATGATATTGAGAGTTGAAGTTTTTTTGGGTCATAGTTTTGCTGGGAAATAGGGCCCATAGTAAACAACGGATTATTCGTATGAAAATTTCTGCTCTTACACACTCCGTTTTACTGAGTTGCACGCTATAGTTTTCTTGAGTACAGATCCATTAGTTGAGAAGATATTGATTACTGAAATTTCTTTGGGTCATGGTTTTGCGGTGAAATGGAGCCCATAGTAAACAACAGATTATTCGTATGAAATTTTCTGCTCTTACACACTCCGTTTTACTGAATAGCACGATATAGTTTTCTTGAGTACAGATCCATTAGTTGAGAAGATATTGAGAGTTGAAATTTTTTTGGGTCATGGTTTTGCTGTGAAATTGGGCCCTTATATTTCCCACAGTAAACAAGTGATTATTCGTATGAAATTTTCTGCTCTTACACACTCCGTTTTACTGAGTAGCACGCTATAGTTTTCTTGAGTACAGATCCATTAGTTGAGAAGATATTGAGAGTTGAAATTTTTTTGGGTCATGGTGTTGCTGTGAAATGGGGCCTTTATAACTCCCGCAATTAACAACTGATTATTCGTATGAAATTTTCTGCTCTTACACACTCCGTTTTACTGAGTAGTACGCTATAGTTTTCTTGAGTACAGATCCATTACTCTAGATGATATTGAGAGTTGTAATTTTTTTGGGTCATGGTTTTGCTGTGAAATGGGGCCCTTATATCCCCCACAGTAAACAACTGATTATTCGTATGAAATTTTCTGCTCTTACACACTCGGTTTTACTGAGTAGTATGCTATAGTTTTCTTGAGTACAGATCCATTAGTTGAGAAGATATTGAGAGTTCAAATTTTTTTGGGTCATGGTTTTGCTGTTAAATAGGGCCCTTAAAATTCCCACATTAAACAACAGATTATTCGTATGAAATTTTCTGCTCTTACACACTCTGTTTTACTGAGTAGTATGCTATAGTTTTCTTGAGTACAGATCCATTAGTTGAGAAGATATTGAGCGTTAAAATTTTTTTGGGTCATGGTTTTGCTGTGAAATGGGGCCCTTATTGATCAATAATGAGGGGGTAGGGGCGTGGCCTTATGCCCTCGTCGAATTCGATGATTAGTCAATAAGGAGGGGGGGCGTGGCCTATACTCTTGTTGAATTCGATGATTATTCAATAAGTATGGTTGGTGTAGGTTGTGGGCGGAGTTGGGATGGCGGTCATCTTGCACAAAAAAGGTGCTCATTTTAGGTGTGCCAGAATCCCCATTTCCCTACTACTTTCCGACACGACTTTTATACTTGCAACATCAACATTGTTGATGTAAAATCATTAGTCTGAAAGTTTATTTAATTTGACTTTTATGTTCATTCTTATAACAAAACGCTCAAATGACTCCTAACGATCGTTTATCATACGTTGCCCTTCTAAACTAGATTTCCCAAATGTCATAGAAAAACTTTTTCTATCAATGGCAAAAATAGCAGAACGCGCTTCTGAGTTTTTTCACTAAGAAATAATTTGATGCATAATTTGGTCGCTTATCAGATAGTACTTAACCATTCTTTTTAACGATAGTACAATACATGGCGGAACCTGTGGCGGAAACATCCAACATTTCCGCTTCCTTCTGGATAAACTGAATACCGAAAGTAAAAAGTAAGAAATGTAACATACACGTAATCTGATGTTTTCCTGCGGATCCATAGCTATCTAATGAATTATTTTCTTTTTTAATATTATTGGCATTTATTTAAGATTTTTTTCGTTCGTTTAAACGTTATTTTTATTTAATTAATTTTTTGAGATTTTTTTTTTTTTGAAACGCTATTTAAAAAATATGTAATATATTTTATTGTTGACATTCCCTGATAAGTTCTGAAATCATTTATTTTGTTGAAAATGTACTAATTTGATTTTTTTTTTAAAAAAAATGCGGCAAATTTAAAATTGACGTTAAATAAATAAGTAAAAGTTATTTTAATAAATTTGTACATAATTTTAATGAAATGATTAAAAAAAAAAAAAAAATTCAAACTAATAATCTGAAAACTATTGATTTCATGAATGTAGAAGCATGCAGCTTGAGAATATGTAAGAGCAACCTTGGACCAACTGTTAAAATTCCATTTTCTTAATTTTTTGAAATTTTCCTAAAAATAATTCCAATTCCTTAACTTTTGAAAAATTTCATCAGGTAAGTATTATCACATTGATCTTTTTCTTTGTTTTTTTTTTTCTTTCTTTCGCTTAAATTTGCTAGCACTGTAAATTATTAACACAAATCTAATTAATTTTTTGTTCTGCATTTTTCTTTTAATTTTTTAAGTTGTGTACTAGTTTAATTTTCGTTTTAAAATTGAAAAGATTTAAATTGAATAATAAAAAAAATAGAAATGTACAAACATTATTTATTTGTTTTAAAAATATTGAAACAATTTTCTTGGTGAAACTTTATTAGTAGCTGCTTTTGTTCAGCTTCTGCCACATTTTGTTTTAGTATTCATTCTTCTATGAACTTTCCAAAAGCTGGTCGACAAGTGTGTGCATGATAGAAACATGAGTAAAAGACAAATTTTCTTTACCAAAATGATGAATCAAACATCTGAGCTTTTGATGCGGGGGTGGGCCATTGCTACCCTTTACAATCATTGCTTCTCAAGAAACTTTACCTCTCTGGATCGTGCTATACAATGCCAAAAGTGCGCCGAGCAGCAACGTCGTCGCACTGGCAGTAATTTTTAATTCGGTACAGTTGCGCCTTTTCCAGATAATATTGACACCACTTTATAATCTTATTTCCATTGGAAAGTCCAATATTTGCTTACAAATATTCTTTCTTAGAATTGTTGGTAAAAACCGTTTTCAACGGGTATGCTTAGTTAAAGCAGCACTTTTTTCATTTCACCAACGCAATCCACGTGGAGGCTATAAAGACTTGAATCCAAATTCCCTTCCCCCAAAAGATGAACATTCCTAATTTATTGCATTTTAAAGATAGATGATAATCACAAACAAATCAGATATAATGTAAACAAACCATTCTGTAAGAACATCTCTAAATTATTTTTTGTCATTTTTAAAGTAATTATATATTTCTGTGAAACAGATGGCACATCTGTTAAGTCGCTTTTCCAAGTAGAAAAAAAAAAGTTTAATCAGGTATTTTTATATGAAAAGAGATTGTTTACTAACTTATTTCCCACTATCTGTGTTTTGTACATGTACATGTTTTCCGTGTTTAATAAAAGACCATTTCAACAATGACCGTACAAAAAAAAAGGACCTTAGACAACTATTTCTTGTTTAAAGGGTTGTTCTCCTCTTAACTGATTTGGATTCAATGGATTGATGCTATTCATCCAATTCTAAATAAATGAGCAAAAACAAATCCATTTTGAAATTGAGTTCTGTTCTCACTTAGCGCTTATCCGACGTCAGACTAGAAGAGAGTTTTCCATTCACCTAAGTGATACGCCTAAGTGCTCCCCAGTTTCAAAATACTCTTTTCCAAAAGTCAGCCTCAAAGAGGAATTTTAATGAAGCTAAATTTGGAGTTATGAAGACATTGCTACAGCAGTTTCAGCAGGAGAATTGTCTGCCAGAGGAATGTATGCCTTACTTCCAGCTTTTCTGAGAATTATCTCCTGAGCCAACTCAGGATGAAAAACTAATCTCAGGATGAAAAATCTGAGATAAAGTGAATGGTTCTTCTTATTAAACTGTTTATCTTTAGCCTCTTTTATCTTTCTATCTGTAAAATTTTTCATTGTTTGTAATCTTGAATAAGACAGCTATAAGGAAACAGAAATTGGTATGAGTGATACAATCAACAGATGAATGAAACAGAATCTTCTTCTTCTTGTTTTTAGATAGACATCTTATAACCTTGTAATTGTGTTTACACCTGTAGGAACTATTCCAACTCTTTTAGAAATTCAAGCTGCTATGAAGTAAATAATAAGTTAGCATTTTGTATGGTAATAAGTGACAATGTAATAGTAGGTTTTAGTTTTATGTTTACTTATTTAATTGAAAAGTTCATTTGTTTAGGAGAGTACGCTGGCACCCAAGGTTTAGGTTTGTTGCGATTACATTCAACATATCGGCATGATTTGAAAATTTATGCATCCGATGAAGGCCGTGTACAGATGACAGCTGCAGCTTTTGCCAAAGGTCTCTTAGCTCTGGAAGGTGAACTGACACCAATCTTAGTGCAGATGGTGAAATCAGCGAACACTAATGGGCTTTTGGATAATGATTATGATGCCAGTAAACATCAAGATGTGTATGTAGTTATTTTGTTATTATTAGAAATAAATAAGCCATTTATTGAGCTTTAATAAGTAGAAACGAAATCTTTCTCTAATGAATACAAACTAAGGTAACTAGGTTTTTGTTAGCACATTCTAAACGGAGTGGCTATTAGCCCGATTCACTAAGTTCTGAATATAAATGTAGCCATCTTTAATTTGTTAATGGTAACTGGATTTGAATGTTTATGATATGAGCTTCAGTTAGACTGTTGTTGAATAGGCTAACCTACGAAGTATTTCTGCAGGCCGTGTGAATTGTGTAACAATGGGGTTTCAGGGTAAAGGTTGTTCTCATGGAACACTCGCAGGAACCCAGAAGAAGTGTTTCTTTCCACGAAGTTGAAAGTAAAATAAAACTATTTCATTAATAAAAGTCAGGTTTCTGAACCTAGGGTAGTAAAACCTTAAAAAAATGTGTTCTCAACTCATGTAGGTATAGTTTGGTTGAAACAGCACAATACAGGTATAAAAGTTAGCATCAAACGTGTACTTTGAGGATAAAAGTATTATTTCAATCCGGAAAGTTGTAGTGTAATTTGGACAGATTCCATCATTTGCTCTTCTGAGTATTACATCTTTTAAAGAGGATAATAAATCTATTCCCAGCTTTCTGTTCGTTGTGAGAAATACAGGCCATTTATCTTTGAAGTGACTAACTTGATTTTCCATCACTTAGCCCAGTATCGAAAATATGTTAAGGAAAACAAAGATCACCCTAATAGGGTGAACACCGATCTTTGGTGTAACATCACACTAATAAAATTAGATATTTTTAATTTAATAACTGTGTGATCAATTTTAAGTTATTATTGTATTTTGAAGTTGTTCATCAATTATTTGAGTACAATAAAATAAATATTTGTTTATTTAGTGCGAAAACCAGATTACATATGTTAATGCAACAAGACCGTACCTTCACACCGGAAGATCGTGCTGCCATCAATCCATGTTCATCGGTATCAATCGATTTGGCGTTAGATTTTGTTAAAAATCCAGTAAAATGTTGTGAAAAGGTGCACACTCTTATACAACGACTAATGAGTATTGTTCGTCTGAAACGAGATGATCCCAAAACTAAAGGTTAGTTCAGCCTACATTCATCTATTTGTCGTATTTTTAATTGCAACTATAGTATAATGGATTTTTTTTTTTTTGCAGATGCTATACTCTATCATGGTGAAAATTGGGAACTAATGGGTAGACGTTGGGGAAAAATAGAAAAAGATTTCTGCCTAAAGAATAATACATTTGATATTTCAAAAATTCCAGACATATATGATTGCATTAAATATGATTTGCAACATAATCAACACACTTTACAGTTTGATAATGCGGAAGAATTGTATATAAATTCTAAATATTTGGCAGATATCGTAATCCCACAGGTATAGTTATTTATATTGAGTTATTGACTGTTCATCCTGTTTTGATTCATTAATCTAATAAGAGGAAGAAAGATGATTGCCAATTTCAGTAATAATTGTTTTATTTGTATTATTGCCAAACTTACGACCTAGAGACTAGATTATCTTCAAGTCTGTGGAACATATTTTATATAAGCAGATTACAATTTACATTAATTTGGTGAAAAGTAGTTTACAAAAATTTATTACCTCATACTTATGAAAAATTATAATTTTGTTTACAGTGTAGGTATTTTCTTTAATGGTTGGTATATTTGGTCCTGACTGCTTAGGTACTGAGTTGTCGGTTGTAAAATGTTCTGGTTTGTGTCTAGTCAGTACTGCTAATAGTTAAAAAAGTGATTTTTTTAACGTCTTTGGCGTCGCTGACTTGTTTTATATAAGTGCAGTTTTAAACCAACCTTAAAACTTATAAATCTTTTATAACACCAAATTAAGTGTAGAGTATTTATTCTTCCCATTATTCACTATTTCACAATTAAATTGAGTTATTAAATAACTACAAATGCTGTATACACAAGATGTATAACCACAACATAATTTTCCACAGGAATATGGAATGACAATGAATGAAAAGTTAATGATTAGTCAAGGTATATGTACACCCTTGTTGAAGAAAATCAAAGCTGATCTTCAAAGAAATATTGAAGAAGCTGGCGAGGAAAACGTTAATCGGCTAAACCCAAGGTATTTATTTATTTAGAAACTGGTAAAGCCCAGATACGAAATACTGTGTACACTTTGAAGTAATATAAAAAATAATGAAAAGATAACTTAATAGAAGATATGACAGTTATTCTATTTATAGTGTTACTCAAAATTTAAATAAACCATGTCCAATTACAAAAGGTTATAATTGAAATTACCACTCCGCTTATTAAAAGTTCCTTCCTAGGGGGTTCTATACAGCTGATTGAATAATGCCCATCGTCCCATTCCCTACACTGCCCTGTGCTGCCTTTAACGAGAGTACACTGCCTGGAGGCCGATAGTGCCGTGAAAAAAAGCACTGGGAGCCAAAGTTGATGTGCCTTATTTTGAAAAATGAAAAATAAAATTATTTCTTTTAAGATCAATGTAATTATTTGTGGAAAGTAAGCTGATGAACAGTCAGTTATTAATCGAATTCCAAATGTCATTTTATAGCTTCAATGGCCTTAATTATTCTACTTTCTTTTTTCATTCATTAATTGTTCGAAATCTTTTTCAGATATTCTCATGGAGTTTCGAGCCCAGGTCGCCACGTAAGAACTAGATTGTACTTTACAAGTGAGAGTCATCTTCATTCATTGCTGACAGTGCTCAGATATGGAGGACTTATTGAAGTACGATGTATTTACATAATAATTATTGATTCTCGTGACACTTGAAGCCCTCTGATAAGGCGCCTGTTAATTTTAAGTCAAACATCCCACCGGCTAAAAGATAATTTTGGTTCCTATAAGTTGCAGTGTCTGATATTTTTTGTTGGGTTTCCATGATACGGATATCCCAAATTAAAGTAAATGAAAACTTTTTGGAGTCTTCTTATCTTAAAACGAATATTTCTGATGAAAATCCGAAATTAACAATGTCACACGAGCGCACAGTAAGAATCAATACAAAGTAATCAATTTTTAAAGTTAAATTAATTCTTTTTCGTGCAACTTATTAATAGCAAAATAAGAAACAGTATGAGTCATTACCTGGCCATAAATTTAAATCAGGAGAATTAAATACGAATCAAATAGTGAGCGTGTTTAACGTAATTTTATTTTCAATTATTCTTCTTTCAGAATGCAAAAGATGAACAATGGAGACGAGCAATGGAATATGTGAGCACCGTGTCAGAAATTAATTACATGTCCCAAATCGTGATCTTACTCTATGAGGATCCCACCAAGGACCCTTGCTCAGAAGAAAGGTACTAAGTCGTTTGTTACGATCTCTGTTTACCCTCTACAGTAGAACGCCCAACATTCGGTCTCTTACCAAGAATGTATATATGTATATCAATGATTACAGGTTTCATGTAGAACTACATTTTAGTCCTGGAGTAAATTGTTGTGTACAGAAGAATTTACCTCCCGGGCCTGGATTTAGGCCGCATTCCAGAAATGATCATCCAACAAATAAAGGAAACCATTTATCATCAGAGCCGGCGTCTTCAGCTGATAATTCTCCATGTGTAAGTTACTTTTAAAAGAGTTAAGTGACCTTCCAGCACAAATATATTTTTCCTACTATGATATAAGATGTATGAAAGAAGGCCGAGCTAAAGACACGTTCTAGCACTTCTCAGTTATCTTATCTCCTTCTTCGGCGCTCGTAAGTTATGCGAAGATACTGATCAGTTAAAACGTAGAAAATTCTGTGCTTAGAAAGAAGAAGAAAGTATTCGTTATAACTACTACAAAAGCGAAGAAAAATGAACCCGTTTATAATCATATATCCCGGTAAACCAATGACACATGATTTTTAAGTTCAGTCAAGAACAAAAACCCTGCAAATGTATGATGCAAAATGTTGATTGGCGTTTGCCCAATATTAAATTTTGATAAAAGTATGATATGAATTTAAAGTTACATGTTTTCCTATTTATTTTAGCGCAGCTTTTCTCAAACCATTAGGTCGCGTTATTTTTAATAAGTGGCGAAGATCCCAAAAAATCAACCGAACTCACTGAAATTTTGTATGAATTATAAAATAATTATTGTGAGTGAGTGTGTTTTACCTCTACTCCTGCAAAATTATTTGTATTGAAGCTTGGTGGTAAGTAGTCGATCTCTATGCCCTCGACTAATTTTTAATTTTATTGGTCATTGTTGCTAGTCTTACATTTATATATAAATATTCAGTCTGTCGGTTGAAGGCTAGAAAGTAAAACAAAAATCTCATGTTATTTTATTAAAAAGTCAATGTAAAATGTATCTTCTGTCTTGACTGTTTTGGTATTGAAACTTTTAGTTAGGGTGCCTTCACTTTACAGCCGCTCCCTAATTGAGTATTCATGTGAGTATTTGATGCCTGTCTTTTGAAGTATTAAAACTTGAACCTGTTCTTACAGGATTCGCCAGGACCTTCGTCGCCAGTGGTAATACGTAAACAATCACAAACCACAGTTCAAGTCTCAGAGCCAATTCCGATTAAGTAAGTTTTTTTTTTATTTGTAATTTGTGGAGAGAATGTTGAAAAAAAATTTCTTTGAGTTTTTTTTTTTTGTAAAACTTGGAATTTTTCTTCAGACAAGCTTCCTATTGTGAAGATGTGGAAGAGAAAAGATCTTTGAAAAGTCGTCCACTAATGGTAAGTCCAAGTGCTCAAGAGACTAGATCTAGATCTTTTGAGCAATCAAGACAGCCGGTAGTGCCAGACACCACTGTTGGTAAGCGATTTCTTATTTACTAAAAAGCATTGTAAAGTTATTTTCAAAATTGTGTTTTTTTCCCCTTTAATTTTAGCTTTTCTTTTCTTTTTTTTTGCTAAAAATATTTTCTTGCTTTTGTTATTTGATTTATTTCGTACTAATATTTGCTAATTTTCTAGTAAATGTTTGACCCACTGCACTTAGGGAGGTAAAATGGTGCGATTTATCCCCCTCACATTCAAATATTAAAAATAAATAAGCTGGGTGAACTTCCCTTATTGGTCTCTCTGCAGGGCGATTTCGCATAATGAACGAAATGCTTTTCTTAATAGGTAGAATAAGTCGACTTTGGCATTGGCACCGGATCGTATAGACCGATGGATAGATATTGGGAAAACTGCTAGTTGCTGTGACCAATAGTCTTGGCTAACATGGAGAGACTAAATGGTATAAGTACTGGCCCTCAGGACTGTCCTCCAGCTCAATAGGTCTAGGTTAAGTTCTAGGTTTCTGTCGGAACCCTTTTACTGTTAACTATATGATTTAATAGTGACATGATAATTTTATTTATTCATTTTAGATTCTTAAAAGTAATGAATTAATGTTCTCTTGAAGGAGAGTTATGTTTGAGATAATTTTAATGAATGTTGCGACACAAAAGAATCAATTGTGGCCAGCAAAATAAAAAAAATCTAATTTCTTACAATAAAATATAATAAGAACACGAAGGCATGCCCTACATTCATATAAAATGCGTCATCATTTGTGGCGATAAACTCAGTGCGTTTATGCAGTTATACTGTGATCACCCTTTTTTCTTTTTTGTCGATATAGTTACTTTGCAATATCTCGGGGAGGAAAAACCAAGGCCTGTGGGCTTTACCCAGGAGCCACTCTCCAGAATTAAGAGCCTAAGATTAAACGGACGGGTCTGGAGGGCGAGCTCTAAAGTCGGGGAGTCACAATAGATCCATAGAGGTCGCGGTGGCGTAGGCCTTGAGGGGTCGCCCTAATTTAATCTAATCTACTGAAAATAGAACATTCGCACGACTTTGCCTCCTCGGGTGTGCACTCTAGGCTCATCTAGCCCTAGATAAGAAATTAAATGAGTGACAAACTAATTTCATTCAATTTTTAATTTGTCTAATTAGTTTGATACGCAATGTGTATTTTATTTTATTTATTTTTTTAAAAATAAATAACGTCTTTTAGATGAACAATTACTCTTTTTTTTTATTACTGAACATTAACTTTCATAAAGAATAAGTAGTGATGACGAAGATAATTATAAATAAAGCCATCATGATTACTGATGAATTGATTTGTGTTAGCGAGTGTGGGTGTTGTATGATGATGATGATGTTCTTGTATAATGTACTCAACATGTGTGTTGGTGTGTACGTGTGAGAACTCAGACTCAGGTTGTGCCGTGCTCTGAATCCCTGTGATTTTTTTTGGAACCATCATCATCCCCAATTACCACTAAGTGTATGACCCCACCATGAATACAGTACGACAGATATCTGGTGACCACCCTTGTTATCTCTGTAACTTTTTATTTCTGTCTTTATCGATTCCTTCTTCTCCACTGCTTTTAAAATGCGCTGGTCTTTTTTTTTGTTTTGTTTTTTTATAACTTTAATGGCCAATTTCTCAGTTAGTGTAATGGCTAAATAAATAAAAGTGTTCTATTTTTCTTGGCATGTTTGTCTTTTGCGTTGTTTATTCTTTCTTAATAATTATCAACTTAATATTTGCTTAAACGAAAAATTATGTACATTTAATTATTTTGTTTCTTTATCTAAAAATAATTTCATTTAAAAAGCTTACTTCTTTTAAACTTCTAATTAAAACTTTTGAAGCGTCTTATTTTTTTTTTAAAAAAAAAATTTAATTTGCGTCGTTATTATTGTTATTTTATAGTTTCTAATCGTAAGTAATATGTCATTCAAAACAAAAATTTAAAAACCAAATAATCTTTTTATTGTTCAGAATTCAAAATGTGAAATTTACCATATTTCACGAAATATGAGTGTTATTTGTTGGCTGTGAAACAGTTTTTCATTTTGTTAGTTTTGATGTACCCAATTTTCTTTTTTTAGAGTGAAGTAGATGAAAAACCACACAAGCTAAATTTGAAATCAACTTTTTTAAAATTTACTTTACGCCCAATACAAAAGTTACCATGTATTTTATTTCCCAAATTAATTACAATTTGTTCTACTGCTTTATTCAAATTTCTTAATGCTTCAGTAAATTTGTTTTGTTTTTACTTCCATTTTCTTTTTTTGCTTGGGCAGTTTTTTAATTAAGTTCACCTCTTGATTTATCGTTATGCTCTCTTACTAAGGTATGAGAAGAAGAAGTGTTGCGATCACTTCAAGTTTTCGTAATCATTTCCCAACGGAAATACACGATTTGAGATCCCCAGAGATGTAATAGGATCGCAGTACATGTGGTTTCAGCAAATGGTCAGCAGTGAATGCTCTAGAAAGAACGAATCATCATAAGAAGCTGAGCCTTATATTTTTTTTGAGTAACCCCTTCAGAGCAGACAGTAATTTAGCGAAGAAAAGCTCTCATTGGATAGTAATTTTGATATTTTCTTGGAATTTACATTTTCTCAACTTTGCCAGAGAGATTCTTTTTAGGACAGTTCTAGTGGAAGGATAGGTGGACGTGCTTCTCTAGTATTGTTTCAGTGGGCATGCTAACTGCCATAAAGAGGTTATGTAGTTGGTAGCCCTAAAAAAGAAATGAAAAATATTCCAGTCTATCAAGATTTCTTGTTCTCAAAAATATTAATTTCTAAAACTGTTTTTTTGCAATTTAGAATCTTACATTTTAGCTATTTTTTTTCGAAATATTTAGACTAGATTCGCACAAAAAATATTTTTATTAGTGAACGAAGGTCCATGCAAATAGAGTTTTTACAAATTTTTTAGTAGCATGCTGTTGTAGGAAGTCAAAAATTTCAAATCTCTGCTCTCTCTCTTTTACTTTTATACATTAGAAGAATTTTATATTAAGCATAATTAAAAACATTGTATTCATTGTTCTGAGGAAAATCTAATAGAAAACTGAAAAACTGTCAAAGGTTGCTGCTTATTTTCCAGTTGTTCTTGAAAACTAATACGAAAATTGCTTTTTGCATGTTTTTTTTTCTTTGTTTGTTGTAAATGGCATCTGTTTAAGAGTTATTCCTCTTCTAAACCTGGTCTGTTTGTATTTGTTTTAAACTTAATAGTTTTCAATTTAAAATTAAGTTCAGTGGTTTTTCATTTGTACAACTTTAAAATCGCTTTCTTTGATATAGTCTTCCTTAAATGAATAGCTTAAATTAGCTTTTCGTATTTTGGAAATAACTGATTTATTATTTGAGTTAACTACTAATAATATTTAAAAATAGCAGTTGGTCTTATGTTATGCTCAAGAAAACAGTTTAATAAGTATTATAGAGCAATAAAAATATCCAAAATAGTGCACAATGCTGATTAATTTAGTAATGTTCCTTTTTTCAACTTTAGGAGCCCCCAGCTAAATTAAGACGGGGCTAGTTGTAACTACCCCTAACCCTGAACAATTACTTTTTTTTAAGCTACGTAATTCCTACTAGTTGAAGTCAATTTATATAGTATACATATAATTTATATATATAATTATTAATATAATTATAATACATAAATAATAATATATTATTATTTAATACCCTTACATAATCAGCTTCTTCCTTTATATAAGTAGGAATTACTTTTAAGCAAAAGTCAACATTTACCGTAACATCCTTGATTTTAACTTTCCTACCGACGCGTTTTTTTTTTTTTTCTTAATTAAGACTGGTTCCGGATTTTCATTTTTCGGAATTCATGAAGTCAGTCATCATTGCATTTACACTGGCAACATTGAATCAGTTCGTTTAGGCTAACGCCTTACCAATTTTTAATGTTCATTAGAAATAATTAATAATTTCACCAGATGGTAGCATAAAAGAGGTGATTCAGTGTTGACGGTTTAAATTTGCGGTACCTCCCATATTTAGAATAAAATTCGGATTCAATTTGAACAGAAAAATACTACATTATTCATATATTTTTAAAATATATAATTATAAATAATATATATTTATTTAAAACTTTTAAAAAAAAAAATCGATGCTTCACTCTTCATGCGTAATTTAAGAACTGGTCATCGAGATCTTTCTAGCGGTTCTTGTTCTTTAATTTGTTGTATATTCTTTTTTAGTTTTTTGAACTTTGAAAGATCCACTCTCTTTAAGCACTTCGTACAAAAATAATAATTCAAAGTTAAAAAAATAATAAATACCAACTTGGATTTCCAGCAAAACTTTTAATTTATTTAGGACTTCTTCTCTGAAAATATTGTTTCCTTTTTTCTGTTTCTTCTTCTTTTTTTCTTTTTTTTTTTTTTGAATATGGGCCGAGGTTGTAAGGTGTCCGAGTTGAGAAGGGAAGCTTGGGGCGGCTCGAGGTCCTTATCGTTGCCATCAGCAGCAGAGGAGGAGAAGGTTAGGTCGAGAAGATGTGTTGGTAATGAAAAGAAATGGCGTATAGCAATGGTGGAATCAGATAGCATGCTGACTGGGCTGGATCTTGCTCATGTCTCCATCGTGGTAGTGGGGGGTGGTGGTGCGAGAAGATCTTCTAGTGCCACTATTGGTGGCATGATGATGGTGGCATCATCAAACAACGGCAGAGATAACATTGGTGGCCGACAGGATGGTGGTGGGCCAGTGAAAGTGTTGCCGCCATTCCGTCTGGACAATTCAATACAAATGAAAAATAAATATGTATGGCAACAAAAACAAGAACTTGAGCGACAACGACAACAACAACAACAACAACAATCCAACAATAAACATGAGAATTTGTTGTTGAGACCAAGTCGCCTCTCACTGCCCACACCATCACCATTACTGATTGGTGCCACCATACAAACAGATCGCAGGCAGAGGCACAGCATATCTGGCCTGCGTCCTCACCATGCATACTTACACAAGCCATCAGCGTCCTCGACTACGTCCAGTGTCTTCAGCACTGCGGTCATCAGTGGAGCTGCTTCTGCGCCAAACCTCACTGATATCATATCCAACACAGCATCAGTTTCAGGTAAAAACAAAACTAAATAAACAGAATAAAATATTACTGTTATTATTATTACTGTTTACACAATTAGTTATAAATATTTCATTTTCTCTAACTAGATTAGAGGAAATATTGGGATCTTTCCTCATTTTTCACCAGAATTATCACCTTGTGAGGCCCCCTGAGTCAGAATTATCGATTTTCAGAAAATCGTCTTCGTACTTGTGAAAACAAGTTTAAATAAGAAAATTCTAGGAAGCTTAAACTTTAAATTTCGTTTGGGACCCCCCGGCAAAACGTTCGCGGCCAGAATCCTTCAAGCGGAAGTAGAAAGGAATTTTCCACTTAATTTAAAAGATTTTCACAATTCCTACAGTTTTCTGTTAACTTCGTTCACACATTGCTTACACACACAGCAGTTAGTTCGACCGTTCTTTGAAACATTTTTCAAGAAAATACCAAGGAAAATACTTTTAAAGTTTTTGATGTTGGAGAGGGGGACTATCCCCCTCGTTTCATCGTTTTCACGTTTTTGCCATTTCTTTGTAATCACGATTTTATAAACTTTATATCATTATTGTGAAATAAATGTGTTTCAAAAGTACGGAATTTGAAGAAAATTAATGAGTGGAATTAAAAATTGCAGTAAAAGAATTTTTCTTTATTCTTTCTACATCATTCTTCAGATAAGATTCGTACAAGATTTAAGATCGTTACAACTAGCTCTTCTACTAGATCTTAAAATTACAAACAGTAACTGGGAAATTGGCCTTTAAATTTTTATTTTTTTTTTAATGTTTGGTTGGGTTGGCAATGCTGGACTATATCAACGATTATTTTACAATTTTTTTACTACGTAACTTTTCAGTTTTTACTTTCTCTTACACAGCGCAATCTCTCGTCTTTTCAGCAATCGTGTCAAAATACTTTTTAACGAAACATCGAATTAAAATTTTTTTGAGGACGAACGTTTTTTCAAAACAGGAAACTGTGGCTTTCCAACACTGGACATGAATGTACATTTCCGCTACTAAAAGGAAGAAGTTCAAACCTTAGCTAATTAACTTTGAAACCATCTGATAAGAAATGTTCATTCTTGCATTATCAATTGCGTAAGAACTTTTTTCCAGTTGGCTTAAGGAGGGATACTCTTCATCCACAAACGAATGGACCCTATCCCGCAGTATTGAATTAAGTTCATTTCTGATGATTCACACACGAAATGCAAACCTATTCAAAATGCCACCACGCGCAGAACTTTATATAATTTTTTTTTTTTTAAAGTTTTGCTTTTTCGAATTATGGGGAAGACCCAGCAGAATGCCCGAATATGCCATCTTTCTTGAAGTATTTATGATGTTAAAGAACACCCATTTTTCATAGCAAGTGTTGCCAATTCGTTCGTTTTCAAGGATGGCACAATTTGTGGGGATCTTTCTGTAGATTTTAGGCCCCATACCAGTTGTCCATTCAATTGATAGCAGACATAGTCCGCCCCGTATTGTTGAAGTTCTGGATCTAGGTTGAGCTTGTACTTTATTTTGTTCTATCTAAAAGTCGGTATTGAAAAGATAGAATAGTTTTCTTAAAATTTTCTCTATTAATTCTTAATTAATTATATTAATTAAAAATGATGTGTTTGTAAAATAGATGATGTGCTAATTTGATGCTGGAATGTATTTCAAATCATAACAATGCTTCCACTTAAATTGAGTTATTAATTTTATTTTAATTTATTATTATTATTATTTATTTATTTATTTTAAGGTTATATTACTTTAAGGTTATATTACTTATGTACAGATCAAACACAGTATTACGGTACATTTTTTATTTTGTAAAGAGGAATATATTTAAATAATTACAACTCTTTTTCTTTTCTTTTGGAATGGCGTGCATTTAGAGGGTTGTGGTGGGGTGCCACCAATACGTCCGCTGGAGACGCTACATAATGCATTATCTTTGAAACAACTGGACACATTCCTGGAACGAGTCAGTCGTAATATGAAAACTCCTGTTTCCAGTCCGCCAAAAGTGCCATCAAGTCCTCGACCTTCCTCACCAACTGGTAACTTTTCTTTTTATAATAAATACGCATAATATGCAATTCGCTTTGAAAATATCATACATCGTTTATTTTTTTATTATCTCCTGAATGAACCTAAGTAATATCATGTTTATAATTAATAATACCATTATATGAGGAAATATTGTCTATTATTGTAGAATTTTCAATGAAAATATATGTTTTGACATTCTCTGAATCGATAAATCTATATCGACTGTTAATAAAATGGGAATTGTAGTAGCTAAGATTTATGAATGGAATTGTCAACTAGTCTCTTTCAACTCGCACTGTCAGAACTTGAAAACCAAACCCTCAAGTTAAAGTTTGACAATTCCAGTCTCAATATGTGAGTTAATGTCCCAATATTTCGCTGTACATTCAATCTTAATAGGATGAAAAAAAAATAATTGCCATTTCAGTCGTGATACATTTATTCTGCCGAGTTTTCGACCTAGGGACTAGGTCATCTTCAGGGCTAGTTTACAAAGTAATATTTTTACATTACAGGGTTGGTGTGTCTTCTGTTTTGTCTGTTCATGGACAGAAGACACACTAACCCTGTAATGTAAAAATATTACTTTGTAAACTAGCCCTGAAGATGTTCAATCCCTAGTGTCGAAAGCTCGGCAGAATAAATGTATCACGACTGAAAAGGCAATCATTTTTTTTTCATCCTATTGAAACTATGAATCAGTCACCAAAAATAATGAACAACAATTCAATCTTAACACAATTTTAGAAAGAGATGATGGGAGAGAGAGAGAGAGAGAGAGAAATAATGAGTGTCGAAGTTAACAAAGTTCATAACTATGAGAAAATTGCCAATTCAGGAGATAATGGGTTTGGACACGACTCTGGATTTTATTTAATCTCTCTGTCCTGATTGAAGTTATTGCTAATCACCGTCTATTTTATTCAATTCTTATAGCACAGAAGTTTTACTTGTATTTACAAGCAAGTTTCACTATTTCATTTAATAGTATCAAAATATTTTCAGGTTCAAATTCCAGTGAATCAACTAACGATGATATTAACGATTTAATTGAAAAGTTTACCGCCCGTCCTATTGAAGATTTCAAAAAAAGATGAAGCATTTGTTAAAAAAAAAAATAGAAGTGTACATAATTTTAATTTAAATGTTTTATATTTATAATTTATAGTACTTGGCAGGACTTGAACGTATGCTAGTCGAGTCCAAAGGTGTTCAAATGGGGGGGGGGGTGTATTTTACCTTTGCATTGATCATAGGCTGCTTCTAACAGGAAGATCTCCTCCTGCTGCTGCTCGGTGAATGTCTTTGAGACACACACTAATTAATAAAGGAGGTTAGGCACTGGACACGGAAATTCTTCATTTTAAAAACATTTTTATTGGTGATCTCCGTTCCTTGTACCGTTGACGCCCTTCATCAAGAGCTTTTGGAGATTAAAAAGGAACTTACAAATATTGGAATAATGAAACAGATAATTAGTGTTATGAAAGGTTTGGACATCATTTTATAAGTGTTAGGAAGTATTGATGAAGCCAAACGAAAGAAGGGAAGCTCCACATGGGATTTGGATATGGACTATATCAAGGAATTTAAAAGCCAGGAGAAAGTGGAGATAAGAGATTTTGCGAATTGGCATGTGAACCTGGTGCATAATAATAATAAAAAAAAGTAACAATGTGATCTTAAATAATATAACAAATCCCTTCTCTCAGTGGCTGGACGCCTCCAGTGATGGATCTGTGTTCCTGGAACATTCTTGGTTATGGTCCAATCTACACCACATGCGGACTGTTTGCTTAGACTTGAAGTAAACGTGTGTTATTTCTTATATGTTTCCTAAATTCTACTGTAGTTTACAAATGTGATAGACTATTCTATGGTCTTCTTCAGGGTCTATTTACTAGCAAACTCTTAAGGAAGGGATCAGAATTCGATTCCAGGGAACGCGAAAACTGTTCTGAATCAGCAAAAAAAAAAAAATAGGAGCTTAGCTTGAGGCAGAGATTTACTTTGTTCTAAGTTTAGGCTGAATAATGGATACTGTGGGTGTTATTTTTATTACTTTGGAGCGGCTAGTTGTACTTTGTGTGACAACAGAGTTTGTGTTTTCTTGATAAAAATTGTATGTATGTATATAAAATCAATGATATAGGTACAGGATGGTCGGATCCTCCAAGTTTCGTGTCAAGCAGTGGTGCATCTTCGCCTACACCTCTTCCAGAATTCTTTCTAGCCCAAAGGTATGTTACATACTTAATAATAATCATTTTTAGAATAGTATCCCTTTGCATTTCTCCTATAGAATTTATTTTGTTTTTTTAAAAATATTTTATAGACTTGCCAGCAACACTAATAGCAACTACTACAGTCATCGAGACAGCATCGAAGTGGCGGAATTTTATAGTCGATCCGTGGATAATACACATTTTGCACCCATTGTCGGTAAGTGTCTTTCATTATCTTATTGACTAATTATCATATTGTACTTTAATTATAAAAATGTTAATTGTTTGACAATTCTGAAATAAGAAAACAATCTTTTACAACGCTAGTTTTTATTTATTCGTGCATATAAAACAAAATAAATCAAAATTTAAAATCTGCCTTAGAATTGTTTTCTATAATTTCAGTTGAAGATGGTGAAAGTGGAGAAGTTACCCCAGTATCGGGCGGAAGTGAGGAAGATATGTGTTCTGAGACGTTATTACATGAAGCCGATACAACAGTAATACCTACGGACACACCTAGATTACGTTTGGCAGATATATGTTGGGATACACCTCAAGGTATTTTGAAATTAGCAATTTTCTTCGCTGGAAATACTTATTAAATGCGTTCAATTTGTCTGTAGCTCCGCTCAGAGGCACATTGCTTCCCTAAATATAACTCCATATTTCTCTATATCCCTGACTGATTTCATTCAGAATCATCCCGAGCCACTGTCCAATTATACTACTGTGCCTCCTCCAAACTATTTTCTGACCATCAATTTGGCTTCAATTACCGCTCAATCAATCAATATTTTTTAAAAAAAGAATAAATCTTCAAAATTGGTATCAGAGCATTGTGTTGTCAGTGTTATCCCATGCAGTTAGGTCTTTTGGTTGCTTCGTTTTGATGGGTGGCATACCCAACCAGCGCAAGTATTTAGCTCTTGGCCAACTTGAGCCTTGATTAGCAAGAAGTTCTGGGTCCAAAGAAGTAGGCTTTTTTTTTTTTTCAATCTAATCTACCTCGTTAGGAAACGCATTGAAACTAGATCAGATCAAGTACTTTCAGTGTTAACATGATGCCAGATCACATGATAAGAGTTTTTATTGCTGTTTTGTCTTAATTTTTTTTTTCTCTCTCCATACAGAAGGAAGCAGAGCGGAAGGAGAGTGTCCGGATCAGAACGTTAACACGCCTACACCAACGCCTAGTAGATTTGTGTGCACAAGCGTAAACGAACCTGTTCAACAGGAACCTGCACTTACATTAGCTACTAGCAGTGCGGAATCAACTTCTGTCGGATTTCATGTTGCGTCACCAACTGTTGAATGAAATAGGTCTAGCCAAAAGAGACAATTGAAACCTTCCCTCAGGAAGAAGGACAAAAAAGCTAAGACAAGTACCTAAAAAAAGGAGCATACAAATTCAGATCGTATAAAAACAAAACAAAACGAATGTTTGTACCAAAATAGAAACAATTAATTCAACAACATTCAACTGTTGATATGGTAACGATCTGTTTTTAATGCAATTATTTTATTGAAATGAAACAAAACAAAATCCGTTATGGGTTTTATTATATGATTTTCACTTTATTATTGTGATTTTAGGTTTGGTACTTGATTTTTAATTAATTGATCTAATGTAAATAATTATTAGTACAACTATTGTTGCTGTTTTATTTATTTTAAAATGTTTTCAAAGGTTGATGAGTGAGCAATTATTTATTTATATTTTTTTAATGAAATTTTTTACTGAAAAGAAATAGATAATGACATTTCAGATCATAATGTTTCCTTCTTTTGTTATTGGACATTCTTTTAAAATGATTGCGATATATCTCTGGATCCTGAATTTCAAATTGGGATTACGTTGCTCAAATTTATATATTTTAAATATTTTTACTGCATGAGGTTGCTTGGAAAAGCGTGTTTCACATGCAAAAGGTGGATTTATGCAGAAGATCATATGGGCTACATACCAGATGGTATTTTTCCTACGACGGTTATATTTTTATTTAATTTTAACGTAAGAGTCATTCATTTATCGACCTCTCTCTTCTTACCTTTTCAATTTGTTTCAAAAGCAAACTCAGAGAAGCTTTTCTGGCGTCTTCTCTTTGCCTTTTCACTAGTTGTGGTACGATCTGATCTTTGATAATTTTTATCAATTGGCCAATTTATTGATGGTGGATTAATAGTTTCCAATGTTCGTTCAAACTATTGGGTTCATTGTGTCGTTAATGCTGTGAATTAAGTCTGTTCATAATTTTGTAATTACCAAATTTTGGTTGAGAAAATCGATAAAATTTGTCAAATTTCTTAACTTCAGTTCTCTATATGAAAAAAAAAAAAAAATGAATATTTTACAAATATTTATATAAACTTGCCCTCCTCATGTTCTTACCTGGAAATTTCACCTATTCAAAATTCGCAATAACTTTGTTTACAAACCAAATCATTTCAAAATTAGTTTAAATTCCTTAATAAATACCAGAAATTGGCAGGTTTAGGTAATAAAAATATTTAATAAAGTTGACTAAAGTAAAATTATTCAATCATTCGTGTTCTAAGTCAATTCGCAAGAACGAAAGAGTCGATCTCTAAACAACCCTCTACTTGTCTAAAACGAGCCTACAACAGGAATAGATTGCAATATTCCAAAAAAATTATTAGCAGTTAAAGTTCAAAGATGTATGGATGAATATGCAATACTGTAGAATACTTCGGTCTAATAAAATCTTGACAATATTGTATTACAGAAAAAATAAAAGTAGTTATAACAAAACGCTTATTAGGTAAAAAAAAAAGAACTCTATTCTTATATTGAAATTTTTATTTTTGAAAACTTAAGATGGCAATAAGGTGATATTCACATTGCTTCTAGAGTTGTTTTAGTGCATTTAGGTGTGAAATTTATTTAGCTTAGCTAGTTGATCTCATACATTTTGTAATAATGTCATGGATTAAAATAAAATCCACTTGTAAAACAAAATTATTATTGTAAATAAATGTAATTAGCAATGCAAAATATATTTCAAGTTTAAAACAACTTATAATTTTCTTTCGTTATTTACTTAACATGAGTGAAGAGCAACCACCAGTTGTTGGTAGAATCAGGTTTTTTGAGCGCTGTAATTGCGAACAGGAATCAGCTGAAGTTGCAATAGAAAAATCTATATGCACACTCTTGAAATGTATCATTTTAAGAAGTAATGGCTTTAGAGTGATGATGTTCTTCACTTCACTACTATTTAATTCAAAATGAGATATATAGGTATATATTCTTAGAGGTAGAAACATGTTTTCTCATATGGAATTCATTTGCTTACGTTAGGCTCTTTGTATATCTAAGGCAAAAGGTATTTTCTTCGCTTTGAAAAATATCTAAAAAATGTCTGCAAACTAGTCAAAAAGTTTTTTTTTTTTGGCAAAGGAAACGCTAGTCACTGATGGGCTCAATGTTAATGGAATAATGATTTTAAACTTATTTTGGTAGTGTACGTCGCTTATTCGAAATGAAAGGCAAATTTTCAAGGTACTAGCATTTACAACTTTAGTTTAATAGAACATTACCAACGTCAACAATTGGCATTTCTTATGGATCTGATACTGTCGTTGGTTGGTTGGTTGTATGCCTTCCCATCTATTGATTTCAATTGAAATCAATACTTATGTACTGAGAAATATACTTCGTTTTGTTGGGTATACCTATTAAACTGCTTTCTCTAAGTACGTTTCTGCTTGGTAGTGTATCGTCATCGGGGACTGAAATAAAAGGAAAATGATTATACTCCTCTCACCAGCAGACTTCTGTATCATATCAGCCACTGATAAAGGGCACACAAATCCTTTAGAAACATTTTGCATAAACTGACAATTTGTTAAGACCTGAGTTCAAAACATAAAAAGTCAACAAGAAAGCATCTCATATATTTATTTAGATGAATAAAATAATCATTATTGCTGTTGATTCCAAATTTTAATTATAATTTACAAAAAGAAAGAGTAAAAATGTTGTGAAGGAACGAATTTTGATAATTCTGAAAAGTGTTCTACTTCAACAAACTTAAACCTCTTCACTTACAAATAAAACACTGCTGATCCGACTCGAAAATACTGTTTATTTGATTAAAATTTCAAAACAAAATCCTTTCCCAATCATTAATTTATAAGGTAGTCTTG
The DNA here is from genome assembly GCF_049639745.1 of Rhodnius prolixus. Classification (NCBI taxonomy): domain Eukaryota; kingdom Metazoa; phylum Arthropoda; class Insecta; order Hemiptera; family Reduviidae; genus Rhodnius; species Rhodnius prolixus. The sequence goes on along the minus strand of NW_027411627.1, from coordinate 920,342 downwards.
TTCTAATAGAAACCAATTAATTATATGTTGATCAATCAATCAACTTTATATAGAAATAAACAAATTCCAAAACATTCTGAGAGGAATCTTGAACTGAGAACAATTGATAACTGAGAATCGAGTCATAATATTGTTAATTCAATTCCAAATCTTGCTTCGAAGCCAGAAATAGTAGCAAACTCATTCGTCCTTTGATCTTCATTATGGTTTTCATTTCATCGACATTTTCTTTCGGAACGTATAATTGATAGAATATTAGTTAAATATTCGACCACGGTTCAAACCTCAAGCATTCAATCTAACTTAAATGTCATCTCATTCTCTACGCCTTCACGTTTTTCGGCTCTGGTTTTCTGCTGCCTGCCTAATTCTATCACCACTGATGAAGAGGGATGGAATAAATACTTAAAAATAAGCACAGAACGATTGCAACCTCTTGCATTTACCATAAGACTTAATTAAATGCAATAAAAAAGATAAAATGTGCGAACGTCTGATGACATCAAAATTCAAAATGATATGTAAATCAAGCCGACGTTTCGCAGACGTCATTGTATGTCAATGGTTAATATTCTGTATAACCTCCTTTCGCTTCCAGCACTGCTTTTATCCTGTTTGGCATACTTCGCACAAGGTTTTCACACAATAATGGATCAGTACGATCCCATTCGTCCTTCACTTTCTCCCAAAGGTCGTCTAGGCTTAATGCTTCTTCAGCAATTGATTCCTTTAAAATCCCCCACAATTGGTGAATGGGATTTAAATCAGAAGAGTTTGGAGGCCACTCTATTACTTCAAAATCTTGATCAGATAGCCATTTTTCCGTAAGTGAGACCGAATGTTTTCGATCGTTGTCCTGTTGAAACACTACTTCATCTACTGTTTTCCCCCATTTTGTTAAACTTCCCAATAAACTTTGGGATAAAATTTTGTCACAATCCTGAGACGTCATCCGAGCTTGGACCCTCTGCAGTAATCCTACCCCATTTGATGTCATACAGCCCCAAATTATTATCTTTTCCCGAGTACACTTACTTGTCGGGAGAACTGACATGGAACTCGGCGGCTCCTTTTTTCCTGTTAATACCCAAACTTTGCCATCCGATTGGATTGCAGTGATTTTTGCTTGATCTGACCAAATTACTCTACTCCACATTTCCTCAGTGTAATCTTTGAATTTCTTTGCAAAACTCAAACGAAGATTCATGTGGTGTTTAGTGAGGTGTTTTTTCATTTTTCCTGTGCCACGTAAACCTTCTCTCAGGCTTCGTCGGACGGTTACTGCACTGACACTCAAACCATCCATTTCTTGCAATCTCTGCACAGCATTCTCTAGGTCACCAGAACGAAGAGACGCCAACATACGGCGTTTTTCTCTTTTTGAAATTTTAGGTTGGGGAAGTGGCTTGTTTTTTTTAATGTCTGAATCGAGTATGCCAAATCTTTTTCTAATTTTTGTTACTACTCCGATTGAACAGTGGTATTTACGAGCGATTTCACGATAGGAAAGCCCATTCTTAAGAGATGTTACAATTTCTTCTCTGATATTTTGGGTGAAAGGCTTCATTCTGCAAGAAAATAAATTTCAACAGAATCAAACCTTGTGATTATCATAATATGAAATAGGTCCTGTTGCAAATAATTGGAAGTACGTACCTGAGTAAAATAGATTACTAAGGATTAGGATTGAAATATAGAAAACAGAACCACTTTTTGATGGGTACCTAAAAAACTATTCACATGAACAAATGAAAAAAACAGGCTGAGGTTGCTCTTCTATTTATTTACTTATAGATCATTACATCTTATCGAATGTAAGGTAAAAAAAGTTATTTTTGATTTTACACTTATTCTAATCACTATCGATATCATTTTCAATCGTTAATTACGGATGAGGTGTGAATGATTTAATGAGACTTAGCTTATAGCAATAAATCATTGCAAACTTGTGTAATGGACTTGTAATTGATAGAATGACATTGCAAAATACAACAATCTTTAAAAAAATTGGTAAATATGTAAACGTTAATTGGTTCCTAGAATGTACTATTTCATCGTTTGAAAAAGTATCGATACATTTCTAACTTTAAATGAACACTTGAGAAGGTTGCATCATGTGTTGGAGGATGGAGGTTTGAAGGGTTAAAGCTCTTCAAGAATGAAACATCAGCTGTTACCTCGAAGATTTCTTCAAAGTGTTCAAAGAGATAAACGGTTCTTCGAAGTGTTTCTGCTGGATAGGAAATAAAGAATACTGAGCCAAAAGTTACTCTGGAGACAATAATCATGTAGTAATTTCTCTAATTTTGATTTTTGTTTTTTTTCTGCCAAATAATTTAGTTTAATTTTAAAATGGATAGCAACTGGGTAGCTGTCGAACAACTAGAAGTAAATTTAAATGAAAGTAATTTTTGGAACTGTATTAATCTTTTAATAACTAAATCTTTTGCATTGAATCGTAATGCTGGTGGTTGTAATTTTATTAACCTTGGTGAATACTCGGAGGTAAAAATCAACAACGTAACCAACTTTGTGAAATATCTAAGTGCTAGCTCTATAAAGGACTACAATGAAGTTAAAAGATTGTTAAAAACATATTTTTCCGCTGATATATTATCTGCTGATGTTTTTTATGAAATTTTTTTCAATTACAGCACTTGTCGGCTAGAAGTTCCTTATGTTTTTCTGAGATTAACGTTTCCAAAGAATGGAGTGTTTAGATTGGATATTTTTGATTTAATTCATTGTGATTTTTCTAAAAATAGTGTTAAATTTTCAAAACTATTTACGTCAGACGCTAGACCTCATTTATTGCTAGATTTACCATATTTATTTAATTATCATGAAGGAATGCTCAGTTTGTTGGTGACTGTTCATGAAGATCCAGACGGCCTTAGTTTCTTGAAGACATCACTGTTTCCTAAACTCAAAATGTGGGTGGTCCAAGGTGATGTGAAAAGAGAACAAGTATATTCATTGTGTTTAGTGGCTGTAGATGAGTATGTTGTATTATACAATGAGTTGAAGAAAAAGTATGTTCATCTGATAAAAGAGGTTTGTATGCTATTAAATTTTTAGTGATTTTCGTTCGCACTGTAATTTTTTTTTTTTTTTGCGCATCAACAGCTGAGGTTATTAGCGCCCGGAGCTTTTTCCAGTGCACTGCCGGCCTCCGGATAGTGTTCTCTCGTTACAGACAACACTGTCCATCACCGGACAGTGAGCTGTAAGAAGCTCCTAGGAAGAGAAAATCTAAGGGTCAGCTGCTGGATTCGAACCCGGGACCTCCGCGTGGGAGTCCAGTATGCTAAGCACTGTAATTGTTTTAATTTTGAAAATGGTTTACCTTATTGATGGGAAATAGGGCTGATAAAAGGTCAATCTTAGTTTCTTCAATTTTTTTAATTAATGTTTTACTATCTTTGCCTTTTTTTTTATATTCCCCAAAAAATATTAATTCGATTTAATGAAGTTGTACAATACATTCTTCTTTTTTTTCTCAGCGTTTCTACAAAACCAAATGGAGTTGAAGTGCTTGCTATTTTTCTTTTAAAACCAGTGTGAAATACCAAGTTTTTCTAGTATAAACACAAAACATAAATTGTGCTAAACGTAAATTTATATTCAACGTAAAAGTCTTTGAAGTTTAATATATACACACATATATAAATAGAACCTATCTCTAAATAGACTGAGAAATATCAACTGTAAATTATTTTTTTACAAGTTCACTATTTTTATACAAGCTTTTTAATGATTTTGGCCCATGTAATACATTGTTTGTTAAAAAGTTTAGCTTAGTAATTTGACCCATCATTTCAAAAGTAGACATTTCAATTTTCTTAATTATGCGTAAAATTTGCACATTAGTGATTTGGTTTTGGTCGTTTGGCAGATCATTTTAGTTTTAGAAAAGAATAAGAAATATTTTCAGGGCAGTGAGCTGTAAGATGCTCCTAGAAAGACAAAATCTAAGGGCTAGCAGCTGTATATGAACTAGTGATGGGCTATTTGAGCGGACTCGTTCCATTGGAACGAGTCCGATGGTGGAACGAGTTGATTCAAATCCCTATTTTTAAAAAAAAGTGATTCCGCCCCGCCCCAAAAAATTTAGGCAAATAAAAATGAAAATGAGGCAGCAGAAGGTTTGGAACGATTAAACATAAGAACAAATGTCACGCAATTTATTATATTATTATATCATTAAATGTTAGCTTTCCCAGTTAATAACAAAACTATATTTCTTTAACACACATTGAGTACTATCCCTAATTTCCAATTGCTCTGATAAATATAAAATTAACAACGTAATACAAATATTAACACAAAAATAGGCTAGTCAAATATAAATTCAAGCAATGCAGTTTTGTCATTATCTAGCTTGACCACTAGAAGACTGGAGTTAACTTACTTCAAGAGTATTCAAGGTAGAGAAACGGAAATGGGTAGGAAATTATTCCATAAAAATTCTAACCCTTCAAAATTATAATTACTCATAATATTTATTAACTAAGAATTGAATATCAAGCTTTTAAAATATTATCTTATTGTTTTACAAAAAGAAAAAGCTGTGTGCTTAATCTTAAACTTAGCGCTGGACACTCTTACTCTCATCTTCATTGGCGTAAGCTTGAACGTGTACATGTCAGCTAGACGGTCAAAGTAAAACTGGGCCAAAATTTAGTATTACCTAACTGGTTTACTTAGTGTAGTATCCCTCCCACTCTATCACCTATTTCACAAACATTCATCGATTGGAAATATTTTTTAGTTAAATATTCGTTTCATTGGAATACAAAAAACATTATAACGCTTTCTTAAGATGATTTGAATTTTTAAAATTTGTTTTTGTCCATTACTCTTATAAAATACGAAGAATTTCAAATAAAATATAATATACAAACACAGAATGATCTAGTGTGCAGGTGGAGTCAGTCGTAGTTACCATGACAACGGAACCGTTAAACGACTCCGGCCCAGCTCTAGCATTTTCATTGGTTAAATCCACTGGAGTTGGTGGAGTCGAATCCGGAGTGATTTAAATCCTTTTGAAACCGGACTCGTTCCATTTTTTCGTTCACTGAATCTAGCCAATAGAAATTGCTGGAGCTGGAACCGGAGTTGTTTAACGGTTCCATTGCTATGGTAACGAGGACTGACTCCACCTGCATACTAGATCATTGTGTTTGTATATTATATTTTATTTGAAATTCTTCGTATTATATAAGAGTAATGGACAAAAACAAATTTTAAAAATTAAAATCATCTTAAGAAAGCGTTATAATGTTTTTTGTATTCAAATAAAACGAATATTTAACTAAAAATTATTTCCAATCGATGAATGTTTGTGAAATTGGTGATAGAGTGGGAGGGATACTGCAGTAAGTAAACCAATTAGGTAATACTAAATTTTGGCTCAGTGTTACTTTGACTGTCTCACGGTCATGTACACGGTTAAACTTACCCAATGAAGATAAGAATAAGAGTGTCCAGCGCTATGTTAAAGATTAAGCACACAGCTTTTTCTTTTCGTAAGATAATAAGATAATATTTTTAAAGCTTGATATACAAGTCCTAGTAAATAAATATTTCTTTATTTATGAGTAATTATCATTTTGCTTGAAGGGTTAGAATTTTTTTTATGGGAATAATTTCCTACCCATTTCCGTTTCTCTACCTTGGATCCTCTTGAAGCACGTTAACTCCAGTCTTCCAGTGGTCAAGCTAGATAATGACTAAACAGCATTGCTTTAATTTTTATAATTGACTAGTCTATTTTTATGTTAATTTTTGTGTTACGTTGTTAATTTTATATTTATCAGTGCAATTGGAAATTAGGGATAGTACTCAATGTGTGTTAAAGAAATATAGTTTTGTTATTAACTGGGAAAGCTAACATTTAATGATATTTTTTAATAAATTGCGTGACATTTTTACTAATGCATAGGGTAAGTACAGAGACCGGAATCGGTGAACGAGTTGTTGGAATCGATTCCAACCCTGGAACTGATTCAAATCCAACGAGTCCAAAGACGGACTCGTTCTGCCCATCACTAATATGAACCCCCTTGGTCACCGCGTTGGAATCCAGTATTTGCTAACCACTGGCTAATCGGTTTCCTAGAGAGCATGTTAAAAATAAATTTGTGACTCATACTTCTAATTGAAAAAAAGAAATCGCCATTTCTTTGAGCTTGTTTTGGTTTAAACTTTTAATGTTAAATGTCTTGAGTTTTTTTTTTTTGTCCCGATTCTGAAGAAATTGGATATAGTGATGATGAATCCTAGGAGATCTGTAACTTTTAAGATACTAAAAATAAAAAATGTAGAATCTATGACCTTTTTTAAGACCCCAATTTTCCTTATATTTTCCTGTTGAAGATATGGACCGAATGCACAAATGTAGAAAAATTTATTCATGAAGATATAGCAATTGCAACCTATTTGATTCTATTGTGGGATAAAAAACCTCAAAAATTCGTTGACTTAGGATGTGGTAACGGTTTACTAGTTTACATAATGAACAGTGAAGGACATGATGGCATTGGAATTGATGTTCGTTCAAGAAAGATATGGGAAAATTACCCTTCTAGCACTGTTCTTAAGGTAAGTAACTTTATATTTTCTTTATTAAATTTATTTTTTCAAAATTAATGTATCACTTACTATAGAACGATGGTTATTGTCAAAGAGCTGAAGGTTTTTCTATTCCTCTCTCTCTCTGTTTCAGACAGTCCTAAATGTTTTAATTCTTACATTTTATTGTAAATCCAAGTTTGTAAGACCGTACAATGAAAGAACACACAGAGAGAGAGAGAGAGGAGTACCCCCACCTCCGAAAAATCCCTCCAGTAAAGTTCTACTTTAAAGTTGAACTTTAAATTTTCTGTTAGTTCTCATTGGGGTATTGAAATGAAATATAAAGTTCGTTCTTCCAACAATTTTACGTTTATGAGATACGTGTGTTCACATACGTACACAGAATAAACTTATTAGCGCTTAGGGATCTGAAAAAAGATACTTCCGTAGGAAATTTGACTCGATCGCTATGCTTTCTTTCGGAGTAAGATTAAGTAAAAATTTGTTAATTTTTAACTTTAGAACCAACTTTTTTTATTTCCAGGTAATGCAGATCACCCCCTCAGAGTGTTCATTGTTCAGAGACGCCGATTGGATTATTGGTAATCATTCTGACGAATTAACTCCATGGATCCCAGTGATCAGCATGAGGAGTTCTTACAAAACGAATTTCTTTCTGTTACCATGCTGTGCGTATGAATTTAATGGTCAGAAGTATTGTAGAAGTAACACGAAAAAAAGTATTTATCATGATTACATGGATTATGTTGAAAAAATTTGCAACACTTGTGGATTTATTGTTCGTAGAGATCGTTTACGAATTCCTTCAACTAAAAGGATATGTTTTGTGAGTTTTGGTAGGTTATACGATGAATGTGAACAGGATGGTAAGGTTGAGGAAGAAGTAGTGAAATTAATACATGGTCTATCTGTTGACTGTACTGAAAAGGCTGCCACCAGATGGCTGAACGATTATAAGCCAAGAGAAGCTGTTGAAAGAGTACGTAATTGTACGCAATTAAACAAGAAAGTAATCAACGATATTGTCTCACATGTTGCAGAATTATTACTCAGAGATTATACTACAAAAATCTGGAACGAAGGGATTCCGAAAAAGTTAAGTGACCTTGTCAAATCAATGCCAGATGATTTGATGGTTCAGTTAAAAAATGAATGTGGAGGCCTACAGACTGTTTTAAGAAATAATCAGAATATCTTCCAGCTCCAAAATGGATTCGTTAAATTTAGAAAACCAACTGAAAAAATTATGACCGACTTAGATAAATGGAAAAAGAGAACTTGTTGGTTTTACAATAATCATCCAGATTCGTGTCCATTGCCAGATGAAAGTTGTTCATACAGACATGAAATTGAAAATATTTCCAGCTGAACTCAACTTTTGATGTTTAAAGTTTGTATAAGCAAATATAAAACATATTTTTTTAAATAAAATTGTTAAAATGACGTGTGAATTCCCTATTGTGAATATTATTATACAATAATTTTTGTTATTTTCAGTCAACAACTGGCTCATAAATTCTCTGTTTACATGTTTCTTTAAAGCTGGTTACTTCAGTTATGATGAGGAATGATACTTAGGATGTAACAAATCAATGGAAAGAAAATTAAATCAGGCACCAATTAGGTTTGTTTAGAATTTGACAGTCTGAATTAATGTTTGTTCGAAACGCAATTAATGAGAAATTAAGAAGCAATAATTAAAAAAAATTGTATATTTTCATTTTTAAGTAAAAAAAAGGTACCCATTTAATATTATGCAAAGCAGACTTGCTTCGAAAACCAAAAATTTCTGTTTTTTACTCTGAGAAAATTATATTTATATAGAATGATCAACTTCGAACATTCTATGCATCCTGATTTTTCATAACAAAGCCCTGTTGAAAAGAAAATCTTTCTCGAACTAATAAAACGAATTTTCAATCAAGCACCCAAACGAAGTGTAAAGTTTGAACTTTCTATGATTCTTCGTTTTTGTGCTCGGGTGCTCACATACAGGAAGCGACCATTTTTCATGTAATACCTAAACTTTTTATTTCCGGTGATATAGAAAATTTGACCCAATCGTAGCACTTCTTTGTTGTCTATTAGAGGAAAGTAAGGATATGAAATATTGAAAGTGTTTGAATTAATAAAACGTTTATTGCTCTGATACAATTGCAACAATATATAATGGTGAACACACAGCCAATTACAATCGGCTTCCTCTCACTTATTTCAAGTTATTGTCGCTTTTAAAAAACTTACAAATTTTGTTATTAGTTTATTAATAATAAAAGTAGAAGTAATTAACATAAACAATTCATAAGATCACTATTAGTACAAACAATTAAACGTAGCACAATGAATACATACAAGTAATGTTTTCAATTCTAAGTATTTGGGAAAAAAGAATTTTAAAAAAATCTATGCCATAAATCTTGATAGGTGAGAATGAAGGTTAAAATGAACCAAACTGCTAGAAAGAGCGAGCTACCGTAATTCGTCATATTTACGATTATTTGAAATGGAAGTGGCTATAAAGCCATATCCATTGCGACCTTCTATTGTCGTCTCTTAAAAGTCCGTGTTAGTTCGTAGAATGAGGCGTGAACTTTACATTTGACAGGCTAGGGTATGTATGTGGGTTCTCCACACTCGAATAGTTACTCTTACCAAACTTAAGCTCAGGTTGTATATACTTTTCAGTCATTGTACGACTGTAGTGTCGCCAATGTGCAATGTTATTACAGTTAAGTTGGGATTCCCGCAGGGACGTCAAATTTCCTGAAGATGTGTCAAACAAGAAAAGGTGTAAAAAGTTTATAACTATAGCGATAAGCTATAGCTGTTGTGGATTTTATATTTTGTACCAAGGGAGCAATTTGAGGAAGCTAAAATAATGATACTAAAAATGAAGGAACCCACCATACTTTGCCCTCAATATTTTGAGGTTAAACTCAACTTCAATCCAAATCCTCCATATGTGTATCAATCGACAATCATATTACTGATGTCAGTATCAATTACCTGGGTAGGAAATACAAGAACAAATTATTATTTCCAGCTTCTTCTTCCTGTCAGATAAGGTTTTGACAAACCATCTCTCTTTTACCACACTTTACATAGTCCTCGCAATTTCATTGGAATTAATGAACCTTCAGGGTGTCTTTATGCTTTTCTCGAACCATTGCTGTTCTTCAATCGAAGAATGTGACCAAAACTTGCCAGCATGTTAATTTAAGGAGTTTAAAAATGAAGTTTTTTTTTCAGCTGTTTTAGTTTTGCAATATCCTTCTCAGCCATTTATTTCAAGTTCACTTTTCCTGATTTCTTTTCTTTCAGATTTCAAGTCATATCTCAGTATGTGTGCAGTTTTCTTAACCTCTAACGTTCAATTAAATATATAAGGAATTTTAACTTTAATGGAGCACGAAAATTTATTTTAAAAGAATCTTATTCTATTTCAAATCACGTATGGTTGCTAATAACAAAAAATGTGGAAGTTGCTGAGGACGGTTTATGGTCTGCTGTGCAGCAGAGTACAGAAGATCAACAATCAATGCAACATTGTAAATTGTTCTTCAGGAGGTACTAGGGTACTCAGGATTCAGACTCTCGAGAGGATGGCAGCTTTAGCATGCGGGGACCTAAGATTGTCAGGTGGCCTTAGAAGATTGCGTTCTAAGACTTTAGACAGTCAGAAGGTGTAAGTTCCCTTTTAAGAAGCCCAAGATGGGTACTACCATGAGTAAAGGAGGTAAACTGCATTTTCCAACGCTTGTTTGGTTCACATCTAATGCCCTCATCACCAAAATAATACTACACTTTGTAACATGTCTCTTGAGATTTTATTCCCCTTTTTTAAATTATACACTTTTTGTTTTTTCTCACACTAATCTTTTCTAAAAATACTAGTAATTATAAATTATACCATACTTGAAAGGTATAATTCCTTTTATTTATTTATACACTTTGCTAAACCTATTAAGGTAACTTAGGGCTGATATATCCCTTAATTTACTTTAAGTAATAACTATTATTATTTCATTTTCCGGGTACTATTAAATAGTTCAACACTGAAAATGAAAAGATTTTACTATTCGATTGTAAAAACTAAAAATGTTAAAATTCAACTGTGTAGTTATACGTATTATTGTGAATCACGTACTAAAATATTTTAAATTTAAAATCTAATATTCCTAAATCTAAAAATAAAGTCTAATACTAAAAACAAAGAAAAGACTAGTAAAAAATTGATTGACTTTTTTGTAATGTCGACAAGATGAGATGATTGATTTGCTTGAGCACTAATTTAAGTACGACAGATCGATATCTCCTAAGGCGACCTAATACGCCACACAATGTAACGCTTGCGAACCAACAGTGAAGTCTTTATACTGAGCAAATACGCTTATCTACAACAAGTAAACATTATCATTAATATTTCTCCAATTATATACCTAAAACTATTTTCTACTCTTAACATTATGCAGTTTGGAAAATCGCATTAATTAAAATGATACAGGAAAAGGATGCCTATCACCTATTCCGGTTTCAAATAAGTGTTTCAGATCTACTTGAGTGCCGAAAGCGCAAGAAAATGGCCGTTTTCTAAACAGTTTAATAAAATGATTTAGTAAAGCATTCTTAAAAATAATTAATATTTTTTAAGAGATTCTTGTGATTGTTCGTTTTGAGCTAAGTATTATTTACAAACATGCATACACCTCCGTAAGAGTATGTAATATAAACATGAAGTCGCCGACCCGTTTTTAATGTCGGCTTCAGTTAAATAAAGAAATTGAAGGTTAATAGCAGGGGAAGTGCTGGTATGGTGTATGTCAAATCTGAATACAGAAAAACAAAATAAAAATTCATCACCTTATCTTTCAATTGTTGTCCTAATTGCAGCGCTACTGTGAACAGGACTAAAACATCATTCAACCAAGGAACGGAAGCTTCTGCTTGATGTGATTCAAATTTCATTGTTCCTTGGACAAAGCTAACTTGGTAAACAGCGAACACTAACTTGTGACTTTGTATGTAAAAACTTAACGCCAGATCTTCAGGCAATGCAGGATTTAAACATTTCTAAAACAAAATAAAAACAATTATGATTTACTTGCAAAATGGTAGTTTTTAAAGGAAAAAAAATTCTCTAGCAAGCAGAGTATAAATGGGTACAGTATTAACAGTTATGTTTAGTTTATTTTGTAGCAATCTAATATCTATCGTCATTTATGCCTATAAATTTTGGTATATATTGTAAATAAAACTCGTAAAGCTTATCATTATATCTTAATTTTGGATAAGGCAACCTTATATTTAAATGCAGTAATTATAATAAAATATAAAAAATCTATTGCCATAAAATGGTAATAACATTTGAATTCATACCATATTTCTGCTTTTCATAAGATCATCGATTGTCCTCTTTCTAGGCAATATTAAAGAAGTTCTTCCTCTTTGAAGACAGCCAAGAATATTGCCCAAAATATGAAGCACCTCCTCAGATGATCTGAAAGTGTTTTACAATTAAATTTCTGTACTAAGAACAACAGCAAGAGGAAGACTTTGTGAGATAACTTTTAAATCCTTTTAAAAAAGCTAATTCAAAAGATATGTAAATGATCAATAAGTGCTTATGACTTGGCAGTTGATACGCTTCCATGGGATGTTGGCTAACATATCCCTCGTCACCAACACTTACATAAAAATTAGGCCCTCTAATGTATCCCTGGAGTTAAGTGAGAAGATAATTTCGATTTCCTTGAAACTGTGTCTATAAAATATAATTATTTTTATTCATTCTTAAATTTCTTAAAAAAATTCTTAAATTTTGAATACTCATCGCAAAATGGTCTGTTTGCGAATGAATATAATTATCAAAACGAGCGATCAAAGTCCCGTACCTCGAAGATGAGTGAATGGATTTTAATTTTTCTTATTCCCCAAAACGAAACCTACAGTTTTCACTAACCTTCAATATTATAGACACGATCGAAATATTTACTAACTGTCACAGGAATATTGGAGAGCATGAGACTTATCTCTGGTTTGCTTTCCCTGTCCCAAATAGTTGTAATGGAACATTCGATATTTTTTGAAAACACAAATTAGAAGGAAATTAAATAACATGCATTAAATTCCGATTTACAGAAGGTGAGCAGTAAGATAAGGAGAATATTACCTAAAAATATAATCTTTATCAATATTCTCAATAGTTATTAAAGCCTGATGCAGATGGTTGACGGCATCTTGTACCTGATGCAGCCTCCATGGGTTCTCACTCTGAATAGATGTTCGATAATTGACAGTTTGTTGGCGCTGTATTTTAAAATTTATATCCTATAATTAAAAAATAAATAAATAAATAAACACAAACCTCTGACGTAATTGATGAACTGAAATATCATGAACGAAATACTTACTGCGTGTGAAATACAATCACCTGTCAGAGATACGACACACTTGAGCTGATCTAACCCACTAGTAAGGACAAATTTTTCATGCTTCTGAGGAGCATCAGTATTAAAAACAAATGGAAACTTTCGTGAACATTCCTGCAATGAAGAATTTTTGAATTACAAAAAAAGTAATTGAAATAAAAAAGTAATTAAAAAAAACATTAACAAACTAACCACTAATATTGCACTTAATTGATTCAGTACAGCATGAACCTCTTTATGTAGAACCCATTCGAATTCATTTTGCTGAAATATATGTATTAAATGAATTTATCAATGAATATATTGAACAAATGCATAAAATTGAAACAAAAAACTTACCAGGCATATTGCTTCTTCTTTTTCTGAATCAACCATCGCTTTACATAAAACCATTTACTGGCTCCTTTCAAATCACAATGCTTAATATGGAATGCAGATTGATTATTAATGAATCATCACCCTGCTACCTGTTCATAAAAACAATATTCTGGTCACTTTACAAGGAAAATAAAAAAATAAATCATGCCTACTGAATACTCAACCGTAAGTACCTAAAAATAAACAATACAATAAATAAATCGTTAGTTTCACATAAATTTACTTTTACAAGGGTTAATTGTTAAAACAGTAGTTAAATTATCTGCAACATTAGAATAAACAGCTTCCTATCGATCTTTAAGTATAGCTTTCCTTAAATCGATGTTTTCACGGTAAACTCTCCCAGCAAAAGTAAATTAATAAATTTACTCCTTGTAAAAATTTAATCAATTGTGCCAAATTTTGAAGACAGTTCCCACATTAATATATGCTTTTGGGTCCCATAAGAACATCTGAATTTAGAACTATTAGCGATTTTCTGTTTTTAGTTATTTTTATGTTCTCAAATTTTATAAAAACCACTTTTTCCCTTAAACCTACGGAGTCGAGACTTGGAAGAATGAGTCCATTGATTCTTTCATGTAATGCAATACATGCTAGACAAACTACCTGCAGAAAAGCACCTTCGTTGCATCAGAGTAGAAGATAGCCGATGTGCCCAGGATTAAGGTGCTGATTTATGTCCTTAGCACCAGTATATCACTGATGATAAGATAGAATTGTTGTTAGAAAATTAATAGAAGGAAACAAAATCGATGTACATTCTGGCTAAACAACGTCGGTGGGCCGAAGTAGCCCCAAATCAGCTAGCCACAGAATAAATTCTTAATACATCCACATGAATCTTACTAAAATAGACGCTTAAACAACTCCTTAAATAATTTATTTTCGCTGAAAAATGGTTTTAATGAAAAAAAGATAAAAGCAAACCCATTGTTACTGGGTTGTTGAGAAAGCTGTCAGTTTAAACTTAATAGAGCTTGGATGATTCATTAAAACTTAGGGGAAGGTTATTACAAGGTTGGAGACTTTTCAGAAAGCAATTCCTGGTTGAGCCCAGGATCTAATCATTTCGTTAGTGTAATCTATGGTTTAGTTATGGATTTACCTAGTTTAATTCTAAGATATATTAGTTTATATGGAAAGGCCGTTTGTGCCGATCTGTTGCAACCCAGTTGAATGTAGTTAAAATAAAAGAAAGCAACTTTAATGTTAAAAGTAATTTCCAAAAATATTTGTAGTATCTGCTATTTCGTGAAATACGTTAATTTGTATAAAATAATAGATCAGTGGAGAGCCTAAAATAAAGAATTGTTTTCTAACTTAATTTAATAATTATTGAACATGTCTTCAAACTTCAGGTAAGTAGTAAACTTACTTTTTGTAAAGTGTCCTTTTTTTACTCACAATTTATACAAAAAAAGAATAAATTTTATTTTAACTAAGTGTCAGCTTCTTAGTGAGCTGACCTAGATTTACTTTATGAATAAAAGATAAAATTCTGCAGATTAGATTTAATACTTTTTTATCATACTAATATTTTCAGTAAAGTTGATGAATATGGATTTGAGCGCCCTGATGATTTTGACTATACTACTTACGAGTCATTTATGTCTCAATATTTGAAAATATTGGCGAAAAGGTCTAGAAAATGGACGCGCGCAATGACAAAGCAAAGGTTGTTACGCAAGCCGCATACTTTAAAAAGGGAGATAAGGAAAGGAATTCCTAATGAGCACAGGGAAAAGGTGAATTTAGAATTTAAGAACATTATTTAATTTCTTTATTTTTAACTTTCTTTATTTTAAGCAAATTTTCGGAACAGTCATCACCAAATATTAGTTTAGATATCACTTAGTTAGTATTTTTAAATCTGGTATGACAGCAAAGGTATTTCCGGTACACTTACGTTAATTTTAGCAACACTGCTCAAAAACGAAAAATCGCAGGAAGGTCACATATTTTGTTTTTCCTCCAATTATTTGCTCACTAATATTTCTGATCGAGTTGGAAGTTAGTCCCTAATTAGAATCGCTATCGTTAAATGTCTAATTTATATACTTGAAATATTTTCCGAAAAAAAAAGGATTTTCGAACTGAGATGCCATTCTGATTTACCATTTGTGCTAACTTGATAAGAAATGTATTATGAGTTTTGTTACTTACAAAACTTATGTTTATGTGGAGCTTTGTAATATGTCGTAATTTTTATAGTAAACATGGTCAGCACAACACAAAAACGAAAAATATTAGTACAGAAATTTGGTAATCGTAGGAATAAACGATTATTCTTTAAACTTGGTATTCTAGTTAAATGCTGTAGTTTTATAACTCATTTGAAGAAGTAACGGTTAATTTACTTCCTGTGGCCTAGGTTTCTATTTCCGGCACTAGTCCAACAAAGACGTTGGATCCAAATGTTGGTAGGATTTTTGACGTACTATTGAAGCCTGAGTGAAAACTTGTAGAGCGTTTGATAATGGATAGCTAGCGCAGGTTGTAGCACGAATCGGTTAGCAAGCTTACCACTGAACACCCCTGGGTATGCCACTGATAAAGACAATTAGGGCTTATACAAATGAAATAAATAAAGAGTTATGTGATCACAACATTTTTTTTTTTCGTTAAGTATTTAAGTAAACTCTACTAAAGCACAATTTCATAACATGTGAATTAATTTTTTTTTTTTTTTTAGATTTGGCTGTACGTGAGTGGGGCAGCCGACGAAATGAACCTTAATGTAGGATTGTATCAGAAATTATTGAATTCTAAACACGATACAACACTTACAGAAATGATTAGAACTGATCTCCCCAGAACGTTTCCGGATAATATATTTTTTAATTCCGGCGATGAATATCAAGAACAATTATTCAGAGTGTTAGTGGCGTACGGCCATCATAATAAAGTTACCGGATATTGCCAGGTAACGATTATAGTGTTTGTAAGGCTATTACAAAAAGAAAATGTCCATTGTTACTTTACGTCTGATTCTTAATTCTTTCTAGGGAATGAATTACATTGCAGGTCTACTGTTGTTAGTTACTAAAAGTGAAGAGTCCACTTTTTGGTTGTTGAAGGTATGTTACCATAACTTTTCAACAATGTGTATTTTAATTTTTGAGAACACACGCGATAATTTACCTGTATGTTTACTTTACAGACTCTTGTTGAGAGAATATTACCAGATTACTATAGCAACACCATGGATGGATTGCTAACTGACATTGATGTAATATCTGAATTGGTCAGGTTTGTTTTTTGTGATCAGTATTTTTCAAGAAAGTAGGGAAACTATTAAACTATCTTTAAGCTGTCCGCTAACGTGAATAAGTACAATAATCGTTCAAAGCTTAAAGAAAATCGTTAGAGCTATTTTTAAGTAAAACTCTGGAAAGTGAAAAATCAGTCTACTAAGTCGCTCTTACGATATTGAGGAGTTTTTATTTATAATTTACTGTAAGGTCGCCTGGTAAGGACAATATCAAAATATAAATCACTATTGGCATCCCATTACGTTTCCTTTTTAAGATATTGTGTTTCAAATATCATTTTCTAAAAAAAAAAAACCACTTTTTAAGAAAGGGAGTCTCAAAATGGGAATATCCGATGAAATATCTATTTCGAAAATTTAACGTAAGCACAATGCTTACCCGTAAGATGGGGGAAGTGATTGGATACTAGCGGAAATAAAAATTATCCTTAGAGAGAATATGTGTACAAGATGAATATTGTCTAAATGATTATTGAAAAGAAGTCAAAACATAAGGCGTCATATCTAAGTATTAATATAATTAATTGCTAAGTATTGTTTAGAAAAATCAAACTATTTGGCTACATTTCGATTGAGTGTCCATCTTTTGCAAAACTTTATTTAAATCTGCTTCCTACTTTGTTTTTTTTTTTTTGCCTTGAAGAAGACACCAAGCCATCAATTTAATCAGTTTTGGACACCACTGCAAAATAATTGCTGGACAAATGTAAAGAATTAAGTAGTTTATCATCAATAATCGGCCATTGAAGATTTCTCCAGCAACTAATTTATATATAATTCTTAATTACAACTGTGAGAGATTTATTTTGTTCTTTTTTTTAGCTCAAAGTACCCGGCAGTAAATGCCCATTTATCACAACTAGGACTGCCTTGGCCTGTTGTTTTGACAAAATGGTTGGTCTGTTTATATTGTGAAGTGCTGCCCACAGAGGTATACAAGTTTTGTTATTTATAATTTATTTTATTCCATATTTATTATCGTTTCTGTTTTAAATTAATTCCATAAATTAAAAATCTCTGTGAAGACAGTTTTAAGAATATGGGATTGCCTATTTAATGAAGGATCAAAAATTTTATTAAGAGTTGCTATTACATTGATTGCCCTGCACAAGTCTGAGATATTGGCTTGCGATCAGTTCTTGGATGTTAGCGATTGTTTAAAAGCAATTGTCAAAGGTCCTAACGTTATACATTGCCATAAGTTTCTGAAGGTAATTTTTTTTTTTAATTATATAATTTATAAACGCATGTGACACACTTTTATCCTAGTAATATTCTAATAAAAGAAAGTTTCAATAGTAATTTTTATCAGATATATTCGTTTTGAAATCTCCTGAAACAGGATAGGAGGTTATTTTGTAATTTTTGCGTGTAAACCTCTAACCGGAAACGAAAAGTTTCCGTGAAAATTTGACGCACCGAATTTAATTACTATCTTTTAAATACTATGTTTCAGAATATATTCAAGGTTCCTGGAAAAATTAGCTCAAAGCAGATTTCTAGATTAAGAGAAACCATTGCTGCGAATAGGATAACTAAGAACAAAAATGAAAGAAAGTAAAACTGAAGGAATCAAAAAAGAGATCTTAAAATTTCGTCTGTATCGAACAAATTATGTATACCTCAATGGCTGGCCAAACATTTTATATTTGTGTGTCCTTAAATAAACAAAATTTTGTATCATTTTATGGAGCTTTAATGAACAAAATAACTTTTTACAGCTTTTTATATAATAAATGGATGTACGATTTTTTGCGCATTATGGTTTTTTTTTTCTTTTCATTTTAATTTATTATAATTATTGATTATTGTTTCCGGTTTGCCGAAAGATGTTTTCATTGTGATAACTTTAATCTGTCATCGTACCGAATATTCAACAATAACGTTTGCTTCAGTGGAGCAGAGCATGTCTAATTTAAGAACTGTTTAAGAGCATTCTATATTTTTTCTAACTTCTTGTATGTCTGTTGGTGACTGACTAAATGTTAAAAAATAAATCCTAAATGAAATTAAAGATTTTTTCTATTTTTTTTTTTTTTTTTTTTTTTTAGATTTCAGTATTCAGTATTTTCCTAAAATTTATGGACTGTAAAACTTACTTAAATGGCTGATCTAGAACGTCTAGCGGGTTCCTAGTTCCGGTTTATCACCTCGCTGAGCTGTTATCTGATCTCGTAACTTACTGGATTCTAGTTAGATTAAACTTCTTTATGCTGCGATTACATTAAAACGCTGCTTATGTAGCTGTTGAACACGCCCATCCGTAGAAAATCATTTGTGATTATTCATTGTTTATTATAATTAGTCATCTCGTTCATTCAATCATCACATTTCCTTTATGTTTCTATGTTGTCAAACGATTGTTCCATTATCATTCAGAAACTATAAAAACTAAGAATATAAAATTTATTATAACCACAAAATAGTGGACAGTCGCAGTTCAATGTCGCATGAAACTGCACTGAAAGTAATTTAAGGACTAACGGTTTAGTTAACACTATATAAGAACTAGGTTTATGAATAAATTTGTAAATACTAACTCACAAGTCTTTTGACTATAGAAGAAGTGTTTTTCTTAACAATTAGCAATTTCAGTTCTCAGCTGATATAACATCTGTGCCCTTTCATGAAATTTAACTAAATTTGTATTTTTTCCTGTTTCCAGTTCAAGTATATTTTTATTTTATTTTCATGTGACTATACGATTCTAACACATTTTAACTCTACCAACAGCAAGTTACGTATTCGTTCAACTTGTGTGAAACTATATCGTTATTGGTGCATGAACTTGGGAATAGTTTGACTGTGTCCCATGAACGTGTTTTTAAAAAGTGAAGTGAGGGTGTCAGAGTACCTGTAAGATTGCGTGCAACAGGCACAATCAATTGACAGTTGTTTCTATTCAGAAACCACGTCTTGGTTCATTTTTAAATATTCAAATTTAGAAAGACAAAATTCTGAATTGAATTTAAATTTTAGTGACACATGGACAATGAACAATTCACAACTGTTGTTCAATCGCCAGATCTTATCCTAGTCCATTTTTTTTTTCTACTGCAGTAGTTAAATTGTTTTAAGATAACAGTAAATAAAGTAGACGCCTATTTCTTCTAGGCGGGACTCCAATGTCTGCCAAATCAGGTGGAAGTGGATGCAAGCTCACAATAAATATTTTACCAATCAATAAACAGTGAACTTAAACGGGTAAGCTCCCTCTCACTTGTCCAAATTCGTAACATTAAAACAAACTTTATATAACTAATGATTTGTGGGTGAGTTAAAATAATAAAGCACTTTGAAAACTCAAAAGACTATATTTATAATAAAAGTAACTTAATCTTGAAGTATATTAAAATAAGTAGCATGGAAATGTACTGTACAATAACTACTTCCGTTCCTGAAGTCTTGTTAATATTGTGAATTACATTTATTAGGATTGAATAATGAATGTTGTGCAGTATTTATCTTTAGGCCCAAAAATTAACAAAAAAAAAAAGATGGGGTCATTGAAACATTTTTCTTTCGGAACACTTCCGGTCACCGGGCAGTAATGGTCTCCTAGAAAGAGAAAATGTTAATTCAGCCAACTGGACTACAGCACACAGGGATCTTCGCGTAGAGGCCAGCCCTGACTGATTACCTTAAGAGTGGGGTTAGTTAGCATTATTCTGTAAAACAAAGCGTTAAGGTGAGAACGAACTGTTTGTAGAACATCTTTACTGTTACATCACTAATAATGGTTGATTTGATTGTTGATTGAAATAAAATTGGCACACATCTGGCACGTCACAATTTGTGCTCGGTTATTCGTTTTATGATCTAAATGGAATTGCCACCTCTGTCATCTATGGTAACCTATCCTTTTAGTCGCGAGTTTAATTCTTTTCTTTCTCCAGTTGCAAACAACTTCGTTAGATTGGAACAGGAAAAAACTAAACATCTGTTTAAACCTTATTTAAACTTTAATTTTTAACAGCTCTATTTACAAACTTTACTATTTACATTTATTGAAAGACATTATTCAACAATTTATTCAAACATCAATAAACTAATTTGAAATCAACGAGGTTTATCATTTTCGAGAAAATCTTTTGCTTCGTTTATTTTTGCAGCTATATAAGGTGACCCTCCTCGATCTGGATGGTTCAACGACATGATCCTTTTGTGTGCTTCCTTCAGCCATGGAAATTTTGTCCATCAATAATAAGATCGTACATAAATTAGAACCAAGTTTTAAAAGTTAACATACCTTAATTTTCAGCTTATTTGCTGATGGTGATACACCTAAAATAAGGCTAGCTTCTCTTTTTGTCATCTTAGGTTCAAATCCCCCTTTGTAATATTTGTTGTTAAGAATAGACTAAAACAGGGTCACATTTTTAATAATTGAAATAAATTACTTTTTTTTTTAATGCATTGAAATAACAAATAAGATACCTGTGAATCCATTTTTGGTAATGATTTAAGTGCTTCGGCCATTTTTTGAGAAACTGTCGGCGCTGCTCTTAAGGCATATTTGCCAGCAAATCCTAAAGCGGCTATACCTAGACCGGCCACTATAAGTCCAACTGTCTGTAACATGTAATTATAGCTTTAAAAATGCTCCTTTAAAAGAGAAAACATAAATACGTATCATGATGAAGGCACCACAGATTAAAAGAATAGGAGATATTAATAATTTATTCAATGATAAGCCTCACCATATTAAGTTTGAATTTTACTTGAGAAGTATTATAACCCTGATGTAACCTTTTTCTTACAACATTGTTGAACCTTGAGTCAGTTTAGGTTATAGGGGTATTATTGGGGTTATTTTCTGTTAAATTAATTTATAAAAATAATGTATGCTTTGTTACTTCAGAAATAATTTTCTAGTAAAAAGTTTACTTTTTTTAGAAATAATAAATAAGTTTACTTTATTTTCCGTACAAATCAACATTCAGTGCACCTAACATAAGACTTTGCACAGTGTTAAGAAATAAACAAAATAAATAATATTATTTTTTTGTAATTATTGACAGTCTTTTAAAAAATCTTGGAACTTATGCCCCCTTCCAAGAATCAGTATTTTTGCTTTCTAGGTTTTTTATGGTTCCATCTAGTTAGTATATTCAGAGTCATCTACATTCATGTAGCTTCAAGTCAGTTAAAAACTGTATTTCAGTGTAACATCTAAGTAACTACAGTATTAATTATTTTTATTTTAATTTGCCTTAATTTTTTGGGCGGAGCGGAATTAATTTTTTAAAAAATAGGGATTTGAATCAACTCGTTCCACTATTGGATTCGTTCCAGTGGACGGACTCCCGCTCAAATAGCGCATCTCACTTGAGTGTGAACTGTGAATTCTGAATTGAAGCAAGGAGACAATAGTGAAATTATAGACACTAGTTCAACTTTTTGGAGTTTTTCGTTTTATTTATTTTTCCCTCAACAATTGTACTTATATCTTACAAAATGTCGAAAAAAGCACCTGTTAACTATATGGAAATGAAAGGTAGAGTTATTTGTCAATTTCTTTAAATTCTTTTTTTGTTGTTAATTCTGAATTAGTCACGTGAAATATTTGTTTTTCAGAAAAATTAAAGGATTTTATTGTAACATATGCGTCTATGGACAATGAGGGAAAAACAGTTTTTAAATATGCAGACCAATTAACAAAAATAGCTCATCGAGAGCAAGTTAGTTGATAAGACCGTTTTTTGAAGTTGCAATATTACAGAGTTGTAGATTTTAATTTTGCAACATGTTATAGGTAGCATTATACATAGAACTAGATGACATATTTGAATATGATAATTCCCTTGTTGAACCCATCATCAATAATGCTAGGAGATTTGTTAATATGGTTTCCGACCTGGTATTCGATCTTCTGCCTGATTACAGGACCCACGAAGTAAGTCATTTTAGTTTTTAAAACTAGTAAATAACATGAATAAGACATATGAATGTTTAATTTACCATTGTTACAAAAGATTTTTCTGTTAAAACTGTATAATCTTATAAAAAAGTAAAGGTGTTAGAAAAATTTAAGAATATTTAAGGCAATGAATGACGTTCTACCACGAGAATTGTAAGAAAAGCAGTGTGAAAGATCAATTCTTAAAATATTAAGATGTTATCCTTTTTGTATTTAGGAGGGTAGTGAGTGATTGTGAAATTATTAATGCTAATTACTGCAGGTTTTAGCCAAAGATGCTTTTGATATATACATTAATCACAGAGTACAGATGGAAAATAGAGCAAGGCCACCCGGGGAACGTAAAGATCCATCAAACAAGTATCCACCTGAATTGATGAAAAGATTGTGAGCTCTAAAACTTTTTTTTTTTTTAGAAATATGATTATAAATACAAAATTTGTTCATTATAATTTCATTTTGTACTTTTCTAGTGAAATCTATCTTAGTAATACAAGTACATGTAAGCCGTTACCTATACGAGATGTTAAAGCAAGTTCTATTGGAAAATTGGTTACAGTTCGTGGTGTAGTTACTCGTGCAACAGAAGTGAAACCATTAATGGTAGTTGCTACTTACACTTGTGACCATTGTGGCGCTGAAACTTACCAACCGGTGAGTTCTTAATAAATTTTATTTAAGCCCTTAAATTTTGTTCTGTACATTTCTCTGTGTAGGAAATGAAAATGTCCGAGATCTTTTATTTACTTTTTCTTACTCCTGGATAGAGGATATTGTAATCGTGTCAAGTATTCGAAATTGAATATTCACAGGAAGAACTGTTTTAACGACTGCTGAGTTTTTAGAAACTAGTTTGTTTTTGCAAAAAGAGTAACTGAAAAACATAAAACCGCAGGAAGTTCAGACTATATACTTCGTTTTCCTCAAAAAGTAGAAACAGAAGACATTCTGTAGTTGGGATAAAGCAGGCTTTTTGCTAGGGGCAGCTTCATTTAGATTTGAGACATCATCACCTGGGTAATATTAATAGGAATTTACTTTGTAAGTAAAATTGTAAGTTCAAGAATATTCTCTTGACTATTTCGAAAGTCATTTAGTGATTCGATAAGTTGTTGCACTCAATGTTTTAGGTAACAAAATATAATAATAAACCCGACTTATTTTTATGTAACTTTTGATAAAGTGGTCAAAATTCTGTTGATAGAAGAAAACTTTACTTTTTTTGTAAAGTTGAGAAAATGCTTTAATGAAAGTAGTGCGAATGCATTGCAACCATTTCATTCTCATTGAATATTATGATTTTCTTAAAAACAGGTGAGTTCAATGTCGTTCATGCCAATCGTCATGTGCCCAAGTGAAGACTGCCGTGTTAATAAATCAGGCGGAAGATTATATCTTCAATCACGAGGGTCGAAATTCATTAAGTTTCAAGAATTGAAAATTCAAGAACAAGTGAGTATGTTACTAAAATCGATCTTTTCTTTTGTTTTTGTTTTAAATTGTATTTCATTTTTGGTTCTAAATGAATTTCAGAGCGATCAGGTACCAGTTGGCAACATACCACGCTCGCTTACCGTATTCTGCCGTGGGGAAACAACAAGAAATTGTGTTCCTGGTGATAATGTTGAAGTCACTGGTATTTTCCTGCCTTTGCTTCGTGGTGGATTTAGACAGTTACAACAGGGTCTTGTCTCAGAGACATATCTAGAAGCACATGTAACTATTTTATTTTAAAGTATTTATGACTAGGCGTTAGCCTGCAGGTTTTATTTACTTCTAGCCAACTTTAAATATACATTCATCATCGGTGGGTATGATGAAAAGAAACTAATTCTAGAGTAGTTATATTCTCGCACAACTAGGCGACTTGTAAACCTATCAAGTCCTATATTATAAATGCCTTGTGATGAAGATTAAAAGTGCTTTTTTTAAATCTTGTATAGCTTTATTTTAAATATAGCCCATAATTTTTAGAAAGTCCAATCTATAAATAAAGTAGAAGAAACGATGGGCGAGGGAGAACTTACCGAAAGCGAGGTTCGCGAGCTTGCCAGCGGAGATTTTTATCTGAAACTGGCTTCCAGTCTGGCTCCAGAAATCTATGGACATGAAGATATAAAGAAAGCTTTGTTGCTGCTACTTGTTGGCGGTGTAGATACAACACCTGATGGCATGAAAATTCGAGGTAAGAAATGTAAAGTTGTTTTTATTCTTTCTGAGACTCATTTCCTTTTAAATGTATTTTCCAGGAAAAATATTTCCAACAAAAACATTTATGCAGTTATCATACTTTTTAAAATCAAGAAAATCTTTGGTTTTCTTTAGATATTACCGAATCTAAATAAAAAAGATTTGAACTTTTTGCGGTTCACCATTTTGTTACGCTAGTGGCATATTTTGCTGTTCGTAAAAAAAACACTTTTCTTGATCAGGAAACCTTAAAATATGGTTGGAAATTCAAAGTAGAAAATTCGAACTTTGCAATACTTCCTTTTATGACGGAAGGTAGTAAATTAAAAAACTTAATCGTATCTTGTATTTTACAGGCAATATAAATATATGCTTAATGGGAGACCCAGGAGTGGCGAAATCTCAGATGTTATCCTATATAGAAAGATTAGCGCGTCGTTCACAATATACCACAGGTCGGGGTTCATCAGGAGTTGGTCTGACTGCGGCTGTCATGAAAGACCCACTTACTGGTGAACTGGTGTTGGAAGGTGGTGCCTTAGTCCTTGCTGATCTTGGTATTTGTTGTATCGACGAATTTGACAAAATGGCCGAATACGATCGTACGGCAATTCACGAAGTTATGGAACAACAGACCATTTCCATTGCTAAGGTATTTTTTTAAAGAAATAAGTGTGCCTAGTTCAAGAGCTAAAGGGCAGTTTAACAATAATAATTAACAACCTTTTTAGGCTGGAATTATGACCAGACTGAATGCTCGGGTTAGCATCCTTGCTGCTGCAAATCCAGCATACGGTCGATATGATCCAAAGAGATCAGTCGAGCAGAATATACAACTTCCGGCTGCACTTCTTTCACGTTTTGATCTTCTTTGGTTAATTCAGGATAAAGCGGATAGAGATAATGATCTGCGGTAAGAATTTTTTTGTTTAAATTCAATGAATTTGTTTATTTTCATCTATTTAAAAAAAAATGAAAGTGTGTGTATGACAAGACAAGAAATTAAAGTAAGGTTTTTGGAGGTTCTTCTCTTGATTTTAGATGGATATGACCTATGGTCAATAAGAGATTTTGCAAGTTAATGATTTCTAATTCCTTCGTATGTCCACAAAGCAAGCTCAAATGTGGCTGGCATTGAACGAATCACATTAAATACAGCTCTCATTATTTTTTTTACTTATATACCCATCTCCTAATTCAATTTAAATAATTTGTTTAGATTAGCCCAACATATTTCTTTTGTACATAAGAATTGTAAACAACCAGAATCTCAGGTTCAAGTATTGGATATGTCATTGATGAGGCGATATATTGATCTTTGCAAAAGAAAAACTCCAATCATACCTCAACATCTTACTGAGATTATTGTTGAATCTTACGTTGATATGCGAAAGGTACTTTATAGTAACAATGTTGCATTGATTTTTTTTTCGTTTGTACATAATTAGTTTTATTTATCTTAATTTTCATCCGACAGAATGCTAGAAACAATAAAGATATGACTTTTACATCTGCACGGAACTTGCTGGCAGTTTTGCGACTAGCTACAGCGCTCACTAGGCTAAGATTAGCCGATGAAGTTGAAGGAGAAGATGTTAAAGAAGCCATACGTCTTTTGGAAATGAGTAAAGCCTCGTTGGCCACAACTCGTGATACTAGTATCAGGTAATTTGTTATTGACATATAGTGATATTAGACCAGAGTACTTTGATAAAATTTACTTGACGAAGTAAGAATTATTTTTGTATATAAACGGAAGGAATTGGAATAAAATGGTCAAATTATTGTTGAGAGACTTTGCCACACCGGAATAGTGTACTTTCGTTGGCAGGTGCTTAAATGTTTCTAGTTTTATGTTGGAAACGTGTGTACTGTATTTTATTATTTTGACTTATTTCTTATAATTTTCTTGCACATGAGCTTCCAAATTCGCACAGCGTATTCTCCTGCGATGGTCTAATAAACACATCAAATTTGCTAACACTTTTAACGAATTTCAAATTATTCTGTTCAGCGATTTTCTCACTTAGATCTGTAACTCCATTAAGATTGGGTTTCGTAAGTTATACTTTCTAATTGAATAATTCACCAATACTCTTTCAATTTAATCGAAATTGGCCTATTCTTGGCCTACAAGAAATAAATCGATTTACTATAGAAAATGGGCCTCTGGGATTTGAAACTATTCGACAAATATCTGAAGTTCTGAGAGTAACCATATTTTTCCATTACAGGCCACAATCCGCAATCGACAGGATATTTGGAGTAATCAGAGAACTGGCTGGTAGTTCGAAAACAGTGAAATTGGCGGATGTAAGAGCTGCATGTGCAACAAAAGGTTTCCAACCGGGACAGGTAGACACATGCCTGGAGGAATACGAGCAGTTGAACGTATGGTTGGTGAATCAAGCTAGAACTACCATAACTTTTGTTTGATTTGTACAAATGTCAAGAGTCTACAGACAAAAAGAAATAGGCACTCTAAAATGTGCTTGAAAAATGTTTTTGGTTATTTTTAATGCTTTTATTCAATATTTTTTAAAAATAAAGCAGTATTTTACAGTAAGGAGTTCTTGTCATTAATATTTTACCTATTTGGTTCTTTTTTATTGAGATGACTAAATTCCATTGGAATTGATTAATTCATTCGTCAACTTCTGCTTAATTTATCAACAGGACTTAAAATGTGCTTAACAAATTATATGTAGAATGATTTTTTTGTCGGCTTCTCTGCCTTGCGTTACCAATATTAGAGGACAGGAATTCAGTTGATGATTCTGTGTGGACGCCAATCGGAAAGGCCATGTGCTCGAATCAAGCAGACTGTCTTAAATTTTCTCTCCCTCTAATATTGGAAGCGAGTGTACTTTGGTTTTTTTCATCCCTTAGGGAACGTAGTGAGGTTTGTTACTTCCCATCATCTGCTAATAATTTATTAAGAAAAAAAAACTATTTCTGCCCAAGCTTTATGTATACCTCTTACAGAACGAGGCTTTAATATTTGAATTAACGGCGAAAAGTTATTATTTTATTCCAACTAAAGATCTTAAACCTAGCCACCTAGGTTATATTACCTTTTTTTATCAATTTAAAGTAATTAAACTTTACATAATTCTCTATTTTTATTAATTATATCTGTTCGTTATTAATCAAATTATCAAATGAAATGTCCCTAGGGGATTATCCCATTCCTTTTTCCAGGTCGGTATAGGGGCAGCAGATGTTAGATGTTCACCAAAGTTACGGAAAATCTGGAGAACTATTTAACTAATAGTTATTGGGAATAATTGCTATAATCGTCCTGAGTTCGCTAAACTATTGTATAATATAACATGACATTGACAAATTGACCTGATTTCTGAGCATTACATTTTTATACAGTTCCAATACATAAATAAACGTTGACTAGCACTTCGTTAAAACTATAAATTCTTACGAGAATGATTCGGAAAATCAATATATTTTGCTTTGGTCTCTCGAGAAGAGAAGTGTTGAATGTCTCGAAACAACATCGTCCGGAGACCAGCAGTACTCTGAGAAGACTTTAAGCGTCAATGACTTTGATGTGACGATTTAAACTTTAAAAAAAAAGTTCTGATTTGGTATATGTATAGATTTTTATTTAAAAAATAATAATACTAAAACAAAAGATAGTGGCACTGAAAAAATAGTTTGCTATCGCATTAACAGTAATAACCAAGAGAACATCCAAAATATCTCTTAATAGTGAAGGAGATAAATCAAGTTTATTAAACACATATTTATATGTAATACAGCTAAGTAAAACTATTTTATTATTAAGCTGACTAGACATTTTAAGCTTAACAGTTTATTAATGGATATTTCGCAATGTCATCTTAAAAATAATTTATTAAATGAAAAAACCCAAAAGAGGAGGTCTGGGCTTAATTTGTATTTTAATAAATTCAAAGTATTGATAGATGAATAACTTGGATCAGTGTTAAGGTGTGATCATAGTCATAACATAGACCACTGTGATAATTGTGATCGGTGAACATAATGAATTGCCAGAAGGTGATACGTTGGATGAGGATTCGGAATAGATAAGATACTTTAAGTTTGAACACGACACTTTTAAAAAAAACCTTTGGGTTTTTCGTTTGTATTCGTTCATATTGTTTTCTGAATCTGAGGTGGATTGAGTTCAAGGCCACTTTTTTTTCTTTTTCTTTTTTTGATACTTGCATGAAATATAATTTCATTTATTTCAGTAGAAAAAGAGAAAAGCCGCGTGAGTTAACACTAGATTTTTTTTCCGAAACCTGGATTGGAGAGAATGCGGGGGGCCGAGAATCTAGTATTTTTCGATTTATTATCGATAACTGTTTCCTTGATGTATCCCCAACCGTGTCTCCAAGTCAGACCTTTAGCTTGCCTTGCCAGAGCTTAGTTAAGCTTCTCTGGGAAAGTTTTGACGCCTATCCAACAAAAATACCTCTAAAAGGAGGAGATGTTGCGACTTGCTTTCCAGAATGTCAACCATCTCAGCTCCCTGAGTATTAAATTTAACAAAAAAAAATAATTTGCGAAATATCCACGCTAAATTGTAAGGCTAAAAAATATAATATTACGTCTACTGAACGTTTCAGTCCATCGTTTCAGACGTTGCATATTAAACCTTTCCTAAAACAATAAAATTAACAAAACAAAACAAAAAAAAAAAGCTAAAACTTTTTACGTAATAGCGAAAGATTATTAATGACAATTGAATTATCATTATTATGAAATCTCTTAACAAAAGAAAATGTAAACAATAATTCCAGAAAACATTGCTAAAGGAGGTTACATGTTCAAAGCAATTGATGCTTACGAAGTGCACTTTTCTTTCAATAATTACTTTTATATAATAATTTATCACCATCTTTCAAGTGTAAAATATATATTTGTTTATTTAATCTAATTTTTTTTTCTTTAAAAAAATATCTTAATTAACAATCGATTAGCCTATCAAATTATCTATAACGATTAATTAAGCCAATAATGAAAATAAACATAAATGAAAGAAAATAGCACAGCCTGAATAAAAATAAAATCAACTCACAAATTTAATATACGAACACAAATAAATGTATCCCATTCTATATAGGAAACAGTCTGCCTCTTTAAAAGCTGTACTAATAAAAACAAAAATTGTTTCTATACGAAAATATTTAATAGCAATTAACTAAAATAGAAATAAACATCTTGTAAGCTCTTAGAAAACATTAAATTTAAGTTTTTTATTTTAAGGCTTGTTTTCTTTTGTGATGTAAACATTGTTGAAAATTTTAACGCGAAGATGGTCTTTTCTATTTCATGAATTTACAGGTTAGATACACTCTAAATGATTCGAGAAACGAGAAACTCTAAATGATCATGATTCGAGAAACAAGTTAAGAGAAATTGCATAGTTTGCAGTAAAATCATTTTTTAAAAACCTTTATTGAAGTAAATAAAAAGAAGTAAAATGTTTTAAAAATTTTATAAAGACAAATTACAAATTTTTACTTATCTTTCGTGTAAGAAATGAGGAAATTAGTTTTTATTGAATGATTACCTTTAAAATTGCTAAACTGGGCATTTTAGATTACATGTTATTGTAATTTGAACCACCAATAAGTAATAATTTTTCGTGACATTTTAAGTTTTTCTGGATAATACAATATATTTTTTATTTTTATTTAATTGTCTTATCCAAACAGTTCAAATTTCACTTTTCTAATACCCTTTCATTGAATATTTACTATTGCGCTTGCGCAGTAAGTTTATGAGTTTATTACGAAGTTGCAACATATGTAAATAGGTTATCTTCTGTGCTGATAGATTGATTACTTAATTTAGGTTCCGTGTTATACTTTCATACTTGACAAAATTGGCATTACTAGAAGGAAGGTAACCACTTCCCTCTAAAACAAAACTTTTTAGACCAGTTACAATAAAATAATCCACAATTACCTTTACCTAGTCAAGCAGCTGTTAAATTCAAGGGAAAACAAGCCTTAAAATAACAAAAAGCAATCAATCAAATATGAAAAAAAGACGAAAAAATGCATTTCTGATACTCATTAAAACTTTAATCTGACGAGGAAGGTAATAATAAACAGGGCTTCCAACTAACCATTCAACATTTAAATAGTGAGATAAGTGCTTTAAATAAAATATTTTTTAAAGGTGAGTATATGCCATACTTTTTTTCTTTTTTAAAAAAATAAGAGATCAAATAGAAAAAATAAACCTTATGGAGAGAGGGTTAAGCCTCATTTTCTCTCAAGAGATCGCTAAATTTGCTAGTTAGTAGAACCTTTCTACAGTGTTAACCGAAATGCAAACATTACAAAATTCTACTACAATGCGCTTCCTTACTTTCTTTTATTTTTTGATTGACTATAGATTTTTCAGTTTTGAGTAAGTTTTTAATTTATAAGCTTCTAGCAATAACTCTTCCTGAAAAGATAAACACTTTAAACTATATGTTTGCAAAATGTTCAGCGTATAAATCTTTAAACTGACTAGAAATCCAGTGTAATGATTATAGAAATATAAATCTGAAACCACAATATACATATGTATATACGTCACGAAATATCATTAATTTCGGTAAGTCGGTACAGCTGATCAATACCAATAATTTTGGTATACGAGGGCCATATCTCATTGAAGTCATTCTCCAAAATTTGTTAAGCTATGCCAGTTTTAACCAAGTTAAGTTTCTCTGGAACTTATGAACTCTGTTTGACTGACGTGAGTTAAATTAAATCCATAACTGGATCGCAAAACAGGAGCTGTTTGAAATTTAAAAAATCTAAAAATGGATCTTTTAATTTTGATACCTAAAATTTAGGAATTTCGCCACTAAACTCACTTAAAAATCCAAAAAGAACATTCCTATAAAATTTCAAAAAACTGGACAAGTATGAAATAAGAAACTGAAAACAAGTCCTATTTAGTATCAGTACTAAATACAGATAATTAATGTAAATTTAAAACAAAAATTAAGTCACAGCCTAAAGCCCTAAACTAAGCAGTATGAAAACAAAACAAATATAGTTCAGAAATGCTATTTGAAACAACATTGTTAGTGAAAAATGCGTAAAATCCTCTTAAAACTAATTAATAAACGAAAAAATGAAATTAAAAAACATAAAACGGTACCAAACTTAACTTCCCGAGTTAATGCTCTGTATAAATCTAACTTCTGGATATAATAGTTTAGCTAATTTTAAATATATTTTGTGAGCATTATGCATAGAATTCTCTGTCAGTCTGATCAACCCAAGCGCCATCTCTACAGCGTGTTTACAACTTGTATAACCTTTTTCATTCATCAAATTTTCCAAATTAGATAAAGCTTTCACAGCATCACTGCTTGGTCCTAGTTCCCTGGAATTTTACGTTACAATCATGATTATTACGGTGAATGCATTAATTAAAACACTTAATTACATTAAAATTAAAGCAAACTGAAACAAGAAAATTTTCAACTGAGTCGGAAAACTCATACTATCTTTTCAATAAGAATAACAAATCCGAAAATTTCTCCACGTTTTTGTTTTTCCTTATTACATTTTATATTTTCCTTATTTCTGTACTGTTCTGGATGTTCATTCATCATCTAAAGTTGATTTGTAAGTTGTGAGGAGAATCCAAAACAGACTACAGCACTGCACTTACTAACACCTACTGTGGGAGGTTACACAGTGTAAGTATTATAGAATGTTTATAAAATAAAAAACATTTTTTTAGAATGTATTAAATTAAATTTGATGAAAAAAAGGTTCACAATAAAGTATTCTGTACATTTTTTAACAAAAATTTTGGGGATTCAAAAAAGAGGTTATTAATGATTTTTTTTTTCTCTTGCACTGTTGTTTAAACATGCCTCGTTAACGTACAGAAGAAGCAACGATCTAGTTATGCATAATGGCAAAAGGACTTACATGTTATTAGAAGTAAGGCCACCAGGTGCATGAGGTGTTGTCCTGATAAAAGGAGGCTGATCTACTGGAAGTTCACCTTTCCTTTCAGGAAGCTGACAAAGTATCAAAGCCGAGAGCACTCGGGCCAACGTACGACATCTATCTCAGAATAAAAAAAATCTGATTTAAAGCCATTCAAAACAAGCACTTCTACCAAAATAATTAATTTAAAAAAAAAACAAAAAAAAACCTATTCGATAGAGTTGTGTTCTTTTTAAATCCGATAGCGCCAAGGAAAGCCCAGGGTGTTCTATGATCTGCCCAGTTATCAGCGGCTTCAGCCAACAATCGCAGATTTCGATCACAAATCGATGGATCATCATCGCATATCCACGAAGCCATAACCAGACCCAAGTGAAACATTAAAACCATTTTGCTTTCACATTCTTCACTGAAAACAATTCAATTTGAATTAGAATTATTACATATGCTTGAATTTGAAAATACGACTGGGTCTGAGAGTTCTGGGCCTCAAGCATTTGCCATTTTTCTTCTTAGCGAGGTGCTCAGCTTATGTCAAAAATAAATTGTTAAAAGCCTATATTTTAGCGAGAAAAGAAATTTCGTAAACAAATAAAACGGTACAGCTATGGTCTATGGCGATGGTCTATGGTCTTAGAACGACCTTAATACTTTTAAGTATTATTCTAGGTATGTGATGAAGACCTTGTGTGCCTAATTAGGCAAAGATTTCCTTTAAAGATAAGCACTGATCCCAATTTCCAGCAAGATTGGGTAACCTTTTAAAAAAGTTATGAATAAATGGAAGAAATCACGACTAACGTTTGTTTAATCGATGAAATCCAGGTGGTCAAATTGTTAAACATCCTTATCTTATCATCCAGATCTATTTGATTGTAGGCTGACTTTGTTATGAGTGCGTACAACGACAGTACTTGGGAGTTACTGACTAGTACATCCTCAATGGGCAATTGTCTGGGGACTGGTTCCTGCAGTTGGCTCTTTACATTCTCCCAGTCACTGGTGCTTCCTGTAATCAAACGAACGTAAATCTGGTGTGAACACAAATCCTTGAACCTCTCCTTAGAAAACACTTTCAGGAGCGTGGGGTGGGAAGAAAGGTTTATTTATCCGAGACGTTTAAGAGCTAAAATCTCCTTCAAGTGATCTACAACAACCGTTGAATTTATTTTCTTCAACTCAGAATTTCAAACTATATTTACAAACATCATACACTTTGTATAATCGTAAATTTTGACTGAAATGACAGCAGAAAGAACCTCTACACCTTCAATCACCAGAACTGGCATAAAATTAATTTTCTACAAAAAAAAAAATAGTAAAAGTAATAGTTCTACGTGAACTAAAAAATGAAATTAAGGAAAAATCTTAAGAACCACTTCCGAGAAAATCTCAGAAAACCGGAAACACTGTTCTTTAAATAGATATCTCCACCTTCCATCTCAGGAATTTTAGTGTATCCACCCTACTTCTCAAGAAATGGCTTTCTTTCGAATTGTCTTTGAACAATTTTTTTTTTATATAAGTTAAAGATCAGCAAGTAAAATTTAATGAGTACAAAAAAGTTATAAGAAAATTTTTTGAATCATTTTCTAGAGAATCTCAATTCAATGAAAACGCCAACAGTAAAATAACACTTCCGCCTGAGGGATAATCTTTCATCTCTAAGTCATTGTCAAGTCCCAAGAAAGTAACGAACAAAGCACTCAACTTTCTGAGTATTTTTTTTTTCTATTTTTGTACTCGGTTCACTAAAAATCACATTTTTTAACCATGAATCCCAAAATGTGCATTTCCGGTGAAAATAAAACAATATTGCAGTATGTAATTCCTTTCAAGAGAAAGTAAAAATATTGTTATTTCCCTTTAAAGTGAAATACTATGTAACAAAGACCACAATTGGAATCAGACATTCAATCAATTTGGTAGAAAATCACCAAGATGGCGAAAACTTTTTTTCCACACAAATTAACAGGTTTTCTTTACGCTGCTTAAAAACTAAACTTTGAATTGTAAACAATATATAATTACTATCGGTGAAAACAGCAGTAAGTACAGCCTCCATAATCTGTCCAAGAGGTACATGGTGTTCAACGGTAGTACCTAATGTCCTCAAGAGAGCACCAGATACTACACAATCTCCACGAGCTGCTACCCATGATGTTATTATGTTAGTGGACAGACTGCCCAATGGATTAGATCTTAGATTGACTAAAGCTAAGACTTCAGATACATGAAGTCCTGCTTCTGCATGGCTCCCACCGCCTAAAATAATAACAACAAAATAAAGGTTATCATTAATACTGGTATAACCTTTTGCTAAGCTGAGGTCAATCAGTTTAAAATTATTTTAATTAACGATTAAAGCTTTAATTAATGATAATTAATAGTTCACGAGTGGTGCAGGTTCGCTTGTTAATTCTGTATCTCAATTAGAGCAACGCTAGGATGACTTGCTGGAAAGTCTAAGTCACGCCAGTTTCAAACATACGTTCAAATATGCGAACTAAGCAATACTTAAATAGTTATCACTTTACTTTTTTCTTATAATATCAATACCTTGCACAATTAATAATTAAATCAAATCCAAATGAATACATACTTAGCGGTACAACAGTATTAATTAGGCTAAGCATTTCTTCTATGGCTGTTTGCACTTTCGTCTGATTCGCCATAACTAATGACTTGTGCTTGCTCAAACATGAAATAACAAGCTTCACACAAGCCCTCACATACAATTGCCTTTTACGTGGAGTTGAACTATGATAGCCGGAAGCTTCAGATACGAATCCAGCCGCAAACCTCAACAGTCTAGTAAGTGGAATTTTTTCACTTTTAATTGAATGTCACAAAAATCTTCTTTTTTTTCCAATTTTAGGCTATCTAAATAAAATATCTAAACTTACCCAAGAACGGAATTATCAATTTCATTAGAATCCTCTTCCAAATTTAATATAACTCTTGGATCGTAACTCATCACAAACCAATTAACAACTGATTCATAATTAGAACAATCAACCAATTCCCAATGAAAGTTGCAACTAGTTTTTAATAATTCAACAATTTTGCCAGACTGAAAAAGAAATGCAAAGAGGTTTCGTTTTTTAAAAAACGATATGACGATAAGTAATATTTTATTTTGGTAAAATAAAATGGACGAATTGGTAAAAAAATGGATCTACTATTAAATTTAGTTAGATAAAATTATAAAAAATGGGTTACTACTAGATAACTGTTCGGTGAAGTCCACACCTAGATTAGAGCCCTGGAGCCCTGTCAAGCCTCAACATGGATTAAATTTTCCTAACACAATTTAAGTAACAATGAAATGATCCCCGTTAATTTTTTTCTACCAAAACTTACTTCACCAATCTCAAATCAATATCCTTTTGTATCTCAAATGTAGAAATACTATTTTAAATTATCATTACTATAAAGAGAATAATAATACTTACTTGTCTAACATTAGGTTCGTTGGCAAGTTTTACTAACAGGTGTAGAAGTGAGCAAAGGACCTTCGGTAATTGGTGTAAATCTGGTATAGTTTCCATCCAACTCTGCCATGGTATATCTATAAATATTGCACCAAGAAGATTATGGCAGTAGGGGACATAAGTGTCGGAAACCTGTGGAAAAAAAGAATTGAAAAGAAAAAAAAAATTGTAACCAAAACGAGACAGTTTTATTTTAATAAATCAGTATTTAGTAGATTAAAGCTAATCTTTGCTTACTCTGTGCATTAAATCAAGATCGGGTAGCGACGGTGAAAACCTGTTCCAAGGCAGCGATAACAGATTACTGTGGATTACACTTAACACGTGCTCCTTCACGGATATATGCGCAAAATTGGTAACATAGTATTGCCATACATGGCTCAATATGTCACCACTTCCTGAAAGTAGGAACAAAAAATATATAGGTAAACTGACAAATTGATTCATTAAGAAATTCTTTGTTATTGTGGCATTATTATGGTTCTTGTATAGAAAGTCTTGTATAGAATTAATCTGTTCGGTCTATTCCAAGATGGGCTCAGTACAGACGCAGAGACAGACTAAGAGTCTTTTGGCCTCAACACACCCAAGGACAAATTCATTTATATAAATGTGTAATCCGGAATGTGTCAGAAATGGATAACCCCAGATGATAACCTTCCTTTGTCAGCTTGTTCTACTTTTCAATGTCCAAAAAACACTTTTATGGTCGGGAATACAGAAAAATCTTATTACTCTTATCTTGTGCTACTTAAATAAGGGCCCTTACGCATTATTATTCGAAGAGAGATGCCTTACCCCCTAAGATGAGAATGAAAGAGGTCGGCCTAATTCCGGCCAGGCTACTAGTTTTACATCTCAGTATATAAATATAAACTAAAAGTATAAAGATTTCAATTAAAAAAACACAGAAAAAACACATATTATTATTATTACCCGGAAGTGATTCAAGTAGAAATCTTATTGATTCAGTAAAAATGGCAGCAATCTTATGTGCATGGCCTGAATCAGGCGATATCCAAGGAAGTAAAATAGAGCGATCATCAGTTAGTTGTTGAATCCAAGCGGCTGTCGGCTGTGCTAGACTCTGTGTAAAGTAAGGTGATATCCAGGGTGAGTATAGCCCATTGAAGTACGGCCATACTTCGTCACATACTGTATAATTAAATCGATACATTATAGTCGATAGTAAAATTTCAATCCGTTAAAATAAAATAAATAAACCTACTTTTAGCAGAGTTGAGACCAGAATGTTTTTTAATAGTTGTAGAGATCAACGCATGGCTGACTACACCTAAGATGGTGGCAAATGGTGAAACGTAGATTCTATATTTTGGATAAAGTCCGTATAAGCCATATTGCAGGCGTTCTTCGGTGAAATGTCCTCCAAGTAGGTTTGCTACTTCAATTACCTAGGTAATTAATATAACCTTCAAACTACCTTCATAAAGACAACCTAGTTCGAGTATTATTCGATTTATATACAAATGTTTAGTAAAACCGGTGTTCATTATCAGAACAACATCGACAAAATAAATTGATAAATATATAATAAAATATACAAAATTACCTCATGCTGTGAGAAAACGTTTTGATCAACAGCAAATTTTGTCATATCGGATACAACTTGTGCTAACGCAGTGTGCGGTTTGAACTGTACACCAGACTGCCAAACCAAAGCGTTTACAATATCATACCAAACTTCTGCGGCCAGACTATGGGATTCTGAATGTTTCAACGCAACGGAGATTACTTGATTGTAATGTTGCGGAGCATCGTGCATCATAAGGACGCACAATTGTCGGCGAAGTACCTGGATATTTTGTGCCAAACAAAACTTATTATTGAAAAGTTGTTGCTTTAAGGAGTAGGTAGACAATTTTGATTGTTAATTAATTAGCAGTCACTGACCTCATGTATCATAATGTAATCCTGAGGTGGCGACTGTCCAGCGCTAGACAGCGCCTGTCCTACTAGTTCTATCAGTTGGGATCTCTCAGAAAGACGTGGTTTTTGGCTTTCCATCCATAATCCCATCTCAAACTAGTAAACAACGTTTGCTTAGCATTTTTCTTTTTTAAATGATACATTGTTTATTTGTTAAAATTTTATTATACAATATAACAAAATGAGGTACAGAAGTTTATCTAAAGCATAATCAGAAGTAATCATTTACTATTAATGGGGTAATAGTGGCTTGTCTGATGTATGTTCCTAGATTTCCGCTCTATATCAATTTAATGGAGGTGTTATTTAAATATGCTAGAAGTGCTTTACATTCGAAGAGAGCTGATCTTTAAAAATGAATCACAATATAATCCTCAAGTGACGATTGTCCACCACTGGACAATCTAGATCCATCAGTTATGACCTCTCAGACAAAAGTGGTCATGGATCTCCTTCGGCAGATAGCCTAAGCCCGTGAGGACTGTTGACACCTACTAGAAACAGCGACATCTTCAGATCAGTATACTCAAGTACACTTAGTCTGTTGATGTTAAAGGCTAAGTAAGGCGACAGTTTTTCTTCTCTAAGCCATACATCATAGAGATTTTATCGCAAAATCAGATGGTGAAAAACCTGGGTCTCGTAAAAAGATGAGGTTTCACCAATAAGACACTCAAGAGTTTTGGCACAGCAGCCATCACTTAGCGCAAATCATGGAAAACGACCCACCCATATTTTAGGATATTCTTATCTATTGGTTGGTTTGTCCACCAATTACAAATGGCTAGTTAAATTAAATTATAAGTGGAAGCAGTTTACCTTGGTTAGCAGAACAAAAATAAGATCATAGTTTGATGGTATCACAGCATTCATGAGAGTCCGGTAAAGTTGAATGTACAGCTGAGGTGATGATTTAGTCGGGGAGAAATGCGTGCCCAGAAGTGAAGACAAAGATGGAGTTTCTAACAATCTGGTTAACAGGACTGGACCTTGTTTTTCATCGCAGCTGATGAAACACTGTTTAGCAAAAAAAGAAGTGAAGTATTACCTTAAATTTTTCAATTCTATGAATTACATTCGACAGTTTTAAATAATCGCCAAATTTTAATCTCAATTATCACTTTAAATCTCTCATGACTGTACTTAATAACAAACTACATCTCCTAGAGCTTTATCTATTTTCATTCTTAAACCTTATTCCAATGTACTTTCAGAATAGTCTAATCAAATCCTCAAGCTTGGATCTTGGGTGATACTAAAAGTTTGTGAATAATGAATAAAAATGGGAATTGAGACTGAAATTTGATATGTTGAATCTAACGACTGTCAAATTCTATGTAGCTATATCTGGCTGCTTAAGGTTCAGAGATGGAAAATTCGCTCATTGAGAATTCAGTCAGGATATTTATCAACATCGCTGATACATAATCATATCAACATTACAGATAGATAAGGGTGGATAATTCATGGTACAAAATTGTTTTTATTAACATGCTCACGATTAACATTTCTATGTTTAAAATTAACCAGTTTACGAACCTGGCCAAGTGTTTCCACACAGGTGGTGATCAGCTGCTTTAATGGAGGATACGATGCGGCTTCTTCAGTGAACAAGTAAGTCATGTGATAGAAAAGAGCTACGCCGACATCTTGGATGTTGTTCAGAAGTTGTACATCACCAATTCTTCTTAAATCACTACACTTTTCTTCTAAAGCCCTGGAAATTTTTTTTTCCAAAAAAATTTTACTTCGGAACTAATCTATACTTAATTAAGTTGTAAAAACAACAATAATTTTGTTTTATTAAGAAGGTTAATAACCTCACAGTCTGTTCTATATGTACGCTACCCATTGTCACGGCAACTGGCGGAGGTTGTAACGATCTTTTCAACAAATTTTGCACCTCTATCCTATTGTTATGTATTGCCATATCTACAGCATCATTCACGTGCACCGCGCAAACCTAGAAGCATTTAACTAAATTTTATTTTTTAAATAAAAAGGGAAACTCTTAAGCCTATTTTTCCATCTCTTGTTAAATTCTTCATTACAGTAAATACACTCTATATTTGACCACTTTTAATTATTTTTAAAATTTGGAATAAGCAATTCTATCATTATAACCTGATAAGGTGTTAAGTCGGAACCGTAACTACCACTGGAGAGGTTTTTTTAAAGAATGATTATAGTTGCGGTGCCCAAACCATCCTCAATAACAATTTTTTTTTGAGAAAACGTTTTAAAATAAAATAGGAAAATATTTGTACGTAAATAGCAAAATTAAACTGCGATTTTAGTACTTCCTATTAATTAAGAGGAGAAAGAAAAATAAACTATGATTGCAGTACTTCTCCCTAAAAAGCAAAGAGGCAAAGATTTTTTAATCGAACGACAATTCATTGATTTAAATCGGTTCACTCATTGATAATTTAAACGATTGCAGTAATTCCACTTAGTAGGTGCAAGAGCATGATAGCACTTCACAGCCACGTAGAGGAGCTTTAACCATTTATTTGAGCTGAATTTTATCAAAATCGGACTAAGCGTTATAGAAATATTAGTAGTAATAGTTTTAGAAAGGGCCTTACTTGGGTGGGGCAAACTCCCCACCTTATGAGGCACAGCGTCGAAGTTTTCAAAGTGCAAATCTGTACAAAATTTCGATTCGAATGACACTTCATTCATAAAAATCGGTTCACGTGTCGATAATTTGAAACGATCGTTATACTTCCTCTTAACAAGTGTAAGAGCTGATCGCCGCTTTAATGTTACGTAGGGGAGCCCTAACCCTATCATCCTACCAAATTTTATCAAAATCGGGCCAAGATTTACAGAGTAATGCAGAGTAATTAGTAATAATAATTTTGAAGGGGGCCTTACATAAAGGGGGCTAACTCCTCTCCCATTCGATGTACATCGTCGAGACCCCCAAAAGGCACATCTACATAAAATTCCGAATCGAATGATACCTCATTCATAAAAATCGAGTCGCGCATTTTGGCGCTACGTTGTTTACAAAAAAGGTAACAACAACAAGAACAAGAACAACAAGAAGAACAAGAAAAACAAGAACAAAAACAACAACAATTTTTGGAAACGCCGTTTTTGCTAATTTTCAACAACTTTTTTCTCGAAACCTATAAGATCTAGATTGTTGCAAAAAAATTACAGTTATAAAGGAGGACTTGCCCTATATTTTAAAGAAAACTTGGGAATTTTATCTTTTATAGAAAAAAAGAAAAAAATTGCTAAAGTTGGGTGTTTTTCAACGTTACGCTTTTCCGTGCAGTTTTTGATGGTCAACCCTTATACAACTGTCCTACCAGACAGTTTTAATATGGAATTTTGTTCTCTTGTACACTTTGTTTTCCTCAATTATAAACTATAGTTATTTTGTGCACAGATCTAAAAAGGTAGAAGATATAAAGGGTTGAAAATTTTTTGGGTCATGAAATTCTGTAAAATTATGGCCGTTCTATATCTACCACTGTGAACCACGTATTGGTATGGAATTTTGTTCTCTTGTACACTTTGTTTTTCTCAATTATAAACTATAGTTATTTTGTGCACAGATCTAAAAAGGTAGAAGATATAAAGGGTTGAAAATTTTTTGGGTCATGAAATTCTGTAAAATTGTGGCCGATCTATATCTCCAACTGTGAACCACGTATTGATATGGAATTTTGTTCTCTTGTACACTTTGTTTTTCTCAATTATAAACTATAGTTATTTTGTGCACAGATCTAAAAAGGTAGAAGATATAAAGGGTTGAAAATTATTTGGGTCATGAAATTCTGTAAAATTCTGGCCGTTCTATATCTCCCACCGTGAACCACATATTCGTGCGGAATTTTGTTCTCTTATACACTTTGTTTTTCTCAAATATAAACTATAGTAATTTTGTGCACAGATCTAAAAAGGTAGAAGATATAAAGGGTTGAAAATTTTTTGGGTCATGAAATTCTGTAAAATTGTGGCCGATCTATATCTCCCACTGTGAACCACGTATTGATATGGAATTTTGTTCTCTTGTACACCTTGTTTTTCTCAATTATAAACTATAGTTATTTTGTGTACAGATCTAAAAAGGTAGAAGATATAAAGGGTTGAAAATTATTTGGGTCATGAAATTCTGTAAAATTGTGGCCTTTCTATATCTCCCACTGTGAACCACGTATTGGTATGGAATTTTATTCTATTGTACTCTTTGTTTTTCTAAATTATAAACTATAGTTATTTTATGCACAGATCTAAAAAGGTAGAAGATATAAAGGGTTGAAAATATTTTGGGTCATGAAATTCTGTAAAATTATGGCCGTTCTATATCTACCACTGTGAACCACGTATTGGTAAGGAATTTTGTTCTCTTGTACACTTTGTTTTTCTCAATTATAAACTATAGTTATTTTGTGCACAGATCTAAAAAGGTAGAAGATACAAAGGGTTGAAAATTTTTTGGGTCATGAAATTCTGTAAAATTATGGCCGTTCTATATTTCCCACTGTGAACCACGTATTAGTATGGAATTTTGTCCTCTTGTACACTTTGTTTTTCTCAATTATAAACTATAGTTATTTTGTGCACAGATCTAAAAAGGTAGAAGATATAAAGGGTTGAAAATTATTTGGGTCATGAAATTCTGTAAAATTGTGGCCGTTCTATATCTCCCACTGTGAACCACGTATTGGAGTGGAATTTTGTTCTCTTGTACACTTTGTTTTTCTCAATTATAAACTATAGTTATTTTGTGCACAGATCTAAAAAGGTAGAAGATATAAAGGGTTGAAAATTTTTTGGGTCATGAAATTCTGTAAAATTATGGCCGTTCTATATCTCCCACTGTGAACCACGTATTGGTATGGAATTTTGTTCTCTTATACACTTTGTTTTTCT
Source organism: Rhodnius prolixus (assembly GCF_049639745.1). Taxonomy (NCBI): domain Eukaryota; kingdom Metazoa; phylum Arthropoda; class Insecta; order Hemiptera; family Reduviidae; genus Rhodnius; species Rhodnius prolixus. The sequence goes on along the minus strand of NW_027411627.1, from coordinate 877,260 downwards.
CAATTATAAACTATAGTTATTTTGTGCACAGATCTAAAAAGGTAGAAGATATAAAGGGTTGAAAATTTTTTGGGTCATGAAATTCTGTAAAATTATGGCCGTTCTATATCTCCCACTGTGAACCACGTATTACTATGGAATTTTGTTCTATTGTACACTTTGTTTTTCTCAATTGTAAACTATAGTTATTTTGTGCACAGATCTAAAAAGGTAGAAGATATAAAGGGTTGAAAATTTTTTGGGTCATGAAATTCTGTAAAATTATGGCCGTTCTATATCTCCCACTGTGAACCACGTATTAGTATGGAATTTTGCTCTCTTGTACACTTTGTTTTTCTCAATTATAAACTATAGTTATTTTGTGCACAGATCTAAAAAGGTAGAAGATATAAAGGGTTGAAAATTTGTTAGGTCATGAAATTCTGTAAAATTATGGGCGTTCTATATCTCCCACTGTGAACCACGTATTGGTGTGGAATTTTGTTCTCTTGTACACTTTGTTTTTCTCAATTATAAACTATAGTTATTTTGTGCACAGATCTAAAAAGGTAGAAGACATAAAGGGTTGAAAATATTTTGGGTCTTGAAATTCTGTAAAATTAAGGCCGTTCTATATCTCCCACTGTAAACCACGTATTGGTATGGAATTTTGTTCTATTGTACACTTTGTTTTTCTCAATTATAAACTATAGTTACTTTGTGCATAGATCTAAAAAGGTAGAAGATATAAAGGGTTGAAAATTTTTTGGGTCATGAAATTCTGTAAAATTATGGGCGTTCTATATCTCCCACTGTGAACCACGTATTGGTGTGGAATTTTGTTCTCTTGTACACTTTGTTTTTCTCAATTATAAACTATAGTTATTTTGTGCACAGATCTAAAAAGGTAGAAGATATAAAGGGTTGAAAATTTTTTGGGTCATGAAATTCTGTAAAATTATGGCCGTTCTATATCTCCCACTGTGAACCACGTATTGGTGTGGAATTTTGTTCTCTTGTACACTTTGTTTTTCTCAATTATAAACTATAGTTATTTTGTGCACAGATCTAAAAAAGTAGAAGATATAAAGGGTTGAAAATTTTTTGGGTCATGAAATTCTGTAAAATTATGGCCGTTCTATATCTACCACTGTGAACCACGTATTGGTATGGAATTTTGTTCTCTTGTACACTTTGTTTTTCTCAATTATAAACTATAGTTATATTGTGCACAGATCTAAAAAGGTAGAAGATATAAAGGGTTGAAAATATTTTGGGTCATGAAATTCTGTAAAATTATGGCCGTTCTATATCTACCACTGTGAACCACGTATTGGTATGGAATTTTGTTCTCTTGTACACTTTGTTTTTCTTAATTATAAACTATAGTTATTTTGTGCACAGATCTAAAAAGGTAGAAGATACAAAGGGTTGAAAATTTTTTGGGTCATGAAATTCTGTAAAATTGTGGCCGATCTATATCTCCCACTGTGAACCACGCACTGATATGGAATTTTGTTCTCTTGTACACTTTGTTTTTCTCAATTATAAACTATAGTTATTTTGTGCACAGATCTAAAAAGGTAGAAGATATAAAGGGTTGAAAATTATTTGGGTCATGAAATTCTGTAAAATTGTGGCCGTTCTATATCTCCCACCGTGAACCACATATTCGTGCGGAATTTTGTTCTCTTATACACTTTGTTTTTCTCAATTATAAACTATAGTTATTTTGTGCACAGATCTAAAAAGGTAGAAGATATAAAGGGTTGAAAATTTTTTGGGTCATGAAATTCTGTAAAATTATGGCCGTTCTATATCTCCCACTGTGAACCACGTATTGGTATGGAATTTTGTTTTCTTATACACTTTGTTTTTCTCAATTATAAACTATAGTTATTTTGTGCACAGATCTAAAAAGGTAGAAGATATAAAGGGTTGAAAATTTTTTGGGTCATGAAATTCTGTAAAATTGTGGCCGTTCTATATCTCCCACTGTGAACCACGTATTAGTATGGAATTTTGTTCTCTTGTACACTTTGTTTTTCTCAATTATAAACTATAGTTATTTTGTGTACAGATCTAAAAGGGTAGAAGATATAAAGGGTTGAAAATTTTTTGGGTCATGAAATTCTGTAAAATTATGGGCGTTCTATATCTCCCACTGTGAACCACGTATTGGTGTGGAATTTTGTTCTCTTGTACACTTTGTTTTTCTCAATTGTAAACTATAGTTATTTTGTGCACAGATCTAAAAAGGTAGAAGATATAAAGGGTTGAAAATTATTTGGGTCATGAAATTCTGTAAAATTACGGCCGTTCTATATCTCCCACTGTGAACCACGTATTAGTATGGAATTTTGTTCTCTTGTACACTTTGTTTTTCTCAATTATAAACTATAGTTATTTTGTGCACAGATCTAAAAAGGAAGAAGATATAAAGGGTTGAAAATTCTTTGGGTCATGAAATTCTGTAAAATTATGGCCTTTCTATATCTCCCACTGTAAACCACGTATTGGTATGGAATTTTGTTCTATTGTACACTTTGTTTTTCTCAATTATAAACTATAGTTATTTTGTGCACAGATCTAAAAAGGTAGAAGATATAAAGGGTTGAAAATTTTTTGGGTCATGAAATTCTGTAAAATTATGGCCGTTCTATATCTCCCACTGTGAACCACGTATTGGTGTGGAATTTTGTTCTCTTGTACACTTTGTTTTTCTCAATTAGAAAATATAGTTATTTTGTGCACAGATCTAAAAAGGTAGAAGATATAAAGGGTTGAAAATTATTTGGGTCATGAAATTCTGTAAAATTACGGCCGTTCTATATCTCCCACTGTGAACCACGTATTGGTAAGGAATTTTGTTCTCTTGTACACTTTGTTTTTCTCAATTATAAACTATAGTTATTTTGTGCACAGATCTAAAAAGGTAGAAGATACAAAGGGTTGAAAATTTTTTGGGTCATGAAATTCTGTAAAATTATGGGCGTTCTATATCTCCCACTGTGAACCACGTATTGGAGTGGAATTTTGTTCTCTTGTACACTTTGTTTTTCTCAATTATAAACTATAGTTATTTTGTGCACATATCTAAAAAGGTAGAAGATATAAAGGGTTGAAAATTTGTTAGGTCATGAAATTCTGTAAAATTATGGGCGTTCTATATCTCCCACTGTGAACCACGTATTAGTATGGAATTTTGTTCTCTTGTACACTTTGTTTTTCTCAATTATAAACTATAGTTATTTTGTGCACAGATCTAAAAAGGTAGAAGATATAAAGGGTTGAAAATTTTTTGGGTCATGAAATTCTGTAAAATTATGGCAGTTCTATATCTCCCACTGTGAACCACGTATTAGTATGGAATTTTGTTCTCTTGTACACTTTGTTTTTTTCAATTATAAACTATAGTTATTTTGTGCACAGATCTAAAAAGGTAGAAGATATAAGGGGTTGAAAATTTTTTGGGTCATGAAATTCTGTAAAATTATGGCCTTTCTATATCTCCCACTGTGAACCACGTATTAGTATGGAATTTTGTTCTCTTGTACACTTTGTTTTTCTCAATTATAAACTATAGTTATTTTGTGCACAGATCTAAAAAGGTAGAAGATATAAAGGGTTGAAAATTATTTGGGTCATGAAATTCTGTAAAATTATGGGCGTTCTATATCTCCCACTGAGAACCACGTGTTGATATGGAATGTTGTTCTCTTATACACTTTGTTTTTCTCAATTATGAACTACTGTTATTTTGTGCACAGATCTAAAAAAGTAGAAGATATAAAGGGTTGAAAATTTTTTGGGTCATGAAATTCTGTAAAATTATGGCCGTTCTATATCTACCACTGTGAACCACGTATTGGTATGGAATTTTGTTCTCTTGTACACTTTGTTTTTCTCAATTATAAACTATAGTTATATTGTGCACAGATCTAAAAAGGTAGAAGATATAAAGGGTTGAAAATTTTTTGGGTCATGAAATTCTGTAAAATTATGGGCGTTCTATATCTCCCACTGTGAACCACGTATTGGTGTGGAATTTTGTTCTCTTGTACACTTTGTTTTTCTCAATTATAAACTATAGTTATTTTGTGCACAGATCTAAAAAGGTAGAAGATATAAAGGGTTGAAAATTTTTTGGGTCATGAAATTCTGTAAAATTATGGCCGTTCTTCATCTCCCACTGTGAACCACGTATTGGTGTGGAATTTTGTTCTCTTGTACACTTTGTTTTTCTCAATTATAAACTATAGTTATTTTGTGCACAGATCTAAAAAAGTAGAAGATATAATGGGTTGAAAATTTTTTGGGTCATGAAATTCTGTAAAATTATGGCCGTTCTATATCTACCACTGTGAACCACGTATTGGTATGGAATTTTGTTCTCTTGTACACTTTGTTTTTCTCAATTATAAACTATAGTTATATTGTGCACAGATCTAAAAAGGTAGAAGATATAAAGGGTTGAAAATTTTTTGGGTCATGAAATTCTGTAAAATTATGGCCTTTCTATATCTCCCACTGTGAACCACGTATTGGTATGGAATTTTATTCTATTGTACACTTTGTTTTTCTAAATTATAAACTATAGTTATTTTATGCACAGATCTAAAAAGGTAGAAGATATAAAGGGTTGAAAATATTATGGGTCATGAAATTCTGTAAAATTATGGCCGTTCTATATCTACCACTGTGAACCACGTATTGGTATGGAATTTTGTTCTCTTGTACACTTTGTTTTTCTTAATTATAAACTATAGTTATTTTGTGCACAGATCTAAAAAGGTAGAAGATACAAAGGGTTGAAAATTTTTTGGGTCATGAAATTCTGTAAAATTGTGGCCGATCTATATCTCCCACTGTGAACCACGCATTGATATGGAATTTTGTTCTCTTGTACACTTTGTTTTTCTCAATTATAAACTATAGTTATTTTGTGCACAGATCTAAAAAGGTAGAAGATATAAAGGGTTGAAAATTATTTGGGTCATGAAATTCTGTAAAATTGTGGCCGTTCTATATCTCCCACAGTGAACCACATATTCGTGCGGAATTTTGTTCTCTTATACACTTTGTTTTTCTCAATTATAAACTATAGTTATTTTGTGCACAGATCTAAAAAGGTAGAAGATATAAAGGGTTGAAAATTTTTTGGGTCATGAAATTCTGTAAAATTATGGCCGTTCTATATCTCCCACTGTGAACCACGTATTAGTATGGAATTTTGTTCTCTTGTACACTTTGTTTTTCTCAATTATAAACTATAGTTATTTTGTGCACAGATCTAAAAGGGTAGAAGATATAAAGGGTTGAAAATTATTTGGGTCATGAAATTCTGTAAAATTACGGCCGTTCTATATCTCCCACTGTGAACTACGTATTAGTATGGAATTTTGTTCTCTTGTACACTTTGTTTTTCTCAATTATAAACTATAGTTATTTTGTGCACAGATCTAAAAAGGAAGAAGATATAAAGGGTTGAAAATTTTTTGGGTCATGAAATTCTGTAAAATTATGGCCGTTCTATATCTCCCACTGTGAACCACGTATTGGTGTGGAATTTTGTTCTCTTGTACACTTTGTTTTTCTCAATTAGAAAATATAGTTATTTTGTGCACAGATCTAAAAAGGTAGAAGATATAAAGGGTTGAAAATTATTTGGGTCATGAAATTCTGTAAAATTACGGCCGTTCTATATCTCCCACTGTGAACCACGTATTGGTAAGGAATTTTGTTCTCTTGTACACTTTGTTTTTCTCAATTATAAACTATAGTTATTTTGTGCACAGATCTAAAAAGGTAGAAGATACAAAGGGTTGAAAATTTTTTGGGTCATGAAATTCTGTAAAATTATGGGCGTTCTATATCTCCCACTGTGAACCACGTATTGGAGTGGAATTTTGTTCTCTTGTACACTTTGTTTTTCTCAATTATAAACTATAGTTATTTTGTGCACAGATCTAAAAAGGTAGAAGATATAAAGGGTTGAAAATTTGTTAGGTCATGAAATTCTGTAAAATTATGGGCGTTCTATATCTCCCACTGTGAACCACGTATTAGTATGGAATTTTGTTCTCTTGTACACTTTGTTTTTCTCAATTATAAACTATAGTTATTTTGTGCACAGATCTAAAAAGGTAGAAGATATAAAGGGTTGAAAATTTTTTGGGTCATGAAATTCTGTAAAATTATGGCAGTTCTATATCTCCCACTGTGAACCACGTATTAGTATGGAATTTTGTTCTCTTGTACACTTTGTTTTTTTCAATTATAAACTATAGTTATTTTGTGCACAGATCTAAAAAGGTAGAAGATATAAGGGGTTGAAAATTTTTTGGGTCATGAAATTCTGTAAAATTATGGCCTTTCTATATCTCCCACTGTGAACCACGTATTAGTATGGAATTTTGTTCTCTTGTACACTTTGTTTTTCTCAATTATAAACTATAGTTATTTTGTGCACAGATCTAAAAAGGTAGAAGATATAAAGGGTTGAAAATTATTTGGGTCATGAAATTCTGTAAAATTATGGGCGTTCTATATCTCCCACTGAGAACCACGTGTTGATATGGAATGTTGTTCTCTTATACACTTTGTTTTTCTCAATTATGAACTACTCTTATTTTGTGCACAGATCTAAAAAAGTAGAAGATATAAAGGGTTGAAAATTTTTTGGGTCATGAAATTCTGTAAAATTATGGCCGTTCTATATCTACCACTGTGAACCACGTATTGGTATGGAATTTTGTTCTCTTGTACACTTTGTTTTTCTCAATTATAAACTATAGTTATATTGTGCACAGATCTAAAAAGGTAGAAGATATAAAGGGTTGAAAATTTTTTGGGTCATGAAATTCTGTAAAATTATGGGCGTTCTATATCTCCCACTGTGAACCACGTATTGGTGTGGAATTTTGTTCTCTTGTACACTTTGTTTTTCTCAATTATAAACTATAGTTATTTTGTGCACAGATCTAAAAAGGTAGAAGATATAAAGGGTTGAAAATTTTTTGGGTCATGAAATTCTGTAAAATTATGGCCGTTCTTCATCTCCCACTGTGAACCACGTATTGGTGTGGAATTTTGTTCTCTTGTACACTTTGTTTTTCTCAATTATAAACTATAGTTATTTTGTGCACAGATCTAAAAAAGTAGAAGATATAAAGGGTTGAAAATTTTTTGGGTCATGAAATTCTGTAAAATTATGGCCGTTCTATATCTACCACTGTGAACCACGTATTGGTATGGAATTTTGTTCTCTTGTACACTTTGTTTTTCTCAATTATAAACTATAGTTATATTGTGCACAGATCTAAAAAGGTAGAAGATATAAAGGGTTGAAAATTTTTTGGGTCATGAAATTCTGTAAAATTATGGCCTTTCTATATCTCCCACTGTGAACCACGTATTGGTATGGAATTTTATTCTATTGTACACTTTGTTTTTCTAAATTATAAACTATAGTTATTTTATGCACAGATCTAAAAAGGTAGAAGATATAAAGGGTTGAAAATATTATGGGTCATGAAATTCTGTAAAATTATGGCCGTTCTATATCTACCACTGTGAACCACGTATTGGTATGGAATTTTGTTCTCTTGTACACTTTGTTTTTCTTAATTATAAACTATAGTTATTTTGTGCACAGATCTAAAAAGGTAGAAGATACAAAGGGTTGAAAATTTTTTGGGTCATGAAATTCTGTAAAATTGTGGCCGATCTATATCTCCCACTGTGAACCACGCATTGATATGGAATTTTGTTCTCTTGTACACTTTGTTTTTCTCAATTATAAACTATAGTTATTTTGTGCACAGATCTAAAAAGGTAGAAGATATAAAGGGTTGAAAATTATTTGGGTCATGAAATTCTGTAAAATTGTGGCCGTTCTATATCTCCCACCGTGAACCACATATTCGTGCGGAATTTTGTTCTCTTATACACTTTGTTTTTCTCAATTATAAACTATAGTTATTTTGTGCACAGATCTAAAAAGGTAGAAGATATAAAGGGTTGAAAATTTTTTGGGTCATGAAATTCTGTAAAATTATGGCCGTTCTATATCTCCCACTGTGAACCACGTATTAGTATGGAATTTTGTTCTCTTGTACACTTTGTTTTTCTCAATTATAAACTATAGTTATTTTGTGCACAGATCTAAAAGGGTAGAAGATATAAAGGGTTGAAAATTATTTGGGTCATGAAATTCTGTAAAATTACGGCCGTTCTATATCTCCCACTGTGAACTACGTATTAGTATGGAATTTTGTTCTCTTGTACACTTTGTTTTTCTCAATTATAAACTATAGTTATTTTGTGCACAGATCTAAAAAGGAAGAAGATATAAAGGGTTGAAAATTCTTTGGGTCATGAAATTCTGTAAAATTATGGCCTTTCTATATCTCCCACTGTAAACCACGTATTGGTATGGAATTTTGTTCTATTGTACACTTTGTTTTTCTCAATTATAAACTATAGTTATTTTGTGCACAGATCTAAAAAGGTAGAAGATATAAAGGGTTGAAAATTTTTTGGGTCATGAAATTCTGTAAAATTATGGCCGTTCTATATCTCCCACTGTGAACCACGTATTAGTATGGAACTTTGTTCTCTTGTACACTTTGTTTTTTTCAATTATTAACTATAGTTATTTTGTGCACAGATCTAAAAAGGTAGAAGATATAAGGGGTTGAAAATTTTTTGGGTCATGAAATTCTGTAAAATTATGGCCTTTCTATATCTCCCACTGTGAACCACGTATTAGTATGGAATTTTGTTCTCTTGTACACTTTGTTTTTCTCAATTATAAACTATAGTTATTTTGTGCACAGATCTAAAAGGGTAGAGGATATAAAGGGTTGAAAATTTTTTGGGTCATGAAATTCTGTAAAATTATGGGCGTTCTATATCTCCCACTGTGAACCACGTATTGGTGTGGAATTTTGTTCTCTTGTACACTTTGTTTTTCTCAATTATAAACTATAGTTATTTTGTGCACAGATCTAAAAAGGTAGAAGATATAAAGGGTTGAAAATTATTTGGGTCATGAAATTCTGTAAAATTACGGCCGTTCTATATCTCCCACTGTGAACCACGTATTAGTATGGAATTTTGTTCTCTTGTACACTTTGTTTTTCTCAATTATAAACTATAGTTATTTTGTGCACAGATCTAAAAAGGTAGAAGACATAAAGGGTTGAAAATTTTTTGGGTCATGAAATTCTGTAAAATTATGGCAGTTCTATATCTCCCACTGTGAACCACGTATTAGTATGGAATTTTGTTCTCTTGTACACTTTGTTTTTTTCAATTATAAACTATAGTTATTTTGTGCACAGATCTAAAAAGGTAGAAGATATAAGGGGTTGAAAATTTTTTGGGTCATGAAATTCTGTAAATTATGGCCTTTCTATATCTCCCACTGTGAACCACGTATTAGTATGGAATTTTGTTCTCTTGTACACTTTGTTTTTCTCAATTATAAACTATAGTTATTTTGTGCACAGATCTAAAAAGGTAGAAGATATAAAGGGTTGAAAATTATTTGGGTCATGAAATTCTGTAAAATTATGGGCGTTCTATATCTCCCACTGAGAACCACGTGTTGATATGGAATGTTGTTCTCTTATACACTTTGTTTTTCTCAATTATGAACTACTGTTATTTTGTGCACAGATCTAAAAAAGTAGAAGATATAAAGGGTTGAAAATTTTTTGGGTCATGAAATTCTGTAAAATTATGGCCGTTCTATATCTACCACTGTGAACCACGTATTGGTATGGAATTTTGTTCTCTTGTACACTTTGTTTTTCTCAATTATAAACTATAGTTATATTGTGCACAGATCTAAAAAGGTAGAAGATATAAAGGGTTGAAAATTTTTTGGGTCATGAAATTCTGTAAAATTGTGGCCGTTCTATATCTCCCACTGTGCACCACGTATTGATTCATTAATAGTTGAGTAATTCTACTGCATTAATTTTCATAAGTTATTTTTTAGAATTTATTAGATGTCACAGACCCTTATGCTGGCTACTTCATTTATAATATTTTTTTGTTATAATTATGATATACCACATATACGTATTTAGTAAAAATCTATCGAGCAGAAAACGAGATATATAGTGTTTAATTTCATTTCCGTTCTATAAAGTAAAAACTATAACTTCAAATATCTCGAAAATACTATTAATGAAGTATTAATGAAATGTTGGGTACTCGCTGATTTGTGTACCTTTTGGCGTTCAATCAACCCTTATACTTAACATTTTAAACTGTAAGTTTTTGTTAAGGAGATTTTTGTACCTTTTGGATAGATTTTTCTTTTTGTCTATTTTGCAAAGTTACATATCTGCTTTACAGATTTTTTTAAAATTTGGTATAAGCAATTCTATCATTATAACCTGATAAGGTGTTAAGTCGGAACCGTAACTACCACTGGAGAGGTTTTTTTAAAGAATGATTATAGTTGCGGTGCCCAAACCATCCTCAATAACAAATTTTTTTTGAGAAAAAGTTTTGAATAAAATAGGAAGGTATTTGTACGTAAATAGCAAAATTAAACTGCGATTTCAGTACTTCCTATTAATTAAGAGGAGAAAGAAAAATAAACTATGATTGCAGTACTTCTCCCTAAAAAGCAAAGAGGCAAAGATTTTTTAATCGAACGACAATTCATTGATTTAAATCGGTTCACTCATTGATAATTTAAACGATTGCAGTAATTCCACTTAGTAGGTGCAAGAGCATGATAGCACTTCACAGCCACGTAGAGGAGCTTTAACCATTTATTTGAGCTGAATTTTATCAAAGTCGGACTAAGCGTTATAGAAATATTAGTAGTAATAGTTTTAGAAAGGGCCTTACTTGGGTGGGGCAAACTCCCCTCCTTATTAGGCACAGCGTCGAGGCTTTTAAAGTGCATATCTGTACAAAATTTCGATTCGAATGACACTTCATTCATGAAAATCGGTTCACGTGTCGATAATTTGAAACGATTGTTATACTTCCTCTTAACAAGTGTAAGAGCTGATCGCCGCTTTAATGTTACGTAGGGGAGCCCTAACCCTATCATCCTACCAAATTTTATCAAAATCGGGCCAAGATTTACAGAGTAATAAGGAGTAATTAGTAATAATAATTTTGAAGGGGGCCTTACATAAAGGGGGCTAACTCCTCTCCCATTCGATGTACATCGTCGAGACCCCCAAAAGGCACATCTACATAAAATTCCGAATCGAATGATACCTCATTCATAAAAATCGGGTCGCGCGTTTAGGCGCTACGTTGTTTACAAAAAAGGTAACAACAACAAGAACAAGAACAACAAGAAGAACAACAAGAACAAGAACAACAACAATTTTTGAAAACGCCGTTTTTGCTCATTTTCAACAACTTTTTTCTTGAAACCTATAAGATCTAGGTTGTTGCAAAAAAATTACAGTTATAAAGGGGGATTTGCCATATATTTTAAAGAAAATTTGGGAATTTTATCTTTTATAGAAAAAGAGAAAAAAATTGTCAAAGTTAGGTGTTTTTCAACGTTACGCTTTTCCGTGCAGTTTTTGATGATCAACCCTTATACAACTGTCCTACCGGACAGTTTTAATAATATTGGAAAAAACGTCAACACAAAAATGGAGATATATGATGTTTTTGAAATTTAAGAGTCGTAACATTATTCTCAAATTGTGAATAGCAATATTTACTACCACACAATGGATTGCTTAGAGAAAGAAACGGAAAAGACAGTTGGGGCATCTTTTTTTTTCAAAGAAATGAAAGGAAATTCTGTCTGTCAGAGAATCAGTCAGTCAAACATGAACTAATTTATAAATAAGCTTTACCTTAATATGAATTACAGCTGGACCTGCGCAATTCAAAGAACTAACTGATGGTACGTGATTACATCCAGGATTGTGGGTATCACAAGCTGCATGCAAAGTGACTTGCGTTTCAACTGTTCTGTATAAAAGGGAGACCAACTCAAGCAGACAGCAGTCAATACTGGAATGTTCACCTCTTCTCAATGAATACACCCTGTAGATATAAACATTTTCAAGAATAACTTAGATTATTAATAATGACAACATTATTATTGGAACGTTTTTTGTTAGAAAAAAAAAGGATAAAATACTTACTGAGCATAACTAGTCAAGGCTTTAAATGAATCTTTCAATATTTCTAACATGAGAAATTTATTGTAGAGTGCTTCTGGTGGTGTATCCGGAACTAGGTGTTGTAACGGTCTTAAAGATGGTGGTGGCACCGGACTTTCATATCTTTGTAACCTGATAGAATAGGTTATATATAATTTAAAATGATCTAAAATAGTATTTATTATTAATATTTTTGTTTGAATTTTAACTTCAGCACGAAAACCTGGAGCGTAGACAATACGTCATTCTCCTACTCCAATTATTGGGGTCCCACTTGGAATTTCTAAACATATTTAATACTTACAAACAATATTCAGTTTACAAAGTACCCTCAACCAACTAAATGTCCCCACTCAAACAAAAAATCAAGTTAAATCAGCTATTTTTAAATTATATTTTTACAAAATTAAATTATCAACATAAACTCTTTTTTAAAATAGAAAATTTATTAAATACTATTTTACCTCTTGGAGATTCTTGTAAAACAATCTGACTCCGTGGGCGATGGCAGAGGTTTAACAGTAATATCTTGAAGCCTAAATAAACTTTGCTCCCAGTTCAATAAGCTCTGTCTTTGACTAGCTCTCACTGTGTCATAATCAATGTACTCATACCATAGCTCCTGATTAAAGGAAAACAAAACAAAATTTACACTAAAAACTCGAAATGACTTTCACATGGTGCTTCAGAGAAAAATAGTTGCGATAAGTAAATGTGACATAAGGACGAATTGAGAGAAAAATCGAAATTGCAAGGTTTATAAATGGCCCTTACACAACTGTCTGCACTACGAATTTATGTGGTCAGATCAATCTTTTATCAAGTACATAAAATATTTAGCACTTACTTCATCTCCATTAAACACTGAAAGTAATTTTTTTCCATTATAAGGTACTGGAAGTGCGGGTACATAAACACCAGGTTCATGCAGTGTTGGTTCCTCCAACCAGAGACAGTAGGTTGTATACAATCTACAGATGAAATAGCAAACAACATAATTAAATTTCTGATAACCTATTCATTGAGAGAGATAAAAAAAAAAGTAAGAAAAAGAAATAAAATACAAAACATAAACTTACTTTGCTAAATTATCAAACCATTGTTTTTTCTCAGGTGTAACAACTTGAGCGGTGTTGTTACATTTAGCTTCAAAAAATGTTTTACAATCATTCAATTTTTTCTTTAATTTCTTTAAATAACTATGCTTTGTTACACCTTCAAAAAATTTTGCACCAACAGATCCAAGATCCTTCCTACTAAAATAAAAAAACAAAATCAGTTTATAATAAGATGTAGTGCCCAACAATGGCTTCTTTTTTTTTTTTTGCAACATAAAGCGATAAGGTCATTTACCATCGATCACAAAATTTCTTTAAATATTTTAATAATGAATTTATCTATTAATAGGATGAAGTAAGACTTTTGGTTTTGATAATTGTTAAATAGCAAGGAGGACTACTTAAAAAAGCAATCTCTAATTTCAGAAAAGTATGTATACGTTTTATGTATATGACGTAAAACATTTAAAACAAACTGAAAAGTAATGTTTATAATTTTACTCGCTTGAGTTCAGGGGCTATATATTACTCTTTTGCCAAATTAATGACTACTACATGAAACTAAAATACTGGAATACCTCGTACTAGGAATCCTTGATAAATACAACATGAAGAATCTCTGCCAAAAGAGTGGTAAAGCTGGATGATCAACAGGAGTATCCAATGCTTGTTGAGACCATCTGTATATAGGTATATTACTTGAAGGTATGGAAGCTAACTTCAGAGTAGAACAACTTTTCTAAACGAAAGTAAAAAAAAAACACAATTTAAGTACGTTCTTACTATCAATGCTTGACAAAAAGAATTTTCAATTTCAAAACAGGCTAAATAATGTTTCGACATATTGGTAAGAAGAGGCAAGCTAGGTGAAATGCTGCCAGAATCACTATCAAAAGTTGAAATATCGTTGGGAGTTGAAAATTTAAGAGGTAAGCGACCTTAATGGCTGTCAAATCCTGCAAAATCTACTCAAGTTTAGCGAGGGACTACAAGGAAATTACGATGAAAACTGGTAGCCATACAAAGTTTCGGACAATTCTGATGTCCTTCTTTAGAAACTGAATTGTGAGGTAGGCACAAAAAGGAAACTATGGGAAATCATAACACTGCAATACTTCCTCCTACAATAGAAAATAGGGAGAAACAAACAAACAAAATAATAATAAATACCTTAATTGTAGCATCAATATTTGTTTTCCCAGAAGAAGTTGACAGATCTAATACTAACTGTTTCCACAGACCATTGATTGTAAACAATTTTTGTTGTTCAATTTCTAGAGCAAAATATGTAAACCATGGCGTGTCTTGCGCTGACTTTGGCAGTAACAGGCCTGTCGGCGCTGAACCTGTTACCCAGCTCACCAATGAGAATTTGGATTTATTGTTGGCAAGTACCTGCAATACAACCAAAAATTACTAGGCAACAACAACTCTTAATGTCTGAAGAAATACTGATTAATGAAAAGAAAAACAAAACACAAAAAATGGTTTGGAAAAAATCATTCGCTACAAGAAGTGGCCATGCACTTACTAGACACAGATAATCCCAAAAGACTGCAGATTTGGTTTAAATTCTAACAGCCACTTAGTCCAGAATGTAGAGGCTGGCTGGCATCATAAGTAAGACTTAAGAGAAAAGTAAAACCAGAAATGCCATTAATAAAATTTCCTTGTAATCACTGAAGACATTCAACAAAATTTTAGAAGCCATTTTCCAGAAAATTTTGAAAAATCTATCCAATTGAAATAAATAGTAGAAAAGAATCTATGCAAAGACTTGAAATGGTGGTAATAAATACTATAAAACATCTAAATTCTGCGATCAAACAAAGACATTTAAAAGAGTCACAATAAGCTTTCATGTAAATGTGCAAAATTTGATACTGGGCAAATTTTAAAGCTGTTTAGAAGACGAGTTTTATAAAAAAAAATCGTGCTATTCTACTTCCCAAAAAATTTCATTGATGAGTTAATTCCGCCAAACTTCTCGACATTTATAAAAGTAATGAGTTCTAAATATTAGTATACAATATACGTTGACAAGATGTGATGATAATTTTCTGTTATACTTATACAATTTGTGGTACTTGACCTGACGTAAGAGTAAAACAAAAGGGGGGCCCGGCCCACGCCAAGTTACAAATGTCCTAACCTAAAATTTTTACTAAGCCTGAGAAATTTGTTCATAAGACTCACGAGAGTTTTCTATTTCTCTCAGTAACACAAAACTAATGAAAAAAAATGAGTTACTCACAAGGCAAGTTCAGCTCTTTAAAACATAATGACTAAGAAGGCGAAACCACTAGACTACTTACTGAGAGAACCTATGGCAGACATGACGATACTAAATCAATTTAGTTTTATTGAACTGAACGAATACAATGATGAATCAGTAAAAGAAAGCATTGATCCATAGTCAAGCAATCAATTAATAAAAATATCATGAATTACGTGCACCATTTTTCCAAAAATGTGATTGATAAGTTCTTTAAAACAGAAGCAAAAAGAAAAAAAAAAAAGTTAGGAATCACAACTCATACCTCACGTTGGGAAGCTTCGATGGTTTGCTAAGAAATAAATAGAAACAAATAACAATATATTTTTTTATCATCTTGTGAAATAAAAATATGATTTCTAAATAGTATTCAAACACTTGGAACTTACCTCATAAAGTTCACACAAAATTTCACAAGCCATTGATTTGATTTCCGTTCTAAAGAACGCTGCCTGAAGTAAAATATCCATCAGATAACTAGTGGCCACTGGCTCTGTCACCCAAATTTTACTGAGTATCCGCAACCATAGTTCAATTACTGGTGCCGGCGATGAAAGATTGTACCTATTTTTAATAAGTTCAAAAAAAAAAAAAAAAGAAAAATCAAAGGTACCATCTAAAAAGAAAAAGGTTTAAAGCAAACATTACTACTTACTTCCGATAATTCTCAATATGAACTTGTATTAAATCGCCAAACTGTTTTAAAATAAGACCTGGGAAATCGGTTGATAGCAGGCTGACTGCGAATTTTAAGAAAGTTCTATCGGCTATTAATAAACCAGTTAATACTTGCTGGAATCTAGAATTACACAAAAAAAAACATGATCGGCAAAGTTTGCGATATTTCTTTTAATATCTGAAGTAAAAAAAAAAACAAGCCTTGTTATACTTTTCAGAAGCTAGAAGAGATCCAGGGCAATCGAGAAACAGCGGCACAATGTGTTCCAGCAGGTCGAGCACTGCTAAGTACCGGTGCGATTGTAAGAGTACTAGCAACATTTGAAAGCCAGTATGACAGATCAAGGGTACGCTGTGTCCAGTGGAAGTCATGAGCAGAGCCGTGAATATGGCCGTTACTTGGTTTTCTTTTAATGCTCTCACAAGTGGTGATAATTCCTGCAGAAAATGTATATTATTCTATCTTTTGAATGATTTAAAATTATACATTAACTAAAAACTAGAAAACCCCAGAGATGTATTCTGAAATAAGAGATTTCAGATTTGATCACATCCGGTACATCGATCTTCTGTGAAAGGTTTACAATTGTGAAGACATTTCTTTGCACTGTTCGTAAATTTTGTGTAGATTGAGAAAGGTTTTTGAACAGATTATGGAGGCTGTATTAAAGGCAAGATTTTCTTTGCTATTTAAGAAAACCGAATTGAATCATGAATGAAATCGAGACATAATAAACTTCTAATTTTAACTAAGTAAAATAATAAAATTGAAAAATTATTCAAACATGGCTTACATTTGGTAGAGACTCAAGTGATGGTAAAATTGAGAAATATTGCATAGGATTTGCTAATGTAGCCCAAATAAATGGTTCAGGTTGATCCAATAGATGTAGCCTTAATTTAAATAGCATAGTCCAAACCCAAATGCTTAGACTTTGTTCGGGAATACTTCTCCCGGTTGGACCTTTTAACTGCGACATCTTAAAGAGAAAAATAAGATGTTTATTTAAAAGTTGATTCTGGCAAAGCAGGTATTTTAGAAAATACAAAAAAAAAATTACCAATTTTACGGTGTCTGAAATTGCCATGGAATTGTTAGAGTTGATCGCTTCAGGGCAATGTAGAATTGCCAAACGCACAACCAGTAAAGCTACTTGGCAATGTACTTCACGTTTAAGAAATAGTTCTCCAGATAGGCTGGAATTAAATTTTATCATGGTGCTTAAAAATTCTTAAAGAAATTCAATTTCAGTTTAATATAATTTTTCAAATGAATAAATTACTATCGAAAGAGATCTCAACTTGAAAATAATTGGATAGTTATTGAAAAAGAAAGACGAATGGATTTGCTATTCAAATCTGGATTTATTGAAGAAATTTGGTAAAACCTTAAAATCCATCTTTATAAAGTTACTAAATATTAGAAATTTCAATTCTGCGTGAGCTGTATAAAAACTTATATCAATTTGTTTTTTTTCTGGGCAGCATTCCGAGATTTTGTAAACAACAGCCGCTAATTTTATAAGTCACGATATCTTATATAACTCGTTTAAAGGTAAATTAGCCAAATTTTGTAACCAAGTATTTAGTTATAAAATTCTAAAACTGAAGAAAGCTTCCAACTGTGGAAAATGCAGTTAGAGGCTGTCGTTTCTGTGTTCCGCACGAATATTTTATTAAGAAAAAGACCCAGCAACTTACTTAGGATTAAGTCCCCAGTTCATATGGTTCAAAATAAACCTGGCCAGCGCCCCTTCCATTGAACCGTTCGGACAGGCCAACAGCCAATGTTCAACAAGATTTAAGTCTTCTTTAGTTGGTTTCCATAAATGTAACGGAAGTTCTTTGAACAAATAGATGCTCAGCTGGAAAAACAGAAAATTTAAAATTTATTCATATTTTCTAGGTCACTAGTATTTTGTTTCCATGCTGTAAGTTTTGGTAATTAATAAAATAGAAGTTTTTAAAGACAAACAGCTAAGAAAGCTAGTTGAAAACATAAAACCAAGATTGGATGAGCGACAGATATGTAGCTAACCCTCAGGTATAATGTCGAGAACCTAATTAATGAGAAAACATCTATTGCAAACTTAGAATTTGCGCAAAGTGAACCGCTGATTTAGCATCAATTTCTCTTTTATCGAGGTTCTGAAGTTTCTGCCATTATGGGAATTGAAAAAATGCTTTTGGAAAGGATTTCAGCTAGCTGAGAATTAAACAATCTGTTCAAGATTTAAACCATAAACACATATTTTGACCTCGATTCTAATGAGAGATTTGGTTATATTTAAGATACAAAATATTTCTATAATACTACTTACATTACCAGCTTGAGGCAATAAATGTTTCAATTTATTTAACATCACTGAAATAAGCGGGGGATATTTATTTGTTAAATTTGACAGTAAAGTGCGCGCCGTCTTATAACACATATCTCTGGTAGAAGTGTTCACAATGCCAATCTGTAACACCCAAAAGAAACGATCAAATGGAATTAATGTACATTAAAATATAAATAAATATTGTTCAAAACTGTGTTATTTCGTTGTACATCAATATCGATATACAATTAATTATACGTCACAATTTACATGCAACATTATGGCATACCATGTAGCCTAAGGAGGGTAGAATTCAATATTTTAATTCTGAATTAATGTCCATAAACTAAAAACAAATTTAAAAAAAAACTGACTTGTAACAAGTGTGTAGTAATCACTTTTATGAAGACCCAATCAGTACTTGGTCTGGCTAGAGCCATATTTGAAACTGTAGTCAAAAGATAGTATAGTTCTGCGTCGGATAAGTTTGGTACTAATTCTTCCACACCCATCCACCATTCTAAGGCATTTTTACAGAGGAAGTCTGTTTAAAAGAGATAAAATTCAAATAACAAGAAAGTATTTTAATGTAAATATCTAATTTCAAACTGAAAAGTAAAAATTACTATGTTGGCAATTCTGTTCGTTTTCAATTTTTGAAGGAGAAAACAGCGAGCGGTTTTTTTGAATGATCGTACGATTCATAGTAACTCGTATATGAAGCCCTTCAGCTCTTACTTGAAAGTACTAAAGGTTTTATTTATTTTTAGAGTATTACTAAATGAAAATTTGGATTCACTGCAATAAAAGAACTTTTACGAGAAGCATGGCGTCCCAGGATACCATCTTAAAATCAGTTTTCATGAAAAGAGTTTTAAATAAAAGTGGCAGCACTTTATCAGAGTGGAGGTTATTTCAATGTTCAAAAGAGAATACTCAAAAGAATATTCTTGAAACACGGAAATTTAACAACATATTTACCCTGATATTACATGAAGATTACGTTAAAATCGTTTTAAATAGAAAAAATAAAATAAAATAAATAAAACTGATACTTCTGGAGAAAGATTCGTGACCAAATCTTATTAACAGAGTTAACTGTTGCACTTAAATTAATATTAAATTTGAACTTTATACAGCATACAGGCATGTATATAGACCAATTTGTAAAAATCATTTTTACATGATCCGAGGAATTCAAGATTTGTGTTTCTGGTGCCAGCTCAAAATGTTCACTTCCTCTTCAAACAATAAATATTACCATATTAGAAAAATAAAAATCAATTAAATTTACCAGACTTGTATGGCTGCATGACCATATTCAATAATTTCCATAGTGAGAGCAAGGAAATCTGCGTAAATGGCATATACATAAGATATTGTAATATTGATTTATGATGTTTTCCCAAAAATGCTGTACAAGCGCTAATTATTATATTATTGTATTCAACTTGTAATCGTTCAATGTTTGGATCATTCAGTTCATTGTTGTCTTTCCTAAAAAAACAACCAACAAATTTATTATAAATCTTAGAATTTTGCTGTTTCCATTTGATTACAAACAATATTATGCAGGTGGTCGAGATCGTGATATTACAAGTGAATGAGACTTCAGAAGAAAGCGAGCGCTCACCTTATCTAAAAGTACCTGAAAGTTTTTCAGAGTTGTAAGTAATTATTAATTAATAATTAGTATTAATAAGCAATTCTTAAGTAGTATGCTAAGTTCAAAGAAACTCAATCTTCAATTTTGTCAGAAACATTATTGCATACCATCGAAGCAATTAAACTAAATGTTAAATTTTCAATCCTCTACAATATTTTGTTTTTTAAATTACACTCATTGAATGTAATTATATTAACAGGCTGCCAAGCACGTTCACACTTTTTTCGTAATCAATGGGAGTTAAAAATGGTAATTCCCAGTTAAAAACCAAATATGGAAATCTTCTACAAAGTATTACTTCCGTTTAAGAGAAAGTAGCGACCTCAAAACAGATATTTCCCAGCGAAAAATTAGAAAAATCTTCTGTTATCCTATCTTCTCTTTCTAGGATAAGGCTAAAAAATTAAATAAATTAAACTTACTTGAATATCTCCCAACAATCGTTCACATAGTGTACTGTATCTGAGATAACCCTCGCCAATCTTTTCGCAAATTGTTGATATTTAGTGCTACCATAAGTGCGAATTCCTTGTTCCAATATTTTAATAAGTAATTTACTCATGGCGAATACTTTCAACATTTCACCACTACTAAGTGCGTTATATATATCAACATCATCTCGCCTTGAGAGTTGTAAAATCTATTTAAAATGTTTCAATAAAATCCAAAAAAATGAATATAAATTGTGGGCATAACATCAAACTAATTCTTATTAAAAAATTATATTGTACTTACTTGTCTAAAAAGTGCATCCAATGGTACTTGATTCAACATTGCAATAATATCATTTTCACGAAGCTGCGACTGAGAAGATGGTGAATCTTCTTCGTCTTCACCATCTGAATCCACCATCACCCATACGTCATCGTTCTCATTTAAACTTTTATCCATCTGTACATCGATAATAAAAATTTAATATTGATAATCGAACCCTAGTTCTGTCGACCCTATTTACTTTCTTGCCTAACAAGGACAAAACACTTCTTAAAGAACATCACTAAAAACCTCGTAATCTACCCAGAGATCCCACAGATATATCAACAATTTACAAGACTCATGATCTATGTGGATTTATAGCTTTAAAGCAAAGTTCATTGAAACTTCGTCATTTAAAAACTGAAACTAAGTTGCTGATGGTTTTTTTTTTTTAGAAAAAGGTTGACTAAAGCCAAACAGCTTTAACTTCAAATATACTGCTAGCCTCATCTTAACTTTTCACTTGTTCACTACATAGTACAGTAATTATATAGTTATAGTAATTAATATTATTTGAATAAAAATATTCGTAAAACTAATTTATGTGTTTCGTTTTTGGAATAGAAGCTAATTTACACTAACACACTGACCTGAGACAAGAATGCCTGGCGTTCCTTGATTGGACATACAATAGTCGCAATTGCAGTGACCATGTGGTTCAGGTACATCACTGGGTTTGGAGTTCGGAACGGCGCTATTGGGCATTGTACATAACTAATTGCCCACTTGAAAATGCCAGCAGGACATCTGTTTAATAAATAAAATTCACATCATAATATACTACTTGAAAGATTTTGAATAAAATAAAACCGCCAAACTTGCCTTAAGATGTGATTGAGGAGGAACATGTGCTCGCTCCAAGTGGAAACTCTCAACAATATTGCGATTAATTGTGTTAACCACTGCCTTGTTTCAGTAATGAAACCTTGATCTTTACATGGTAAACGTTGAAAGTAGAATAGTACAGATATGGCGCCACATAACTCTGACGTCCTACGAGCTACGCTATCGCTTAGCAATGTTACAGGTGCATTATGTGGTAAATTTGAGAATTTCTGCGATATAGCGTTTATAAAATTGTCCACCTTTAAGAAGCATTAAAGCAGAATAAACAATAACAACTAGATAATCTCACTTGAATTTTTTTTTATTTTAAATCTGGCCTGTGCAACCTTTTAAGTGAAAGGACCAATTGCATATTTTTGGAATGTGAATTAAAAAGAATAACCTGTAATGTAAATAAACTGCTTCCAATTAAAAAGCAGATATCAATTTTATCCCTTCCTAAACTATAGTTTTCAAATAAACACACAAATAACTACATTTTTTATTAAATTTAATGCTAGTGAAGGGAAGGTTTTCTTTCAGTGATTAGTTCACCCGGAGATGTCGGATTCCAATCCAGCTGCTTGCCCTTAGTTTTTCTGCCTAGGAGCTTCTTTCAGCTCTCTAACCAATACATTTCGCCACTACTAAGTGCGTTACATTTATATCTTATATCTTACAGCGATAGACATAACAGTATTTAACGAGGGCCGGAGGCAGGTAGTGCATTAAAGAAGGATCCGGGTGTCCACCTCAGATATAGAAAAAAGAAAAATCAATGAGATTACAAGCAAAGGTTTCGAGCTGAAACTCTACTAAACCTTTATTTCTATAAATAATTATTTTATATATAAAAATAAATAAATAAATTTGATAAACTTTACTGTTAACGTGGGCGGTACGTTACACAGGGCAGGCCTACTTTAAATAATTCCACAAAGAACTGTGTCAACTTACTTTCAGTTTAATAACTTGACAACTGTAAGAATAAAGAGAATGCTGTTCGTTGGCCATTTCTCTGACCAAAGCAAGTTGAGTGGCTAGCTTACTGAGCACAATTTGATCAAACATTCCGATCTGATATTCATGACTTGCTTCAACTGGATTGCCATCCTGTAAATTATGAAACGTCAAAAGAATTAGCTAAATATGATGTATAATTATGTATGAAACATTAAGAATTCATGCATTAAAAGAGTTGGTAGTCAGAGGCTACGGAGATTCCGTTACAATTGCTTTTTGGCATCCATCCTTCGAAATAGGATGTAATACCGTATCTCAGCGAGGAGGAAGAATGTAAAACGCTTGGATAAAGATCATACGGAAGATCATTAAGGAAAGAAGAGAGATACTGTAAGAAATAAGGATGGAAGGATGTAATAGAGCGAGGCCAAGTTAATGGATTTAAAACAAAAAAACTCTGGCAGCTGGATGATGTGGATTTCAAGTTGAGAAAGGCGGAGATAGTTGCGGTAGTGAGAGACAGAAAACAGAGAAAGCTTGAGAGGATCCTGAAGGCCAAGAAAGAAAATCAGATAAAAAAGAAGAAAAAGTAAATCTTACTTGACATTCTCCAGTCTCGGTAACTTTAACGTTCTCAATGATCCATAGACGCTGTTGTATTTCCTTACATTCATTCAAAAGTGTATCAATTTCAGTAGAATTTGTAGCCTGTTTTTCACGTGATTTCAAATAACTTATAAGTAAATCATATAGGGGATGGCGTTGCACACTGCCACTTCTAAGTTCCACATCGATAAACTGATCAATAAAGCTGGAATTAAGTGACAGTTCTTCATTATGATAAATGGACAAGAGTTGGCTTTCTGTAAATGCTGAGACTTCTTGAAATTTACTAAGATGATTAGCCATTTCCGCGAAATCATCCTCATTTTCATCAATAGATAGTTCACTGAAAGAATGTGAGATTCTGTTCTCCAGTTCATCTTCTCTAATGACGTCATACTCCAACACATCAATATTATATTCACCGCCGGCTTCGGTTACAATTGGATTAAGATTAAAAGATGCACAATGTGTCACTTTTTCTAATGGAGGCGCTAGTGCGACATTTGCACCAGCACCAATCTCCTCGAGTTCATGTGCATATATGGTACCTTCACCAATGTTGGAATTAATCGTATCATCTAGAGATAAATTAATCTCTGTGGACAAATCTTCAAGGCATGTTTCTGAATCATTCAACAAACTTTCAATTTCCTCAGGCTTGTAATTTCCGTCAGCTGTACGAATATTATTGGAAAATTTCAAGTCTTCTTCATCTTCTATTCTATTTGAGATAATATCTTGTCCATTTAATGGAGTGCTTTCGTCTTCGGGCGATTTCTGCTTTACTACTCGTTTTTTCTTTGACTGGAAAAAAGTAAAAATACATCAAATTCAAAACTAATAAAACATGAATGAAACTAAAACATAGAAAATAATGTTTTTTTTTAAATTTAATGTATTACTGGAAAGCATAAAAATGTTTATAATCTCAAAGGACTCTTTTTATACAGGAGTAGGCGAGTGAGTTCTAAGTCAAGTTGTGCGTTGTCTTAGAATTTTGTTTCTTCAGAATTCTTTTAATTGCACAACAATTTTCAAATAGTAATTTTGGTATTTTTTTAAAATATTTTATCCCACTGTTTAGAAATTATTATAATTAACTAATATACACAGGTACATATACCATTTTCAATATATTCACACAAAAATGGAAGAAATACCCGGAAATTGAAGTTCTTTTTCCAACACATAATTTGGCTTAACAAAGAAAAAAGATTGTGATGTCACTGCAACTGTCTGCTATATTTGGTGTTAAACTTACCAGACTAGTCAACAAAACGCAGTGCGAAACAGAACCATAAGTGAAGACAAATCTACACCAAATTTATTATTCTACCTCTAATGATGGATGAAAGTTTGAATCTGTCAGCAAAATAATAAAAATGCTTGCTACGTCGGAATAATCAAAGATATTATCCAGCACTCCGGATTTAACCATATTTACATAAATTGGATATTTTGCGAGCGGATTTCAAACTTAAGTTTGGAAGAATGTGAAGTATTAAATCTGAATGTGCTTATTTCTATAAAACCTATTTATCTTTTATATATTTTTCGAAACAAATAATTGTTGAAAAAGCTTCCGAAGGATTGGAAATATTACAATAGATTTGAAAAAGGTTCAGGCATTGTAAGATCCTCACGAATCTATGTACTTCAGGTACTTAATATTATGCGCCATCTGTGCAATAAATGAAAATAAGAAATGGCTATTTTTACGGTTTGTCCACCACAGCTCTAAAACATACACTGCAAGTAAATTTCATCACAAAATCAGCGTTCATTTTTAATGTTAATACTGCTAAGTTCATCAGAACATCATTGAATTGATGTTCAGGGACACTTTTCCAGTCTATAGAAACTATTTACGATTTTAATGATTTCGCCCAATTAGTTGCTTACAGTTGTATTCTGAGAGTTTCATGTGTCTCGGAAGAACAATTATTTATAGTCGTAAAAATAATTTAATTTTTAATAGAAATCAGTGATAAAAAAAAAAAACTCTGATTATAAGGATATATGTATGGTATATGTTCATTTGGAAATCTGTATATGTGAAAGGTTTATTGAATTCCAAGATTACGTCAAAAGATGAAAATAGGAAGTGAAGATGTTTCAAGTCTTGCTTCTTATTAAATTATAAATAAATAATGTTTCCACAAACATTACTTTCCAAATGTTAAAATAATATATTCTACCATTTTTTTTACAATTATCTATCCTGCTAAAGCAATCAAGGTGTGAATTTCTATTATTTGAAAAGTTGAAATAGTATTTTACAATTCAAATATTGAGGATACTATAGGGAAAAACATGTCAAAGGCAAAATAAGTAACCAAACTACCCTAAAAATTAGATGATAAAAAATGTCATTTCTTAAGAAAAGGCTTTGAAAAATTATTTTGTTGATTGAAAATTAAGATGGATTATTTGAAAGTGTCAAAAAAAAATGACTTCAAAAATGTAGCGTTTTAAAAATATATATGAAGCAGTTTGGATATTAAAATAAATGTTAAATGAAATGAATGTTGGGCTTAATAAATTTCAATATTACCTTGGTTTTACAAGCTTCCATTATTACGCCATTGGCAATCACGCACAAAAAAATAATCTACCAAAGAGAGATTAAGGTAGGAAGTGTTTTCTGAAAACCTCAAACTGCAAACTTGCTGTCAATACGAAAGTAAAAAGTGTCAATAAGTCCATTGGCGTTACACTTTCAACATTCGAGAATTGTTTAATCACAAACGTTATCTCACACAATTATAACAAAGTAAGGTAATAAGATGGTTATAAATACAGGTTATTAATTAATTTGCAGTCCGGATGCTGAAACCGTTAATACCTCATTTATGCTTAAAGATAGTTTTACCTAATTTGATAAATTATGCACATAAAATTGTTGCTATGACGCTAGTTTCTAGTTTTATCTATAACTTCTTAGTTATAGATTTCTTCCTATGTAACTGTGTGTCATTTTTTTCCTATTGGAAAACTGTTACTAAATATGTTTTGTTTTAGAGTTTATTTCAAATGAAATTTAATTTTTAGTGAAGAGTGGAAATGCTTTTGAAAAGTTTTAAAAGATTAAAAAACTGCTTGTATCTTTATAAATATTATGTTACAAGTATTGATAGAGGATTAATATCAAGAATAATTGCTTGCCTTGCCCCAGCATTGATTCCTCCAGCACATATTGCAACATTATATTATTTTTGGCAAAAATTTTCACGCCGAGTTGACAGACGAAATTGTTCTTGTTCTTGTTGGGATACAGTATTCAAAGGTATGATTGATTCATATACTATTATTGCAGATTTTTTTTTGCAAATTTTGCAACCGTACAGAGTAAATGTTGCTTTTATTATTAATAATTTAAATAAATATTGTGAATAGAAAACAGTAATTGTCCAGAAATGTAATGTATATTTACAAAAGAAGCTAGTAATATTGAACGATATGTTTAAGAAGTCAGAAGAATAATGTATTAAACATTGTGATGATTCTGACAGTATTTTTTTTATCACAAATATTTGCCCAAAGCAATATTGGCTGCACCGATTAAATTTTGCAT
The DNA here is from genome assembly GCF_049639745.1 of Rhodnius prolixus. Taxonomy (NCBI): domain Eukaryota; kingdom Metazoa; phylum Arthropoda; class Insecta; order Hemiptera; family Reduviidae; genus Rhodnius; species Rhodnius prolixus. Next base: position 850,392 of record NW_027411627.1, on the reverse strand, counting down.
ATCATCCTTTCTAAATAATTAATTTATCAAACGTTTGGATATAAATGAACAAACTTTTTGTGTAAAGAAGTATCTAATTATTCTTGGTTCGCAGATTGCATATTTACTTGTTATTATTCATCTACAACGCAGCTGAACTTATTAAACGTAAGCAAACGAGTTGGTTGGATTCAAATTCGTTCAATGAGCTGGTGGTTGATTGACTTTTGGACAATTATGGAAGAATCACTCCTTTATTAGCAATGCTGTGCTCAAAATATCTCCAGTATGTTTGATTTATTTATCCTTTCTATTGTCAACAACAAAAGCATAACATCAACCTCACACAAGCACTAATTCTCTTCATGTTTAAAATTGGTAAGGATTTTTGTTTTGTTTTATTTTCCAAACATTTAAGGCTCAAAGATTTAGAGTAATGTGAAGAAGTAATGATCTGTAATTAAATTAAATTTGACATTTTCTTCTTGATACCTTAAAAGTGTGGAAAAAGGTCAATTTATATCTTCTTTTTTTAAAAAAGTTTAAAATATTAAACATGAGGAGGCCAGACTTTTGAGTGGGTATCTTTTGCTTTTGGTATTAGTAGTTTAGTTTTTAAAAAATAAAAAATAAACTGTCCATGGAGATATTTTGGTTAATAACTTGAAGTAAAGTGCGATATAATTGGAAATGTTAAGAAAATGTTTCGGAACAATCTTAAGAATAATAGCGTTGCAATTATAGAAATGGATACGCTATAATTGATCAAAATTAATTTTAAACAATAGTTCAGTGATGGAATTTGAATCCAATAGCATCAATTTGGCTACAATTTAAAGTTCCACTTCAGGAAAGATGAAATGCTAAAAAGGTAACTATAAAACTGCACTCCTAGAAAAATGATAGAGAGAACTGTTTTGACCAAAAAGTTGGAGGCTCACAATATCTTAAACTGTGGGAAGATTGAAAAGTTAAGTTTGCCGGGCCTAGATATAAGTGTAACTTTGAATCTTCATAATGCTCAAAACACCTTATTCTGACTTAATTGTTAATAAATGTTACATTTCTAGACAATTGCTTTTTTGTATTAACAAACTTTTTCACTTTCAACTATTAATTAAAGCAGAAAGTAGTAGAAGAGTGGCAGTCCTGATGAAGAAAGAAGTGAAAGAGGCTGCGCTATTCCTCAAATTGTATATTGGGAAAAGATAGGGCTGGTTTTTTTACACCAGTATATTGGTAAATTGAGTTAGGTTAGGTGTATAGTAACTGTGCATACCAATATGTTGGTTTTTTCCAGCCCTCATATAAAGTAAAGGTTAATGTGCAAACAAGACCACAATAACAATAAATAAATAAACTATTAATTAGAATAGAATAGAATAGTTTTATTTACAGACCTTACATTGATACATTTAACCATATTACATTAACTACATACAGCATTGGTTCAACTATTAATTATAAAAACATTAATTCGTTTTTACGGATATTAAGGGAGTCACTGTATACAATTTTTACTTATGAGTATAATCCAAAAGACAAAATTTATCTGTTTTCCTAGGCACATATGAATCTGGAATAGCATCCTATAAGCATGTCTATTTCAACGCCTCGTTCAACACTTTAAAAATTTGGGCCTTAACAGTAGTCTGTGTAATTACATTTTATGAAAGTATTAGAAGGCTCGTTTCACTTGGTTTACAAAGTTACCTGCGCTATAGCATGCTGTTATTATTTTTATCTGCCATCTTTTCACATTATTATTCTTGGTAGGTATTGCAGTTTTATTTTATAGTGAAATAAAGACATCAATTTTATAAATTGAGTTACATTTTTTTCTTAGGTGGTCTTATGTTAATTACTGGAACGATGATTATTACGTTCAGTGGAATCATCAGTTATTTTTCACAAGCACTGAAATACTGTCGACCTTGATCGTTCTGCAGTTGGCTGATAACCGATTAATTGTAACTCCTAGGAAAGCTCTCGGTATAGTTGGCGTAGCAGTTATGCATGTAATCGCTGGTAGTCTGGACCAATTTGTTTTAAATGTTGTTAAAGGTGAAGGGCATATGCATCAGGTTAGTATTTCTTCAATATTTTTACAAAATTAGTATCTTATCTTTAATTTAACCTCAAAAAAACAAAACAAAAAAAAGCAAAAAACCTAGATTTCGAGATTCTCAGTCTAGAATAATCAAGGAGCTAACCATATTCCGTCTGGGAAGTATTTGTTAAGATTATCCATTTTTGTTTTCTTATTTTCGCTCGAAATCAGCTTACGAAAGTACTTAAGTGCACATAAGATTTAAGCGAACTAACATGATGTCTACATTGTAAGCTTGAAAATAAATTGTACATTAAAACTTAAGTACTTAATTAAGAGAGAAAGACGCATTTCCTTTTATTTAACTAAACATTATTTTTATTTAGTCAATAAAAGTCTGGATACATTTACTTTCGGCTCATACTACAATTTTATAAAGTTGGATTGGAAAATATGAAAACAAATACTACATTTTGACCAGTGCTTTTTACAGTAGTTCACGCATACTAAGGGTACGTTCACAACGGAGCTGTGAGCATAGATGATAGCGGAGATGATAGCAGTGATGCATCAGCGCTTATAGAATAACCTAGTACATTCTTATGTGAGCGTGCACAACGAAGCTTCGACTAGTGACTCATACTCGCTGCTATAAACGAGCATAGATGATAGAATTGAATTTTTCATTTTTCTGCTAGCTGAACTCCAGTATCGGAGGTAGAAAAATTAATTAGTGCTGTCTTTACTCATTATTTTTGGTTATTATTTTATTATTTACTTTTAAACAATATTTTGTTTTTTAAATCGTGCTTACATTTATTTTTATGTGTATTTATTTGTTTTTCCTCAATATAACCTTACCTCAGAGTTATCACTAGTTTTTCTTCTCTAGTTATAGGATTTCCATGACAATTTTTCCTACGTTTTCTTAATTTTGACCTTATTTTTTTCTAAAATTTAGTCAAATGTGGTTGGACCCATCCTCACATATTCAAAAAAAATGATCCGGATAATTTCTAAGTTCCTTATATAAATAGTGAAATTCGCCCAAAGTACTTCGTTTTTTTATTTATGGTATGTACATGATATTTTCTACATCTTTTTTTTTTTAAATATACCATTTCGTTGCTGGTGAACATAAAAACTCTTCTTCACTACTCGACATGTTGCATGTATCACAGCTCCGTTGTGCACACTAATCAGCGATTATATTTTACTCTATCAGTTATCATCTCTGCTATCATCTATACTCACAGCTCCGTTGTGAACGTACCCTAAGGCTGGAAACATAGTGGAGCGGCGAGCAAAGCGGCGATGATAGCGAAGAGCAAAGCGGCAAAAACAAAAACTAGAAATAGATAGAGTTGCTCTATCTTCGCTTTGCTCGCCACTATGCGCGGTCCCATATGGTAACTTGTGTTTGATTTCGCCGCTTCGCTCTTCGCTATCATCGCCGCTTTGCTCGCCGCTCCACTATGTTTCCAGCCTAACAGTTGCATCAGTAGTGAATGTAAACATCGGAAAGGTTACGTTTGCAAAAAGTGATACCAAATAATTTGTCGACGTACGGTACAGAATTGCACTTCTTTTTTTTATCAATAAAAAAATTTTTTTATTAATTTGCATTCTTCCTTTTTCTTATACTAAAGCCTTATCATTCGATCCACAAGTTTTTTTAGTGAAACCTTCCGGTTGAGTCCCATTTTTCTTATTATGAGCTCTGCAGCTCGCTTTCTTTTTGAAAATATGGTTCCTGATTCTTTTCCGATTTCTGTCTATTCTATCTATTGTATAAAGTATGACAAAATTGGAATTGACGCAGACTTTTTTGAATAATGGTATTTTCATAAACATATTCATTTTTATGGAATTTCATTTTCTATTTATTCGAGGTTTGATATAATAGTGAACTGACGGACATTTCTACATGTTGCAGGTGTTAAGAGATGTCAGCTTTATGGTACCAGATTTATTACATGTACTTCTTCCATTAATAGAACTGAAAAGATCTTATTATAAATCACCCAGATATTTCCATGTACCAGTTAATGACTTGAGGCGAGACATCTTTGTTATTATTGCCATTATTGGTCTAGGCATTTTTTTATGTTCTTTATTGTAATTTTTGTTTTGTTTTTGAACCAAAATTACTGATTTTCTTCAAGGTACAGAATGAGATTATCAAAAGAAATTAAGATTATTTTGGTTTGATTTCATTGTTAGATTTATGGGTTTGTAAATATGGAACATAAGTTCCACTTAGGATGTGAACTTCATAAACTTACTAATGCCTAGTCCCTTTTATTATTAAAGGGCTTGTTTTGGAGGACAGGTGAAACTCGGTAAATTTTCCTTGAAATGCCTCAAGGTTTACTCTTTATTTTTTTTTTACAATTTTCTCGAATTCCACAACTCCAGAGAGTTCACTTAAATCTAGACATGCCACCTACACCCTCAACAAAGAATCACCTACTTTTCTTGTTTGTAACTTTTTTATAGTAAAAAAGCGGGTTTGCTTCCATCGCACTCTAACCTATGTAATTTTTGCCAGAGAAACTATATTGAGAATTATACGTTAACAAAGGAAGTGAAATCTCTTTGTGCAGACAAAAAAAAAAACCTGGCGATGAACTCCTGTAACAGAATTAAATTTGCAGGTTTTTGGCAAAGAGCAATCGATGAGGTCGTTTGCGAGAGATTTCTGAAATGCAATATAGGTATATGCAATAGGGTGACATAGACGTTGGTCCTTACAAGGAGGATGGATTAACAATGGATCCGTCTGGTGTCATAACTGATAACTACTTCAGGTGTTACTAGGGAGGGTCTCAGAATGAATGCAATTCTCTTTTGAATTGAGATGGCTAGGTCTTGTCTCTTGGTGTAGATACTAGTGTCTTCCAGGCTGAGGTATTCTTTGTTAATGAGCAGTTATAAAACTCAGCTTTTAGAGGGATTTGTGTCTGCTATGATTTTCAAGCTGCGTTGAAGGCACGAACTTTCTACTGCTTTCACCTAGAAGTTGTGGATTGTGTTCAAAAAGATTAGAAGTTGCTTTCGTCAATTCTGTAATGAGTGTTTAAGAAGTATAATGAGTATTTTGGGAAATGCGGAGGTGGATAGGTTGGCCGGGATAGATGCAACTTTCCCCTTTATTAGTCCCGATCCTTACTTTTGGCGTATTTCATGACTGTCCCATTTCCAGGAATGGACAGCTTCATAGCCTAAAGCCTAATGGTTGAGCTCGGTGTGTTGACGGCCAGATAGTAAGACGATTTTGTGTCTGTCTCGGTCATCCTAAAGGTTACTGATTAGATATCTTAATGGACATTGTGGTTTAAAGAGGTAAGAGTCTCCAGTCCAGAGATGAAGGTGTATAAGATTGCGAATTACCTTATAACTAATAGCCCTCGTCCTTTCTCTAAGCCCTCTCTTAGACGCGCTATCTCTGGGAACTAGAAATAAGATTTTTACCCAACCTACTTGGCGATTCATTTCTCATCTGTACACTGATATCCAGAGGGGGGGAAAAAATCCTGGAAACCTTTTGACTTCACCTATCTATCCAGCGCCTGTAATATGGAGAACAGTAGCTCGCTGCGGATCATTCATGCTGGTCCTGTTGGCCCGCGGGAAGGTAGGTATTTGGTTTTCTTTTCTCCAACCTCCCATTTCTTCTATGCCAACTGAGGACAAGCTTTCTCTGGGCTTCCAGACCCCCCCCCCCCACCCCCATTACAATAATTGAATCAAGGCTAGTGAATTTCTCCCCATTTAGAAGAATCCTGAAATTCCCATTACTGTCAACTAATAATTGCTACATTTTCTTATTTTGTACCGCGTTATTCCATTTACATTCTTTCTCTCAATTACCAGCGATTCAGTATTTCATATTCTGTACAGGAAGTTCCTAAAAGTTCGTACATATAGTTTTATAAAATTTCATATTGTTTCACCTCACATTATGTAGGTACGTGATTGGGATTGTCGACTGAACAAAAACAGAACAAAGGGATAAGAAATAAATTTGAAGGCCTAAAACAAAATAATTTATTCTATATTAAATAATATAATTTTATATTTCGATTCAGATATTCGAGAGTAGTAGATTTTGAAATATTTTTACAACTTTGAAATTAATAAAAACCTAAAAAAGTGGCTTTTTTTTTCTAAATATTTCGCACAATGGAGCAATTTAATTTTTGCAAATGTTCTCTAGCTTGGCGGACAAGTCCCTGTTTTCTGGTAGAGAGTAATTTGGTGTGAAGGACTCGGAACATTTGTTTTTATTATCAACGTTTGCTACCATGAGTGCAGATAATTCTGACCTTTCTCTTACTCCTTGTAAAAAAGAGATTGTTGCCATCGCGTAGATTTCCAATTTTTAGTATTCTCCAGATTATAAGATGTTTATATCCCCTGAATGTGCAAAAACTGGAGCGTACTAAGGACATTGACGAAAAGAGCTACTTAAATCGGGCTCTCTTCCGGGTCACGCCTCTTTTTCTGTGGATCTTCCCACCTTTTTTCCAGCTACTTCTAATAAGAACTAATACTAAATGGGAATTTATACTAGTTTAAAGAAATTTCGTTTAACCGAAAATGTGAATATCTAGAACGATTTTTTTTTTTTTGCACCTCAGTTCAGAAAGAGACCAACTTTCTTGTTTGAAATACTTTTCATTGAAATTGATTCTAAGCGAATTTCTGAGAAGTTGGATATGTCACGCGCTGTCCTTTAGAGCACCGATCATCAAATTTTCGAAGCTCAGTCACCACTCAGATTTTAAACCTTTGCATACCATTTCCAAGTCTACCGTCATACTTCCCATCTGACGGTACGAATCTTAAAAAAAAACCTGGAGCTCATCTGCTGTTCTGTGCTATCAGCTGTATTATAAGCACATTGGTTAGTCGATTACCCATCTAATTTCTGTTCGAGTCTGTCGTTAAAAATTCTTTCGACAAGTGTCCATTTGGTTAACACTATGATTTGATATCATGAATTTTTTTTTGAAACGAACTTTTAGTAAAAATTTGAAATTGAAAAAAAAAAAAGTTTGAGAAAGGCGTGAAGGGGTTTTAATCAGAAAAGAGAAAACACCAACGAGTGACCTTAAACTCGCAACATGATACTCCCATCACATATCAGTCAGTCTCCATTTGGTTTGTAACTTTTTTCTAAAGAACCATTTTAATGGGTTGCAGGTACTCCAAGCTACCTTGAAAGAAACTCTTTATTTTCTAACTTGGCCCATTCCTCCTTTTATGTAGTAGAACATAATTCATTTTTGTAAACTTTTTGTAACATTGAAGCCGATAATATTTATCTAAAACTTAAAGTTAAAAAAAATCAAAACATTCTGAGCTAGAACTTTGAGAATTATAGTTTAGGCAGACGATTGCAAATTGTCACACCCTACGTGTATATTTCTTTTCTAATAATTTAGTAATTTAGTCAAAATTTGATGATGAGTTCCGTATTTTTGTAACAAGTATATTCTTGAAAAAATAATTGTCTGTGTTGTAGTAGATGTTAACAACACTAAAATATGTAAACAGGCTATAACCTATTGACAGGTTAATTTTTTTGTATTAATTTTTCTATTTTTAGTTATGCACTAGGCGAAATTATTGATATGATCATTGTAACGAATGTTGTTCCGGTGAAAATATAAATATTAGCTCATGTTTAGAAACAGTTCTGTTCTGTTGGTTCTTTTTATTGAAGTGTAATTAATTATAGACGTGGCAGTTTAACACGTTAAGGGCGTTACAATATATTGAGAGATATGTAATGCTCACTGCAGGATAATTTTTGTTGAAATATTACTTAAGTTCGAAAGAAGGAAAGCAATTTTATTTTGTTCATTTAAAGAAAATATTGATTTGTACTTGTAAGTTGTAAAATAAATGCCAGTTACCTACTTGTTAATGGACAAATTGAATTGCTTCATTCCTTTTGCTTATGTAAGCGATTACATTTAGTATTTGGCAGGCATTGTGTTTTCTCCTAGTGGAGGCTTTTGTTCATTTTTTAAAATAACTTAATGACTTGTTGATATCTTGGCTAGATATCTGCGAAGCGTTTCCTCTTGAAGCTTGCCTGTTCAATGGATGCAGAAACGGGAGTGTTTCCAATATTATTTTTTTCTTTTAAAATGCACTTGATGGTTGCAACTGTTTCTAAACATTAATGCAAAATATTAAAAAAAAAAAAAAATTGGTGATGAGATAAAGTATTATTGAAATGTGTGAACTAGTCATATCCAAAGAAAATCTAAATACATATAGATGTAAGTATTTTATAGTTACCTAATTTGTAGTTTTGTATTATACAAAATAAAAAAAAAAGTGATATTTTTGTTCCATTAATGTTAGCAGTAGTTTAGAGTTTATATTTGTGATCTTGAGGAAGTCTTTAATTTTTTAACTTTTCATAATCGTAAACTTAATTAGAATATTACATGTTATTATTATAAGATCAGTGGCGGAGCTGTAAAGGTGCAAATCTTTTAATGGCGATTTTAATCTGTATGGATAAATTAATTATTCAACTATACAAACATATCCCAAGTTGAAGAGAATGCTTTAAACTTCTACTTTTTGATCCTAACATTAAAAATTCATAAAGGTAAACTAAGAAAAAATTCCAACCTACGCCATTGTTTAGCTGTTACTGTTGTGTTTTGTAATCTTTTGTTTTTTAAATCTTAGAATAATAGTATGGATTCAAATGTAGAACGAAATTACTAATAAAATTGGATAGAGATTTCAGAATGTAGTTCCGCCATTGGACGATATAAAAAAATATAGTTTTAAAGCAGCAAATAAAAAAAAGTTGATTAGAAAAAGGAAAAGTTCAGCTATTACTAATTCTGTAATATTATAAGATAAAAGGCACAGAGATTATTTTTATAACTTTCATTTTAAATGCATCCTGTTGGAAAATTTTGTTTTTCTTTCCTTCTTTTTACTTAATGTGTAAATGAAAATTAATATCATACCTTCAGATGGTGCCTTTTAATTGCATTTCTGATTTTATACGAAATTATATTGTAATATGCACACCACGTTTTTTAAACAATAAAAAATTAACAACTAAAGTGTAAAATTCACACCAAATAAATATTTATGTTTCATTCATATTGTAGACAATAATTTATTAGGAATTTATTTTCTTAAATGGAGAAAAGGTTAAAGAATGTAGAATGTGTGGTCAATTATAAATAACATTAAGAAAAATTGTAATTTATGCCCAACATAGAGCTAGTCTTTGAATTTGTGTACTGTTCTAAAATTAAATATTCAAAAAAATGAAGCAAAGTACACACACCTGGCATACAGTTTTCCTATACACATGTTTGCGAAAAAGTTTTTTACACTTTTTATTTTAAATTTATTTGTGGACACATCTATTTAGTAAGATGGACTAGGCTTTGAAAATGTAAATTTTAGGCTTACTCTTCTTAAACATTTAGTTATAAAACGTATTATTGTGATTGTCTGTTTGGGTCTTGGACTGGTTTGTATTAAATCAAAAGAGTTTTGATAATCTGTTATTATTTATCAGTCATTATTGCTGTATATTTAAACAGAAAATAATTACAAAAAAATTGGCAGAAGTAACTTGGTATTGCGTTGAGATTTAAACTGTCACTTCTTATCCACTTTTCCAGCTTCATGCTTATCATTTTTATTAAAAATTATTTTTTCAGGGAAATGTTTTTTGGAAGGCATTCAAGGAACTGCAAGTTTAAGCACACTCTTTTAATATGCGCGGGTAGTGTACCAACATATTAGTATACTAAGATGTGTCAACAATCACAAACCAGTCTCAGGCTTTCTTGGTACAAACCTAATTTATTGTTCAAATTTTTTATTTTGGAAAAATGTATAAATCTTTACTTTTTGTTAAATAATAGCCTTACCTTTCTGTTTTAAATTTGAAGTTAAAAAAATATTTATAATTTTGTTACAGCTGTAATATAAAACGAAAAGGAAGACAAACTATATACGTTTTTACATTGTAAAATTACGTTGTTACACTTATTTCTTCTTTTCCTTTACAATTTCCGATTAGTAGGGCGTTATTTATGTAGTACGTATGCTTGTTTCAAATTATTGGGTGATATAACCGTATCTTGATGGTTTAGGGCATCCAGTATTTTACAATGACAACATTGAGGAGGTACGCGTCCTGGCTCTCTAGTCTGCGTAGGCTCTTTATGAAATAAATAGGTGTGCGGTGCTGACCCCTTGTACTAGAAAGAAACTCACCTTTTTAACGATCTCTACGGTTTGTTTTCCCTGGAGTCGTTTTAGCGTACCTATCCTCTCTGGTCACCAGAGGCCTCGAATCACAAACGAGTAATTATAAAGTAATCTGAACATGTTATGTAGACGACACGAAGCCTCTTCTTCTGTCAGACCCTGTAGGGTACACAGTACACAGACCACAGTGTACTGTGGATCTGAATTACCGTATTATCAGCTCAGTTTGAGTCCCATTCAAGAATTACTGATTCTATAAGGATGAATTCTGTGAAGCCAGGTAGTTATGAGCCCAGAGATGAGATAACAGCAGGTAACGGACCAGTCACAGGAAGGATTCCTTAATGCAAATTCCAGAATAACTTTATAGAGATCATACATAATTTATATGATTTAATAAAAAAGTACAAATAATAAGGATGATGGTGACACTGAATGTACTAGCTGGAGAAAAAGGCTTTATTAATTTTACAACGAAGAGATCAAGTAATGATCAACCTTTTTTATGAATTTTGTGAGGTAATATATTAAAATAGGAAGATTAGACTGACCAAACATGTGCGTAAGAGTTCAGCATTCTCACCTAACGATGGATTCAATGTGAGGGAATATCAATGTATGACAAGCGCCCAATAAAAAGTGATTCAAAAACGTTAGAAGCAGATGCACTTGACTTCTAGGAAGGATAGCGATAATATACCACAGGCTCATCTGCCTATGTTGCGGTTTTAGACACCCGACTGCGCCAGCTTGCAACGCTGAATTCTGGACCAAGGCAGTAGAGCGAGGATTGATAACCCCCACAGCAGTTTAGCCTAACGCGTCTTACTGTTCGGTCATGTCTATTCTTCCCACCTTAAAAACCCTTGACCTAATTTCTTTGAAATGAAATAATTATAAAATGTACAAATTGAATACTAAAAGACTGAAGCAAAATTTTAACTACATTTTGTGTATAAAAATCTACGTTACAAATATATAAGTAAATAAATTTATATTCAGTATTTGCTTTTTCATTCATGTTTTAGTGAAACTTCTTACTTAGACTTAAAAAAATAGAATTATTACTTTACATCACTCATTTCTGATTTTATTTCTAATATATATTTAAAATCAAAAATTTTAAAAATAAGAATAATGAGATCGTCTAAAAATTTGCAGTACCTAAAAATCCAGTTCAGTTTTACACATCGTCATTATTTCCTGAAGTAACATTACAGATTAGTGTTTCACGAGCAAGGAAGTAACAGAATTACTACTTTGACGGAAGTGTAAAGTATGGATTTCTATTTCGTCATTATTAATCTTCAGTGATTTAAACGCTTCTTCCATATACTTTAATACCCGAAGCATCTAAGCACCAGTTTAATCCAGATATTGTTCGCAAATAAGATATAAGAATGTCATGCAGAAGTTCTCTGCAATGTCATGCAAGAATTATGATAAATGAAAAATCCTTATAATTGGACACTAAAAACAATCTAACGTACAATTATGGGCGTACAGCGCAAAAATCTCCCTGATTGGCAAAGAGTTACCCAGTAAGGCGACGTCAATGATATCAGCTCTTACCAAACTAACAGTAACTCCTCTCTGAATGTGATAACAGCTTAAGTTATTTTATTTTTTTTGAAATTTTCGTAATTTTTTCCTACAACCGACACATTCAACCTTTGTGCTTAAACGACTCATAAGTTCGCTATTGTTGCTATTTGATGTGTCTTTTCGAGAGAATTTATCTTAAGAGCGTAGAGGGGAGTGTAAAGAAATTTGTTCAGCCATAAGAGGAAAGTCTAACATAGCGCAATTATGTGGAAACATATCTGAAGCCAAAGAAAATCTGATTATAAAAAGAAGCCAAATGATGTAACCAAATATATATGTATGTATATCTTATTTGTTACTGAAATTGGGCTATGAAAGCTAATATTTGTAAACACAAAAAACTTATGTTTCAATAAAGACCCGTAAAAACTTACGCGTAGCGCACTCCTGCAAATTACAGATTGTAAAAACTATATTTTATTCCCAATTCATTTAAACAAACTTCCTTCAATTAGAAAAAAAGGTGTACACTGACAATCACACATAAATGCAAACAATTGTTATTTACCTGAGGGGTTGTTTACAATTAAGTTATTTCTAGATATTTACTGGCCTTTTGCTTGTTTAATTCATCTTAATATTTAAAAACAGAATTAATTTAAAACATGATAAAGCACAATATCTTTTTAAAATAAAGTTAATTTAAACAATTATCGAAAATGCAAAAATCGATGGATGTTCATAAAAGAAACTCAAGTTGGTTTTAATTTTAAGTAATTAATATTATCAATGCAAACCTGAACGGAGGTTATGGTTACAATAATTGTTCTTTATTTCAAATTCAAATTTGCATTATCACTTAATTTTATTTTCCCTAAATAATTATTGTAAAAAGTTGCTTCTTGATTCGCAGAATTCCCGGTATAGGGTTGTGTTATTAGAGCGAACATTTCAAGCTTAACCTGGTCAAATACAACAAACGTTCTTTGTTAACATAATCGAGAATTAATCTCATAATCAGTATCTACTAAACATGCACATACATTAAGGATAAGTAATGTTGAAGTAAAATTAAGTTAGTATATGAAGGTAAAATGATGCAAATAAAAATGCATACTATTGTCAAACAATAAACATTTTGTGCAAGAAAAGAGTAATGATCAATGAAAGACAAATTATAAATCCAATTTTTTGCCTGATCCAATTATCCTGCCTTAAGTGGGAGTACTGCATCCTACAGATGATTAATATTCAACGGAAATATACGTTTTAAGTTCACTTCCATAAGAAATAATGTTTACAAATTTTTACTCGGCTTTTTATATTTATAAATATAGATACATAAATGAGTGTACGAAGTTTACAGACATCGAAAATGCCATTAATGAGTTTAAACGTGGTAAACTAAAAACGCCATGTTTTCAAATTAGTTTTCCTACAACAGAAATGAAGCTTCTTAGTTGAATAAGTGATGTGTCCACATAGTGTTATATTAAAATGACAATTTACAGGAAGAATCAACACTTGTATATCTAGAACGATTTGACTTTCTACCAACTCGAATGAGGTATTAGAATCGTACAATGTTCTGAAATGACACTCTGACGAAAAGCTTAATTTCATTCTACCAAATGAACACCGCTTGTAGAAATAAGGTCTCCTGGAAAAGATGTTTTAAGAGTAGCGTTGAATTTATTCGACATTGCAGGCTTGTTTTAGTTTTTCTACTTTTAAAGAATCCAACCATAATTTTAAAAGTGTTAGACCCACATGAATGGTATAATACAAGTCAAAAAGAAATCATTAGAACCAATTTCGACAAAATAGCTTAATCCTGAAAATCTATTCAGTAATTTTTTGAATTTTTCGTTTTTGAATTCTGCTAGACTCAGACTCCACAGACAGTTTCCAGTCATACACATCAATTAGTAAAAACCAGTTCACTAATCATAGAAGCCATTTAGACAATGGTAGTTCCACTCCATAGTTCTTACTCTGAATTTTACAACTTCTTAATGCACAAGAGATAACTGTATTCACCTTTCCCACCCAGAAGTGTCTGTCCTTAATCGATTTTCTTGGAAAAATGTCCTAGCAGTAGAAGGAATTCGACCCCAAAGTAGGGGTCCTCCCAATCGAAGTATTAAAAGAAGTTCCCACCACCTGAGATTTGTCGTTGTTGAGATATTTTGTTCACAAACACGCCAATTTTTCTGACTCACGGAACCTTAAAAAAAAAAGTAAACTAAAATAGATTGTTCGACACGATTGCAACACATCCTCTGACGAGAGGTAAGCGGAAAGTAAACATAAAGCCGTGCAAAGTCAAATATAAGGAAAACAGGCATTAGCAAATCACCAAAATTTGTTAACACCGAAAAAAAAAGTAAAATAAAATTAAAAATCCATAAATTGTTTTCTTTATTAATAATTAATTACAAATTATTAACTTATAAAAATATATTTTCTTTAACTTTCTATTAAAGTTTAACACTATGACATATAAATCCTGAGGAGCTGAGTTATTTTAAAAAATCAACTAAACACGACTGACCTCAAGAAAGAGGCATTCTTTTTTTTAAAGAATAATACGAGTGAGTCCATGATTTTGGTTATTTTGTTATTCGTACCTGCTTTAAAAATTTAAATTCCATTAATATCTAGTGGCTTTAAATAGACTGATCTTACTTTTGCTTTGTACACAGATAGGAATCAAAATTTTTTATGGAAAATTACAAAATTTATTTACTTTTTTCAGTCTTTTATTTCAGCTGCTGATTTTTCTGCTATTTTCTTCTAACTGAATAAATTAAACAGAGTGATAAGAAAGTGGGTGAAAATGGGTGTAGACCCATTTTGTAAAAACAAAATTCTGGGAAGATTAATTAGAAGGTTATAAAACCATCAAAAATGGTTTGACCGACCAGGAAGGAAGCGCAGCAAAAACTTCATAAAAATGAAATGTGCTAGAGTGAAGATGCGATCGATAACAACCAAAGATAGTAAGAGAACATAAGGGAAGAAGAATGTGTAGACGGTGTAAATTAAGGATGATATCTATCAACCTAGGCTAAGCAAAGTATTCGAAGTGGAAAGTAAAGGAAGGTGATGTGATTTTAGAGAGGGGAGCCCCAGCACTTTGAGGAGATCCTTAATAAGGTAAACTTAATAAGACAGACTTGTCGTAAAAGTGCTTAGCGGCAAAGAGATACAAAGTCTCTTTGAGCACATTGTGAATGGTTTAGGGCAGGGGTCGGCAACCTATTTCAAGTAGAGAGCCATTTCTCCTTAAATAATTTTAATAAATCTTACCAAGAGCCGCAAGGATGATAGTGTAAACAAACTCTGAAGATCATTTGTATTCATAAATAATTATTTTATGATATTCAATAACATTTAAATGTTTTATATATTTATTTTCACATATTACAAAGTAAATGAATAAATAATAACTAAACCTGTGTTAGAATGAAAATGGCGGCAGTCCTGTGTATTACGTACTGTATTTTAATATAATTCTATTCAATTTCTAACCTATCACATTTAAAATTCTTTTTGAAAAAATATCTACTTTAATAAATGAAATTTTCATTTGTTTCAATAAAATTGAAATATACAATTTATTTTGGACACGCTGAAGAGCGACAAAGTTTGGATAAAACAGCCGCATGTGGCTCGCGAGCCGCGGGTTGCCGACCCCTGGTTTAGGGGAAATGCACCTTTAGAGGAAAAAAACAAAACTTTCCTTTACAATTCTTTTCGTAGAAGGACCTCAGATTCCAGACGTAAACACTAAGCCCGAAAGAAGGGATTTAACGATAGTTAAAGAGAGAGATACTCGTCTCACTCCCAACATGAACGACCTAGGATGAAGCCAGGATTTCCATAAAAAAAACATCACCTTAGCTAATAAGGAAGACTACAATTGCATGGAAAATTTAAGAAAAATAACCCAGTTATGAAACATGCGAGTATAAAACAAGACTGGTAAGCTCCCACTATATGAAATAAATATATGATCTAAAGAATCTTTAAAAAAAAAGTATCATAAAAGTGATCATACAAAATTAAGTAATCAATTTTACTGATTCTACTAACGAATATAAAAATAATTATACATAAACTTTCTATATTGTCATATATATATATATTTTCTTCAGAAATTATAGATAAAAGCTCTATCTACAAAATCTATTTAACAACAAATATCTGAACTATAAAAATAGTTTATACATTTCGTATGAGGAAATGCTCTCTTTTCCAACTTAATTATTAGTAATTAATTTGTATTTTTCTATAAAGAAGGCAGTAAAATAGCGAAGACCCATCTTATAAAGAAAACCATGCTTTAGTTAATTTAAAAAAATAAAATAAGAAATAAAATTTCTTTCAAAAAGAAAAAAATAAGAAAAAAAAAGATTGAGTAGTAGAAAGTAAAAACACAACTGTAAATTCTAACAAAGAAATAGTAAATACAAATGAATATAATAATTGCAATGACACTGGCTAAGTATGTCTAGTTCTATTTGTTCAGTACTTACTGAACAGCAGGATGGCTCTTAATGTAGGCTATCAGTTCTTCTGGCTTTATCATCTTTTTACTAATTCTATGTACGGCGGTGAATAGCGGGAATCTGAAAGTGAGAATCCAGTTGTCAATTACAGATTACAACTTACTGGGGAGAAACATGTGTTGTGATGGAAGTTCTCGACTTTTTTTAAAAAAGTTCTACACAGCAACCTTTATTTTAAATCTTTTTAAGTCTCAACAATGCTCCAGTCACTCTGGAGCACTTCCAATGATGAAACAACTAACCCAGTAGTCTCGGGAAAGAAGAAGAAGTGGGTACTTGCTTTTAGGGAACATGCTTCCCTGCTGTTATCTACGCCACTCCCACTCTCACCACATATTTGAGTACTGCTGCCCCAGATAAAAGGAACCAAAGAAATTCTACCAGGAAGCCAGTAGAGAGGATATAATCACTTTCTAGTGCCCCATACACTCCAAAGATGGCCTTTTAAGTTAAAAAGTTGGGATCTAAGAATGGTGTACAACCAAACCGTGGTAACCACGGTTCTTTGTAGAAATTCCAGGAATTGGAGAGCAAGCAGATTGAGATAACTCCTTGGTCCTTAATCACTCTCTCAACTCACTAAAGAAGAATATATTCCGCTCCAAAACCTGCTAGGCTGTCCCTGAGCAATGACCCGGGAAAAGAGAGAGCCAATAGATTGGATAACCACTCCCCTAAAGCCCATATACTCGTGCCCTTCCAACAGATAGTATTTTCTCCTCTACTATCCCCGTGAATAGAATGAGTGCATTTCGCTTTTTAATAAAGTCAACTTTTTAATGCAGACATACCTCTCAAATAAATGTTTGATAAAGGTTTTATAGTTAAGCTTCAAAACTTAAGCTAAAACTTATCACGCTTTCGTCAACTACATAGGTCATAATACAAGTAAATGCAATTAAGTTGTTTTCAGTGTGTCGAAGAATTCAAATAAATAAAATAACAACATCCTTTCCCAATATCAGCTTTGTTTACAACTAAAATACGAGAAGGTGCAAAAGATCGAAGAGAGTTTACATCTCATGGAACTGAACGAAACATATTTTACGACCATCTAAAGAATTACCATATAATTTTCTGGAAAACAAAATAGCCGTGATACTCATGAAGCGCAAAACTTAAGAGTGTTTGGCAAGCACTGACTTACTTTGTCTCAAGCTCTTTAGTTTTCAACATATAGTTCACTTCTTCAGCAGTGATCGGTCCTTGTAACTTTTGGCCATTAAGTAATTCTTTTTCCAGTTCATCGAAAGACTGGAACACAATAAAAGAAAGAAAGTTTACTCCTTGCAGCAAAAAAATGAGCAATCTCCATATAGTTAGATTAGTAAGTGCAATTTTATTGAAAAATTAATTATAATAGTTTTACGTTTGAAATTTACAGTAAACATGTTTCCCTTATAGATGCAATACACACAACAAAAACAATTCAATCCCTTTACATTACAGTCAATCATTTAGATTTAACCCTTATTTAAATTACTGCCTTTAATGACATTCTCTGTCACACGTATTAGCGAAAAATTGTGATACTTTTTAAAATACACCAGAATTGAAAGCTAGAACAGTGCGCGCAATACAAAAGTAAAAAGAACTGATTATTATTACTATTATTTTTGTAGTAAGAAAGAATATGGAAAATCAATAAGGGCAAAAGAAACCACAACAAAAAATGGTCATTTTCAACTTCATTTCAAGGAAATCTTGAGAAATTTCAAGGCTAGAATGTATTATTATGATTTTTCGTTAATGAAATATTTTATAATTCACAAGAACAGACACACTCTTGCTGATTTAGAAAGCCCTTAAAACGGAAGTTAAGATGAAAATTTAATATCGAAAATTAGGCGTAATTGCAACAATAAACAAAAGTAATATTAGATCGCTCATCTTTGCCATACACAGTTAATAACTTCAACTGTACCACAAAACTATATTTTATTGAAGTTCAAAATACGATACCTTTCCTGTGAGAACAAATTGTTCAGCGATTCGTCTATTCCTACCGCCGTAGCATGTGGTAATTAGATCGGCAATACCACAACTTTCAAAATATGTGGTCACTTTGGATTTTGGATAGAAATAATCGATGAAGTTGATCATCTCCATCAGTCCGATACGAATAATGGCAGCTTTAGTATTCTCACCGTACCCCAGTCCGTCGATGAATCCTGCTGCCGTAGCAACGATGTTCTGCAATCAGAAGATGTAGAAGGGTTGATGAAACTTATAACTTGTTAATATGCAATCAACAGTTAACATCTTAGTAGAATTTCGACTAAACGTTTAATTTTTGTCAATATTGTGCAAGAATAGATGCGTACACTGAAATGCCTTTTCTTGGAAAAATATTTCAAATAAACTTATGGACGTAATGAATCTTTAAATAAAAGAAAAATGCTTTAGGAACACACAAATTTATCTTACAGCAATTTATGTATTTAATTTAGGTTTTATAACTAAAAGTTCACATCTAAATTATTGTACAAGTACACTAAAATAAAATGATTCTGCAGAAGGGAATGTAACGTTACCAGTTACTCTACCCTATTGAATTACCCTGGGTACAAGTTTGAAACCAATAGGCTAGGCCTAATATATTTTTACCAAGTTCTAATGAACCTTTTTACAATCATCATAGAAAACTTAATAAGATCATACAGGTCAGCCGTAGTTCTATAATGAATTGAACTGATGTGAAATAAAATACACACATTATGCAATTTATTCTTGAATCATAATGTAGCCGGACTGTTGTTCCTAGTAACAACAGCCAATTGTTTACAGCTTATCATATAAAGTGTCCAAATGTTCGTTTGCATTGTTTACAGCTTATCATATAAAGTGTCCAAATGTTCGTTTGCATTGTTTACAGCTTATCATATAAAGTGTCCAAATGTTCGTTTGCATTGTTTACAGCTTATCATATAAAGTGTCCAAATGTTCGTTTGCATTGTTTACAGCTTATCATATAAAGTGTCCAAATGTTTGTTTGCATTGTTTACAAAAACATTTGTTTATTACTTAAAAATGTTTAGAAAGCTTTGTAATACAGTATTCACTTATACACATTCACACAACTTTTATCTTTTTAGATTTATGGAAGTTTTCATCAGAGTTTGAATTTTCAGTTCATAGTGACTCAAAGTGTTTTGGAATCTTAATGCGAGGGAAGAATACTCTGGTATGACCACTCTCATGACTTCCTCTTACTACTATTCCCAAAGTCTGGCCAATTCTCTTCAAACTACGAACATTTGAGACAAATTTAATTCTTTCCAACACTGAATAGTTTTCCATACTTATTAGACTCAATTAGAATGTTACTGAGATAATTTATCTTTCACCCAAAAGTGCATTTAAATGAATTTTTCTAAGAAAACTTTAATCAAGGACAGAATGATTAAGAAATATAATTACGTCAGCAATTTTTCCATAAGAGAGAATGGAGGAGTAGGGAATCTGGACTGGGAGGGGAATTCCCCTGGCTCCAGTTAGGGAGGCGTTGGTGACTGTCAATTTCTGGGAAGAAAACTTAAAGGTTAAAGAAAATGGTATCGAAGAAAATCTCCATATAAAAAAAAAATGAAAGATCGTGTCAGTGAATAGGCGTTTCCAATTGGGTAATTTATTGTTAAAACTTATAATCGGATCCCATTGTGCCATCTAAATCAAATGTTGAATATAAAATAAAAAATAATTCACTAATAAAAAAATAAATTGACGTTGCTTTATTAGAAGTAATTATTTGAAAGAGAGCATTTAAATGAAAAAGATCGCATTTCTTTTACTTACTACAGGTTTTTTATTTTGTGCTGATAATCAATATTCTGTACAAAAGATAAGCGAACAGTAAGAATTGCAGTAAACATAAGGAACAAATTACAATCGAGGCAGATTAGCTTCCTGTATGTTTACTGTATCGCATTTCAAGGACGCCATTGAGTCAATAAAGAAATTTTAACAATTCAACCTTTCCTACAGTTCAACCTTGGATAAGAGATGTCAACACTATACGGTAAAAATAAAAAAGAAATAATGAATTTTTTTAAGCACTCAAACTAAGTAATTTCTATCATTTCCAATATGATTTCTTTAAGTAGTGATTTTTACTTCTTCTAACGAGAGGGAGTACTGTAATCGTGCAGATTTTCCATTATGAATTTCCGCTGGAAATATTCATTTAGTACCAATTGGATTTTACAAATTTGTTTGCGTCTGCGCATGCGCCCATGGTTGTCTACATGTCTATCGAGGGTGTGGCCAGCGAAACTAAAAAAAATTATAAATCACCGAAAGTTTACATTTTTAATTGGAATAGATGCTAAGATGGTGGGAGTGCATAAAAAATTGTTTCGACATAATTGACAGGAACAGGAAGTGCCAGTTTGAGAATGGATCTTCAGTTTTTATTTTTAACTTATTATATACTCAGCACGCATGTAGTAATGTGTGAATCAATTCCTTTTTTAACACATTTTTTCCAGGAAGCTTCGTTTAAATGGGGTCCTTAGGAGCGAACAAGAAGGCAAGCTCAGAAGTGCCGCTAACTCGGTTGTTTTTTTCGACTTTTCAGTAATTTTCCAGACAGTCATTTGAACTAAGTTGTAGCGGATGTCATTCTTATCACTTTAGATTTATACTGTTTTACCTCAGGAAAATATATTTTATAGTAAGCTTCTGGGGAAGGTTATAAACAGAATTTCTGTGAACATATGGTATAATACTGAAAATCTTTTTTAGGCAAATTTCGAAATTAAAAGAATTTCATTCAGTGAGAGAAAGTCTGAAATTGTTCTCATTATTGTCTATTGTCTGTCTAAAAATGAAATGAACACAAACTATAATTGGAATAAACAAAGAAATTAATTTAATAAAGAATTTAGATCTCAACACATACTTTCAAAGCTCCACAAAGTTCTACAGTACTGACGTCGTGGACCACTCGCACTCTGAAATAATCAGTTTCAATCAGTTTCTGCAATAAATCAGCATTCTTCTCGTCCACACAGCCTGCAATTAGTAAGTATTTTATTAGATTTAGGCCAACAACAAATGACTAAGAACGATATTTTAGATTATTTCATAATTTAGCTCTTAGCTTTTAGAAACAGCAAGTATTGTGACTATGTGAGTTTTCACAGGATATGTAGATTTAAGCCCGAAAAAAAAGAGATTTTGAAAAATAGTCAATTTCGTAAATTTTCCGTAATCTGAAATTTTTCTCCATAAAAAGTAAAAGAAAATAATTTAAATTAATCGAAACAGGTTTTTGTTTATTTTTGAGGTTAATTATTTTAGCTAAACTGGTAATGTCTGAAAAACTGCTTAAGTATGGACTAAGTTTCATTCGATAAGAGTTCCTTCTTAATTGCGTAGCGTCTAATTTATTTTATATTGAAGTTATTAAAAAATAAAAATTAACTTAATGTGTGATTGAAGTATGACTTTTTTTTTGTAATTAATTAACAAATTCACAATTGAAAATCATTTCAATTGTGAATTTAATCGTCTTAATTTATTGGATTTTTTTTTTTTGCCTACAGTCTGATTATGTAAACACTTGTTATCTAATCATAAAATAAACATTCTTATAATATGAGCTATTAAGTTTGTTTCAGAAATAGACAAAACAAATATTTACCAATTGTGGTTTCGCAAAATTTGCCGGCTGCCACTTCTGCAGCAATATTCGCTCCCATGAGGACACATACCTCAATATTTAAATTCCTCTTGATTACACTTGAAATCAATTCAATGCCACCGCCAGCTTTCTTTTCAAAACCCTGGAAAACGGTAGCACACTAAAATTTAGTAAAATGAAAGATGGATCTGTTGACATACACACAAATTGCTCTAAGATTACAATGCTCGTAGAATTAACATAGATTTTTCATAAAACTTCGTCATGGTAAAACTTATTTAATTGTTACTAACAATATTCGGGCCATGAAATTGCAGTTTATACTGAAATTACCTTTTGGGGAAGGAACCAGACCGATCTTCAGCGATCTAAACCCAAGGCCTCCTCAACATGTCATAAAAAGGACTTATTTATAGAAAAAAAAAAAATTAAAATAAGTTATTTATATGTATTCGAATATCTTCTACTGATATCTAACTTTCACGAAAAAAAAAATAACCTCCCATTAATCGATAAAAGAAAAAATTAACATTTTTTTAACATAATTAACATAGAACTGACTTTCATTTTTTTTACCCTACCTACCTAGGAATTGCTATTTGGCAAACGTTTAGTTTATTGCAAATGCTTTTTTCACTCCTGACACCATCCTTACAGTGGCACAGTGGTAGTAAACAATTACGTAGCGTTCATAGAGTTTAATGGAATTTTAATGTAGAGAAAATTAATCAATTCAAATATAACGATGTCAGCAAAAAATAAAAATAAATCAACTTTTCAGTTTTTTGATTGAACAACCAAAGAGAAAAAGGTAAAAATGGTAAATATTCTTAGAAGAAAAACAGAATGAAATGGAATGTAAATTATTTAAAATCACTCCCAACACTTCAAGGCACCTGACTGAATTAATTATTAGCCAAGTTACGATAAGACATAATTAGAATAAACAACTATTACTTAACTAAGGCTATCAATAGAACTCGCCTAGCTACATAAAAGGTGTCTCCTATTACAATTTATAATGGAAGTTAATAATTATATGCTATCAATAGATTTTTAAACAACAAATAAATTTTTACCTTAATAAGTGAAAGTCCAACAGATGTACTCTTAATTTTTCCTACTAAACTTTTACAAATACCTTCAACAAACTGATGTGGTACAACAAATATTAGAAAATCAGCGTCACACGCAGCTTGCACTAAATCTGGAACGGCCACCTATATTTAATTAAAAATAATAGAAAAAATAATTAATAATACATCGTTAATATAAACATCAGGTTTTTAAAAAGTGAGATGAAAAAAAAACCTAGCAAATGAAAGATATTTATAATATTGTAAGATTAAATTGGTTTTAAAGACGCCGGAAATTTTTGAATGTAGATTTGATTAGAATATGTTCGTCATTTTTATCGTGAGAATTTTTTTCACCTCATACTTTCTTTTATTTATTAATTCACAATAATATTTTATGTGCTGTTAATAATAATTGCTTTAAGTCAGCAGATATGTACAAACATATTAAAGGCTTTAATAAATATTAATACAGTGCATGACTATGTCACTTTAAATAATAATAATAAATGCAATTCTCTCAATTTTTTTTTTTTTTTTTGCAAATATAAGACCTTTCTTGCTGATTTTTCAATTAATACTTACCACATTTTCAGGCAGTTTATGTCCAGGTAAGTATTTTACGTTTTCATGGGTAGTATTAATTATTTCAGTTAATTTCTTTCCATCCACAATCTCTTCATATACGTACATGTTAACTTCATTATCAAATTCATTTAATTTAATTACATTTGCACCAATTATCTTAGCAATGGCTGAGCCCCTTAAATAAAAAGAAGACACTTTTAAATGGAAATCTTACGAAAAAAAGTCATTTTGCAAGGGATATCTACCAAACAGAGAAAAGAAGTAACTCTTTTGGATACTCACGTCCTAAAGAAATAACTCAAATATATATATATATATAGACTTTACAAATTTTCTTTATAAAAAATAAAAAAATGGTCATTAGGGTAATGAAAACAGGGCAGAGTAAAAAAAATTAAATTGTTTCGATGAAATAATCTAATTAACAAAAAAAAGTAACTTCATTATTTTCAATATAGCCACATCAAGTTAAACATTACATTACTACATCATAGTAATGCAAATTTTAACAGTAGAGAGATTCACCTATTTTTTTTTTTTTAATGAAGTAATCTTTCGAAGCAATTTTTATTTTTTGATATTTTATTCCATTATGAAACTTTTCACTTATCAGCAAGCACTTCATTGATTACAAACTTAATCTACACTTTTTCTTTGTTTTAACACTATTCATAATACAGTAATTCTTTAAATTAGGTGCTGCAGTTCCTGAGGCTAAAGAATAAATTCTGTAAAATATTACAAAAACCTTGAAAATCAAACCTTTTCATTCATTTAGTATAAAAATATATGACTAATAATTCTAGTTATCATCCCATAGATGATAGACCCGAGTTTCTTCTATTTAAATAGTTGATATTTCTCAAACTTGCTGTTAAAAATGAAACTAAGTTGGTATTTTCTTGGTCCAATTCAAAAAGGTATGTACCGTCGGTTATACTTATATAACAAAAAAATTAATGAATAATTGAGAAAACTTACCAATTTCCAGAACCTACAATACAAACTTTTTTCCCCGACATTTCCTTTTTTAATATTCACAAAAAGGAAGAACCTCGAGTAATCTAAGATCTAATGCTTCTACTGTATTAAAATAAAAGAAAGAAAAAAAATAAAAACTTCCTGCTAACGGGTATACACCAGACGTCCTTCGGTCGAGAGCTACTCTCATCAAACTGACCAACCAGCACTAACTTATCACTGAGGTACCTTCCTCATATA
This sequence comes from Rhodnius prolixus, assembly GCF_049639745.1. NCBI lineage: Eukaryota > Metazoa > Arthropoda > Insecta > Hemiptera > Reduviidae > Rhodnius > Rhodnius prolixus. The sequence goes on along the minus strand of NW_027411627.1, from coordinate 825,441 downwards.
AACACAATGCTGATAAGAGGCAAATAGGCGACAAGGCTGCCAACACTTGGTTAATTAAAATAAAAAATAAATAAATTTATAACCAAAAATAGAGATGAACAATTAAAAATAAATTTTAAATTAGAAAAATTTGTAATAATATATTTTATGTAGGGTCGCTATTACCTCTCTCACAAATATATGTTCCAATCACCATCCAGCGCTACAACACTGTTCAGCTCAGTCAACTCATGGATGTCACATTGAATTAAATTTACCTTATAAATAGTTATCAGCATATCAATTTTTACTTTCCTTTTTAAAAAATTTTGTTTGTTTTTCTTATTAAGAAAAATTAGTGTGCTTTTACGTAGGACTGTAATAAACTAGTGTTTGATTTTTTTTGTAATCACTCACATTAACGAAAAAGTGAAACCTCTAAATGGAGTATTGCCAGATGGTTTGAAACGACTTTAAAATAATAATAAGCAGCAATTTAAAAAAAACAACACACCGATACATAGTTCGATGTATCGATATGTATAAGTAAAATCGTTTTGCATTCACTCACAGATTGTCTTTGTGTGAGTGAACGTTACTATAATAAATCATAGAAGGTTCTGGAAAGGTTATTAATAAGAGTAACGTGATAAATTTATAAATAGATGTACTAGAATTTAATCTAGATGGGTTGAGTCAGTTGTTCATTGTATTGTTGCACGCTTGTGTATCTCAAGTGATTTTAGTTGCTGGTGCGTGTAAAAAGGTTCAATTAAAATGGGATCAGATAATGTTTGTGAAAGTGAAATTTCTAATAAACGTTTCATAGAACTAAAAGAAGCAGGCAATCAGGCGTTCAAAAATAACGATTGGGAAGAAGCTTTAAAACATTATATTGCGGCTTTGTCTATAACATCTGATTATTCACAGGAAAGAGCGGTAATTTTGAAAAATCGTGCTGCTGTGTATTTAAAGATTAATGAAAATAAAAAAGCTATTGAAGATTGTGATAAAGCTCTGGATATCGTGCCAGAAGATCCAAAAGCTTTATTTAGGCGATGTCAAGCTCTAGAGAATGTTGGTAGATTTGAAGAAGCTTACAGAGATGCCAGATTGATTCACAGAGTAGATCCAACAAATAAGGCCATACAACCATTTCTTTCTCGATTGCATACTAAAGTTGAAGATCGTTTAAAGGAGAATACTCAAACAGAGAACAAGATACGACAGATGTTTAAATATGCCTTTAGTATCGAAGAAGATCCAGAGAAACGAGTAAAAGCTGTTTCCAATTTAATAGTTTTGTGTAAAGAAACTCAAGGTAGTAAAGCTTTAATTGAAGCCGGTGTAATAGAAAAAGTTGCCCAACTTATGAAAATAGAAAAAAATAAAGAAATTATTCTTGGATGCATTAGAACAATAGGCCAGTTGTGTCAAGATGATGTTGAAAATACCAGAAAAGTGATTTCAGTTTTAGGTATACCTTGGTTTCTAGATTTACTTAATTCACGAGACGAGGAACAGGTCAATGCAGCACAATATTGTGTTCAAGTTATTATTAATACACTGTCAGGCATTGATAAAAGTAAGGATCAAAAACCACACCCGAAGTTATTAGAAGAGAATAAAACTGAAATCGATACATTACTAACTTGTTTATTGTATGGATGTACAAGCCGATCAATTAGTGGATTAGCTCGTGATGCTTTGATACAGTTGATATCAAGAAACGTACATTATAAAGCTATTAGCTGGGCAGAACAGTTAGTTAAAATTAAAGGCCTTCAGAGGCTTATGGAAGTAGGCAGCGAACTTCAGGAATACAAGTATGAATCTTCTATGGAAATCACAGATTCCACACGTACCATTACATCTGTTTGTTTAGCCAGAATTTATGAAAACATGTACTATGATGAATTGCGAGCAAAATATCTGGAGAATATTGACGATTTTGTAAAAGATAAATTGCTTAACCCTGAATTAGAAAACAAGATTAGAGTTGTGGTCGCTATAACAACATTGCTCTTAGGTCCACTTGATATTGGCAACACAATAGTGTCCAGGGATGGTATGATAAACATGATCATTGGAATGGCAAACTCAGAAGATGTCCTGCAACAGAGGGTGGCTTGTGAATGTATAATAGCGGCTTCCACAAAAAAGGATAAAGTAAAATCTATTATTGCCCAAGGTGTGGAAATACTGAAGAAGCTTTATCTTTCTAAGGATGATAGCATCAGGGTTAGAGCTTTAGTTGGTCTCTGTAAATTAGGAAGCTCCGGAGGGACAGACGCTTCCATACGGCCATTCGCAGATGGCGCTACAACTCGTTTAGCTGATGCTTGTAAGAAATTTTTACTTAGTAAAACAAAGCATCAGGATATGAAAAGATGGGCAGCCGAAGGTTTATCATATTTGACTTTGGACGCAGATGTGAAGGAAAAATTGATCAACGATAAACCAGCTTTAAGAGCATTGTTCGACTTGGCACGAACGGAAAATCAAGCGGCAGTGTATGGTGTTGTGACTACCCTAGTGAATCTTGTCAACGCTTACGATAAACAGGAAATTCTTCCAGAACTTGTTGAACTAGCAAAATTTGCCAAACACCACATACCTGAAGATCATGAGCTTGATGATCCAGATTTCGTGGCACAACGCTGTACAGCGCTTGTACATGAAGGAGTCGTTACTGCATTGGTTGCGTTGGCCAACATGGAGAGCGAGAACAGTCGAGAAATGATCGCCAGGGTGTTCAACAATTTGGCTTCCCAACAAGATCTTAGGGGGTTGATGGTGCAACAAGGAGCAGTTAAGTGTTTGTTGAAGTTGACCCACGGAGGAACTGAGAAAGGTATGCGGCAGGCAGCCCAAGCTATAGCCAGGTTAGGCATCACTATTGATCCTTCTGTGGCCTTTTCCGGGCAAAGATGCATGGAAGTAATCAAACCTTTGCTGGCACTCTTGTTGCCAGATTGTTCAGCTTTGGAAAATTTTGAATCATTATTAGCTTTATGCAATTTAGCTAGTATGAATGAATCCGTACGAGGTCGTATTATTAAAGAAGGAGGTATTTCAAAGATTGAGTCCATGCTGTTCGAACAGCATGAAATGCTAAGAAGAGCGGCTACACAAGTAATGACGAACATGGTATGTTCGCCGGAAGTTGTTAAACTGTACGAAGGAAACAATGATAAAACAAAATTCATGTTCCTACTTTGTGGTGAAGAAGATGAGGAAACTATGAAGGCAGCCGCTGGTGCGATGGCCATTCTCACCGCTAACAGTGTAATCTGTTGCAGAAAGATATTCGAAGTGACCTCTTGGTTGGGCACTTTCCATATGATACTCGGCCATCCAAGTAAGGAAATACAACACAGGGCGGCTGTTATTCTGTACAATACAATTTCTGCCAGCAAGGAATTAGCAGAGAAGATAATACAAACGGATATTTTGGAGATATTGATGGCCTACACTATGTTGAATGAAGAAGGTAAAAATGAAGTACGCAAGGTGGCACAAGAAGCGCTTGATGCGGCTAAAAAGTGGAAAATTATTAAGTCCGCCGAGGATGCTAATAATGAAGAAGATAATTAAATCTTGGTATACTATTTATAAATGTTATTGTTTTAATTTGAAGTGACAGTTATCTTGTAAATATTGTTTAATTCAAGTGTAAATATGTATTCCTAATTTGTAATCCGTCAAAAAATAGAACCTTTTTATCTCTTATTTATGTTTGCAGTTTTGTACATTCTATTAACATTTTTTTAACTACAATGTTAATTTAATAAAGAAAATCTATAGATATTTATTTATTTTTTATTTAATTATTACATTTTTTAAAATTTAACTCGTTTCAGATTTTAAGTAAAAGAAACTTAACTAAGATCAAAATATTTAAGATGTACTGAGGATTTCCATTTTTAAATCTTCTATTGCACACTATAACTTTGCAGTTAGATGGGTCGTCATATAGTTTTAAAAAAATAGTAAATGCTGACTTTATTTTAAGGATATGTCTTGAAAAATTGTCCATACTTTTAAACTATTGATTTGTATGAAGAAAACAACCAGGCAAAAAGGAACCAAATGGGAAAAAGTAGAAAACCAAAAAAGACACCAATTCAATAAACCGTTAGTTTTTGTTAAAGATATAGATTTTTCTTTTTGTCCCATCTGCAAAGTTACACATCTGTAATACAGATAAGGTATTAAGTTGAAACCGTAACTGCAACAAGAGAGATCAGCTAAAATAATGCTTATAGACACCAATGAATCCACAACAACAATTTTATTAGGAAACGTTTAGAAAAAAATAGGCTTAACATGCTGCCAAACTTGATCAAAATCGGAATAAGAATTAATCAATATTAAAGAAACATTAATATTGTTAAAGAGAAAGCACTCCATACGCGGAGCGAACGTAACAACAACCTTTAACAAACTCCAAAATTTAACCTTCAACATCTCATAAACTATTATCACTAAAACATTCACAAACACAATAACCAATCAGAATCGGTTATAATGGATAGAATGGCTTATTCCAAATTTAAAAAAAAATCTGTAAAGCAGTTATATATTTAACTTTGCAAAATAGACAAATAGGAAAATCTCTCCAAAAATTCCTTAATAAAAACTTACAGTTTAAAATGTTAATTATAAAGGTAGATTAAATTAACTTTTGGAGTTTTACGAAAATCTTGTCGTGTAGGAAACGAGATATTTAGAGTTAAATTTTGGTTTCGTTTGAAAAAGTGAAATTTTTAACTTCAAATATCTCAAAAACTACTCGATAGATTTTGTTTATATTTTACCTGTACATGGAGACTACTATTGTCTATAATTGTGAAAATTTAGTAAAAATCTATCGAGCAAAAAGCGAGATATTTAGTGTTAAAGTTTGTTTCTGTTTTATAAAAAAATAATTTTAACTTCAAATATCTCAAAAACTACACAAAAGATTTTGTTTATAATTTACCTGTACATGGAGACTACTATTGTCTATAATTGTGTAAAATTTAGTAAAAATCCAACGTGCAGAAAACGAGTTATTTAGAGTTAACGTTTGTTTCTGTTGTATGAAGAGAAAATTTTAACTTCAAATATCTCGAAAACTACTCGATAGATTTTGTTTATAATTTATGAGTACATGAAGACTACTATTGTCTAGAATTGTGTAAAATTTAGTAAAAATCTATCGAGCAAAAATCGAGATACTTAGAGTTAAAGTTTGTTTCTGTTCTATAAAGAGAAAATATTTAACTTTAAATATCTCGAAAACTACTCGATAGATTTTGTTTATATTTTACCTGTACATAGAGACTACTATTGTCTATAATTGTGTAAAATTTAGTAAAAATCCATCAAGCAGAAAACGAGATATTTAGAGTTAAAATTTGTTTTTGTTCTATAGAGAGAAAACTTTAACTTCAAATATCTCGAAAACAACTCGATAGGATTTGTTTATCATTTACCTGTACATGGAGACTACTATTGTCTATAATCGTGTAAAATATAGTAAAAATCTATCGAGCAGAAAACGAGATATTTAGAGTTAAAATTTTCTCTTCATACAACAGAAACAAACGTTAACTCTAAATAACTAATGTTATTAACTCTAACTCTAATGTTTTTTTTTTCTCTTCAATAAAGAAAAAAAAATTACTTCAAATATCTCGAAAACTACTCGATAGATTTTGTTTATATTTTAGCATTTTATGGAGACTACTATTGTCTATATTTCTATTAGGTTAGGTTAGGTTAGGTTAGGTTAGGTTAGGTTAGGTTAGGTTAGGTTAGGTTAGGTTAGGTTAGGTTAGGTTAGGTTAGGTTAGGTTAGGTTAGGTTAGGTTAGGTTAGGTTAGGTTAGGTTAGGTTAGGTTAGGTTAGGTTAGGTTAGGTTAGGTTTGGTTTGGTTAGGTTAGGTTAGGTTTGGTTTGGTTAGGTTAGGTTAGGTTTGGTTTGGTTAGGTTAGGTTAGGTTAGGTTAGGTTAGGTTAGGTTAGGTTAGGTTAGGTTAGGTTAGGTTAGGTTAGGTTAGGTTAGGTTAGGTTAGGTTAGGTTAGGTTAGGTTAGGTTAGGTTAGGTTAGGTTAGGTTAGGTTAGGTTAGGTTAGGTTAGGTTAGGTTAGGTTAGGTTAGGTTAGGTTAGGTTAGGTTAGGTTAGGTTAGGTTAGGTTAGGTTAGGTTAGGTTAGGTTAGGTTAGGTTAGGTTAGGTTAGGTTAGGTTAGGTTAGGTTAGGTTAGGTTAGGTTAGGTTAGGTTAGGTTAGGTTAGGTTAGGTTAGGTTAGGTTAGGTTAGGTTAGGTTAGGTTAGGTTAGGTTAGGTTAGGTTAGGTTAGGTTAGGTTAGGTTAGGTTAGGTTAGGTTAGGTTAGGTTAGGTTAGGTTAGGTTAGGTTAGGTTAGGTTAGGTTAGGTTAGGTTAGGTTAGGTTAGGTTAGGTTAGGTTAGGTTAGGTTAGGTTAGGTTAGGTTAGGTTAGGTTAGGTTAGGTTAGGTTAGGTTAGGTTAGGTTAGGTTAGGTTAGGTTAGGTTAGGTTAGGTTAGGTTTTTTTTTTTTTTTTTTTTTTTTATTAAACTTTATTCTACATGCTCCATTTACATACTACATGTATATATTACTATCACTTAGTATTATAGATCACATAATCACAAATTTACATTTGAATAACTATAGGACTAGCAGATAACAAAAAGAAAATAAATGAATAGATAAATAAACATTGAAAAATTACTTCAATTTATCACAACTGTCTGTCTACATTAATCTAAGTTGTTTAATTTGATTTTATTAATGAATTGGACAAACTGGCATACATATTGTTTCGATATCAGTTTCTGCTTTTGTAGTGGCCATCTTGATCCTGTTGAAAGCACATATCGAATCAACCGACTTCTTTCTCTTTCATGTTCTTGGCAATGGTATATCAAATGGTCCCATGTCTGTTCAACCTCTTCCGCACAAGAACAAAGCCCACTATCAGCCAAACCAAATCTATATAGATAGGCTCGATGTTTTCCATGCTCGCTCAGAACTTGAGTGAGCATGTATCCCAATGGCAAATAGACTGCACGTTGCCGATCAACAATATGAGGGAAATATTGTTTTGTAGCGCTTCCATTCGCTGTATCATACCATCTTTTCTCCCATCCAGAATACACTGCTTGCCTGCAAATTTCCCTGAGATAAGATACAGGAGCTCTGGCGTAAGATACAGGAAGTGTGCTTAATGCAGCTTCCTTCGCCAACATATCTGCACGTTCATTCCCTTCAACTCCACAATGTGCCTTGACCCAAAGAAAGCCTAAATTCCATCCATCAGCAGATAAAGCATGAACAGATCCCCTGATACACTCCAACAATGGCTCCCTCCTGTTAGCATTATTAATACTTAGCAGAGAGACCCGACTGTCCGAATTCAGCACAGAAGAACGTCGCTCAAGTTGTTCATATCTTTGTTCCAACCAGATCAAAGCCCTCTGAATCGCAAGCAACTCAGCCTGATTATTAGAGCAAAATTCGGCCAGCCTAAATTTCTCCTGATGTACAATGTCACCCTGCCCGTTGTACACTACGAAAGCACAACCTACACCTCCCTCAATCTTGCTCCCATCAGTGTAGACGTTGTATGTTGGGCACACCTTCTGAGATGTTCCTAAAGAGACCAGACCCGGATGAAGCCAGTCCCTGATGGGCACAGGACGCTCTAACTCCACATTCTCAAAATGTGTTTCCTCCATGTTAAAACAAGCGATGTTTCTTTCATATAAAGCAACCCTCTCTTTTGCTTTGAGGTAAACAGGAACTACATTAGCTATAACACAAGCCGCTTCATAGGAAATAGTTCTATAACCTTTAATTATACGAATAGCAATTAATCTTTGTACCGAACACAACTTCTTCCTGTTATAGCCAACTTCCAGAGCCTCAATCCAAGCAGGAACAGCGTACAGTAAAAGTGGAAGTATAGCACCTGAATAAATTATCTGCAGAGCGTCACATCCTGTACCCCAATACACCTTTGCAGTCCTGGAAAGACGATGTATCAGTTGAGTACATCTTGTTTTTATATTTTCTATATGGCAGTTCCATTTAAATTTCCCATCAAAAATAACACCAAGGTATTTCAATTCCGAAACCTGTTCCAACCTTTCATTATTTAAGAAAACTGACATACGGTGCTTTATCTTCTTTCTACTTACCAAAAGAACTTTAGATTTAAAAGGATTGAATCTCATTTTGTTTACACCAGCCCAATTCTGGACCTCATGTAAGATCAAATTGGCCTCCATTTCCAGTTCAATTGCTGTCTTGGCTCTTATCAATATCATTAAGTCATCCGCAAAAGCTATTAACCTGATGTTGGAGTCGGTGTGCAGTCTCAGCAAAGAGTCGTAGAGTAATATCCAAAATCCGGGACCACAACAGGACCCTTGAGGACATCCCTTCGAGTATTTCCTTGTTACAAATATGTTATTATACGCCAGAATCCCAAATCTTTCTGTGAAATAGCTTCTCGTTAACTTGTAAAGATTAGCTGGACAATTAAAACCTCTCATTTGGCCCAATATAGCTGGCCACCATGCAGCGTCAAATGCCCCTTGGACATCTAACGAAATTAGTATCACTTCTTCCTTCCTACTTAGACTTTTCAATACAAAATCCTTAACTGCCATTATAGCATCAGTGGCACCTCTCTGCGGAACAAATCCAAATTGATCAGAGCTTATAAGCTCTTTATAGTTGACAAAGTGCATCACTCTATTTATCAATAATTTTTCCAAAATCTTCCCCCCTGTTGGCAGAAGACTTATTGGTCTAAATTTAGACAAATCCATAGAAGACTCTTTGCCTGGCTTAACTATTGGAATAATTTTAGAAATCTTCCAAACAGAAGGAAAAATACCTCTATGCAGGCATTCATTATACATTGCAGTGCAAAACAATGGAAGAATTTGCACAAGATTATAGAATATTTTGGAATTAATGCCATCTAATCCAGGAGCTTTTTTAGCATTCATGTTTCCAGCAACACTAAGAATCTCATCGGTAGAGAATGGTATATCATTTGGTGTATTTAACAGTTTATCAGCGTGTATCCTTTTCTGAATATGAATAGGATCATCATTTTGAACATCATCCTGAACTACAAATTTATCCATCATCAAACAAAGCGTCTCATGTAACCCTTTAGTAAATGTACCATCCTCTCTCTCAAGAGTTGTCAATATTTCAGCTCTCTTTAACTTCCCTGCTGCCGCTCTGTATACGTAATTCCAAGGTTGTGTCTTGTTGGTAAGATTGCAGTACTCTCTCCAGGATTCTATTTTCGATTTAACTAATAAATCAGTATAAAACTTCTTACTTTTGTAATACTCTAATTTCCTTTCCTCTCTTAACTGTTGATTTGTATATGTTCGCTGATATCTCCTTCTCTTAGCATTTGTTTCTTTTCTCAATTTCGTTAACTCACTATTCCACCATGGAATGGATCTTCTATCAACAGCTTTCTTACCTCCATATTTTGAAAAAGAGCCATCACAAATTGTAATCAAAACATTTTGAAAATCAGACACAAATACATCTAAATCACCACAGCTGATCACTTGTTCTGTCAATAATAAATCAAGGTTCAGAGGAAGTTCAAAAGTACATTGTGAACGATCCTCAAGTAATTTAGAAAAAATTTTATATACGTTATTATTGAAAATATTCCATTTAACATTCCTAGTGTCGTATTTAAATGTACTGTTGTTATTATTTGAAATATCTTTTTGAGATTCAACTATATTAAATAGTATATAATTATGATCAGAAAGACTGACCTGCGAACTGACGCACCAATCAGTAATGTGAGGTGTCATAGAATATGTGGCAACAGTTAAATCTATTTTACTTTCAGCTCTACTCGTTTGAAATGTCGGTATGGTTGTATTTTCATTCATAACAAGTAATTTTTTTGACGAAAAATAATAGTCTAAATCATTTCCTCTAGTATTAGTTATAACATCGTACCAGGCCTTAGATCTTGAGTTAGAATCCATACAGAGTAAACCTTTACTAATTCTATTATCTAATATATTGTCCAAAATTTTAAAATCGTCTTTTATATTACGGGTACGATCTAAGTACATACTAACTCCTGTAAAATGCAATTTATTATAAATTATTTCAATCGTTATTACATCTTCATTGGATAAATTTGAAATTAGAATTGCGTCAATATTTTTATTATTTATTATTATTGCCGCCCTTTTCCTATTTTCACCGTACTGATAAATTCTTAAACTATTTGGGAATCCGATAATCTTGTTATTACAGCAAACTGGTTCTTGAATGAATATTAAATCTATTTTATTTCTATTAATGAATTCAATTACATTTGCAGTAGCTTTATTTGACCTTTGCAAATTTATTTGTAAACACTTCAACATAACTCTGATTGTGTTTGAGTCCATATTACTTGTCATTATTGAATGTTATTACTTCAATCAACATTATATTCAATATTTTTACAGCGAGCTTTAATTCTATCTAGAAAACTAGGGCAAAGCTTACTCATTGAACAATGATTTGTGTTATAATTTAGTGCATTTCTGTTAGTGTATTTATTGTGATTAACGCAGTTAGTACAAGTAAAGTTTTCCTGTTTAACCTGACAGTCTCTGTGAGAGTGGTTTTCTGAACAATTGGAGCACGTCAATTCATTTTTACAATCTCGCGAGTGATGTCCATAACGACAACAATTAAAACATCGTAATACGGATACATGGTCCCGAGCCCTACATAAGCTCCACATTAATTTTACACCAGAATCAAGAATCTTCTTCCTTAAGGTAGGACTTACTTCTATAACCATATGTCTTTTATGTATTCTCTTTAATTCGAGTAAGTGCACCACAGACACATCAGCATTTTCTCCAAAAACATCAGAATTTTGTTGCTGAATAAGTGTAAGAGCATTATCTTTGTTTACCTCTTCTGGAATATTATACAGAATCAATCTAGGTTTTAGTTTTTTAGATATCTGTGCGTTTGCCACATCTCCTAACTTATTATTAATTTCCGCACAAATCTTAATAATATCTTCTTTATTATGAGACTCTATCAATACTCTACCATTTGAAATAGATTTGAAATTTTTAATACCAACCTTTAAAGAGCTCGGATTAACTTTACTCTTTATTAAAGCTTTCATATTTTCTGATGTTGTTTCTTTTGATTGTGACTTAATTACCATCTTAAAACTAGGTTTAGTATTAATGTCCTCTAGTAATTTACCTGATATTGGTTTTGACGCGGCCATTGCATACGTCATCACCTCTGCTCCATTCTTTGGCTCTTCTCGTAAAATCGTCACGCTCTTTTCTTTTTGCTCTTTTAGCTCCTCTATTTCCTTATGCAACTTAGAAAACACCTTATTTAACTCACTTATAGCTTGAAGTATATCATGTTTAAGGTCGTTTCGTAAATTACCACTAACTTTCGTAACATTTTTCAATAATTTAATCGCGCCTTGAAAAGACACCTCTTCTGCTTCCGCCATGTTAGGTTAGGTTAGGTTAGGTTAGGTTAGGTTAGGTTAGGTTAGGTTAGGTTAGGTTAGGTTAGGTTAGGTTAGGTTAGGTTAGGTTAGGTTAGGTTAGGTTAGGTTAGGTTAGGTTAGGTTAGGTTAGGTTAGGTTAGGTTAGGTTAGGTTAGGTTAGGTTAGGTTAGGTTAGGTTAGGTTAGGTTAGGTTAGGTTAGGTTAGGTTAGGTTAGGTTAGGTTAGGTTAGGTTAGGTTAGGTTAGGTTAGGTTAGGTTAGGTTAGGTTAGGTTAGGTTAGGTTAGGTTAGGTTAGGTTAGGTTAGGTTAGGTTAGGTTAGGTTAGGTTAGGTTAGGTTAGGTTAGGTTAGGTTAGGTTAGGTTAGGTTAGGTTAGGTTAGGTTAGGTTAGGTTAGGTTAGGTTAGGTTAGGTTAGGTTAGGTTAGGTTAGGTTAGGTTAGGTTAGGTTAGGTTAGGTTAGGTTAGGTTAGGTTAGGTTAGGTTAGGTTAGGTTAGGTTAGGTTAGGTTAGGTTAGGTTAGGTTAGGTTAGGTTAGGTTAGGTTAGGTTAGGTTAGGTTAGGTTAGGTTAGGTTAGGTTAGGTTAGGTTAGGTTAGGTTAGGTTAGGTTAGGTTAGGTTAGGTTAGGTTAGGTTAGGTTAGGTTAGGTTAGGTTAGGTTAGGTTAGGTTAGGTTAGGTTAGGTTAGGTTAGGTTAGGTTAGGTTAGGTTAGGTTAGGTTAGGTTAGGTTAGGTTAGGTTAGGTTAGGTTAGGTTAGGTTAGGTTAGGTTAGGTTAGGTTAGGTTAGGTTAGGTTAGGTTAGGTTAGGTTAGGTTAGGTTAGGTTAGGTTAGGTTAGGTTAGGTTAGGTTAGGTTAGGTTAGGTTAGGTTAGGTTAAAACGAGATATTTAGAGTTAAAGTTTGTTTCTGTTCTATAAAGAGAATATTTCTGTACCTCGGAAGGAAAAGGCACCATGTCACAAAAAGTAAATTTTACAGGGGAGCCAAATAAAGATATTTTTCCAAATTCATTTTTTGTTCCACTTTTCCGGTTGTACTCTTTCCTGTACTTCTCACCATAATTATTACAGTTGGTATGGCCACTTAACCTCCCATATTTTAAAATATTTTATTTTGATCTCCATTGTGAAAAAAATTTATGCCCATGTAGTGCCTTTTACCCTTAAGTAATGAAGTATCATAGCGCTTTTTAAAAATACATAAATCGCTTAATAGTAAACATAGGACATTGTGCTTTACACCTCTAGAAAGAGCAACAAAAAATCTGTAAAATGATGCCAAAATCTGAAAATCGAAAAAAATGGACATGGTGCCTTTTCCTTTCGAGGTACAGATTTTAACTTCAAATTTCTCGAAAACTACACAAAAGATATTGTTTATATTTTACCTGTACATGAAGACTACTATTGTCTATAATTGTGTCAAATTTAGTAAAAATCTTTTGAGCAGAAAAGGAGATATATAGAGTTAAACTTGGTTTCTGTTCTATAAAGAGTAAACTTTAACTTTAAATATCTCGAAAACTACTCGATAGATTTTGTTTATATTTTACCTGTACATGGAGACTACTATTGTCTATAATTGTGTATGATTTAGTAAAAATCTATCGAGCAGAAAGCGAGATTTTAGAGTTAAATTTTGTTTCTGTTCTATAAAGTGAAAAAACTTTTACTTCAAATATCTCGAAAACTACTCGATAGATTTTGTTTATATTTTAGCATTTTATGGAGACTACTATTGTCTATATTTCCGTAGAATTTAGTAAAAATCTATTGAGCAGAAAACGAGATATTTAGAGTTAATGTTTGTTTCTGTTATTTAAAGAGATAACTTTAACTTCAAATATCTTGAAAACTACTTGGCATGTTAGGTTAGGTTAAAACGAGATATTTAGAGTTAAAGTTTGTTTCTGTTCTATAAAGAGAATATTTTAACTTCAAATATCTCGAAAACTACTCAAAAGATTTTGTTTATATTTTACCTGTACATGGAGACTACTATTGTCTATAATTGGGGAAAATTTAGTAAAAATCTATGGAGCAGGATACGATATATTTAGAGTTAAATTTTGTTTCTCTTCTATAAAGAGAAAACTTTAACTTCAAATATCTCGAAAACTACTCGATAGATTTTGTTTATATTTTACCCGTACTTGGAGACTATTTTTTTCTATAATTTTGTAGTATTAAACTACCTTTCGCAGTATTCTCTTCCCAGTTATTCCTTTTACTCAAGAGTTACCTTATTCATTGTTTAACTACTTTTATAGTTGGCAAATCAAGAAAAGCTGAAAAGGATTAATTGAATTTACTAAAGATCTTTATGTAGGACAAGCCTTCAACTTTTAAGGCTTTACATGTCCACACTCGATCATAATCTATTTGCCCGCACCCGACCATAATCCATTTCTATTTTCTAACTGAGTCCCTCTCTTTTTCCACTTCTTCTGGGAACTCCCTTCTGGATTTTACTAATCTACTTTGACCAACTTTTATTCCTCTTATTCCTATGGAGATTTGACCGTATAATACCAACAGTGACACTAACAGTGACGTAACATGGAAAGTGATGGCGAACTTTTTTCGAAGAGGATTCATTTTTTTTAGCACTAGCTCGCCAGTGGCGTCACTTTGGTAGAGAGACAGGTCTATGGTTAAAAACTACTTTTTTGTTCTCATTTTTAAAATCTTCTAAAACGTTTACCTTTTCCTTTTTTTGTTTTATAACTTTTACTTTTGCAAGTGAAGAGGAAAAATTAAAGGTGGACGGCGAAAAATTGTTATCAATGCGGTGATACTATGAATTACCGTGACACCACGCCCAGTCGGCACTTTTCCACGTTCTAGGGAATGCAATGATTATGTAGGCGCGTCTAGTTTATGATATAACTGTCACAGGCGCAGCGTTACTGTAGAGAACCAGCTAGCCTATGTCCAATGGTAAATATTCTTTTATAAATTCTACTAGAAAAACAAGCGTGGTCAAGGTGAAGGTCAGGGTCTGACCCGCGGGTCATAAGTTCACCATCAAAGGAATAGAATAATCATAGGTTTAAATACCGTAATAGATATTTTCCTTTAGTAATTTTGAAGTAAACTCAAGACGAGTTGATAAAGTTTTTTGACAAAACAATATGAAACATACATATATTTAAGGAAATTAGTAAAATTTAACTACAATTATATAACAAAAGCAGCTTTATTTTCAATAAATAATCTTACAAATCATAAATTTTATAAGAAAAAAGTAAAAAATTGAAATAATTATCACAGATTCTTGTAGAAGATATAATGTAATATCAACTTCTTATCCCACTCATTTACTTCTTTGTTTGGTGACAAGAAAAACACTTAACTTTCCCAGCAATTAACAAATAATACACAAAATTTCAAACAAAACAGCCAGCAATGTTTTGTAGTTTTGCTTTTGCACGCCATCAGTCATTGGTTTACGTCTACGTTTAGTGGTTTTCTGTAGTTTTGTAACCTGTCTAGAAAGAACCTCTTTACTTAATGATTTTCTTATTCTTTTTTTTTCCTTACCATTTAACATAAATCACCAACTTTTATCTACAAATGTTTAAAAGTACTAGCTGCATTCGCTCAAATGGTCTCAAGATATCTTAACAAATCATTAATAAGTTGGAAAATACATATAAGGGATTAAATAAACAGCGGCTAAACAGGAAAGTTGTTCGATTTCTTCAAAAACAAAACTTCCGATTAATGATTTCCTTTTTTTTAAATACCTTTCAAAATAGATCTTCAGTTTCAATTTTGTTTTCTATTAAACGAAAATATGTAATATACATTTTCTAAAGTTTGTGAATGTATAAAAAAATCATTTTAGGAATTCTTAATTAAAATATTTACAAACCAAATGGAAATAATTCCTTCATAGGAAAATTTTCAAAAAACTTATTTGATAACGTTTTCATTATTTCAGCGAATGCTTCTTCTGGCAGATGTCTAAAGGTTTCAAAAGCTTGTTTCCAATTGGCGTTCATGAATTTATTTGTGGCGTCTCCTGGTTAAAAAAAAAAAAAAAATTAACATGAATAAAACTTTTATTATAAATTATGCTATTATTTATTATCTTGAAATGTGTTTCCAAACTCGTTCTTTCTCCTTAGCTCCCAACAAATATGCTTCATTGTTAAAACAGAATCTGTTTAAAATAAAGCAAGATCTGCTTCTTTCTATGCCATAAAAGTGGCGATTTGTACCAAACTATTTAAAGCATTCTAAAGAAAATAAATAACATATTCCTCTGCATAATTATAACACTTCAATTAAAAGGAAAATGAACATTTCAATAAAATAAATTAGAAAAAAAGAAAATGACTACACATTGTCTACAGTTGCAAAATAAATAAATAAATGATAAAATTAGAATTAAACAATTTATCGCTTTCCCCAAGAAGGAAAAGTGGGAATTGTTCAGATTTTAGATTATCCTAACATTATTCTTTCCATAAATAACATCATATGTATGTTTATAATAAAGCAAAACAAAAAATAAAAATTGCAAGATGGGTTTAGGTTAGGTTTAAGAAGTTTTTTTTTTCTGTTTTCTTAAATACATAAATCATGTGGTAATTTCGAGTTTTGCAAATCACCTGTTCTTAAACAGATATACGTATTATGTGTAAAATACTTTACCTAAAGTTTTGTCTCCATTAAACAGATTTGTAAAGTTCACTTTGGCATTTTTAGGACTTATATTCATCTTAACTAACTTAACTCTAACAAAGTCCTCACCATCCTTTTGATATTTCTCTAGAATTACGGTGAATTTTAGTGTTACATCAGCTGCAAAAGAAAACAAAAATAATCATTGGAACATCCGTACGATTTTCTTTTATGAAAATTATCCAGACAGTAACCTGATACTTTAGAACTGTCTACAACAATTTTTCCAGTAAAATTGTTCAAATAATAGAAGCTTTGTATATCAAAGACAGTAAACTATAGATTAAGTATAATGAATAGAAATGAAACAGAGCGAAGAATGGAATTTTCATTTTTAATCCCAATTAACCATTTGATGGAGCAGAGCTGGATTTTACGGACTGTATCGTCCCTTACTTCGTAAGTTCAAATAATAGTGGGAAAAGACGTTCTTCAGGCCTAGATTGGCTGATGAAGTCATTAAGTTTTGGTACTTAATGATTTAAAGTGCGTCAACATCTAAGGTTATTGGCGCCCAAAGCTTTTTTCAGTGCACTGCCGGCCTCCGGACAGTGTTCTCTCGTTACAGACAACACTGTCCATCACCCGGACAGTGAGCTGTAAGAAGCTTCTAGGAAGAGAAAATCTAATGGTCAGCAGCTAGATTCGAACCCGGGACCTGACAAATAATATTATTACTATTTTTCCAGCAAAATCACATAATCAATTCACAAATTTTGTACGTTGTGCATCTTAATAAAACCTGTACTGCCGTCAATCTCCAATTTGAGACGAACCTAACATAGAACTTCACCAGAGTATAAATTTAAAAAAAGATGTATTCTTTGGACCATTTATCGAACCAGTTCAGTTCAAAATTGTTCAAAAATCTACCAGAAAATTATGTATGTGCCAACTTACTAAAATTATGAACAACCTTGCCATTTCCTTTGACTGGTATTACTAACACTTGGCCATCAATATCGTAGTTTCCTATGAAGTCTGCTTTCTTTGTAAACATGGTCGTATTGAATTTTAGATCTTTCATGTTTGTTCTGGAAAAGTTAGTAATAATGATGTTTAATTAGAAAAAGGGAGCAATGGGAACAGAAACTCCAGAAGCTCCAGAGAACAGCAATGTGAAGAAGAAAACTGTTTGCGGACATTTCCATTGAAAATAGTTATAAAAAGTAGAAGGAAATGGAAAAGAAAATGAAGTATTTATCTTGGTAATATCCTTATTTAGTTATTCATATTGTTTCAATTTAAATAACTGCATTACTTTCCGCTTGAAGGAAAGAATCTTTAATTCAATGCCAACGCGATTTGCCTTGAACGCGAGGTATGTTCCAGCCTTTGCTCTCTTTTTATATCACTATTATATATGATTAATATTGGACTAAATTACTTTGCATTCCTTTCGCTGGCACAATTCATTTCACAGCTTGAAAATACTTTTCGCATCTTTATATAAAAAATATTAAATTTAAATCAATCTTAAGTTTAAGAAAAAAGGCCATCAACTACGACAGCTTCATCCAGTGAACGTCCGAGAGAGAATAGGCTGTCTGCTTGCACTTGTAGTAGCACAATTGCATCCTACTGCTTTTAGGGGGCAGTTGTTGGTCTAGTGATCAAGGTCCCCAGATCGAATCCCGCGTATGACTACTTTTTATTTGTTAGAAAAAAATATTGTTTATAGTAAAGTATGAGCTTCTGCCACCCGTCCACGATACCTAATTGGTAAGTTAGACGTTAAGTCCCGCCTCACAAAAATAGGCGATTACTTTACTTTACTACTTTTAAGATCTGTTAACGTTTGTGCAAACAACGTTTGTTGATTGTTCGTAAACAATCAACGAAATATGAAGAATTTTGTCCATTTCAAGGAAGTATCCCATTATTAATTCATAGTTAATTCTTTTTGTTTTAGGTTCTATCTATTTCTAGGGTTTGCTGTTATTGGGTGGCTTGACAGAGTGCGGTTGAGTAGAATTAATGATTTATTAGCATTTATAAATTTGAATAAATCCCATTTTAAATGCTGCGCACAATATCTTAACCAATAAAAAAAAAAAGAAGAAGAAATGGCGACCGTTATGACTAATAGTGATATAAATGGAACTGAATTCATAAACCAAGAGCAAGAACAATGTACGTTCATCTTTCAAGCTGCTGTAGATTAAGGGAAAGGTAGGTAGTAGGGTCAAAGATGGTACCTATCTTAAAAAATGTCCTTTAAGTCGTTAATCTTTAAGGATCTAATATGTCCAAGTGAAACCTCAGTTGACAAATTGGTATCATCATCATCAGCAAACCATCAACAACGTTTAAGACAACTTAATACCCAACCCAAAATATTTCAAAGTTAAAAAGAAGTTTCGGAGCCAATGACTCCATTTCAGAACTTTGAGACACTGAGGAGAAACGGCCCTCCAAAGCACCCCCACAAAGCGGGCATTTCTCTTGTTTCTGTCTAGCCTCACATTCTCGTCCAATAATCAGTTTGGTGAAGAAACTTTAACTTGCAATCATCCAGCACCGCAGAAGGAACCACACTTTCAGCTTATACCCCTAATTTTTTTTACACAACTATTCTAAAGATTGTTTACCTGACTTCTTTCACTTCATAATCACTAATTCCGTACACTTTTAAATCTGTAAGTGTATATTTCATTTTGAAATTTCGTTGTCCTTCATGCATTTCCAAACGATCTATATGCAATGGTTCCATACTCGGTAAATCCAACTCTGGTGCACCTGCGTGTCACATTAGAAATGAATAAATGTACTTAATTTATTTTATTACTAAATAACCGGTCTTGAATGACCTCCAAAATAATAGGTTTAGAATAAAAATGATGATCCCTTCTCTGGGGGCTAATCATTTCTGGTTGGTCAGAAACTTGAAAACAAAAAAAGTCTATTTATTTTTTTTTAAATTTGTTATTTTTTATTTTTATTCAAATACATGTTCTCTCAGGGCTGCGGTTCTAAGAAAAGCTATATAATCCATTCGAGAAGATTTATGATAGTATAAAAGCAGGATAGATCCGCACAAGGTCCGCAGCACGATCTTATATTCCCCGATAAAACAACAATCAATCTTGTCAATATATCGCCACTCCATAAATATATTGCAATAAAAGAGAAACACGATTAGCCATATTGGTTTCCACTGTGACCGGTTGCGGTTTCAGGTTTCCCTCCATAAGATTATTATTAGTATAAAGCTGTCAGCTGGCCTTGTAGATCCATCACTTGCCCATTTGGTAATATAATAAGTGGAAACACTAGCCTACTTCAAGGAACAAACAAAACCCGTAGAGATCAATATCGCCTTTACTAGGATTAGATTCAGGCAGTGAGCCTAACATAGGGATCCTCACCATTTACAAGGCCCAGGGCTAACTAGCACTTTTTTTCGCGTATCATCTTATTGGGCTGCTTCGGCTAACAACCTATTGCCACACAATCAGACTCTGCATATAAATGGCCGCTTCTTCTTCCACCTAAATCGGGCAGGGAACCGCCATTATTCACCAGATATTTCACTAGAAATATTCGCTTTGAGATGCTCTGTGACCTCCAAAAAAACTGGTTTTTAGAAAATGATCTGTTTGTTGTACGAGGGTCGTTTGAAAAGTCCGTGCGAAAATGAAAACTACTTAATTTTGGGGTAAACCTTTTTTATTTTTCAACATAGTCTCCTTTTAGGCTTATACACTTCGTCCAACGCTGCTCTAGTTTGTTGATCCCTTCCGAATAATAGGATTTGTCCAAGTCTGAAAAATAGCCATTCGTTTCTGCAATCACCTCCTCGTTTGGATAAAATCTTTTTCCTGCCAGCCATTTCTTCATATTGGGGAACTAATAGTAGTCCGAGGGAGCCAAGTCTGGAGAATAGGGGGGATGTGAAACGAGTTGGAACCCTATTTCCATTAATTTTGCGACCACAACTGCTGAGGTGTGAGCTGGTGCGTTGTCGTGATGGAAAAGGACTTTTTTGTGGGCCAATCGTGGGCGTTTTTCTTGCAGCTCGGTTTTCAAACGGTCCAATAACGATGAATAATATGCACCTGTAATAGTTTTACCCTTTTCCAGATAGTCGATGAGGATTATTCCTTGCGAATCCCAAAAGACAGTCGCCATAATCTTTCCGGCCGAAGGAACGGTCTTCGCCTTTTTTGGCGCAGATTCCCCCTTGGTAACCCATTGTTTAGATTGTTCTTTGGTCTCAGGAGTGTAGTGATGTATCCATGTTTCATCCACAGTGACGAAACGACGCTTAAAGTCCTGCGGATTCTTCTGGAACAGCTGCTAACCGTCCTTGCAACACTTCACACGATTTCGTTTTTGGTCAAGCGTGAGCAATCGCGGCACCCATCTTGCGGATAGCTTTGTCATGTCCAAATGTTGATGCAAAATATTATGTACCCGTTCATTCGAGATGCCCACAGCACTAGCAATCTCACGCACCTTCACTCTTCTGTCATCCATCACCATATCATGGATTTTATCAATGATTTCTGGAGTAGTAACCTCAACAGGGCGTCCAGAACGTTCAGCGTCACTTGTGCCCATATGGCCACTCCGAAAATTTTGAAACCACTTATAAACTGTTCTAATCGAAGGTGCAGAGTCACCATAATGTTTATCAAGCTTCTCTTTAGTCTCCTGAGGCGTTTTGCCTTTCATAAAGTAGTGTTTAATCAACACAAGAAATTCTTTTTCGTCTTTTGAAAATCACTCGACTTCCTCGATTCAAACGAATGCCAAACACAAAGAAATAGACCGATCTGGCTGAAACTTGGTGTGTGTTCTTCCAAGAGATGCTACTAACTAAACATAACTTCGATACGCGCCAGTAGTGCTATCTCTCTGACTTTGCACGGACTTTTCAAACGACCCTCGTATGTTTAAAGACTGCGACTACAAGTAAAGCTTTCCCTCGCCAATTTTCTAGACATTCAAGCAGGTTTTCCATTTAGTGCTTACATGTGTTAGTGTATGTTAGGAGTATTTGGAGCGGAATTGTGCTCTTAGTGATGTCCTGGGGGAAGCTGTGATCACATTATTACAGCAAACATGTACAAGTCACCTATTTCTTCTGAACAAGTTCTAAGTTTTGAATATAATTTAATCATATAAAATGCGGTTCAGTATACAAACCAAATGTTTGGACAGGGATCCTATGGGGCCAAGGGACTCTGCCAGAAGGCGCCTTCAGAATGACTGAATTTTGGAAAAGAAAAGTACAGCTAACTGCCCTTAAATCAACATAGAACAAGCACTTACCTTTTTTAAACAGAGGTTTTAATTGCTCCAAACTATTTTTTATACATCCGTCTAGTACTTGTGGTGTCGAATCTTCGCAGATATTGAGATAATCTTTTGCTGTAACAGTTATACCAACATAAATTGAGCTGAATGTCGGGTAAATCGTAAAAATGTTGTGCGAAACTATTCTAATGCTCTTACAATTCTAAAATTACACATAGATTGCATAACATAATACAAAGCATTGCAAGTTAGCTGATCGGATGTTTGATCGGTTTTCATTCACCGAATGGCCGGATTTATGTTACTTATATTGCAGGAAAACTGTTTTCCCTCAGTCAGCAAGTGTTATGTAAAACAGAAACACAATTGAAGCCGAATTCTCTACACGAAACTGGCTAATATATCTTTGATGAAAGTTAAAAGTATGAAACTGGTCAGGGACACAATAAACATGCGCGCTATGACGGATAAAATCAGCAATATTATCCAGCACTGCCAACTTAACCACATTTTCAACAATTTATTTGTACTTCTATTTTAATTGAAGATATTATTTCTAATGGGTACCATTTGGGACGATCCCATTGCTTGTTTGCTTTAAAATTTTGAATCAACTGAAAGCCAATGATTGATCAAAAGGTTAAGGTCTCCAAGAACAGGAGAAGGTGCCAGAACATTTGAAAAATTGTATATTAATTGTTAAAAATAAATATTCAACATCCTTCAGATGCACTTCTGGTCCAAAATTGAATGCAGTCCACAGTTATGTTCTTTTTCTTAAATATAACTTTGACAGCCACTAACGAGACGGACTTGCGTTTATTATTTTGTAAAGCAATAATTAATAAAGATATATTGAGCTTAGCTTATCAGGCGTGGATATTGCGGAAGTCCTCGATGAGTACGGCAGATCAATCATCATACTGAACAAATGACCTACAAATAAGTAGATGTAACATAGGTTCAAGTTATCATTCAAATCCGACAAATGGAGACACTGTGGTCAGTTATGCATTTGAAAGGACATGTAACGGTGAGCAAATCTCTAAATTGCTACAAGTGGATAGTATATGACTTTAACCTTAGGCTCAAATCTACTAAATAATCTTCTACTAAATCTACAAAAGTGGACAAAGTGATAAGACCTGGTTTCCGTTGGGCCGCAGAAGTCCAACTGGCTAGCAACACCAACAATGCAAATGTTAGCACCATCATGATCAGTAGAATTTTACAAACGGTCTAACTATGCGAGCAGTGCTACCATCATATTTATTATGAAACTAGATGTAATTCAAGGTAAACCTCTGTTTATATTTTATTTCCGAACGATTCCCCTTCGTAATTAGTTTTTTAAATTAAAAAATATAATCTATGATTTTATTTATTGTTCAGGGTTCATCTTATAGTTAATCTACATACAAAGTTCTTATTAACCAAGGATTCAGACACAATCAGCTGTAATTGGTTTCCTGTGATTATTAAGAATAATTCACTTCAAAGTAAAGTGCAACACTTAATGTTTGCATTTATTTTTTTGTATTATATTTTTTATTTAAAGGAATCAT
Source organism: Rhodnius prolixus (assembly GCF_049639745.1). NCBI lineage: Eukaryota > Metazoa > Arthropoda > Insecta > Hemiptera > Reduviidae > Rhodnius > Rhodnius prolixus. Next base: position 802,396 of record NW_027411627.1, on the reverse strand, counting down.
TATTTTAATATAACTTTTATAATAAATTCCTTTTTTCTCCTCTTTAATTAACGAGCAAATAAATTCAATTTAATGATTGTATATTCCTGATAAGAAGGAAAAAAAAATTATGATTTGCAGAAATTTAAATACTGAGTATTCTTTTATGAAAATTTTTATGTCTGTGTGGGTATACACTGTAACTAAAAATGAAAAATCACCATTTACAATCTAAAATTTCGTTTAGATGCAGCGACCGGATGCCATAATCAAGTTTTGGTAAAAATCGGATGGAATTAGTACCAATTTACACAGAGTTTAAACTTCCTTTTTATTTGTGATTTTCTAGAAAATTGTTCCGTCGATTTTCATCAATTTTGAAAACAAGTTTTGCAACTTATGTTTTCAAATAAATTTTTTTCAGAAAAATTGAGCTAAAGGATATTTCTAGGGGACTAAGTGATAAGACTCATTATTACGTACCATTATTATAATATAAAATACTTTTTACATGTTCAATTAAAACTGTCCAACTGGAAACTTTTTTTTTTTAGAGAGAGAAATTGATTTTCTTGAACAAACTTTGCAGACCAATTGCTTGCAGATAGATGTATAACCTAAAATTTAAAACCCTTTTTTAAAAAAGAAAATTACTTCCAGGACAGGGAAGAATTAATTCTGAAAATTCCCACCATAATACTTGAAGAACACGAAGTAAACAAAAAATGTGGATGACGTGTTCGTTCGCGAAAGGTTATAAAAACTAAACCTTGAAAATTCTAAGACAAAAATTGTTTAGACTCGCATGTTTATACTACACTCATTTGTGGTAAACCAGTTTGTAGAAATACTCAAATAATTTTGTCCTTAAATTAAAAAAATACATGCTGTGTCATCAATTACTCCAATAAAAATAATTATATGTTATATCGTTGATTCTTCTTCTTCTTTTAATAGATTACAGCGTGTAATTATATCTTCTATATGAAGAATACATCGTTTGGCGGTGAGGGGAGGGAAACATCGTTTTGGGCCGTAAATGCGTTCCTTTTTTCATTTTAAACTTTCTTTCAGGTACTATACATACACGTGAAATCACGTTCCTAAAGAGTATCTATAACCCTAAAATTTAGCAACATTATCATTTTAAACTTTACAGTAACAACTTATAATAATAATAATAATTCTGTGAAGGTCTTCTAGTGAGGGTTCGGTAAGCCATTGAACCCGGACACCTTCTTTCATACATTCATTGCAATACATCTCTGCTTCTGAGATAATAAGAAAAGGATAATCCATCCCAGAATTGTAATTTTTTTTTCAAACATCCAGTTGTACGAAGTTAGCTTAAACCAGTAGTAAAACGGTAGTCTGATTTAACTACGTACCAGTATTTCGTCATCTAATGATTATTAATGGAGACTTCACTTTACTAAACGCAGTCAGCAACCGGACAGTATCAGTATCAATATCACAACGAAGTTCTTGCAAACAGGGAGGAAGGGCAAACATCTTAGAAACAGTAGAAATATTCTAAGAAACATCTTAGAAAACACAAAGCCATTAAAAAAAAAAAAAACATGAGCGACTCAAATTAAGTACAACCATTTAGGTGGTTGGATTTTTTCCTCTAATGGATTTATGTTTACTGAATGGACTTATCACTTATTAAATATTTACGCTAAATTCCAAATTTTTGGAAAAAAAAATGGTTGACCAGAAATGAATTTTACTAAAGTAGTTAAATTCAATTAAAATCTATTTTTGGTTTTTAGTATTTTTCAAAAATTAACACAATTAAATAAAAGTAATCGAATTTTTAGTGGGAATTATAAGTTTCAAGAAGAACGTAATCTGCTGTAAGAGAGAGAATCGAGTGGGTGTTCTCATTTCTTTTTAACACTAAATGTCTTTAATACCTAAAACTAGAACATTTAATGTTAACACACCTTGACTCAAATCGTTAGCACCTTGAGCCAGTTCCAGTATATGTACAGTCTTATGGAACACAGGTATAGTGCACAGTTCCTGAGCTAGTATAGTGTACCACTTTTCTGAGAAAAGTTTTTCTAAATTAAAAAAAAAAAAAACTGAAGTTCGAGTACCATTACGACTTTCTTTTAAAATAATTATCAGTGGGAAAGGTATTACAATTACTAGAGGAGTCTTACTATTAAATTTCCTAGAATAACCTTCCACGACTCTAGGAGATCCTGTTATACTCAATAAACCATATCATGTAAACATTACAAATGGCGGCCTCGAAAATAAGTCAGAAGCTTAAAGAGGTTATTTTTTAATTTTAACCCCGTTTTTATGCAGTTATACGTAGGTAATAAACTTTATAATTGTCGGTAAAGTTGACTTATATTAAAAATATATATAATTCAATTTTTTATATTACATTTTAGTGGAGCATTTATAAAATTTACGTTTAAATAAAATTAAAATCTCTTTAGTGGCAACAATTGGATATTTTTTATTGCAACGTAATAATGCTTAAGAAAGTTCTACATCTAATTTCGATGAAGAGTGGGATGCAATTTTTCAGAATCGCAATCGTGAAAAGCGAAAACTAAGGCCACGTATTAACTATGAAAGTGTAATTGATCGTTATACAGATGAAGAATTCAAAAGCCATTTCAGGTAAATGATTTTGTGTTACTTCACTGATTAGTATGTAAAGGGATAAGAATTTTTTTTTTTTTTTTTTATAGACTTTCGAAAAACAAGTTTGATTATTTACATGAGCTAGTATAAGAAGATTTAGTTCGACGAGTTCCTGGATGCCCTAAATTTCTTCTCATCAACAATTAATGATAGCCCTATGGAAAAAGGCTACAACAGATTCTTATAGGTTATAATTTAATAAAAAAGAACTTTTGTGTGATGTACATGTAATGATTCAGAAGTATGTACCTAATATATGCAATTTTTTTATTTTAATTTTTGTTGTAGATCAGTTGGTGACAGATTTAACGTAGGACGAGCAACTGCTGTGAGAGCTGTACGTCGAGTTTGCCATGCTTTATTTATAAGAGCCTCAAATTTTATACAATGGCCCACTGAAGATTAATTGTTCGGTCGTGATCGGAGACGTTCGGCCAGTTCGGCTGGCTGACTTCGCGCTGGTCAGCCCATCGCCCGCGCGCGTACTGACGTATGCATCCGCTTGTTGGACTTCCACCTTTTCGTGTATATCTAAAACCTTATTCTTATTCTCTGAAGCTTTGTATATATTTTAAAATATTTCTACGTTATTCTGTGCCATTCTCACGTTACCCAACTACCCCCTCTACCTTCTCTTAGACCATACGGTCACCTCCTTATCTATTGATAGAGTCCGCTACTGACCAGCGTCCTGTACGGTGCTTGGTCTACTGTATGTGCTGTTGAGCCTGAGGGTTTTACTGTGCTTCTTACCGCCTCTCTACGCTGCTACGCTTCGCTTCCGCCAAACCTTGGTGGTATACACGTACCCATCACTCGATTGACATCACCCCAATTATTCTACGCTTAGCGGGCCACTCCGTGGACCCGCTTCCGGTGCAAGGTTCGTTCTCTCCTTACGCCTTTCCTGGGATTTCCCTCTTCCTCCACGCTACGCTTAACCCACAGACACGCATGTACAGTTACCATTTCCGCTTTCCCTAGAGATGCTTATACCTCTACCATATCCGCTTTCTTAGCATTCGCCCATATACCTCTAGCACTGCGCTTTAAGAGGAAGTGTTGCTCATTCCTATCTCGGCGCTTCTTTGTATATATATATATTTTCATTTATTTAATTGTGAACTATTTACGATTACTGTAACCCGCTTCGCCACTTCCGGTTTTATCTGCTGGCGCATAGCGCCCCGCCTAACGCTTCGCTTCGTGTTGTCAGCGCTGAGAATTATGCTCTTGAAGTGATGCGTGGATTTGAAAGATCAAGCGCCTTTCCTAAAAAAAATAGGAGCTATTGATGGGACTCAAATTCTTGCTCCAAATGCTCCAGAACAAAATCTAGCCGATTATATCAGTCGGAAAGGATATCATTCCATTCAGTTACAGGTATCCAATAATTGGTATTTTTAAGAATAGTTCTAGGCGATGCTGCATATGAAATACATCAGCATTTATTCACTCTTTTTTCGGGATAATGGACATTTAAGTGAAAAACAAAAAAGATATAATTATCGACATTCAGCTGCTCGAGTGACTGTTGAAAGATGTATTGGTTTGTTAAAAGGACGAATGAGGAGTTTATTGCATTGTAGATTTAATGGCAGAATACATTGTCGCATGCTGCATAATTCATGATATCTGTATTTTACGAGAAGATGAAATAATTGTTATCACTATACCAGAATGTGATCGAGAAAATAATGGTAACTATTCGCGTGATGTAAGGCGAAATGCAGGAATTCTCAAAAGAGACGTTATTATGAACTCCTTCACGTTATTATGAAACGACAAATTCAGTTAATGATGATCAGAATAGCTTCCTAGCTTCTCAAAACGTCGGAATCTGGCGACAATATGATTCTCGAAAATCTCACTGAAAACAATAATTTCACAAATATTTGTAAATCTCTAATTTTCCAGAAAATATTTTAATTCTTAATAATTTAGCACAAAGAAAATTGTATTATGAAAATCCTAAATATTCACATAAATTTGATTTTACATTAAACTTTATTATTATTAAAGTGTATTTTTTGGCTTCAATAAAAGTAACATTTAATTATTTAAAAACTTGTATTTATAAATACTTAAACATCTTGAGAGATTATTTATTATTATTATATATTATTGTTATACCATTATTATCATATATTATTATTATTTATATTGTTATTATTATATTATTTATCTGCTAATTTTTGTAAAATTGCTAGAAGCTTTTCATCCATCTCCAGTCGCTCCATGTCTTTTCATTTTTTGCTTTTCATGTTCTTCTTGCTGTTTTATTCTTTTATCCAGTAAAGATATAAGTGTTGTTTTACTACATTCTGGAATGAAAATTAATTTTTCATTATTTTAGTTACAAATAAAACTATCTCACTTAATCAATTCATTTGAAGAGCATCCGCAATCAGATTCCCCTACACTATCGTTCTTGTCTGTATCTTTAGATGAAAGACCAGAGGAAGATGCCACTGCACCAAGCCTTTTTGGCAAAAATTTCCTCCATTATCTAGAGAAAAAAAACTATATAATGCTTTGATACTATTATACAAAATATAGCTTATTAAGTAGAATATTCAAAAATTTAAACAAACGTCGAGAAATTGCCAGTTCCTTTTGTCGTTGCCCGTTTTGTTATTATGATCCTTGACTGATTTATAAGTTTGTTTTAAGCTGCGAAGTATCGCTGAGCATTGCGGCCCAGTTCCTTTTAGTGTTAGATGCTTCGCTATTGCTTCCCACACTTTTTGTTGAGGCATTTTCCCACTTCTAAGGGTTTCTTCCTTTGCCCTATAACTTTCTAATAAGAGCAACAAGGTGTACTCCATCTGTATAAAGAAACTGAAATATACACGTATATAACTCACATCCTCGCACACTAAACATTAAAAGAAGGATGATTATGAAATTAATTATTTTTAATATACCTTCATCGTCTTCAATTTCACGGTTCACATCACCTGTGTCTTCATCAACAGTTCCTTCAGTCGTAAAATTCTCATTACGATCTTCATCTTGTACACCACATACCTCACAATCACCACTACTAGCAGTTGACGGTTGTGATATTTTTTCTATTGCTCTGTTAAATAATTCTGTAGCAAAAGTTATGTCTACAAACAAAACAAATTTTCCATTAAAAAAAAAAAATTAATGGTAATGAATACTGGTTATTAATCAAGTTAGGTTGGCCTATGTTATGTTATCTATTGACAACTGTTAAGATATATACTAAAAATTAGTTAGTAAATTTGATACAGTTTCCGTCCTTTAGGACATCAATGTCCTCATCTTGGGATTCTGTTATTACGTTGAATAATACCTTGGTCCAGTCAACAATCCTTTATTCTGTACAAGTATGGGGTATACGGTATGCTAATGACTTGGAGCGAATTCATTTGCAGTTTTTTAAGATACAATTTTTATTTCTTTTTAATTTATTTACAAGTCTATTGTTAACAGGAAAGTTATTTTTATTTTTGATTATGAGAATTGTTTTTAGTTAATTTTAATTTTGTACTATAATTTGGAACGTTAATAATTATGTTTGCAAATGTAAATATGGGTCAATCTCACTGTCATATACATATTTCTATCAAAATAGTGTTAAATAAATAATAGTAAATTTGATACACCTATATTTACCTGTGATCACACGTTGAGCATCAGCGGAAGAAACATAGGTTTCTACTAAAATATCTCGCTCTGAATCAAATACAAGTTATTTACTTTCGGTGGGGCGTTGTGAGCGAAAAAAATGACGTTAGTGAAGTTTCGCCACGACCAATATGACCGCGGTCGTCATGTGGAACGGCTGAAGGTGTATTTTGAATCAAATCCGTGAGCGGAACCTAACCCAAAGATTCGTTCACTAAATCCATCACCGGCGTTTGGACTATTGAAATTATATATTCATTAAAATGTCGGACAGAATTGCAAGTTTTAATTGAAAAAATAGATTTAATCAGTTGAATACAAAAATTTTAATTCATGTCCATAATAAAAGAGAAACCAATTCTTTTTACCGGTTCCCTCGTCAGTAAAAGTTATTATTTACAAATTGGTCTGCATCCTCTGTTGGCAAATATCAAGCTTGAACTTTTCAACACCAGGAACTTCAACACGGATACTTCAGGTGAGTACTCAAATATAGTTCGGCATGTCTACAGTAAGAGAAAACAATAAGACAAAATGGTTATTTTTAATTACAATAAGGCAAAGAAATGATGTCCACCAAATGTGTCTTTTTTTTCTCTTTGTCTCTAAGTTATCCTGTATAGATTTTCAAATTATATTTTGAAAATCCGTTCTAAGAATAAGAGGTAAAATTTGAGGACACAACTTTTAAGTTTTAACCTTTGACCTAAGTGCCTAGATGGTAAAGTAAGTAATCTGTACATGAATATTGGTTTGTCACTAAACAATATACGAAAATAATCAAATCAGCCTTAGGATTCTAGATCAGACCTCTAAGTTTGGCCTAGAGATAGCCAAACGTATCTAGTAGCGTGACTTCGATTTTGTACTATCTTATCATTTGTGCAACACAATCCTAGCTAGCCAACTAATATTGTCCCAGCATCACATACATATGTTACAAAAATTTAATCTTATTTACAATCAAATTTAGAATTTTTATTGTTGCCCAGTTACAGCTCAAAATTCTAGTTTAAATTGATTACCTAAGGCAAAAATTCTCATGAAATATGGATAGATACCTATTTCTCCCAAATTAAATTAATTTAAAAATGCCAAATTTACTAACCTAATGGGTTGAAAATTTATTAAATTATATAAATAAATTTATTAGGATGCAACACGTCAAGGCAAGTAAAAATATTAATTTAGAAATTTAATTGAACCCTTTTCATAGTTTTCGTCTAGAACTTGTATGTAGAAAATGATTGTTAGTTAGTTATTTTTGAGAATGAATTATTACTGCTTTGGCAATAATCCCTCAAGTAATAATCACCCAGAAGTAGGAGACCTTGCGCTAACAGGAGGCTGGAAAGTACCTTGCTGAAAGGAATTTGAATATATGTATACTTATAGTAATCTTATTTGAAACACTTACTCCATCTTGTCCAGCTATTTTCGCATTTTCTCAATCTCTCTAATCACCGTTCTTAGACTTAGGTCAATGCTTCTTCTGCCTTGGAAGTACTGTAACACATTGATAAAAATATATAAAGTTTTTATTACAAACAGTTTATACGTACATGGGTTAATCAAAATTAACGTGATTTCAAGCCAAATGGCGCTAATCTAATCACACTATAGTCTATTACCTACTCTTTTTGTATGTTTTTTTTATGTTGAACAGGTTACATATATAGGACTGAATAATTTATTCAGCAGAGTGACTACATTACTACTTAAACAGTCGCCTGTAGTGAAGAGACTCACATTCTGTGGTGAACAGAAATTCCATGAAAACGAAGAGATCAAGGATTTTACATCCGACTATCAGATAACTACCTTCAATGCTAAAGAACAAATATTTGAAGCATTAAAGGTAAACAACAAAGTAATTTATTTGACTTGTACGTAAAGCAGTTTTTTTTTTTATTATTATTAATCGAATTTGTGAGTTAGTATACAACATGTAGACTCTAGATAGTTTGAAAACAGAACCATGATAAGTGGAGTATCAGTAATCTACTTACATATGTATTTTTTAGTAGGTTATGTGTGTAAACTGGACGGACGGTAAAATAAAACCAATTTAAGTAATCATTAAATACATTTACATGGTGAAAATTAATATAAATCATCTAACTAAGTTGGTGAAAATTAATATAAATCATTTAACTAAGTTAGATCATAACGATTCTGCTCCTATAACCTGTACCTATGTAATTGTGGCATAACCTGCAGCTCTGCTATAAATTTGTAAGGACCACGGGGTATTAGATTGTTTAAGTGTTTCTACACATTTAATGTTATTTATTTGAAGAAAGTAGAGAAATAACAAGAAATACTGCATTAATTTTCTATTAATTCATCCAAAACATAAGCTTGCATTTACTATGTGTTTTGAATGGATACAACTTAAGAATATTACAGAAAATTGACATGAACTTTTCGAAATCGAAAACTATGGAGATTTAATGTAGCATATGTATATAGACTAAATGACCAATCAAATCATGAGTTTGTAGCAAGTAACCAACTTTATAGGATGGGGCAAAAGGTATGAACCGGTTTTAAAGGGATGTAAAACAAAAACAATTCAACTTACAGAAATTATGTTTGTATTGTTTAATTCAGTATAGAATCTAGTTTTTTACAATAAGTTTGAAAGATGATATCACGTAGATGCCGCGCGATGCACTCTTGAAGGCGAATTCTGAAGTTTTCAACCGCTCTTCTGCACATTTCAATGGGTATTGCCGTAACTTCCGCTCTGATTCTGTCCTTAAGTTCTTCCTGGGTATGTGGTCGATGTTTAAAAACGTTTTCCTTTATGTACCCCCCCCCCAAAAAAAAGAATCACAAATGCTCAAATCTGGTGAGCGCGCAGGCCACTCCATGTCACCCCTCAAAGAGACGAGGCGCTGGGGGAACACTTGCCTCAATCTCGCCATTGAAATCCAAGCAGTGTGTGATGTAGCTCCGTCCTGTTGGATCCAGATGTCTCCCAGATTAGTTGCCTCACACAATTCTTCCAGCTCAGGTTAAAAAAAAACTCTTCCAACATTGTCACATAGCGCTCAGCGGTGACAGTGACGGTTCGCCTATTATCCTCGAAAAAGTATGGACCAATAATCCCCAATTGGGATACTGCACACCATACAGTCACTTCCCAGGAAGAACTTAAGGACAGAATCAGAGAGGAAGTTACGGCAATACCCAAAGGAAATGTGCAGAAGAGCGGTTGAAAACTTCAGAATCCGCCTTCAAGAGTGCATCGCGGCTGACGGCCGCCACCTACGTGATATCATCTTTCAAACTTAATGTAAAAAACTAGATTCTGTACTGAATTAAACAATATAAACATAATTTCTGTAAGTTGAATTATTTTTGTTTTACATCCCTTTAAAACCGGTTCATACCTTTTGGCCACCCTGTATATATTCTGAAGCATTTCGTTAGGAAGAAGGGCCGAATCTTTAAAGAAATTAACGTCAACATCGGCTACAATATTCATTATTTTTTAGAAGCTTTATAAATAAAAATGGGAAATCGGCAAGGCCGCTTACCTTTCACGTATTAACGTACGACAGCGAATAGAAGGCTTCAAAATAAGCAGTCTATTGCTAGCAGCAATGTTGCTTTTTTGAAGGGTGGAGAGAAAGACACAACAAGAATTAGCGGTCTTCCTAGAAGCCAATTTCGAAAAGGAGCTGCTGAGAAGGCTAAGCTCATTAGGGTTTGGTCTTCGGCCATATAGCAAAGCTATGCTTCGAGAAGAAAATGCAGGGCCAAAGCTTTGTGACTTGAGACTAACTGGAAATCCTCTTGAAAATAGGATTTAAAAAAAAAACAAAAAACAATTGAATTAATTGGAATATTCTGAAAAGAGATTGGAATGAACGATCTGACTGACCAAGGTAACCTGGAAAGCACTCATAACGAAGAACAAATGGTGGTAAAAAGCAAATAGTGCACCGTTATTAGCTATCGCTGTCTATGAAACTATGATTTCAATTTTCATGAAATTCTATGAAATCAATATTTCGCATAATCGGGGAAGAAGTAGGTGTAAGTAAGGTTCCAACTGCCAATAATTTATTGAAGATAATTTTTTTCTATTTTTGTATTTTTTCAGGGAGCTGATATAGTTTTGATTGGAGATAAATTAATAAAACGGAATAATGGTTTAGATGATGAGATCGCTGCTCAAAAACTTTATGATTATGCAAAGGCTATTGCTCAAGCATCGCCAGATGTATGTGTCGCATTGTACAGTTTGATGACTAAATCTACTTATTAAAAGCGGAAGAAAGTAAATTTTGCTCGATATTTTGTTGCAGGCATTCGTTGTGGTGGCCACAACGCCGATTAATGTATTTTTGCCATTTTTTGGCCAACTGGAATGTCTGAACGCTGGTAAACTGATTGGTGCGAGCACTCTGGACACGGTCAGGGCTAATGATCTGCTCGCAAAACAATTGCGGTTGGACCCCAGGTCCGTAGTATTGCCTGTGGTCGGAGGTTGTTCCCCACTGACACGAGTACCACTTTTCTCGCATGCTTATCCGGCTACTTCTGTATCTAATATGTCAGCGGTAAGCACATTTGTTGTAATTTCCGTTTTCTACTTTCTAGTATTACTACTCTATGGAGTATTGAGATCGTCAAAAAATATGAACTCACAAATTACTTTCGTTGATTTGAAAGGCGATAGATTATCTCGTAAATGATTCAATCTTGCTGATGTCATTCCTGTAGGACCCTATAACCTATTGTAGCAATTTTGTTCCAGGAAAAGAAAACAGAAATCATTAAAAAGATCAGAAATAATGAGAAAAATGATGAGGATACTGCTATTGAAAAAGCCTACGCGACCGTACGACTTATACATTCTATTGCAGCAGCCTTGATAGGCCCATCACAGATACCAGAAATTGGTCTTGTCAAAAATTTTACTCCACTAAACGTAGAATATTTTTCTTTACCATTACTAATTGGTAAAAATGGTATTGAAAAAGTGTTCACATTAAAGAATATCACTAAACAAGAAAGGAAAATGGTGGAAAAGGCAATTGAAAATATGAACGTGGATTTGGATAAAGCGAAAGTCCTACTGGGCATGCACGATTTAGAAAATAAAAATGATGAATGTATCGATGATAAGTTAGATTATAAACAAGAGTATATATTTCTAGGTAATGTAAATTACAAAAGTGAGAATCACCAACAGCAGTGGAAAAAATCACCTGAGAAGGAGCTTAAATCAGGAAAACTGAAAGGTATGTTACCATTGCACTGTCCAGCGGAACCTTATCTTGAAACACCGTCAGCGTCTTTGAAAAAAGATTTTGCGAGGAGGAAATCCCTTGGTTGGAGATTGGTACCACCAATGGGCGTAAAGAAGAAAAATATAGGCGATTTTAATGACGACAGTGACTTCGCAAATCACCCAGGAGTTGATAATTTTCTAAGAAGGGATACTGAGCAAATGAATAATTTTGAAGAAATTGAACCGGCGTTAGCAAGCCAGAATAGCATCGTTGGTAAAACGAAACAGAACAAACAGCTTGACTGTGTACAAACTGACTTTACTTTAGATAATGAAGCTGATATCGAGATTATTAATTATGATCCACGAAAATCTATGGAATATTTCAAAACTTATAACAAAGTTCAGCAAAAGACGGCTAAAAAATCAACGGAGGGCAAAGATATAGATGAGAAACACGATTTAAAGCAGACAAAATTAGAAAATAAATTCACTGTGCTGGATGAGGGGAACATTTCTGAGGAAATTGTTGAAGAAAATGTCTATAAAGGACAGAGGAAAACTGTATCTGAACAAGAAATAACGCAATCAACGACGAAAGATGCTTTTGACAGCCTCGAGATACCATCACTGGGCACAGAATACAGAATACTAGTGGTGGATTCTAATGTAAACAAAGCAGAGGGAAGCTTTCCAAGAGAAGGTCCAAAAGAATACAACACCTTTCATAAAATACAAGAAGAAGACAAACGGGTGCCGCTCAAAGAACAAACAGAACTTCTGGACAATGGACCTTCATCTTTAGCTATAAAAATTAATGGCAACAAAAACACAATGATCAGTACAAAACAATCAGATCATGAGAAAGTTGCATTTACTCAATCTAATCTCCCATTAAAAGATACTTCTATCACTAATACATCGAGAAGAAGTGAAGAAGCGGGGCATTCAAACACAAGTAACCTGCCAGCGAGCAGAAAAGATAGTTTGCTTGCACTTCAAGAGTGCACGTTGACTTTACCGCAGAAAGATATCCCTAAAATTGCTAAATATGTCACGAACGTCGAATCAGACTTTGACGCGGAAAATACAAATGATACAGCAATAGCGCAGGAGACAAAAAATGATAAGCCTACTCTCTCAACAACATTGCGACAACCTGTGTGCAATACAATCGAACCTTCGCCAAATAGGGCTAAAATCAGGGAGTCGATAAGCACTCATGATTGTCCAGATAAAATCAAGAGTAAATTTTACGATACCAGAAACTTAAAAATGCATTCTTACTCCATATATGAACAACCGATCAATAGAATTAGAAAGCCATCGGATGTAAGTAGTGCCAATGAAAATTTAAACGAAAATCAGGCTATGAAACATGGAGAAGGTAACTCAATTTCCACTTTAAACAACATGGCAAAACAAAATTATAACCTTCACAAGGAAAATGATTTTTACATGCTGAAAAGTCCGAGTAAACGAGATGTCGAAGCAGAAAATTATAAAAATATAAGAAGAGCCAGTATTAAGGAATTAGACGGATTCCAGCTTCACACCATTGCACAAACTAGTAATTTTCAACCAAACGCTCATAATTCAAAGTTACCTCGCCAAAACTATGTACAAGCTACTGATTCTCAAAAATCTAAATCACTTTCCCAAAACAGGAAGCAATCAAATAATTTTCAAAAATTTAAACCTCTTCCCCAAAACAAACTGCAAATCATTGATCGTGAAAAATCTCAACTGACTTTTTCCAAGTCAAAAACTCTTTCCCAAACTAATCCGCAATCAGCTGATAAACAAAAATCTAAGCAAATTTCCTCTTTATCCAAATCACCTACCAGAATCAATACACAACTGACTGACTCCAAAAAATCTAAACCAATTTTACTAAAATCTAAACAAAATTCAGATGCTCAAAAATGTAAACCAGAGATAAAATCACTAGCCGAAAGCAAAGAACAGTCAACTGACTCTCAGAAATCGAATCTACTTTTCCAAAGTCATGTACAACCTTCAGATACACAAACAGATACATCAGAATCCCAGGCTACAAATACACTTTCAAAAAGCGTTCCACTATCAACTGATTCCCAGAAACTGAAACCAAAATTAATATCTGAAAACAGTGCACAATCAATTCATTCTGAGAAATCAAAATCAATTTTACAAAGCTCTGAACAACAAATAAATGCTCAACATGTAGATGTTGACAAGATTTCCCAAACCCCTGCACAGTCGAGTGATTTACAGATAAGTAAACCACTTTCTGATGACAGCAGACAATATCCAAATGTACAAAAATCTTCACCACCTCACCAAAACTTTAAACAACTTTCCCAGAGCACCGTGCAGCGCACAGATGCTAAAAAATCTACATCCGATTTCCAAAAAGTAAAGTCATTTACCGAAAGAAAGACACAATCGCTTGATACGCTAAAAACTAAAACAGTTTTGCAAAATTTAAAATCACCTCAAAAAAATGCAAAATTAACTGATTCTCAAAATACAAAACTAGTTTATCAAAACATTGCAACGTCCAAAGCTGAAGATTCTCAAACAAATATTAAACCCACCAGTTTTAAACAAAGAAAATCAGCAAATGCCTTAAACAATTTTCAAAATTCTAATCCTTTATTTAAAAAAACAGTTTCTCAAACCGAGATTCAACCCAGTGATTCCCCAAAACCAAACAGAGAAATTATCGAAAACAATTTACCGGCCAATGATTTTAATAGTTCTAAGCTACCATCTGCAAACCAAGTACATGTTAATCACACTCATAAATACAGACCAGGCCAAAATAATCTGCAATGTCATGATGCAAAAGCAAATCCCCCAAACAACAATCTAAAAATTATCGATTCTCAACGAGACTTCCGACAAAGTAAGCCTAATACTCAGTACTTGAATTTGATTGCTGCAGACAAATTTGTTGCTTCATTGCGCAAGAAGAATATAAGAGAAATTAACGAAGGCCAGAAATCTAACAGTGAAAAGATGGAGTCAAATGAGAGTATTAAGACGGCTTGTTGTTTTAATGAACTCTACAAAGGCATTTCTAATTTAAATGGAAGTCAAACTTCATTAGAACACTCCAAGAAAAGCGACGTAGAGGTCCATCTTGCTGATAAAAGTGAGAAGAAAATCTTGGCAAAGAAAATAAACGATAATGGAAAACCAGAAAAAATTGCACCTGATGAAGAAAAGTCCAGCGAAAGTGAGAAACGAATTTTCAAATCTACTAATACTGAATCTGCAAACAACGCAGCTGAAACTTGCATTGTAGCAAGTAAATTTGATCCTGCAACTGTTAAAAGTATGCCGTCTGCAGTCCATAGCAATAGCACAGATTGTGCAGACAAAACAGAAACATCTTCTCGTAAAAATGAAAAACTGCAAGAAACCAAGCACGGCTACAAAATAGCCAGAACTAACAAGGAGGTCAAAATCAATTCCGCACGAACTAATATTAATACATGGACTCATCTAAAGGACAAAGAGATTAAGCCTACCAATTTACAATTATCTCATAAAATCAAATTAGAAGAGAAAAAATTGTTACTAACAAAAGGAAAAATGAATAAAGATAGACAACAAACGAAATTAACAGGTATTTTGCAATCCGAAAGTAAGTTCAAGCCAACTGCTGAAAGAACTGACAGCGTTGTGGTTCGAAAACCTACCAAAGAAGGCACGAGGAAATTAACTGACAAACAAACTTACGTAGAACAAAGTGCCAAGGCAGCAGACCAATTATTCAAAGCTGTAAACTTTGATCATGTTAAAGTAATTGGTAATAAACAGTCACAGAAATCAGTAATGCTAAATGAAGTTACAATGGATATGAAAAATTATGTTGCAATTAATAAAAAGGTAAACCTGCAGAAGACGGAAGGAAGATCTAATCAAGCTCGCATGGTGGAAAATCAGAAACAAAAAATAGGCGGACACATTGAAAAGGAAATACGGGCAAAAACTGAATTTCCCAGAAGAAAATTGACAATTAAACCAATCGTGGCGACTAAACCACAAACATCAAATAAAAAAGTTACCATTTCTTCAAGCGCTCTTAAAACACCATTAACTGGAAGCGGTGGTAAGATCAAAGATTATGGTATGAAATTAATAGATAAACATTTTAACGATACTCGTATGAAGAAAACTAAATTTTTAATTAACAATAAATTGGCTAATCAGACCGCTTTAACTGAATATGATAAATGGAACGTTGACCTCACAAATAATACACCAACGTATTCGATTAAACGTTCATTCAATAAATCAATAATGGAAGACAATAAAAACCGTAAGAACATTCAGATGAATAAACCGGCAACTAGACAGAAATATGCAAAAACTGTAGCAAAAGAGAAATCACCGAAATCTTCTTTAAAAAAAGATTCAAAATGCATACAAAATGAAAATAACCTTAATAAAAGTGATGCGAATAATGCTGAAAAGAAATACAAAGTTTGGATTCCGCCGGATGAGGTTAATTTAAATAATAAAGGAGGAGAACGTGACGACAACGAAAGTAAGAAAACTGGCGGTTGGGGAGGCAGACTGTTGCAGTTGTTTAAGAATGTTATCATTAGAGACGTAGAGGATCAAAAAACTCGGAACCAGATCACCACAGAGAGTATGAAACTTAAGAACAAATTACCACCCCTGAATGATGTGAGAACAAAAGTGTTTGTTGGCGGCAATCAACTGTCGCCAAATTGGAAATCAAATATGAACAACGATAGAAGCTTGTACAAGAATTTTAATGATAGAATTGTTGAAAAACTTAGCTTATCAAACAATTCATCGATGGCTGATTCAAAAAAAGGGTTTCAAAATGTGAACGACGTTGACAAGAAATCATTCTCACAGCACAAAATCTTAACTACGAAAACAAATCACACGATTAAAGACAAGAAAGAGGTGATGGCATATTTCGGGAAGAAGATTTCATACAAGCATAACCTGGACGCAGGCAGTTTAGACAACCTATCGAGTAAAATGATGAACTGTCGACCGTACAGAAAGCCAGTCAGATTAATGAGCCGCTTCAAACCATACTATGATTTTAGTAACAACGACAATTGCTAATTTTATGTGATTGTGTTCTTCATGCTCTTCTTTTGTTTACATGTCGTTCAAAAACCTTAATAAAAAGTATTATTTTTTGACTACTTTCCTACTAAATGTTTTGCTTATTTGATTTAAAATATCTGGTAAGTAACAGAACTTCCATGTAAGGTCTGCAAAGTTGACAGTTCCGTTTCTGTATGTTTTTTATTTGACAATTAAATATTTTTCCTTTTTCATTCATGGTATTTGAAATTTGAGTAAAATTTAAATTTCATTGAAAAACAGTACAAATAAATAAAAAACAGGACAGCGTCTTAAAAAACAGTACTGTCCTGCCAAAAACAGAACGAATGGTCACCGTATCCATAACATAACACAGGATACTACTATCTATTCAATTTAGGGTGTTGAGAAAAATTAGACGAAGATATACCTTCATTTTAATTATATTTTATCTTTGAAAAAGTGGGTGTTTTTCAACATTACGTTCAGTTTTTGTCGATGAACTGTCCTATAGGACATTTTTAATGGTTGAATTCTATTTATCAGAAATATGTGACAAGATAAACTAAGTATTATATTTACTCGTAACTTAAGAAACTTCTTTTTAAAAAAACAGCAAAATCTGGACAAAATAAAAATAATTCTAATTTATTTCCAACCGCTTGTTATTTTAAAAAAGCCCGTATTGTGCACAGTTTTAGGGGGAGCTAAACTTCCATTAAAAGCAAATATGAAAATTATGCCTCCTGGGATAGATCATTTTTAGTTTCCCCCTCCCAGACGATTCTTTCTTTAACAGCCACTGTTCAAGAGTTTTAGTCAGAGTTGGAGGATCATAACTCAAAAAACTGCATGACAATATTACTTCCTTTACACTTCAACAATAAAAGTAAAAATCAGGACTAAATCCTAAATCTCGTCAATAGTCAACTCACATGGTACGTAAAGGTTTAAACTTTCACTTTTGGCGGAAAATATTGATCACCATGGAAACTACCAGCTGGACGTAATACTTACTTTCGGTCAATATTCGTTTAAAGAAAAAACTATATCTGATGTAAATACATACATAAAAATTTAACAATGCATATATTTCGGGCGACAAATTTGTACTTAGTAGGAAGAAGTTTAAACCCTGAATACATGGTATGCTCTAGTTTTTATAAATTGGATGGAAATGTGTTTACAAAATTGCGTACTATGAGCAATTCGGAACAAAAATATTGCACAGAGAAATCCACATGTGCAGACAAGGAAATTGCCCAGAAGCCGCCCTTGCGACTATTTCATCGGACGTCTAGCCAATTCAATTCCGTCGATGAAGTATCGAAACAGGTATTGTCATTTTTTCAAACCATCAAAATGAAAGATATGGCGCAAGCGCCGGAACCAGTGTTCTGGTATTCAACGGCCGCACTTATACCATTCGTCGCACCGCCTATCAGTTTTCTAATATTTGGTTATTATCCATTTTTGGCCACTCTACAGCTAACGTATGCGGCCACTTTGAGCGCATTTGCGGGCGGCATGAAGTGGGGCTGGGCGCTGAATGATACTGAACACAAACCAACCTGGGAAAATTTAGGATGGTCCATTGTTCCACAGATGATGGGCTGGTTTGGACTGTTATTGCCTCAGCAGCTGGGCTTTCTTGTGGTGACTACTGCTATCGCCGTCTCTACTTTCATAGACTTAACATCTACATGTTACCCAAACTGGTTTAAAGCGATTCGTCTAGCACTAACTGTTCCTGCTCTTCTCTGCTTAATGATTACCTTCCTGATACGAGTATTCCATTGATTGTACGTTTCATGTTTTATGAATAATAAAAACGTTTTACACTGTTTGTTTGTTTTGATGCCAAATTTAATTGTAATTCTTCCTTTCAACTTGAAGATCAGGAAATTAAAAAATATACCTTAAGTTATTACTTTAATTATATACTAAGTTATTTACTTATAATGTCATCACCATTATTTTAAGAGGAAGGATGTTCAGTGCTCAGAAAAAACCTTCCAAAAAATCTTTGATGTTTATAGTTTCTCACACATTAGGAGGAGACAAAAATTTGTAACAGAATCTTTGATACGCTAAGTATAAGGAGCTAGTCATCTTGAACTGGCAATTGATAACAAAAAGAACAATTATAATGATATAGGGAAGGGATTAGGTTAGCGAATACATTCGTCAAAAAGAGGAAGATCTCAAGTTTCTGGAAGGTGTATCCCAAAACAGATAAGTGAAATATTAAATGTTTGTCAGTTAATGGAATCACTAATCTAATTCAAGTTATAATGAAAATAGTTTTTAACAATAACGACAATATTGAGTTTGGGTCATTAGCTATACCCAATTTATATAGCTAATGACAATTCGCTTTGAACACACAAAATTGCTTGGATTTTTTTTTTTTTTAGACATCGCTAAGTAAATCTAATTTTGCTGCAGTGCTGGGAAACATAACTCTCAACTTTCCTTAGTTAGAGAACTTAAAATATTTTTTATTCAAGTCCTATGACCAACAAAACCACAGTGGAACGTTACTAACTATATCAGTTTAATAATTCTAAGTAATTGAAAATTCCAGATCTTTATATATTCTAGGGAATAAACACTGCACAATAAATAATCTTTAATCATCTTTATTACGAAGATTTTCGTAAAAAAAAGAGTATAATAAATTTAGTCTTTCATTTTATAACATTCTTGAACAATGTGACAATAATGTTAACATTTCTGTTCAAAATAAATTTACTAATTTTATGATTCTCATCTTTTTAGCATTAAATACATTTAATAAGGTAGTAAAAAATATTTTTTGTTTAAAAAAAAAAAAATGGTAGCAGTCTTGAGTTGACAAATTGACTTGAAGTAGTTTTGGCCAGAAATTTAGTTAAACTATTGTTGATCAGACATAATCCAGCAAGCTGACAAACAGAAAATGCAATTAATGCACAATATTTGTTCATCAGACAATTAAGTGTTTAGTGGCCAAATGGTTTCTGATTGTGTGTGCATGTGATCTTAGTATGGTGCTGGTTTTATGAATTTAATTTCAATTTCTATGAACTCTGAAGCACCAAAACTATCCATCGCGCAATGCTTCTAAGTAATCACAAACCAGAGATTGTGATGAAGCAGCTATTTTTGGGGGAGGAAGTAAAAATAAAAGGACGGGCGGGCAGTAAATATTTTAAGTTTTGAATTATTGATTAACCACATTACTTAGCTTCATCAGCTGTTTTTATTTATATTGATGTTCATACATACGTACGTAATAATGTGCAAATAAACAATTCGACTTACTTGCTTTCACAATGTACAAAACATTGTGAAAAAACAGTAAAAAGTATTTTGAAGACTAGAATTTGTTATTGTAAATAAATTTTTCTTTACATATTTTCTACATATAACAAATTAAATATTACACTTTTTTTTTCTCCGATATCGCAATCTTACAAAAGTAACCCATCTTTCTCTGTTTGAAATCTTACTCAAAACGGTTATAAGGTTAAAACTGCATTTCTTTTACAATTTGAATATAATGTTTATAATGAATTTTGAAAATATAAGATTTATCATTTATCGTGTACAGAATATTGCCTCAATCAACTTGAAAGCTTCTGCTTTTCACTTTAACGTGCTTCTTCGCGTATTTGCACACCCAATTGCACCAGATTCGTTAATTAGAAATTGGTAGAAACGCTAGGTTTTTATTAATGCTCTATTTCCCCCCCCCCCTTTATACACCTAGCGCTTGCCTTTCGAGAGACAATTCGAAACTAAAGAGGTTTAGAAATGCAACTCTAAATGAACAACCATTCAAAGTATCATCTTTTATACATTTTATCTTTATATTTAGTCATCCGGCCTGAAATGACTAAGATGATACTCATCTAGGCACTAAAAACCAAATTCTAGTTTACTAGATACCAGATAAATAAGAACCCAGCTTAGTTAAATTAGATTCCTGTTTGCATGAAATCTTTACAATTTAGCCAAAATATTTCTAACATTCTGCACAAAAACCTGGATTCTTGAAGAGAGAGAGAGAGAGAGAGAGATAGAGAGAGAATTTCATATTTTATTATTAATCACAATTATTAATAGAATAACAAGAAGCGCCTACATATATTGCAAGGTAACCGTATTCGTAGGTTCTGTCAAAGGAATCACATGTAAAAGCAATAGTTTTTCGAGAACAAACAGAGACTAGTTGTACCAGACCAGTTTTTTTTTTGTAAATCTTTAGTTACAGAGTGAACTTCATTTTTAAAAAAAAAATTGTTGAAATTTTACAATAATAAACAAAAAATAGGATAAAAATAAACAGTTTTTTTTTTTCAAAATATTTTGTACGTTCTATAAATTGAACACTCCTAATGTATACGTTGGAACTGTGGTTCATATTTGTAGATAACTGCAAACATCTTTCCACCTAATCGTTCTGCTAACCATTTATTCTTGATGACTGCAGCACGTAAACTTTCGCAGGTGAATTTAGCGTCTAAATTTGTATGAACAGCTCTTCCCATACCCTCTATTATTATCAAATCAACTTCGAGCATCATTCTGGCCAGTTTACTATCCAAACGGCTGAAAATTTCGAATCATATTAAGAATAGTATTAATCAAAACAATGATGGGGATATACACAGGGTTGTCCATGAATTATTTTCACTCCCTGTTCAAGTGTCTGGAATTTTGGGAACAAGAAGATAAGTTTCATTTGATTCGTTAATAGTGGTTACCTCCAAAAGTAAAAAAAAAAATTTAAAAAAGTATAACAATCACATCACGAGTAAGAAACAGTAAACACTGTTCATTACAAGTGAGTAAAAAAGAATACCTAAGATCAAGACAAGGTCCAGTCTGAGCAGTTTCCACAGCTATTAGTCGCTTCTGATCCAATGCTTCCTTGAATTTGGACGATATGATGCCCGCCTGATGTAAGATTACTTCCAATTCTTTATAAGTAACATCGTTCAGAGCTGGATCCGAATTCGCACATAACATTACCTAAAACAAAAATTAAGATACGCAAATAGAAAAAGTTAATATATAAGATACCTTAAAGAAATAAATTTAGTTCACTTACGTTAGTACCTCTTGATAAAAGAAACAAGGTGAAAGGTAGTATGCCTAGGATTATATCCACGCCACTGTTGTCAACAAAAATGGCTGCCTGTTTGTGGGGAGGCCCTTTTAGCCGTTCTAACCACAAATCCAAATGGTCCACCATCCAGGGGCGAGCTGTTTAATACACAGCTGTTATTAATTTACGTTTTACTCGCAATAAATGGTAAGGAAATAGATATAAACCTACAACCAACTATCTTCACTTTCATATATCCTAATTTCATTTAATGAAATACCGAATTTATAAGATTTTTAATAAAAATTCATTATAAGGTAGATTTAGTGTATTTGTACAGTTATTATCTGATAAAACATCAGGGTGTATCAAAATCCAGCTGGAGATTAGTGTGTAGCAACATTAGCTTCATACCCTCGTAAAGATTTACATACACGGGATAATGTTGTGTGGATCCAAACAAAGGTGTATGGGGATAGCTCTGGCGGGTGATTGTACAACATAGGGATAACTGGAAGAAGCTTGTGAATGAGCTAAGAGTCAAATAAAATTATGGTACAAATGTAAAAATTATTATTGTTTTATAGTTTTAGAGATCTCACTAGAGTTTTTTTTGTTACGGAAATATTAAATATTTGAGAAAAATCTAAGAGTACTCTTCTTTTTTTAATTTATTTTGTAATTTACAATCTCTATAAATATATACAATAAGTAAATAGGAGGTGAATGAGATGAACTGGAGCGGGAAGAGCAGGAGGAGAGAAGCTACTCTCTACAGGAGATAGGGGAATGTGTAAAGGAGAATATGAGGTGGGAAGAGAGATAGGAGAGTAATTGCGTTTAGTTTTTCACACTGCAAGGAAGTCAGAGGAGGCCACTGGCGATTCAGTCGGCGAGGAGGATTGTCAGGAATGTCAGAGGAGGCGAGAGACTGTACTACAGGATTGGAGCCAGTGGAGAGAGCAGTATGGAATTTTTTGATATTTAGTCTTGGCTAATTGGTGAACCGAAGGGGATGTTAAGGTCGTTGTGAAGAGTGAGGTTATTTACCGAAGAAAGGAGCGTCAGCTCTCCTAAGAATACTCATAATCAGTAAGTATTAAGTATTGTCAGCAAAAAAAAATGTTACGTCCCCAAAAAAAAGGGTCAGTCCCAGGCGCTAATTGTCTTAATTCGGCCCCCGACAGCGATCAGGCGCCACAAATATCTTTGGTACTTATAGGATCTAAAAACCAATATTACCAAAATGGAAAAATTTAGCACTTTATTTAACTAGGAGTAAAAGACAGGAGAAACAATAAAAAAAATGATCTCAAAACCAAGATGTTCTACACAAAGATTTGTGTCAATTTGACCTTGAATCTTTGTGGTAAGATCTGTTTTGGTAATTAAATATTAATATCAGAAAGAATGTATGATCATGAAAGTATGTTCCAAGAATTAAAAGTGAATGTTTTCTAGTTAGAAAGCAATTACGAAGGAATAAATGTAGTTTCTTCAACATATTGTGGCACTAAAATTCCTAAAATTAAAGCAATTCCTAAAACTTAGTGGATCTTCAAAGAATTTAGACTGGCTACCCTTCCACTCTCCCTCACCTGCTTGATTATCCATGTTCAACCCTCCAATAACATTCCAATTACTTCAAAATCCTCAAGGATTTTAAAATCACTTTATATAATCATAATCAAAAGCATCTGTGTCTGAATACCTGGTATTTTATCTCGAGCCTCTTTTAGACCAAAACTTTCGTTGACCATTATGTCGACTACAGCCCTGGCGCCCCAGTCGAACATATTTCCGGCCAACAATCCAACCACCAGTTCTACTTCGCGTTCTTTAGGCGTTAAACTGTCCAAATAGTTCAATCTTTCTTGAAGTTGTGATAAAGCGGCTTCATTTTCACTTTGTTTTATCTGTATCGGAAAAGAACATAATATTACTACATACTCAATGTTCTCTCGCACACGAAGCGTTTTTCTCGTGAAAACTCATGAAAATTGCACCATAAAATTATTTCCTTTTACGAAGGCTAAGAGAAATCATAAATTTCAATGAGCATATTCTTTTTAAAAAGAATGGTATTACTTACAGAAAGATAAGGATCTGGAAAATCAAACTCTCTCATATAGTGTTCAATAGTTTCCAATAAACTTCTAACCGTCAGATTGCCGTAAGCACTGTTACACACAATAATTACCACAAAAAAGTTAAAAATTGTTATAAAAAAAAAAAAAAATTAAGAACAAATTGAAATACAGAAAATGCATAATTCTTACTTTATTCATTTTTATTATTATTATATTTTTACTGCGGATTCAGTACCGCGTCCAAACACACACAGACCTATTGTAGACCAGATGTCTAAAGACACCTATTACCCATCTTTAGGCTGAAAAACTTTATCCCTTCATCAATAAGATAGATAAATTACAATAAATACTTACAAAGGTTGTTGCCTAAGTTTGTGAAGCCGTTTGATATATTTTTCTTTAAACTGTTTAGCTCTTTCAGGAGCTGTCTTGCTATCAGCTTGACTAGACATTGCAGCATTTACATATTTATCTATGGATTTTTCAAAACAGTCCAACCAGTATGACCTAAGAACAATTAGCAGAGAAAATGTTTATGAAGTTTTATATAAATAATGTTACACTTCCTAAAAAAAAAAAAAAAAGTTCACATGAGGAGCCTTAGTAACGGCTTACTGTTCGGGAAGTATAGATTGCTAATCGGCAACCTAGAAAGAGTTTCTCAATTACTTATGGGACAGAACATTGAATCGAAATTCTGCCTATCCCAAACCTAGTTGTTAATGACCACTTTTTTTTGGTAATTGAGCAAAAATGATTTCATATGACGGAAGGGCCAGTCCGGTGTCTATATTGATGACGCGTCATTGAGCCAACTCGTCATAGAGAATGAAATTTTGAGCCATTTCAGCCTCCCTAACAGAGTGGTACCATTATGACACAGATCGGATTAAACAATGTTTACAGAATATCCATTCTAGAGGTGATACTACTTCTTCTTCCCAAGGTGCTACAGTCCCTATAATAGGACCTGGACCGCATTTAAGAGAGAGTGCCACTCTTCCCTATCCTCGGTTTTTAGGCACCATCTTCTAACACCCACCTTTCGCAGATCTCTTTCTACGTCACCTAACCATCTTATCCTGGGACGACCTCTACGTCTTGCGCCCCCCCTGGTGTCCATATAGTACTTTTTTAGGAACTCGGTGATGGGGCATCCGTTCAACGGTGATGCTACTAGTAAACGAATTTAATTTTAAACCTGGTATTTTAGCAAAACATTTAACTTCCCTTAATAGAACACAAGAACCGAAAATTCTATGTATTCTTACTTGTACTTCTTTTTAGCTATACAGAAAAAAAAGTAACAAATAGCAAATATTTGTTTTAAAAGTAATAAAAGAAAGTGGAAATCTACTTTTAAGCCACAAAAACGAGCTTTAAATTTTTACCCAAGTTACTTAAATTTTTCAATCATAAAAAAAACTCTATACCTAGCTTCCACATCAGCATTCAAGTCAACTGTATCCGGCACATAACTTGCCGGATCGGCCAGCAATGGGCAAAATACCCGTTGCTTTTCTCTATCCAATTCTAACTGTGTTATCGCCACTTTCTCCTTATTTAACTTATCGAACCAAATCACAGGTTGGGGTTCAAGCGCTGAACTGCCCACATAGTTCTCTTGCCATGAATAATGTTCACCTAAAAAAAATAATGATATATATATAAATTTTAAAATATATTTTTATCATAACCATTTTTATTTCATTAGCTCATGTGAGGAATTTCATTGGAATTTTTGGGAGAGATGACATACAACATATAGTGCTCACCATCTTGACTGTCGCTTTTGCGATTATACAAGGAAATAAACATCGACACTAAACTGATCGATAAAATAACAGTAAGTACGATTTGTAATAGAACCTAAGACAAAATATGATCAGGTGTTGTGAAAATTGATAATTGCCATTTTTTAAAAGATAAAAAAATAAATTTAAAAAATATTATCTGAACACTTTCATAAGAGCTAACCATATTGCCTTGGAATAGACTGGGTACTCAAGAGAATAATTTTAATTATTAAATAAAAAAATTATATTAGTTTTTTATTAGGGCCGATTCATCAGTAGAAGATCCTCAACACAAATTTATGTAAATGTTGATATCTTATCTTATCTAATTGTATTAAAACTAAAGTTGAACATTGTTAGCAATGTCACTATCACTTATAACCTTTTTATCTCCAACAGGAATGAGATATACATATCAGACTTTTCAAACAACTTTTTTACACTATTTACCGAATTTGTTTTAAGCTATAAATGTTAATTATTTAGTAAATTCTTGATGTGCTTGGCTGCTAAAATTTAGTAACTGAACACTCAGGGTATAACCAGGTTATGAATGGCCACACAGGAAAGGAAGTGACTCTACAGCTGATTTTTTTTTTGTAAAATCCATTTTCCAACCGTTCTCCCAAAAAAATAACAATAATAATAATGAATTAATTCAAAAACAACTAACCACACTGTTCTGCACCCTTTAAAAAAGCACCAATAGCACCTAAATAACCTTCATGTCTTAGAAATAAACTCTGCACTTTACCTTTTGACCAATAATTTATTGAAAATGATATTGTATGCATACTCAACGGATGATTACGTAAGAAATAACCACCAAAATAAACCTATAAAAATTAAAAAATAAATAAATAATTAAATTAAAACAAAACTATAATAATTACTTACACATTGTAAGAAACAAAATAAAATTTAGAGATAAACTGGCCTAAGGAATAAGTTGAGAATTGGCATTAAAAAAACATAACCACTTATAACCTTCTGAATAATGATTTATAAAAATATTCATATGACCTTTTATAATTTTTTTTGTTTTGTTTAAATTTATTTCAATTTTTATTTTTCTTTCTAAATGTCGATATCAAAAATTTTTTACTAAAGTTATTTTTAAATAACATTAAACATTAACATCTGGAGCATTAAACTTTAAAATAGGAATATTACAGTGCAGAGATCGCATTGTACAAATCGTTGATCCACACTCTGAATAACAAAAATACGTGCCTTAAAATTTTAGATTCTTTGAAAGATTTCAAATGAAAGTTAAAGAGCTGCTGGCACGCAAATGGTGCACTCAGTTGAAAGAAAATGGTTGCCCAAATCATGTTTTCACGAAAATAGAAACTAAATTCAGTCAAAGATTTCTATTAAAGATCAAGTTTTCTAGATGTACCAAATAGAAATAGAAATTTTTGAACTATATGCGAGTTATGCTGCTCAGATAAAACAGATATTTTCAGTGAAAACTCAAATCGAGATTTGTAAAGCTTTCCTCTTTCAAAAATTGAGTAAAAATAAATCTAGACGAATAGAAGAACCCTCAAGTGAACATGTTTTTTTTCTTTTTAAAATGCTAATTCTCTTCATTTCTAAGAATATTTAGTAAAATAGAAACCTTTTTCAGATTATGTATAACAGCATATAGCGAGGCAATTTGCCCAATATCATTAGATATAGTAAACAATAAACTTCTAGCCACGTCTGCTTCAGAATAGTTAATTTCTACAAAAGATAAAATATTAAAACAATACAATCTTGACAGCTAGCACGATAAGACTAAAGAATATTTAAGTCTTTAAAATTTATTATTTTTCGTACATGCTACAGTAAATAAAAAATAATAGCAAAAAAAAAAAAAAACACCAAAACTAACTAACGTTGTCCTTGTCTTGTTGAGTAACATATCTTTCCAAAAGCGGATGCTATGAGATTACTATCTAAGCCGTGTGCTTTATAGTCTCTACCATAAATATCACCTACTAACATATCTGTATTGCGGTGGTCGCCCACTTCCGCTAACTCCAACAGCTCGTCAAATTCCTAATAATTTCAAAACAATCATAACCAATACATGCAATACAAATGAAAATTTGAATAGAAACATTTCTCTATTATTAGAATAGGTAAACTATGACAGCTACTATTCAGAGTAAAAAATTTATGTTTTACTTGTAGAAGAGAGAGAGGCTGTACAACTAAATCCATTAGGACTCACGAGGAGTATAGCCCGATATCGTGAATACAACTATCTTTGTTACTTCAAATCATTTCCAATTTACCATACTAAGTGACTCAGAACTAAGTGCGAGACGGAAACATT
Organism: Rhodnius prolixus; assembly: GCF_049639745.1. Lineage (NCBI taxonomy): Eukaryota > Metazoa > Arthropoda > Insecta > Hemiptera > Reduviidae > Rhodnius > Rhodnius prolixus. The sequence goes on along the minus strand of NW_027411627.1, from coordinate 774,444 downwards.
AGTGACGTCAAAATCACTACTTTAATCAAATTGATGAATACACCTCCAAAACCGGCCAGGGATTCAGTAAACATGTTCTGTACTTTGGTGTACAAAATCAAAGATACTGAGGAATTAACCAAATTTTCAACAGTTCAAAATTATAGCAAGTTAATCTATTTTTCAGGCTGAATTTAAGAAACGATGAGCGTTATTCCAGTATTTTTTCAAAGATTAAAGCTGTTCAAACATATTTTACTTTGAAAATTGATGACAAGGTTTTTTTTTAGCTTTAAGTCGAAATAATCTTGGTGAGGGAGCGACTGATAAGGAGGTATGTAATTCTGTAGTCTGTGAAATAATAAATTGAAACAGCTTAACAATAAAATTAAACAATTTAAAGAGAATTAGAATTTCTCTGATCAGAAGATGAAAATACGCATACATGTGAAATGATGTTGAATTGAAGAAATAATTCAAAAGAGACATATTTTTTTTTTAATTAGGTATAAAAACTCATTAAATTATCGTAAAATATTATCTAAATTTAAAAAGCCATCAAGGTAGTAGAGATGTTTTCATTTAATGGTCTGTTCCACCAGACCTTGGACCAGTTCCTGATTGTACGGACCAGGTGCAATGAAAGTTTGGAGGTAAAACAGATTTTTCACAGTTTTGTAGGCTGTTCTATTAAAACCAAACCAACTTCAAACTATTAGAGAACTGAGCCACTTTTCGGAGAACAGATCGCCGGATATGGGGCAGTAGCCACTTTATTTGTCTGCTTTAGGAAGGTTTTAACAGATTTCTTAAAACAAAAACAAAAAAATGCTTGGAAAGTTTTTAAGTAATGTTCTAACAGACTAAAATTAAAAAATCGAATTCTAAACCAGTTCACAGATCGCGCAAGACCGCTAAATATTCACAAGCCAATAAGCTGATCACATAAATTGTCTGATGGAATTAATCTATTCACTGATGATTTATACATACAGTCGACTCTCGATAAATCGAAATCCAAGGGACTACAAGAAGAATTCGAATTATCGAGACTTCGAATTATCAAGAAGGGGGGAAAAAAAATCGAATTATTAAGAGTTTTTATTATGTATATATGTATGTACATACGTATATTGAAAATACGTATGAGCTTACCTAAGTTTTAGACATATATAGCCTCAAGTAAAAAAGTAAAAATAATGAAAACGACAAAAAAGAACAAAAAAATTACATATGTATTAACATTTCAATAAATAAATTACATATGTACCTAATTAAGAAAATGAAGAACAGTTTTTTGTTTCAATGTGGCTTGACTTAGTCAAGTGACTTAGAATTGTAGAAAGCGTTGATGGTGGAATATTGAAAGTTTTGGCGATATCTTTTCTTTTTTTCGAACCACTTTTCACGGCCGCGATAATTTTTTTTTTTCTGTCGGACACAGTAAGGGAGACATACTTCCCCATCGTGACAAACTAAGAAAGAGAATTGGGAAGTTAAACTGGGCTGAGAGGAGGGAAACATTACGCAGGAAATGAACAATAAGCGGACAATGAGAAGTAAACTTTACTAGGGAAAATTCGAATTATAAAGAGGGGCAGGCAGCCTTGTTCGAATTGTAGAGCCTTCTCTCCCCCTGTTGTTAAGGGGAAAGGATTTCGAGTTATCGAGCGTATCGAAATACACTGCATTTTTTCGATTTACCGAAGTTAGCTGCTGTAGAGTTTGAATTATCGAGAGTCGACTGTACTATGAAATTGAAAAAGAACAATTATGTGGATATTTCACAGAAAAGCAGAAACGGATTGAGAATCCATCTTTTGTACACTAATTTACACATTTAGCGTTTATGAATCAGTAACAGCAAATCTATGTCTATCATTAAATGCTTCTATTTTAAAAGAAAAACTAAAATTTATGAATTCTACCTTAGCTTTTGTCAGCAAAGTCCCTAAACCCCAGAATGTTCCACCACCAGTGGCTGTTCCACCAATTCTTTCATAAGAATCTTCCGATTCAACCTGTTGACAAAAAATTAAATAATAATAATGACATTCCTATTTATTAATGAATCCCAGGTTAATTCTCACATAATAATTTAATAATTAGTACTAACCTTGAGTATGCTAACACCGGAACCAATATTCACCAACAAATATGGAAAGATATTTGGATCAGCTGTTTGGAATTCATATTCAGGACTGCCATGGCGATGGTATGTAAAAGCTTCATCGCTAATGTTTTTCAATAGGAAGTTGCATCCCTTAATCAAGCAACCCATTTCATCTTCCTTTTCAACCCTTACATAAGAATAATCATTCTGCCTAGTTGTTTCACGCAAATTCTGCGAGAATCGACATGGTAATGTGGTAACATATGTATTTAACACAAAATATTGTTTGTGTGTGTATGTGTATGTGATTGAATTTATTTTTTTCTAATATTATTCAATTATATTTAGATAAAATAGCCCTTTTTTTTGAATAAAAAATATCTATTCTATAAGAGGGGTATAACTGTCGCAGACGAAGGCGACTGCAAACACAATGAATTTCTTTTATGAACTCAAAATAAATTAAGTTCAAATCACAGAAATTCAAATTGAAGGGCTTCTTCGGCTTCTATTTCAGAAAGAGAAAATTATAATACTGGGAATCAAAACCATATTTTAGCTCTAAGAACTCGCTCCTAATCAATCAGCTAACTTTGCATAGTAATGCGTTAAATAACATTCTAGGAAAATGAAATTTTAAAAGATTTGCTCCTTAAGAATAAGAATTCCTTAGAAACATTAGAGTTAATACAAAAATTGGAACAAACTGAAATATCTGGGTTGCACACCAAGTTATTGCGAACTTGACAATAATGTAAAGACTTCTAATGTATAAGACATTTTTCTATGATCTCCGCGTTGGAATCCAGTATTCACTTAGCTAATCCTTTCCCTAAAATTTTTGAAAAATAGTTTCATTGTTTTTCTTCAAACTTTGAATACATGCTACGAATATGTTTTCGTAATAGAATATATGAATAAAGTAATGTAATCGCCTAATTTTTCAGGCGGCTTAACATCCAACTACCAAATTAGGTATCGTGGACGGAGGCAATTAGCAAACATACTTTACTATAAATTTCTTTTATTAACAATTAAATAAAATCCAAGGCCTAGAGACCGGGAATCGAACCCAGTACCACAATACATATTAGCTTTGCAGGTCTCTAGAATATATGAATATGTTTGTATATATTTATTTGAGACATTTTTTTCTAAGACATTTTATTTGAGAGAAGTTCTAAGGAAGAAGTTAAGTTCTTATGGAGCGATGCAGTTTATGGTTAAGTTCAACCACTAACAATTCCTCCACCTTTTTCTTTTGCAAAATTATTTAAAATAGATGAACATTTTTTAATAAATTTTAATTAGTTATTCACCATCAAGATTAAGTACAGCCGAAAGTACTGAATTCAAGATATTCATAAACAATTAAATCTAATTTTAATTTTGAAACAAAGAAATTGAAGAAAGGAATTAATTGAATATTAGATCTAAGAATTGTAGCCATTCGGTAAAACTGAAATATTTCCAAGACCCATTTCTGAATAACAATGTTTTGTACATAGATGAGTAAAGTTTGTGTCAAAAAAAAACTGTGTATCAATTCGGTGTGTTGAAAAGCTTAGTTTTTTTTAAATAAGAAAGAACTGAAAAACTATTCTCACTTTAGTCCAAGTTTTTCCTGCAACAGTCCAGCATATTTATACGCTCCGCCACCAGTAGCCTTTATTATTTTACCAACCATAGTTTCACGTGTTCCAACTAGATTTGATTTCAGAAAATCTAAACATCTTTCTATATATTTCGTTTCAAATTTTACAAAATGTAATCTTGCACTTTCGGATAATTCATATAAATGATCCTGCGAGAAATAAAAGAAAAAAACAAGAAATATAAAGTAAATTTAAATTAAGTTTTTTCAGAGAATACTGATGCTGATTTAATATTATTATAGAATACTGCGACGCTTGCATTTTTATATTGAAGCATCAGCAAAAGATTTTCTCAACCATGAAAACATCACAAATTATTTCAATTTCAGTCACGAGTGAAGCTCATTACTGAGAATGTAAGAATAATTTATTTCTGAGAAATTTCACAATTGGGATTTATTTGTTATGTATTATTAATTATTTAAAATAAATTTTACCCAACAATGAAATTGGTTGGTAAGCTTAAAAATAAGTAAAGAGCACTTTTTTTGGGTACCCTTACATCAGTTGTGAAGAATCCGTCGATTGAATAGTGAGCCCTTCTATATGATAATACAGAATAGTATGCAATTTTTGTTAGCGATCCACCTGAAATTAGAAAATAAATCTAATTAATTAAGTATTAGATGTAAGCTTGGTTTGGAATAAATAAGATTCTCTACAAATTAAATGGAAACAAAAACTTAGAAGGAAGTCTGTTTGTTGGCTGAGGGTTTGCCTGATCATACAGCGAATGTTAATGTCTACTTTTCAGAATTTAATAAAGCTTTAAATAGACTGCAGCCCATGAAGCTGAAAGTACTTGTTTAATGGTTACTTGTTAATGGTTGGACAAAAGATCAAAGTAAAAAGAGAATAGCTAACACGGGTCTACTTCTACTTAGGCATGTTCCACAGAAAGTAAAATAAAATTACTACAGGTAGTTCTTGACGGGCCAATTAGCGTACTCGATACTGCAAAGAGGAAACAAGCAGTTCAAGAGCATCAGGGGTAGGCTAAAATAACTGTTTCATCTCAGAATTTCACTGCCGAAGTGTTTGCCAACATGAGGAGACCTCATAAATTTGCAATTGCTGTTGAAGAATACAACCGTTTCATATCAAGGGATCTTCTTGTTGTTAAGAGAATTGAAAACCCTGGTGAGTTTTCATAAATCCTCTGCAGTAGATTTGGGTATCAGTGATGCACATATTCTGCATAAAAATTGTATTCTAAACGAGATTTCAGGGGGGATAGATCGTTTCATTAAACTGCAATTAGAAGAAAGTGAAGTAGCCACTTCAGTTTGCTGAGCGGTGTGGGGGTTTCAATTAAGGCAACAGTATTGTAACGTGTTTGGTTATCCCATTGTAGTTTTTTTTAAAGTTACAGAATTAGTAAAACTTCCATAAGATATAAGATTTCCGAGCACTAATTCCAATTTTCTGTTTCCATTTCTAAATCTGAAATAGACGTATAAAATGAAAAGGCATAACACGAAATTTCTATTACAAAATCAAAGAGAATTTTTTTTAGAAATATTTTTGTGTAATTTGAATAAAATAAATGAAACTCACCAATATCAATTGCAAATCTTTTAGCATTGTTTAAGTTTCTGAACACTTCTATTGTTTCAGGAAGTTTAATACTTCTTGGTGGACCTTTTCTTTCCATACTTAAATTACTAATCAACTTAAGGCAAACACTTCTACGACCATTCTTAAAATCACATTTCATTTATATAGGGTTTTCTTTAAAAAGAGAGCTCAAAAGCGAAATGCATATGTTAGTGCAAAGTTTATATATACTTATTTACGGATTATTTATAGTCATGCTCATTTACACACGATTACAATAATAATATTGTTGCGTAACATAACCTACGGATGCTACATTGTACATAACCAATTATGATTGAAGAATATATGTATGGTTATCTTTTAGAAAGGTAATGTTTTGATTTGTTTATGTCTTGTTATTGTTTTTGTTAGAATCCTTATTTGTTGTCATTGTTTAAATAAATTTTATATTAGCAACAATGTACAGAGGTCATTTGTACTTCAAATGAGTGTGTGTGTTTTACAAAAATCCAGTTTCTATTGTTCATTGATATATTGAATGACTGGTTAAGCACGTGCATAAAATCTTCACTATCATGAAGAAAAAGGTAAGTATCTCAAAATGTTCATATTTGCTGAATATTTTGTTTTATTTGTTTCAATATTTTCAAAATGTACAGGTGTTACTTATGGGTAAAAGTGGTTCTGGTAAGACGAGTATGAGATCAATAATATTTGCAAATTATATAGCCAGAGATACTCGTCGTCTTGGAGCAACAAGTATGTTATAATTCATTAAAATAATTTTTAAAAAAACCTATAAGATCTAAAAGAATAAAAATCACTTATCTGTTAGTTTAGATAATTCAGCAGCATTTATTGTTCAGTTAACTTTTTATGAATTTCAAGAAATATGTACCTCGCCTGATCTTCTTACATTATTTACTTTAAATCTATAAAAAGATCAGAAAATTTCACATAAATAACTATAAGCGAACTAAATTTATAATTAAGAGAGATGTTTAAGTAGTAGTGTTGCAAAAAATTACAGATACAAAGGAGGATTCATGTTTTAAAGGAAATTCGTGAATTTTATCTGTTGTAGAAAAAGAGAAATAATTGTCAAAGTTGGGTGTTTTTAACGTTTCGCTTTTTCGTTCACTTTTTGATGATCAACACTTATACAACTGTCCTACTGGATAGTTTTAATATTGCAAGTCTAGCTGTATGCTAGTAAAACCTGAAAATGCTTTACTTTAATATTAAAAATTTAAACATCTATCTTATTAAGCAGTCTGGTGTGCTTCGTAAGGGTTTTGGTTAATTTTCGGCTCTGATTTTTTAATGTCATGCTGCATCGGATTAAAAACATTCGCTCCTTAATTTTGCACGTCTGTTTACCATTGAAGTGTATCTGTATTACACATTTAGTTAATAGCAACGCTGCGTAAATAATAAATAATTGTTTCGTATTATACTCGTAGTTTTCGTGATCTCTGTAAAATGTTTACAAAACAAAAATATGCAATTTATGATCTAATAAAATAAATAATTTTCATTTTAGTTGATGTCGAACATTCTCATGTCAAATTCTTGGGCAACTTAGTTTTAAACTTATGGGACTGTGGAGGGTAAGTTCATCTGATGCAAAATTAAAATAGACCATTAAAAATACATTCTTTATATTAAGAATATGCAGTATTAAATGAAAAAGAATAAACATCACGGTGAATTAAAATTTCAGCCAAGAAGCTTTCATGGAGAACTATTTTGCCAGTCAAAGAGACAATATATTTCGTAATGTGGAAGTGCTAATATATGTATTCGATGTGGAGAGTCGTGAAATTGAGAAAGATCTACGCTATTATCAAAGTTGTTTGGAAGCTATTATACAAAATTCACCAGAAGCCAAAGTATTCTGTTTAATCCATAAAATGGATCTTCTTCAAGATGACCAACGTGATATTGTAAGAATCGAATCGTTTGATAATTTTTCGATAATTCTTATCCACAAATAATTTGCGAATACTTGTTAGTAAACCAAGTCTTTAATTTGTAATGTTAAGATTTACCAGTTAATACTTCAGAGTGTCATCTATAGATTCATTTCTAATTAACAATAGTTTAAATCAAAAGTAAGAGCCAGGAAACATTTTAATGAATTTAACCTGTGTTACAATATAATTCAAATAAAGTTAGGTTAGGTATGTCAAAAGTTATATTATATTTCTATAATTGAAATTGATTAACCCCACTAGATAGATAACTATCCTGACAAAATTATTGTTTCATTCTTTCATTATTGAAATATTTGTGCATTGAATTATTGAATTTGTTTTTGGTATAACTACAGATTACCTTTAACCTAGTAACTAGTAAGTTCATTAATTGAGTACTGACTGGAGGAACATCTGACCAAATTTCTAGCTAACTGATCAATTATTTTTTTTGTTATTCATCTCTCATGACACAGCTGGTTATCTCTTTAATTCTGATCAGTTATTCTAATGTTCCCCCATATGTTGATGTAGATTGGTAAAGAATGTTTTACTTATACTTCTAAAGCTTATAAATTACGGATTATAAAAAGATTTTGTTTAATGAAACAATAATTCAGACATTCAGTCAATAAATTGTTTAAGTGAAATAATATTGGCGCCATAAGCTGAAACAAACCATCTTTAGATGGATAAAAATATGAAAGCAAAACAAAATTTAAGGAAACAACCATCAATATTGTCAAAAATTCTTGTTCTTACTTAAAAAAATCAATAACACTTCTTTTCTATTCACTTTTAGATATTCCACGACAGAGAAGTCGAGTTGAAGAGGTGCTCCAAGCCCATAGATTGTACCTGTTTTAGAACATCCATCTGGGATGAAACTTTGTACAAAGTAAATTTAGATTTTCTTATTTAAATTCATTTTTTTTTTTAAACTATCTTTTAATACACTAAGAGTAAGAGTTTCTCTTAATATAATTAGTAAGAAAAAATATTGCGATCGTGCAGTTTTCTCAGTTTTCTCTAGAAATCAGTTTTTGAGATTCCCTGAATGCGGAAAATTACTTCTTTTTTAAATGTGCAAGTTCATCATAACTAGAAAGTGGAAATATGCAAAAAATTGAGAAAATAAAATATTACAATTTGTAAATATTTTTTTCTCGAGAGATGCGTTCTTTAAACGTTGTTCTTTAAACTTGAAACGCACACATCTACATGTATCTCAAGATCTACATCTTGCAACTTTTATTGGCAAAATGTTTCCAAGGAAAAAGCTTTTTAAAGTAGTTCTAGCTAGAGATTGGGATGCCTTTAAACTGTAATTGTAATTTTTAAATTACGAATATATAGTTTTCGTGACCGCAAATTGTTAAACTTAGGATGGAAGATTTGCGAGGAATCGGTCAAATAAAACAACTCGTCTTTTTGCGAACGTTTCCACAAATATATTGTCCTCTTCAGGGCGTGGCTATGCAAGTTGGTTGAGTTACAGAAACTGTTACTGAAACTACAGTAAAGTTCCTAAGTTTTTAAATTACTTTATAGCGCTGATAAAAATTCAAAACATAATTAAAAGTCCTTTAAAAGAAAATTAGTGGAGCTGAAGAGCATTTTACTGAATAAATGTCTGGTTTATAAGAAATTTATCCCACAATTTCTTTAAAGTGTATTTTTGGAAAAATATGGTTAGAAAAAGTGGTCGAGAGTGTTGCTTTAAAATATTTTCATTTCTATATTATTGCAGGCTTGGTCTTCCATTGTATATAAACTGATACCAAATGTAAAAGAATTAGAGATCTCGTTGTCTCAATTTGCTAACATAATTGACGCAGACGAAGTATTACTATTTGAACGAGCCACATTTCTAGTTATCTCACATTATGAACTGAGGCCACATCGAGATACGCATAGATTTGAAAAAGTTTCAAATATTATAAAACAATTTAAACTTAGTTGCAGGTAATTTTCAATTTTCTTAATAAGCAATTTTAGATTAGGTTATTTTATTTTTTTAATGATTTAAGGCGCGTCAGCATCTAAGATTATTGGCGTCCGGAGCTTTTTTCAGTGCACTGCCGGCCTCCGGACAGTGTTCCCAAAGTTACAGACAACACTGTCCATCACCGGACAGTGAGCTGTAAGAAGCTCCTAGGAAGAGAAAATCTAAGGGTCAGCAGCTGGATTAGGTTATTATTATTATTATTTATTATTTTATTTTTTGTAGCAAAGTTGCGACCCAATTTCAAAGTATGGAGGTTCGTAATTCAAAATTTGCTGCTTTTATTGATGTCTTCACGCCAAATACTTACGTTATGGTACAAACTTCAGATCCTAGAATTCGTAAGTATTCTACTAAATTAAACTGATATTTAACTCGTTATTCGCGCAAGAACTTCTAAAAACAATTAAAGCTTCTGTTTTAACATATCTTGTGAATGTTAACACAAGATTTCTCTTATCATTTAATTTCCGGATCGTCATCCATAAATATCGCCATTAGAATTTATCGTTCCGCCTTGAGTCTGCTCCAGAAACGTCCCTTGTTCCGTGAACTACAGGCACATCTCTATTATAAAAGCGCCACGGTAGCCGAGCGTTTAGAGGCGAGACCAGCGAAGCTAATATGTATTGTTGGTTTAGTGGGTTCGATTCCAGGCCTTAGCCCTTGGATTTTATTTAATGGTTAATATGAGAAATTTCTAGTAAAGTATGTTTGCTAGTCGCCTCCGTCCACGCCACCAAATTTGGTAGTTGGACGTAAAGCCCGCCTGCAAAAATAGGCTTTACTTTACTTTACTTTTTCTTTTTTTTTTTACTCTATTATAAAAAAAAATCTTGTTTTACAATAGCATTGACACTGATCTCCTTTTACTATTTCTATTTTTACAGCTTCCGCAGCCACCTTAATCAATATTAGAAATGCTAAAAAGCATTTTGAAAAGCTAGAGAAAGAAAGTCAGTCGTCGTTTGTTAAATGACATCAGGTTCCTGTTAAATATAGATTTAAGACGTGAATCAATGATCACAATTAGTGTTGAGAAACTTGTCTTAGATTTTTTTTTTCTTGAAATTTTGGATAGACTACGTGTTGTTGTTTTTCTTCCTGAGAACTGTTACCTTTATTATATTTCTACTTAGCAAAAAAAAATTGTTAGTCTATCCACAATTTCGGAAAAAACGAATATTTTGGCATGTAGTTTCAGCAAATAATTTAAATTTAATAGTAAACGGATTTTATGATATAAAGATTTCCTCTTGACTATCTCGTACTTATTATTAAGAGAAAATATTTTGATGAAGACAAATTTTAGATATGAGTTTTTTAGGCCTCCCTCCCGAATAAACATTAATTGGATTTTAGAATATGATCAGTATGGCGGTGGAAGAATTGTCTCATAAACGAAAAGTCACCGGAACATGAAATTTTATATTCCGGTTTAAAAACTCCAAAAATTGTCTTTTGAAACTATCATTGCTCCTAGATCTATGTTTAACCTTTTTTATTTTTTGCAAATTTAGTTTAAGGGCAGTTTTGGAGGAGGCGCGGGTTGTGTTTGTCTTTCCTCTAACATGCCATCATTGTAATTGTACGGGTTTACAATATGTATAACTTTAGTCAGAAGAAAATAGGTTCTGTAATTTAGAAATTTCAGGGAAATGAATAATTAATAATATTAAAAAAAAAATCGTGTGCTCACAAAGATTTTCTTTTTTAAATAAGCATTTCAAAGAAAATCTGTTTTTCAATTTTGAATTTTCACCGGGAAATTTCTAAGTACGGAAAAAAGTGGTTCTTATAATCTATTAGGGAGCAGTAAAACCACCCTCAACTTCGATAACGGAGGCACTATTACTCATTTATTTTTTTTTAAGAAAGGAAAAATCCTCATTAGCCTGCAAAAGTTATTCAAATTTTTCTAGTCGATCTCTTAGTTTTTCTTCATTACCAATTTGATACTTTGAGAAAAGGCTTTTAATGGCAACGGCCATAGTATTTGAGAAAAGATACTAAATATTTGGAAAATTCAGTTTGAGTGGTGCCCTTCAATAAAGGGTTTTTTTCTTAATGACAAAAGTCAGATAAATTTCGATCAACATTTCATGGTGTTGGTTTTTGTCCGAAAGTTTATATATTTGTAGGAAAAATTTTGTTTCACTTACACCAAATAGCATATTTAATCACGAAAACAAGTTCGAATTTGATGCAGCTGTGGGAAATTGTGGCTTCCTGTATATTTTTATGTTAGTAAAGGTGGAAATGACGTAGTGGATATGTAACATTTTTTTTTCAATTTTGATAGAATTTTCGTTAGATGAGGCTGGAAAATTTTATGAGACAAATATCTTGATGTTTTTTGTTGAACATTTTACATCACATTAAATTTGTCCATTATCCATACGGTAGCTGAGTGATTTTTTTTTTTATCTTTGTTTCTGCCAATGTTTAAAGTGCGAAATTTCTTTATTTTAAATCTCCAAATATTGTACATCTTGAGCCTTGGAGTTTCTTAAAGAATTAAAGAAATTGAAGTTTTGAAATGAACCTATTACGCTTCTACACTAGAGTTTTTTTTTTTTTTGGTATCTTCCAGTCTTTTCATGGACAAAAATATAAAGCACCAGGGTAAACGGTTTATTTTAATTGGAACTTGCGAGAATAATTAAATAATATAGTGGCTACACTGTTGCATAAAGCAGTTTTTCGCAGTATCATTCTAAAGCAAATCGATTTACTAATACAACTTATTTTTTAAAAATTTAAAGTAAAAAAAAAGTAAAAGACTTGATTATGTAAATAAATTTTATAAATTTTTTATTCTTACGTATGTAAATTATTATTTATTGCATTTTTCATTTTGTTAATCTATTATTATGTCTTCATTAGAAAAACTTCTGAAACTGTTTCCTTTTAATTTTGTTCACTTCAACTATTCTTGAATTAGTATATATTTTTGTAAATTATTTATAAATATTTGATGCCATTGAAATTTATATCATTCGCTTGTAATATCGATACCTCCATTGAATTGTTAATAACTATGTATATATATTATTGAGCACTATTCTAACCTCCATATTATTTTGTGAATATGTAAAAATATGTTTAAAATGAAATTGCTAGTATTATTAATTATTTGTTTGAATGTAAATTATTATTTATTGTCAAAGATATACAAATTTTATTTTATGTAAAAAAAAAATTAAAAAAATATATACTTGTTTTCGTTTTTGACTATTTTTTTGGGGGGGAGGTTTCAATTTCGATTTCCACTTAGGTACTGTTATAATATAGAAGAGGTTACTTTGTGATTTTGCAGGTTCATTAGCAGAAAGTAATCAGTTATTTATTTAGTATTTTTTTTATTTTATTTAAGGCGCATCAACAACGTCTTTGGCGCTAGAAGCCATTTCCAGTGCACTGCTGGCCACTGGATATTGTTCTATCGTTACATTGGACTGAACTAAGAAGCTCTAGCTAGATTCGATACGTTTCTTTTCCTTTAGTTGGGCGATCTAAAATATCTTTAAATCCCTAGATCGTAAGAGTTACGCCGATCGAGCCACTGATTTTTGAGCTGCGGCCTTATGGGTAACAAGGATGAGGGAATGCATGGGGGAACTCCCGCTTCATCACTCCGGTCCACACTCAAATCGCGCCGTGCGTACGTACGTCGCCCCACTCCTAGGTTGCGCGCGCATGAGCGTACGTATGCCAGGTGTTGCGCGCATCTTATCGCTCAAATGACGTCATAAGAGATTAGGACTTGGAATATTTTTTCGATTAAAGGATTAAAATATTTATTTTTTTACACTTATTAAGACTTGGAAATATTTTGATGTTGCGCGCGCGCGCATCTTACCGCACACCATTATAACATCATTCTAACACAAAATATGAGAGAGAGATTAGGACTCAGAATATTTTTTCGATTTTAACACTTGGAAATATTTTTATCACACATTTTAATGTTATTATTACTTAGAAAATGTGTTCATTAGTGGATAAATAGTAACTGGATTAAAATAATATTTTTTACACTTATTAAGACTTGTAAATAAGTTTATCACATATAATATGACCGATGTTGCGTGCATCTTATCACACATTATGACGTTATTTTAACACAAAATACGACATTTTACTGAGAGATTAGGACTTAGAATATTTTTGATTAAAGGAATAAAATATTTTTTTTTACACTTATTAAGACTGGTTAGGGTTGTGATTTAACATGAGAATATTATCATCAGGAGTATAATCCTATCACTTTTATCACAATAGAATATGTTCGTAATAATATTTTTATTTTTTAATACTTACCAATAACGAGGGATTTTAGTGTAAGTTTATGGATAGCCTAATGTAACCTCCTCCCATTAGAATAATATGTATGTTTTTGACGCCTTTAATGTCACCAATAGCATCTTAAAGGTTATAATAATACATAGAATTGGGAATATTATTATTAGCATTTATTACTAAAAAACATTAATTAGGAAAGTATGTTGGAAAAGGAAAAAGAAAGAAAAAAAAATCGATTTTTTAAAAATATATTTATTATGTTATTTATTAAAATACAATAGCATATAATTGTATTTTTTGTTTTCTTACATGCATTTATATTTTAGGTAAGAACAAAAAGGGCTTTCCTTTTTATGTACACTACATGGACATTCTATGAGCGTATTTAAATCTAAAACAAGATTACAATATATACATTTTACATAATTTTGCTTAGTTATACGAATCCATTAAAGGTTAACACTTCTTTGCTCACACAAACATTATAATAATAAAAATCATCATCATATAGGTAAGAAATCACCTTGCTATGCTATTCAGCGAAGCGATTTCAGCGACTCCCACTCCTTTACCAACTGGACAGCATGACATACAAAGAAAAGAGCTTTTCAACCGCCTTGAAAAGGAGCTAACTTCCCCTTATAATTATATGTGCATTTTGAGCAGTAGTAATGTAAAGATATATGAAATATTATATGGTTTTATGGTAGAGGCAGGCATTAAAGTTTAACAGATTTTAGGCACTAATGAATTATAAAAACATAAAGGTTTAAATCTAAATTTCTGTTATTTATGTACAAATAAATGATATGCTGGCTGTATGGTGCTACCGATGCCAAGAAAGAAAGGGGGAAAAAAAAAAACTGGACAGCAGTATTGCACAACATTATGCAAGGGGTAATGTCTACAGTTTGTAGTACTATCTACCAACGACTTACATATGTACCTACCTTAAAACCTGCTTTTCTGTTTCATCTCTACAATGTTAGGCGTGGGTAAATTATAATAAAACTACATAATATTGTATGACACTTAATTAATTTTGTACAATAATAGTAAATTTTTACACACAAAATACAACCCTTTCCTTACGTCTAACAGGTGTATACTTAAGAACGTCCAACTTAATTTTTATTTTATAATCTAAATCCACATCCGAATCGTCTAGTTCTTTCTCTAACCAATAGTTCGAAACATATAATGATTCCACATTTTCGAATTGTAAGATGTAGCGCATTTTTCCCCGATGTACGATCTCCTTGATTGCCACAATAACTAGTTCTACTCCTTCTTTTAACTGCTCCAATCTACAACATTGACCAACCTTCACTTTTCCCTTTATTTCCAACATTGAGATTTCGTTAAATTGTACGGCTTCTTGCTGTGTAAAGGGAGTATCCTCCAAGTTTTTCCAAACTCCAGGGAGAAATTCTAATTTTTCTATTTTTGGAAAACTGTGGCCCTTATAAGTGGTCATTCCATTCATCTCAATTAGACAAAATGGTTCTTGTCGTGGCAAACAAAACAGGTCCATATCGTCATCGTAAGGGATTTTGATAAACCCATTTTTCTTAAGATCTTCTCTGGCGTTGTTTGCAGAAATAAATACATTTTTGTGGAATCCTTTAATGTAATAAACACTTTTTGAATCATCTTTCTCTGCTAAAACCTCTACATAAGGAAATTTGCCTTTATTATTCACTGTAAACGCTTTAACTTTATAAGCTCCGCTGGTATCTAGATTTTTCCAATGTGATTCAAAATATGGTATTAACAAATCACTCAACCTTGTAACTTCTTTCTCAAATTCCATCAAATGTTGGTGATTGTTTTTAAACGCTTCAGTGTTAGCAAGAAACTCCAGTTTTCTCCGTTTTAAATTATTTTCTTCTACTTCCATTTTACGTTTTTTAGCCGTTTTATTAATAAAACATTAATACTACATAACGGGTCTATTTCGTTTAATTTGTATGGAATTAATCTATTACTAGTGTTTGTCCTTTTTCGTAGAATTTGAGGGATCAAATTTTTAGTGTGTATAAGACCATGGTCTTCCAGGTTTATCTCTTTGTCGATGGTAGAAAAAACGGTGTGGGATTGTGAGAAAAAGGTCTCACCACACTTAAGATAGCTTAGTGAGGGGTGCTCTATCAGAGGACTTGCAATTACAGTGGAACCTCGCATAACGAGCACCTCGCTTAACGAGTAATTCGCATAACGAGTAAAACAAATTGATTCTTATAGCGAGCGATGTTTCGCATAACGATAGTTTTCTAATGACATTTCGCTGACTGCGCAGTTTTCGCTGACTCATCGAAAACTGCGCATTCTTCGATTAGTCATTCCTGTTTACGCATATGCGTTTCATATTCTCCACGTATCTAATGCACTGATACAGTCGAAACCGAACTTCACCGAATGAGTGGTGTATAGGGAAAGTCCATATAGTGACATTTGTGTTTAAATATTGTAACGAAGTTGACCTGGGCAGAGAAGAAAGGCTTAGATTGTTCTAGGGGTTGAACGATCAAAGTCAGTAACAGGCCGCCACTGCATAAACAAAAGGGCGGTATCTATCTGTGGCAGAGAAGAAATGATAATGATATGATATGATAATGATTTAATGATAACGCTGTGTCACATTTTGAAGACATTTTGAAGCGACGGCAGAAACAAGGAACATTGGACAAATTTATAATTAAAAAGGATTAATTATGAATGTACATATTTATCTCAATTAATATATGTAATTTATATTATATTACATCATATGTACATATGTATATAATTTTTTCGAAATAAATGTTATAAAAAAAAATTTTATCAATATTTTTTTTGCATGGAACCAATTATCCCCTTTTTTTTTAATTTAAATGAAAAAAATTGTTTCGCTTAACGAGTATTTCGCTTAACGAGTAAGGTTCTGGAACGAATTATGCTCGTTAAGCGAGGTTCGACCGTACTTACAAAAGCAAAAGGATTCAAACAACGTTTGTTTAGAAAGAAAACCAGTGTCATTAATTAGAAATGGACCATTTCCAGAATTCAGCAAACGATAAATTTTCTTGCAGTGAGCATAAAAGTGCTATTGTGGATACTTTTCATGAAATGGCCAATAAGAAACATGGCTTTTTATTCAGATTGAATTATGTGATTTTTAGATTAAACACAGGTGAAACAAACCTTCAAAAATGTTCATCAAATTAAAACAAATCAATTTAATTTTTCATTAAAATGAAAAATATCTATCCTTTGGAAAGTTCAAGCAATTTTTGTTATTTAGTCAATTATTTAAAAAATATAATAGAATTATAAAATGTATTACTCATTTAAATAAAGTTAATTCTGTAGTTAAATCTATTTTTAATTACAAGTTTTATGTAACATTTAAAAAAAAAGAAATGTATAATTTTCTATCATAATAAAGAAAAAAACTATTCAAAAAAAGAAAAGTTTACTATTTATTTACCTATTCTTTACATGATTTAGTATTTTAATTTATTAGTAGAAAAAATCATCCATAATATAAGACGCAAAATGTAACTTTAAACACGAAAAGTTTCTAAAATGCCCATCAGGTTGCAGCACTATCCAGACAAGGTAAAGACAATTAGTTTCATAAAAATACGACAGAAAGCGCTATAAGTGAGGACAACTTTTTTGTTTTACAAAATTATCTTTAGTAACAAGTATGAATTTCATAGGGCAGGAACTTATGTTGTTAGAGTTACTCAAAGTACGACTGAAATCTTTGTTAGTCTTTACTATGTTATTGTACCTACGCATGCAGAGGAGAAATGCCTTCCTTGTATTTGTAGTGAACAAACTTTTTTGCTACATAGCGATAGTAATAACATCTCACTTGACCTGTCTTATTTAAAACTAGCAAATAATTAAAATTATAGGAGCCATTCCTTTCACCTTACGAAAAAAATAACATTTATATGCAATCATAAGGAGAATGCGAGACGATTCATAAATTGCGATAATTACCGCGCAATAAAAGTTATTAAAGCTTTATTCTATTATATTAATTTAGAAGCATTAACATTAAACCAGTCCTATATCAAAACTAAAAGCGTTACATCCAAATTATTAAGATGGAATACTTTTTAATTGATGTAAAATGAAAGTTGGTAATTATTTTTTAATGTTTGTAAGTCGTTAAGCTACAAGCTTCAGTAAATTCAATCAGAATCACTTGCAGCCGAGACGACAAATCAAGGCTAACTGGGAGTGATTGATGCACTGATGCAGAGCTCGCAAGTTGCCGAAACAAGTGGATTCATATCTTTTACTCTCAACGAAATACACTCACAGGGCGTGCAAAGGTAGTTGATGAGAGAAATACATGGGTTTAACTAACTAGAGTCTTACATCATCTTACATTTTACTGAAGTCTCTAATCTGTGAACCAACACTGTGACTCTTAATGGAGAAACAATAGATCATCTAGCTCGCCATGAATTTGGCTTCTAATAAAACACTTTCACAACAATTTACAAGGAACAGAAAAAAAACTTTTATAGAATCAAATTTTATTCAATGATAACAATAAATATTACAAAGTCTTGATCTGCTCAAGAGAGCCGTCTAGATCAGAAATGGTTATATTATGTAATTTACAACTGAAAGTTTCTTGAAAAGCATCACAAAATGGTAAAATAATATCTTGTATTTTGATATCACGTAGTAATAGTTCAGAAAAAGAGGTAACACCTTTACCCTCGATACCGCATGGTATAATATGCTTAAACCAGCTTAGATCTGTATTACAATTGATGGCAACACCGTGTGTAGTGACGTGACGACTGGCATGCACGCCGACAGCGCAGAGTTTCCTCTCGCCCACCCAGATGCCCGGATATGGAGGATATCTATGTGCAGACACGCCCATACTCCGACACAACCGGATGACCGTCTCCTCCAAAGACTCTACATACCAACGAATGCTAAGCGGTCTGCGCCAACACTTTAAGTTCACTATAGGATACACTATTAACTGGCCAGGCCCGTGGTACGTTATAAGTCCTCCACGGTCTGTCCTATGGAATTCAGCGCCCAAATTACGTAACCTTAGTTCATCACTAGCTGTATAGCTTTTATCGCGTATTCCTACTGTATAGAGTGAAGGATATTCCAACAGTAACAGCACACCGTCTTGCCATTTAGTTTTCCTCTCTTTAATACTGGAAGCTAGTTTGGACTGTAGCTGGAGACTGGCCAGATATCCAATTCTGCCCAAGTTTATCACGCCAATGTTAACTGTTGACATTATCTACACTTCTTTGCCTCAATCTGACTAATTGTTGATAACAGAGTAAGGAAGCCTGCAACCAATCAATACAATTCATGTTAGATAAAATGGCCAACAAACAAATTCGAGGAACAATCGCAGATAAAATCGTGATTTGGTGAAAATTAGGGGCAGACCACTCGTGGTGCCTTTTGTCAGTCTGTCTGTCCTTTAGTTTTTCCTACAACAGGCTTGAATATAATTTTCGAAAATGTTAATAGGATTAGAATAGATTAAATTAGGGCGGCCTCAAGGCCTACGCCAGCGCGACCCCTATGGATCTATTGTGGCTCCCCTCACTCTAAAGCTCACCCTCCAGACCTGTCCGCCTAATCAGACTCTTAATTCTGGAGAGTGGCTCCTGGGTAAAGCTCTCAGGCCTTGGTTTTTCCTCCCCGAGAAGTAACATCCTTAGCCATACGAGCCCCTCACACTGACACAACACTGACAGAACCTACAAAGACTATCCTCTGCCAGGCCCATGCGATGCATGTGTTTTCTGAGCCTGCAGTGGCCAGTTAATAGGCCTACAATTATCCTTATAGTCTCACGGCCTTGACGGATTAATTCTGCGGTCAGCCTCGGTGAATAGCCTCTGATGAACTCCTTCGCCTGTCTCTGCCCAGGGGTGGCAAGCCACCACTCGTGAGACCTACTCTGCACCCATAAGTTAATGGCCGCAGACTTAACACATTTCGAAACCCCAAAGCAGGGCTCCGGGCCAACGAAGTGTCCCGATGTTTATAGGATACTCACGTTTAGAGGTCCCATGAGTAAGAGCCGTTTTTTGAAAAATTGTGATCAGAATAAATAAAAAAGTAGAAATAACAAAAATAATCAAATAAATAAAGTTCTAAAATAATCAAATTTGACTAAGGGACCGTAATCATGAGGTTTTAATGAAAGAAAACAGAACATCTGTGGCAGAGCCTCTTTACCAATCCAACCAAAAAGGAGCTTTTGCTTTGAACAATTGTCCATGGAAAATTGGGTTTAGCACATTCTAAAATGACCTAAGAAAGTAAGAAGATGGAGGCGAGCAGCCCAATGGAGGGGCGAAATAGAGATCCCCCCCTCCACGAGAGAGCAGAACAAGGAAATGGAAACTCGACTCTTGACAGAACAAAAACGCAAACTTACATAAGCATCAGTTGCTGCGTACATCAGCTGATCTTCACTCAGTAGTTTATTGTTCCAACTGCTGATCCTCACTTTCGGATCTTTACTTAAGTTCAGTCCAAACTGTAACACATCATTAAACTCTTTATTATTATTAAAGTAGATGATACTTGATTTAACAATTCTTCTAAAGTACACAAAATTGGAATCGTGAAGGTGAAAAGGAATGTTAAGAGCGGTAGTAACTACCTGAAGGAGCCATTGTGTCAGGAAAGCAATTGAATGATGAAATCGGGAAGGATGTAAGGACTGATCTGAGGAGCAGCGCAACAATATCTAAAGGTTACTGACTGCAGAAGTGTGGAATATTAAGATTTAAAAATTCATTTTTTCTGAAATTAAAAGAATTCATAAAATTAAATAATAAACATAATAAATAAATAATTATTTAAAATATTAGAATCTAACCTGATTTAATACCAATCGCTGCAGACTCCAACGTTCATAGCAATGAAGTGTTTCGTTGGCCAATGTGCACAATTCTACTATATTATTGTTCAAAATACTGAACACGTCTAGTTTAAAATCCTTTCCAAGCTTTCTGATATCGCTGAAAATTGTCAAGAAAAACTGTATTTATTATTTGCCTAAAAATATAGATATACATGAATTTGATTCTTTCTAGAAATGCGTAATGAAAGAATCTACCAGATTTTCTAGGGAAGTTATCAGGCCGGAATTATATCTCCCGGCTACCACATGCATCCCCAAATGAGCAAAGGTAAACCCTGAAATTCCCCCCCCCCCAAAAAAATGCCACACCAAAATAAGAATTAGGAGTGTTCCATGGTTTTATAAGCCCACCATTTCTCAGGAAACTTTCTCGTAAAAACTTCTCCACCTTCCGGAAGGAAATATGCAGCTTCATTTTTGCGAAAGTTCCTTTCAAGCTCGCGTTTGCCAGGAAGGGCTGCTAACTACCATACCATCCACCCAATCCTTGGGTTCGGTTCACATGACCCCTCATTAGACTTTGTAAAAAATCTGTTACTTATAAAATTTTTGGAAAACACCCGTTTACTTCTAAAGCTTACCGTCTATTACTTATTGTTTGAGTCAGAACCAAATAACTTAACATTTGCAACTTGCATTTCCTTCATAAGCAGAAGCATTATAAGAGCACCACTGCCTTCTTTAGTAACTCACGTAGCATAGGATGATCCACTATGTACAGTATTCAGCAAGTGGGAATGAATCCCATTTTCATCTACTTTGCGAATGATTGAATTTTTTCTCTTTGATAAACCAAAATTTTGTAGAAAACTAAACATCTTGCTTTAAAGCTAGGGTTTACCAACAGTTCTTAGTTAATATTTATGGGGCAATCTAATCGGCAATGTGCATTAATTGCTAATTTGGAAGGTGCTTCTCGCTCAACACAGACTTTGATACTGATTGTAATTCAGATTTAATATAAATCATGAACGACAATTTTAATCGGTAGTAACAAAAAGAAATTTAGAACCTTCAGCCTGCTTTTTTAAATTTAATTTTTTTCTTAAGTTTTCAACAAGTTTCGTTAAATATAAATGATAAAAAGTTTACCAAACGGGACTGAACTTTATTAATAAAATTCAGAATAACAACAATAAATAAGACATCTCTTAATATGCAATATAAACACACTGAATATCCACAAAACTACGTACTTTTTAATGTTAAGTCCGGTTAATTTCACTTTGCAATGTTTTAACAGATAAATAAGAACTTTAGGCAGACTAGTCAAACTGCTGATCTGTAAGAAAATTATATTATAAATATTAGAAGATAACGTCTCGTAACTGTTCGGATATTAAGAGAAGGAGAAATAATATTATCTCTGGGAATAGATTGACCTTGCCCAAAGCGGTTTGATTATTTTTTCAAAAATTTCTTTTTAATTTATCTTTCATACCATTTATTCGTCGATTTTTTGTATTCCTAGTTAAAAAGAAGTAATATGATTGGGTCAAATTTTCGTGGATTTTCACCGGAAATACTCGTTTTGAGAATTTTCAGAAGGAAAAAAAAATTAATAAAAATACAAAATATACTGTTTTTATAAATATATGAACTCTCAAGCATAAACAGCAAGTAGCAAAAATGAAAATGGAAAAAGGCTCGTTTCGTCTGCGGGACTCGATAGAACGTGGGATCGATCAGCAGCTAATTGTTGAAAGTGCACGATATCGATTTTGATACAGGGGATCTCAAAACGGATATAACCTGATAAAAATCTAAAATTTAAAAATATGACCCAATCTCATCATGAATAAGAGGAAGGAAATCTATCGCAACAATCAATAACTCAGCCGTAAATTGCATACGAGTTATTTTAATAACAAACAATAACTTATCCAGCTGCTGACCCTTAGATTTTCTCTTCCTAGGAGCTTCTTACAGCTCACTGTCCTGAGGCCGGCAGGGCACTGAAAAAAGCTCCGGGCGCCTGTAACCTTAGATGTTGACGCGCCTTAAATCATTAAGAAAAAAAAACCAATAACTTACATGAAAAATGTAGCATTCGTTTTCATTCGGGCATATCTGCATCAAAGCAACTTTTCCCCATCCAGACCTGGTTAATGGCCATTCTTGATCAAATCCCAGAACAAGTTCATCCGATGAATTGGCCAAATTTCTTTTGAAAGAGAAAGAAATAATTTAAAAATAATTAAAAATTTTAAATAATATAATTTGGAAATATATTGTGGCTCGTCAGATTTTGCTGCACTGTGCTTTAAGAAATATTACATGAATTAATCACATTCACTCAGGGATCTCTTGATTATTGATGTCTGCTTTCTTCCTCTACGCTTGTAACTAACTCCTAATAAACTGGCTCACACAGATGGTTCCCAATACACTAAAAGGTGGTTCGATAGGTGCATATCCTTAGGTTCAACAATCTACTCTCTAGTTACAAAAGATCTTTTGATCCTTGAAGAAGGTGGTTATACCAATTCCTCCTTAGAAGATATTGACATTGGATATTCACCTTACGGCGCCACAATAGCCGACCTTACGGTGCCACAGTAGCCGAGCGGTTAGAGGAGAGACCTGCAAAGCTAATATGTATTGTGGTAATGGGTTCGTTTCTCGGTCTTGGAGTTCATTTAATGGTTAATAAAAGAAATTAACAGTAAAGTATGATTGCTAGCCGCATCCGTCCACGACACCTAATTTGGTGGTGGATGTTAAGCCCGCCTGAAAAGGTAGGCATTACTTTTGCTTATTCACTTTACAGTACCGATCACTTTTCTTGAACTTTCTCTAGCGGCTCTTTTGATGATCATTTAGTGAGCAGACTTAACAAGACACATTCAACCAAGGAAGGGCGGAATAACTATCACTGTGCTAACGCCTAGATAGTAAATAGCACTTTAAGTTGCCCATAGGGAGCCCGGGGGGCCACAAATCTTAAGCGAAACACATCACTGCACCGAATAAATCACAGTTACCGACGATTTCCACTCCAGAAATCATTTCAAGATGTCCTACACAAGCAGGCAGCCTAAAACCTTGAAAACGGAGAATGTCTAACAACAAGAAAAAATTAATTTGCTTAGTTCTAGCTATAATTGAACACTTTATTAACAGAGATAAATTTTAAAAAGACAGGAAAGGGCTACTTACAAAAGTTGTTCACAAAAAGATGCACATTCCACGAAGTTGGATGTATAATAAATCTTTCCTTTAAATTTCAGTTCCAAATTGTCATTAGTGGTCGGATCTAATGGAATTTCCCTCGTCTGTCGGGTAAAATAAATAAATAGAAAAAGTTGTTTGGCTTCACAGATAACATGAGAGGAGATTACTTCAATAAGTATAACCATTACTGATTCAAGTTAAATTGAATCTAAGATAGAAGTTTGGCTCTTAACGTGATCAACCAGAGAATATTAAATATAGCTTTAAAGAGGGATTGCATTAGAAAAGACTCACATAATCTTTACTCAAAATAAACCGTATTGAATCTCATGCCATCCACGCAAGTTCCTTCAAAATGAAAGACTTAATTTCAAGAAGCAAAGCACCAAGAAAGCCTAATCTCATAAACAATTATAGTAACCGAAGGATGCGAAGTTTAAGGTATTGGTAAAAACTCTCCGGTTTTTTTATATTCTAATACAGTGGTTCTTAACCGGTGTTCCGCGAAATTTCAATTTTAAATGTATTGAAAATTAGAAACTTGAAAGATATGAAAACAAGAAATCGTCCCTTTCTTTTTTAATTTGAATTTCCTACTACCAAAGCTGGCCTATCTTTTTAAGGTCAGTCTTTTTAAGTCATAGTCCTTTACAGCATTTGTTATTTGTAGCAACGTACTTTTATGTTCATTATTTGATTAATTTCATTTTCAGAATTTATTTTTTATAACTGTGTAATAATTTATCCTTTTTAATTATAATTAATACATATATCTTTTTAGATTATATTCGATTTTTTATTATTCATTAATTTTAAGTTCTTGCTAAATACCGAATTTCAAATTATTTAATGTTAGTGTTCCGCGAGAAAAATATATACATAATTGTGTTCCGCGTCTTTGAAAAGGTTAAGAACCACTGTTCTAATATTACAAAGTCGCAAATACAGAAAGAGTAAAGCATTTTCTTTTCAAAACAGAACCCCTAGAAGAAAAATTTTGAAGGTAAAAAATATAATTGGTATAATTATACTTTAATTAATTCAGAACTATTGTATGTTCTATAATTATATCTAGCCCCCTCAAGAAAAAATGTTATAAATAAAAGTAATTTGTTGAAAATATTAATAGTTTGCATGTCAAGTCTACCTAGTTTTCTGAAATCTCTTCTGGCAAATTACAGTATGTAACCCACTCAGAGGGAGTGATTCCTGAATTATTCGGATTTTCGGTTGCATGAATGTGAATACATGTCTAGAGCCGCATAAATTATGACCTTAAAGAAATTTATTGTGACTACCGCTGGTGTCAGTGTTTGTACGTAAATATTTCTATAAAATGTACATAATGGTGATCTAGATTTCCTAAATAGTCGCAGGGGTTGTCAACATAGAAGCTATTCGTAATCTTCGTATCGTAACGCTGGGGTTTCTGTAGGGACGCCAAGATAACTGAAGGAAGAGACTATCTCACAACAAGAACTAAGAAAACTCTAAAAAGATAAAAAAAACAAAATTTGTATTACTCATTATTCTTTTTGTTTGAAAAAAAAACACTTACCTCAAGATTTGTTTTGAAAGTCCAAGCATGTTCACAATACAGATCAACATTTTCAGGATTTTTCAACAGATTATCCTTAATTATTGTTTTAGTATCAAAATTAAAATCTCTAGCTATTTTATTCAAATCACTAAAGACAAAGAATTCAAAATTATCACTGAAAAACAATACAAAAAGTACAATTCTGTAATCATAAATTTCTCAAATCGTATATTCTTACTTTATAATATTGTGGCCAACTAATTTTACTTTTGGATGTTGAATTAAATGTGTAAACGCCAATGGTAATTTATTAAGAAATCCAACCTATATATTGAAATGATAGAAATTAATTAAAGTTAATTTAATATTAATTCAATGTTCTTTTAAAAATTACTCACTTCAAATAATGCACATAAATTTTTTCCGTAACAAATATGAAATGATGAGGTTTTGGATATCACAGCTTTAAATTGTGAGGGCCAATCTAATTCCAGTCCTATGATTAATTCTTCTGATAATTCTGCTAGATTTCTAAAAACACAAGAAATTGTTGTTTATAAAATTTATTTAAGATAATAAAAAAGAGTCTGGGTTATTTAAACAAACGAAACATCAAAAACCCAAATTTCAAGATAAATTTAAAAATGTTTAAACTATCAAATCATTACTCACAATATTTTTTCACATTGAACTGCGCATTCATGCAAGGTGATAAAATTACACAAAGGCAGGTTGTTATCCTTCTTATCCTTCTCAGTTTTTCCAATTACAGGCTTAACTTTGGTTCCGTTTTCTATGTTATTTACCTTACCAAATTCACTGGATTTTTTGATAATATGACCATTTGTTTTAAACAAACTATTTTTAAAAGGTTTTTTCTCAGTCGTTCCAAGTTTATGCCGATTTTCGTTCTAAAAATAGATACAACAATACTGTAGAGCCGCTATTATATAACCTGTGTAAGTAACCTCACCGAATCACTATAATCTTAAATGAATGTTCAATAACTTACCACCTGTTTGACCAACCATGCCGGTAACTTTAGTTCTTTTTCTTTAGTATTTTCCATATTACAAAAAAAAACACCAAATTATGTACTACTAGGACAGTTATAAGACTAAATTTACTATACTTGGTATGTTAGATTCAGCAACTGCTCGTAAAGAAAATTATAACAAAAAACATCACTTAACCTTCTCTTCAAAAAAATCGGATAATTTTTGGATAACCATTAAATTTAAATCATTCCATTAATACCAACTTTCTTTTCATTTCATTATTACAACAAAAAACTAATTTATTGATTATATAATATTTTAAACATTAAATAAATATATAATATCTTTATATATTTTTATAAAATAAAAATTTTATCTTTATAAAATATATATTTTTTTAACATTAAATAAATCAAACACCACAATCGATATAAAGTTCATCAGATATTTCTTATGAAATTATGTTCACCGGCAATCTTACGACGCGCCCCCTCGCCAATCGTATAATTTAATGTTAACGCAACTGTGCTTGAAAACCATCAATTAAACAAAGATCTTTAACAAAAACTTACAGTTTAAAATGTTAAGTATAAGGGTTGATTAAACGCCAAAAGGTACACAAATCAGCAAGCACCCAACATTTCATTAATTCTTCATTAATATTTAAGTAATTTTACTGCATTAATTTTCATTAATATTTTTTAGAATTTATTAGATGTCACAGACCCTTATGCTGGCCATTTTCGTCTACAAAATATTTGTTCAAGTAGCACTGTAGATTGACTGTAATATCTAGTTATTTATAATAATCAAACTATTAAATACAGGTTAAAAAGAAAAACGTTATAAAAAATAAAAAAAAATTATGAGGCTAAAAAATTCAAAACTTTTTTTTATAAAAAAAAATGTAATATGTAATATAAAGTAAATAAGATATGTATATTTTTAGGACAGCTAATTATTCCAGTATTTTACTATAAGTAAAATTAGGGGGACTAAATTAAATTACAATTGAGAAATCAATAATTGTTGTTGAATAATCTACTTGTTATTAACTGTGTGTTATTTGTGCTCACGAATATTTCGGTAAGACGAATTCAAGACAGTAGCCTACTCTAACTTTGTCTTTTTCTACTTTAACATGCATGTACATATGTGTGATTTATCATAATTATAACAAAAAAATATAAATGAAGTGGCCAGCATAAGGGTCTGTGACATCTAATAAATTCTAAAAAATATTAATGAAAATTAATGCAGTAAAATTACTTAAATATTAATGAAGAATTAATGAAATGTTGGGTGCTTGCTGATTTGTGTACCTTTTGGCGTTTAATCAACCCTTATACTTAACATTTTAAACTGTAAGTTTTTGTTAAAGAGATTTTTGTACCTTTTGGATAGATTTTCCTTTTTGTCTATTTTACAAAGTTACATATCTGCTTTACAGAATTTTTTAAATTTGGAATAAGCAATTCTATCATTATAACCTGATAAGATGGTAAGTCGGAACCGTAACTACCACTAGAGAGATCTTTTTAAAGAATGATTATCGTTAAGGTCCCCCAAACCATCCTCAGTAACAACTTTTTTTGAAAAAGCGTTTTGAATAAAATAGGAAGGTATTTGTGCGTAAATAGCAAAATTAAACTGCGATTTCATTACTTCCTTTTAAGAGGAGTAAGAAAAATAAACTGCGATTGCAGTACTTCTAGGCAAAGAGGCAAAGATTTTTTAATCGAACGACAATTCATTGATTTAAATCGGTTCACTCATTGATAATTTAAACGATTGCAGTACTTCCTCTTAGTAGGTGCAAGAGCATCAGCAATGTAGAGGAGCTTTAACCACTTATTCGAGCTGAATTTTATCAAAATCGGACTAAGCGTTATAGAAATATTGGTAATAATAGTTTTAGAAAGGGCCTTATTTGGGTGGGGCAAACTCCCCTCCTTATGAGGCACGGCGTCGAGACCTTTATAGTGCAAATCTGTACAAAATTTCGATTCGAATGACATTTCATTCATGAAAATCGGTTCACGTGTCGATAATTTGAAACGATTCCTATACTTCCCCTTAACAAGTGTAAGAGCTGATTGCCGCTTTAATGTTACGTAGGGGAGCCCTAACCCTATCATCCTACCAAATTTTATCAAAATCGGGCTAAGATTTACAGAGTAATTAGTAATAATAATTTTGGAGGGGGCCTTACATAAAGGGGGCTAACTCCTCTCCCATTCGATGTACAGGATCGAGACCCTCAAAAGGCACATCTACATAAAATTCCGAATCGAATGACACCTCATTCATGAAAATCGGTTCACGCGTTTAGGCGCTACGTTGTTTACAAAAAAGGTAACAAGAAGAAGAAGAACAACAACAACAACAACAACAAGAACAAGAACAAGAACATTTTTTGAAAAAGCCGTTTTTGCTCATTTTCAGCAACTTTTTTCTCGAAACCTATTAGATCTGGGTGGTTGCAAAAAAATTACAGCTATAAAGGAGGGTTTGCCCTATATTTTAAAGAAAATTTGGGAATTTTATCTTTTATAGAAAAAGAGAAAAAAATTGTCAAAGTTGGGTGTTTTTCAACGTTACGCTTTTTCGTGCAGTTTTTGACGATCAACCCTTATACAACTGTCCTACCGGACAGTTTTAATACTGACTTTTTTTGGTAATTTAATTACGGAAAATAATTCTTTTGATTTTTCTTTTTGTTTCCATAATTAAAAATTAAAATATGATTCATTCGAAGTTCGCTAATAATCTAGGAGAGGGTGTGGCAGCATTAATGATAAAAATTGTTATTAGTTTTATTATTTTTGAGTTATAATCAAGAAAATTGCATCAAAAAAGTTGCACTTCTGAGTGATAGAGTTCGATCAAAACTTAAAGTAGGAAGCAACAACAGGACCAAAACGGATTAGTTCAGAGGTTAGTGCACTGGATTCCCACGTGGGGATTCCAGGTCCGAATCCAGTTGGCTGCCCTTAGATTTTCTCTTCTCAGGAGCATCTCACATAATAATTGTCGACAATGAGAGGCTAACAATGCGCAGAAAAAGGGTGAAGGCGCCAATGACTTCAGTAGTTATCGTGCTTTAGAATAACTATTAAAGTGGAACACCTAACTCTTCGAGCTTTCTTGGAATTCTGATTTTTGATGCATTCAAGGACCAACATATAGGGCCCCAATCGCTAAGAATATTTGTTTCAACGGCCGTGCAAAGAACCACACTTTACCACCTGGATACAGAAATGGAAATCTACTCCTATAAATTATCACTTACTTTTTTACACTTTTTTAAGTTACATTAATTTATTGAAATTTACACCTGTACCTACAGGGTACAATAAGTAAATGAGATAAATATATATAAATAATGTGGCAGACGTGAATGACGGTCATCCAGTGATGGCCGCCATCAATCACCCAGTTGGTCAAGGGGCCAACGGCGCCACAGCCGTCTTCGAGGATTGGAGGGTAGCGTAGTTGAAGACAAGTTTCCAGCTAAAGGGTTGGGATGAAGTGAGAGTTTTTGATGAAAATTTTTATATCGGATTTTGGCAAGTTCGGAGATGAGTTGAATTTGGAGATCCGTATGTATTATGTGGTAGCTAACATAAAATGGAGCGTCTACTATGCGGCGGAGTATTTTGGATTGGAGTGTTTGCAGTCTATTGATGTTTGATTGATGATTGACATTAAATATAAAATTAAATTACCGAGTTAAATTTTATATTTAAAAGTTTAATTCAAGTATTCTATTGAATTTGTGCATTTTTTCTCGGAACATCGAGTACAGGATAGCGCATTATCATCTGTTGTAAACAGCGTGAATTTTTGCTGACACAAATGGATATATTTAGTATTCCTCAAGACTAGAATTTTAAAGAAGCCTTAATTTTAAAAATTTGGGTGTAATAGTTATACATTCTCTTTCTATGATTATGAGAATGCTAAAATTCAGCAAGGGAAAGTGTAAAAGATTTGGAACATCTCTGATAAACGATAGAGAAACATAATTATTAACCTTTCCGCTTGAGTTTTTACTTTTTGTTATTATGAAAATAAATATTAAAAATCAAATAAAAATCATTCAGATTTAAATGCTGCCAGTCCAGCCAGGAATGTTTTGACCAGGGTAGGGACCGTGACCTTGAGGTAGGCCAGACGTACGTCAGTTCGCTATCGTCCCACTGATACCTTACCACTTTGAAGACATGTGCCGCACTCAGCTGTTGGTTCTTCTATCTCTCTACCAATTTTATGCGAATACAAATGCAGCATCCACGTACGGTAAGTACATTCTTAATTTATCGGGATAGTTGCTGAAATGAGCCTACTCCTCACACACACACACACACAAAGATAATAAAGACCCAGTAAAGTCTAACGAGATCTCTCGCAGAGGAAAACGAACGCGCGTTTGCCCGCGATAAGGCGTGGTCTTATTAGGAAAAAAAACACTTCAGCGAACATTTAGAACTTGTTATCTTATACTTTCCTCCCAGCTAAGGACATTGTAGCGCTCATTTTAAATTTTCTAATTAGAATTTTCACCTGATATCTCCGTTTTGAGATACCTAGAGTGAAAAAACAAAAAAACAGAAGTTTCAGAAAATGTTCTCTACGTTGAAAATGTGGTTACGTCTGCAATGCTGGAAAATATTGCTGACTTTATCCGTCGTAGGTTGGTAACCCTGATAAGTTTCGAACTTTCACCAATCATTAGAGGTTGATTGATCAGATTCTTGAAAACAATTTCACTTGAACTCTTGTTTCCATCTCACTCAGCACCAGCAGAATCTTGAGTAGAAAACTCAGTCGCAATTCATTAGTGGTCTCTCTTGCTTTTTCTTTAAGTTCGAGATTTATTTAAGCATTACAAATAGTAGGAAATATATTCAAGGATAGAAATTAAAACACCAGATTACTCAATTAAATTGAGAAGTGCAACTCTTTGTACTCACAACCACAAAATAGACACAATTAGCAATTAATTAATGGAATGAGTAATGTGATGATAGCAGAAATATTTTATGCAAAAGTTTTAAATTTAATAGTTTCTACATTTACATTTCAAGTGCTAAGATGAAACTAAGATTACTAATGGAATACCTTTAAGTAGAATAATTAAAAAAAACTACAATGAAAATGAATTAATTAGAATAAGTTCTCTGTCACAACTACGCACTGCTTTTGTTTACACTGCTTCCTAAGCCACATATACGTATATATTTATTTTTTATTTGTTTTTAATTTAAGGCGTGTCAACATCTAAGGTTATTGGCGCTCGGAGCTTTTTTCAGTGCACTGCCGGCCTCCGGACAGTGTTCTCTCGTTTCAGGCAACACTGTCCATCACCGGCCAGTGAGCTGTAAGAAGCTACTAGGAAGAGAAAATCTAAGGGTCAGCAGCTGGATTCGAACTCGGGACCTCCGCGTGGGAATCCAATTCGCTAACCGCATAGCTAATCCCTTTCCTTAAGACAGTGTTCTTTTTGTTTCTGGACGACAATGTCTATCATCGGCATGGTTAAAAAAAACAAAAATTAAGATCCCGGCTTCTGGATTCGAACCCGGGATCTCGGGCATGGAAATCTGTGTGCTAATCTGAGCTAATCTACTAAGATATTCATTGAATAAAGTAATTTTAGATGTTATCTATCTAGTTTTACATTTTATAGACTACTTTTACATTTTTTTGAAGTATTTCATCCAATTTTTCAATTCATCATTGAAAGTTAGTTAGAGAAAATAAAAATTCTAAAAAAATAAGTATTGTATTTAATCGGAATAGTGAACAAAGCAAAATGTGAAGAAGTTGTATGAAGTAAGCAAATATTGTTTAGTGTTAGTGGCCAACTAAGAATCTAATGTGAAACAGCCACAGATTAAAGAAAATTGGCCAATTAGAAGAAATAGCAGTGTTTTTTCCTATATTAGATACCAGGTAAAAATAAAATAAATCTGTGCACCTATAGAAGGCCACGGAATTTGATGAATCGATCATCGAATAGAAATATTTCGTAAACAATCAGCTGGAGGTGAGGGAAAAAACAATTAAGTAATTACGCACATGTGTCTTCTATAGAAATCTGCCAAAGTGTATCGGACGATTAGATTTTAGATTAATGTTTCAAATAAAAGATCACTTCAACAATTAGTGAAACAGATTTAATGAAAACTTTGAGCAATTTTCAATTTAAAAAAAAATAAACACCCAACAGTAACAAATCAATTTTTAAAGAGGCACTGCCAGTTAACCTAAGTTTTCATAATTTTAAATTTTAGTTTCTCATTTGATTTTATTAATAATAAATATGTATTGTTCTGTGAAAAGATGGAGATACACTGCCCACTAATGTGTCATTTCAGGGCAATGAACAGTGTTATCAAGTATTTTACAAATTAAATTTGTTTAAAAAAAATGCAGATTTTGAAGAAGAATTAAAGTAGTAGAACTTGAGATTATTGTAACGAAAGTCACGAAAGAGTTCTGTAATTCCGTACAATTTTCCTCTTGATTTTCATGAACCATAATTATCTGAATGAGAAAGAAATACACAATTTTCAAGATTGAAGTTCGGAAGATTTATTTACGACTATATACAATAAACAAAAATTAAAGGTCGTAAAAAATACAATAAAAATATTATTGATAAAATAAGTATCAACTCATCAGATTTCACTTGATGAAAACAATGATACTTCTTTTTTTTGAATGACCACTGCCAAGGAATTGCGCTTCATAAGTCAAGGTTATTTTATTGTAAATATTGAGTAAGGTTATATTAACCTTCCCTTGTTCTAAGTAAAAAAAAGTATTGATATTGTGAAAATAGTGAAATCGTGGACCTCCACAATTTTTTTTAAAAAAAAGAAAATCATAAAAAAAACAACTAAAAAATCGAATCGGTCACATAAAACGTGTGTTGGCATCTTTATCCAAAAGCTTGATGTCGGATCTGATAGTGGAACTCGAACTAAATGATATTTCTGGAATTTTTCGTTATTTAAAGGAAGAAAATAAAAATATAACGTATAAACTCTGTATCTTGTAACATAAAATTTTTCAACTAAAACTGAATTTTAGTGGACACTTTTATTTATAAGTTCCCTCAAAATTACAAATAAGTATGATTCAAAGAAAATACGTTAATTTTCGCTTACTTCCTTAACTGCGCGTCACCGTAAAAAATTCGAAAACACGTTTTCATATTAAATCTATTCCTATTGAAACACTTGAAAATAAAATGTACCGGATATAAGGTGATTGTTTAAGTATATTAGCAAATAGCACTCCACGTTTAAATAAATATAATGGGCTATTTTTTTTTTCTATTGGAAAATATGTGAAAAATTCAGAAATCCCATTTTGTAATGTGGCTATTTGGGTAAGCTGATTTGTGAGGACAAAATGAGTGTGTTAGCGTCCAACTAGAGTGTCACTTGTGTGAATTGCAGTTTAACAAACAGGATAACAGTTCGATATGTTTTGAAATTTGTAGTTTTGTGAAAACCTACAAACTTTAAACCTGGAGTAAAGTAGTCAGAGAAATCTATTGAGTGTGCAGATCACTTTTTTTCCTCTGGGGAATTTTGAGAGGAAATAATCCAGGAATTCAGCGTTATGTTTCTTGTTTATAATGAGATGCTGTAAAGAATTATTAAACTTTGCAAGACTGCACTGTCACACAGTTTGAATTTACATAATTTTGTAATGTACTTTTTCTCCAATTACAGCTAATTGTTAGTAATTCTACATACTTCTTTTGTATAGATGGCGCTCTACGAACATGCAAAGGACTGGGGTTAGATTCGTGTATAATAGACAACCTAAACGTTGTATTGGCTAAACTTAAAACAGGTAAATGCTGTATTTATTTCATCATTTACTTATTTTCGCCTATAATTATGAACTATTCGCCTATACAAAAAACACAAAATATTTTTAACGACGGTCACGTAATCTTATATAAGTTGAACTTTAAATAACTACAGGAAACACTTAACTAAGCGGATTTTAGTTCGAAATCTTTAAAGCACCAATTTGCATTACCACAAAATGTTTTTTGAAGGAAGTGTAATATCACAGCTCCCCCTGAACCCCACAGTAATCTATAACATTTTATGCCGGAAGTATTATCTTAATAAACATACGTCATTGAAATGTTATGACAAAGTTTAAATGAAGCCTTCGAAAAAATTGAATTTGTAGTGAAAAGCTGACGTTTTAAACAGTCGCATTTCCATTATAATAAGACATTCTTCCAAATCGCCAACACAATTCGCTCAGTGAACACCCAGTAGATGATACTGCACTACAGATCCAACTGTACTCCTTCCTAATTACTCCGCATAAATGGAGTTTCTTGAAAAAAAAATTTCTTATTAAAAAGATAAGACGCTCATGTATTGGGAGTATACACAAGGTTTAAATAAAATGATGAAATAATTTTGGAGCGTCCCACCACGAAATAGTTTTTTTTCTAGGTCTCCTGAAGTATCTACAGTAATCGTTATTTCTTCTAACGAACCGAACACTCTATAGCCCAAGACAGTAACTCACCTTGTTAGCTCAATAACATGAAACTAAGAAAGATTTCTTCACCAGATTGGGGACCTGACGTGGTATTCTATATAACTTTGTAGTTGAACATGTTAATCAGATGAATTATGTTTGAAGGATGGCAACGGATAGATCTGCCAAGACTAGACCCACTGGAACTTCCGGCTACAATCAGCTCCAGGTATGATGATGGCAACATGACGCTGGATATTGTCCTGAAGGACGCCACAGTGCTGGGACCAGCTCACACTCAGGTGCAATTAGTTAAGTAAGTATATGTCTTTAGTTCCCTTATAAAAGTAATAACACTCCATAATAATCTAGGTAACTCTGTGTATGTAGCTATCCCAGCCTAACAACACAGAAGTTTTAGTTTCGGTATATCTGGAAAATTATTTAAGAATCTTAATTAGCTTCAAACTCAATATTCGATGTTCATATTTCTTACTTACAACAAAATTTACTAAGGCCAAATCAAAATGGCGTTTTAGAGCTTTTCCTTAGCCAGAAAACTCTTCAAAATAGAATTTTATAAAAAAAATGTTTCAAATGGTCTCAATACTGAAATATAGAAGCAATTTTACAGGTACGATAGTCTTAATAATTTCGGAAACCCCGACAAAGACGAACAGCGCAATCAATAAATAAACGCTATTAAACATAAAAATTATGGGAGTAATTGATGAGCAGTTTTTCACAAAGATATTTAAAATATATATTAAACAAAATTAATCGAATGTAATGTTATTAAAATTATTATTAATTTAAGTGTCGATTAATGGTCAGAATGAAGTTTGTAAACCAATAGTAATTGTTTATGTTGGCAAGGTTATAATTACCTCCCGTAAATAAAGTTGTGTTTTTGTCTAATGACTGTTACCAAAATAAATATTATAAAATAATTAAAAACGAGAATTACCTATTTTTGTTATAATAATTGCTGCAATGTTTTTTTGATTGCCATTAAAAGTAGTTATTTTGTAAATTCATTGTTTAATTGACACAATAACGAAGTGAAGCTGAGAATCCCTGCAATTGGTTCATATTTAATATACTGTCTATTTAATTAATCTATATTTAATATATCAAATATTTTTTTTTTCGCCTAAATAAATACAAGTAATTTTTTCGTAAACAGTTTACTTTATTAATGGAGACTCTCATGTCCTTTTTAAGGTCGAAAAGTATTACCGAAGGTAAAATTGAGGTAATGTGCAAGACACCAGTAATCACGGCTTTAGGTACCTACACAACAGAAGGGTATATATCATTCTTTCCATTGCATAGTGAAGGGCACTTCAACGTCACCATGAGTAAGTAGTCAACCAGTTCAATTCTTTCTTTCTTTTTAAATCAGAATTTTCTTGAAGAAAGTGTGACGTTCTCTTGAATTAATTTAATGATGTTACGTACTTTCTTAAATTTTATTAATATTATTTTTATTAAGGTGAGGTGACATCCGGCTGGTTCGTATATGTAACTGTGATGACTCTGAACGGAACAGAGTACCTGCAAGTAGACCATCTGGGATTAGACGTCATGCCGCTGGAAGTTAATGTAGAATCTGCCCGATTGTTCGACGGTGACAATAAACTAGGTAATAATTATAATAATTGTTTTATTAGCATGTTTAACGACGTGAAATCTTTCTTTAGGTTGTTTAGAAAGGCCAAATTAATGAAAATAAGGATCAAGGGCCCTGGAGGTAGACGTTTTAGAACGCAGACCTGGCAGAATGGACAACACTCATGGATTTGAAACTGCGAGTGCAGTTTATGCTGCAAGTGTCTCCATTAATGGCTTCAAAACTAGGATAACTTTAAAAAAAGTAGGAAGCTCGAGGAAGACTGCCAAATTTCGGAAGGGAAAATCCAAAAAGCCATTCTTTAAGACAGTGTACGAAAACTTACGGAAATTCTTGTAGCTACAGGTAATTTAGACTGAGGGCCGAGCTTCCCTATAATAAATAGACTTGGAAGAGAAATTTGCGGGATAGAGGAGATAGTTGTCCCGAAAGGTAGGAATACAAACTCCACCAACCATGGTCACAGAATCAGTAAATATCAGGAATTTGTGATCGATCTATTGGAAGACGTTTTATTGGAAGAAGGAAAGGGTGAGAATGATCCTCGGCATAATTTCCTTTAACAGCCTCACACCTCGAACAACTTAGGGGCGAGCTCTTTCTAGATACCTCCAGGATGGTGCACAAACTATTGATTTGTTGGCATTATTTATGGGATGATAGAGCTGTGAGAGAGGAAACGGGAAAGCAGTATCCTGCCTGAAGTTAGGAAGTAAGAGGAAATAGTGGACTGTGCTGTAGCTGCTCCTGTGCTCACGGTTTCCGCAATGTCCTGGCGCACTAACACAATACCTGAAGTGTTGGTGCACTGGACTAAAATGCGGAGACTCTTGGTTCGGTTTCAGCTATTGGCACAGATTTTCTGTTTCCAGTAGTAGGTCCCACAATATTCCAATAATTCGATGATGGAGAATGATGTCTACGACGAAAGATCACTGACCAAACCAATGAAAAAATGGAAATTGTTTGCTTTTATTGTTTCCCTTTGCATGCGGTTGTTCTCTCACTTGATCCTGTGGGAAATTTCAGTGAAAATTCATTTTTCTTGTCTCTCAAATAATCTAGATAATTATTTTCTTAACATATTTCTTTGTTCGCAGGAACAAGCCTGAATACTTTTCTAAACGAAAACGCTTTTGAGCTGTACAAACTGTTGAAACCCAGAATTATGGATTATTTCCAGGACATATTCCAAATAGTTATCAACAACGTACTTCTATCCACGCCCAAACAGTCCATTTTGCCCGATGTCAATATTGAACTGTAGTTTACTGTAACGTTTACAATAATAAAATTTACCTGTGATAATTTATGCGAGAATGGATGCCAT
The DNA here is from genome assembly GCF_049639745.1 of Rhodnius prolixus. Taxonomy (NCBI): domain Eukaryota; kingdom Metazoa; phylum Arthropoda; class Insecta; order Hemiptera; family Reduviidae; genus Rhodnius; species Rhodnius prolixus. The sequence goes on along the minus strand of NW_027411627.1, from coordinate 736,719 downwards.
TATTTGCCATGTTGATACTCCATGTTGATCTAGTCTTGAGTGGAGTTGTACCCCTTCTTGCTACGAACTAAGTGAATTTGATGAATCCACCATCATCTCTAAATAATAAGATAATAATCATTTCATTAAAGCTAAATGTAATACAATCTTTAAATGAATTCTAAACTCATTAATTGGAAACCATAGAATGCTAGAATAGTTATTTAAAATTGACATAGTTATGATTTTACATATTCAGTAAAGCTAATATGTATTGTGGTACTGGGTTCGATTCCCGGTCTTAGGCCTTGGATTTTATTTAATTGTTAATAAAAGAGATTTACAGTAAAGTAAGTTTGCTATTCGCCTCCGTCCACGATACCTAATTGGTAGTTGGACGTTAAGCCCCGCCTGAAAAAATAGACGACTACTTTACTTTACATATTGCTGAAAATAAAGAATATTTTGTACAAAAAGAAATGCACATATTTGCTCTTATTATATGCAATTCCAATTTTAACAACAGTATATCTCTGTCACAAGTCCAGAATCTCTTCGGGATCTAAAGTTCCAAATAAATAACTAGGATCTACTGGTCCCCTACATGGAAACCAAGAATCACTCTCAAAACTGTTTTAAAACGATTGAATCAATGGAATATATTTCTTAAAATTGTAGATGTTGAAGGTAGAATGTAAAATTGGAGTTCCAACACACAGAAAAGTTGTACATCTCCTCTAGAAAAAAAAACTTAACAGATCTATGAGGCTGTAAAATAGATACACAAAGTTGATGGAGAAATCCTAGAAAAAACGTATCACTATAAAAAAAATTGGTACAGTTAATAGGATTTCGAAGGAAATGTAACCATATAATAGTTCTAAAATAAAAGTTTTGTAATCATTAGACATTTCCTATTGTGTAAATATTACCATGGCAACATAAAAGTTAACCCAACTTAGTTTTACGAAGAACCTACTTTCGCTGTTAGCCATAGAAAACTGAATAGATGTTTTATTTTTCACAAATCCGAATTTTTGAAGTATTAAGTATAGATAAATAAGATAGTAAGATATCAAGATAGCAGTAATCCGTTAGAAGTATTATAAGATGCTTAATACGCCATCATAAATTTCCAGATAAACAAATACATATATGTACAATATACATATAATTATATAATACATATATATAATTGCAACCTCAATCCATTGAGGCAAAGTTTGCAACACATGAAGGAGCTCCCGCTTTCTAGCGTCTGATCAGCGAACTCACAAAGACTCCCGCAACAGGTAGCAGCGACTTTAATACTTAACTTAATTTTGGGGTGGGGGGTATGATACATGTTCGGCAAGTAGAAATAGGAACTCAATTCCCAATCTGTTCGTCTCTTGAAACAACTATTTCATCACAGCTTATGGTAAAACATCCAAAGTTTTTATCCTCGGCGATTATTTGCCTTAAAAAGCGGTTTTCAGACTAGGCCAGTGATGGCGAACCTATGACCCGCGGGTCAGACACTGACCCGCGCAAGCTTTTTCACTGACCCACAGTTGCTAGGCAACCATTTGTTTGTTTACGCGGGTTGATTTAGATTTTCTAATTTTGTGGATAATTTATATTCTATCTATATTATTTTTAATCACGCATCGACACAAAAGCAATTTAAATGCTATCATCTATAACCTTTAGTTTGATCATTACAGTTCTAAAACGCAAATGACGACAAATGCTTTTGTAGTATTTGAAATAAAGTAAAAGTGATTACAAAATATCAAATAAAATGTATAATTTTACTCATATTTTGTTTGTTAAAAAAAATCGACAACCCAAAGCAAATAACCATATTTAGATTTTTCTTCAGATAAAACACACTTTTGTAAGGTTATGTTTGTAAAAAGAGAGACTTCCATAGTCATTTGTTTCGTCCCGTTTTACCCGTTAAGCCGTCAACCGAATTTTAAAGATGTTTAGTTTTGAAAATATTCAGTTTAAAATTTTTAAACTTAACCCTTGTGCAAATGGGCATTAGTGACCCAAGAGCTAGTACTAAAAAAAAAAAGAACAAAATTTGACCCACGCCTCAAAAAGGTTCGCCATCCCTGGATTATAAAAAAAATTGTGGTAAACCTAACAGAATATTGATGCTAACAAAGTTTTTTAGTATAAATCCCAAGTTTCGATAATATTAATCAATAAAATTGCAGTAAGAAAAAATAGATTGTGTTTACAGCTGATTTATTTAAAATTATAGAAGTCATTATTGCGATAACTTTAAAAAATGGTAAAATTTCAATTTTGTCGTAGAGTTTAGTTGGCTGTGGATGCAATGACGTCAAAGCAATGGAGAGACTATAAATTTAAACAGTTTCTAATAAAATTTAAATAACGCTTTCAGGTGATTAAACACTCTAACATTCGGAAAATGAGGAGAGTAACTAAATCACAACTAACCTATCAGCTGCAAATATCGAACACTTGCAGGGCAGCCAGGTCTTGCAGTAACAGTATTCACAAGCGTGTAACAAGGAATGCTTAGGCATTCAGCGCAGCAGATGACAGTCTGACGTCAACGGACATTCACTGCGTGCACTTCAACACGTTCGCTTTTGTCCTTTTGTCCTCTAGAACACCTTCCTTTGTCCTTCAGACAGAAATATAGGGCATTCAATATTTTAGTTTAAATTAGCAATTAGCCTGGAATAGAGACATTGTTTACTTAAAGTAAGAGTTAAAATAATATCAAATTTTAGTGTTTTCACATGGAGAAATTCTCGTGAAAAACCCTTTCAGCGAGCTAGTTCTTTCTTTTGAGTTCGATAACTTCCTGCCTTCCAAGACTCTTCATGCTCAGCTTTTCTTCCGTCATTTCTGTGACTGTGGTGGCGACGGCAGCTTTTGGACTAAATTTTTAGTGGGTAACTAAATTTGGGCTGATTTCCCAACAAGCCCTTCCCATATCAAACCGCTAGACGATCTCTACCGACTGGAATTTCCAAGATTTCTCACTTGCTGCTGCGACTCTAGGAGCTGTGCTAGAGATCTGGGGAGGTAGTTACCTAGATCTTACATGTAAACACATAAGCAGTAGCGTACCGCTCTTACTAGGTTCCAAGGCAGCCTACCAATCACATTCTTCAGAAAAAGAGCTTATTTTCAGAAACTTAATTCAATTTTTTTAGCCCAAAAAAAATTTGTTTTCTCTCATTGACAATAATTGTTCAAAATGTGCAAGATTTCAAAGGCTGGCCATCAGCTTCTTAAGAAAGGCCCAGTATTGATTCGATTTTAATGGTTTCACTACCGAGTTGTAGAGAAACGTAAGCTCTATAACTGGTGTTAATAGCATTGGTTTAGTGATTATAGTTATTGAGATATAGAAGGTTGAATTTTCGAGATTTTGCAAATCGTTCAAATTTCAAACCTCTACATCTCTTTTCGTATTGATCCGATTTTAATGGTTTTAATTCCGGAACTGTAGAGAAAAGTAAGCTCTATAACTGGTATTTATAGCATTGGTTTAGTGATTATAGTTATTGAGATATAGGTGGTTGAATTTTTGAGTTTTTGCAAATCTATTTCTAGCTTTTTGAGGAAGCTTGAAGGGAATTTTTTCAAAAAAAATACGTCCAGAAAACAACTTAATAGATGTGTTGGCTCTTCAAGGAAACCCTCCTGGAACACTTATACTTTGTTGGGCACAAATTGGAGTCACTACGACTCTGCTAACCTAAATGAAATAACCACGCTACGCTAGGTATTACAAGCTTTCTGTTTACTTTATCTTATTCCGCTAGATATCAGGAAGTATTGCGATTCAAAATGAAAATGAGAAAACCTATTTTGTGGGGCCAGAGTTTGCACTGTCTAAGGATGCCTCTTAAAAGAAATAAAATGTTCACAGCGATCTAAAGATGAATAGCTTGTACTTACAAACAAAAGCAATCCAATCAATGATGACAATCACGTAACGGTATGAATGACGTCAGTGTTTGTCAGGTTCTTCCCGAACAGGATGACTCCTGAGATAAATGCTCCACGGCCTGGTCTGAATACCAACTAAGCCGACGTCTTGGTCGTATCACTGCCTCCATTCACATTGAGCGCATCTAGGTTGCAAACTTTGGCACATCCAATTTACACTGTAAATCAAAACTACTATTCAGAACAATCTCCAGCGGAACCCCTCTCATGTCTTGGCTCTGAAGCGATTACTGTATTTACAAACTCTAATCCAGCCAAAAGTCGTGAACACAAAATATAATAACTTGGGTGGGAACTTTTGATCGGTATGAGGCAACAGAAGTACACGGGAAATTCAAAAATACAACGATTGAATCTAGCAGACTTCACTTTTATGATCAAGGATATGATCGTAGCAAGACTGCATATAAAATATTATGTCTACCACACTTTTTTCAAGTTAAATGATTTTTTTTTAATTACATGGGCGACAGATAGTGAATGAGATGAAACTGAGGGAGATGAGAGTAATAGAGGTTAGAGTATAACTGGGAGAGGAATAATTTACGTATTTACACAAAATTACAGATGACTAGATTGGAGTGTTCGAGGACGCTGATAGAGTGCTGGGAAGAGGCACACGCCTCTGGGAGCCCTAGAACAGGGGTTCCAAACATGGGGTGCTCGTACTACCTGGGGTTCTCGAGATGATATTCCGGGGTTGCGTTAAAAGTCCAGGTAAATAATAAGATATTATTATTATTCAATATTTTTCATTATTATATTATTATCTTGCACATATTTCAAGGAAATTATTATTTTTTGTAAAGTATACTTTCTTTGTTATATACTCCATATGTTTGATTTTTTCTTTTTGTTATATTTAACCTTGAGCAAAATATAAATTTCAGGAGGTCTGAGGTTCCAGTGAAATTTCTTTAGGAGTCCCGGGTTGAAAAATAGGTTGGGAACCACTGCTCTAGAAGGTACAGTATTGTAGATAAGGACTTCGCGGGTCGATTCGTCCATTAATATAAACATTTGTCATTCTTGTCTGGATAAAACTGACGCTCAACACTAACAATGAATGCGATTGGGCAGAAATGCTGCTCACTTGGATTAAGGAACGCTACAATTGGTCCCAATTATGTTGAGTTACGAGGCGTATTATTGTATAGGCTAAGTTCAAGATTAATGGATTCATTTCCGATAAAAATTAAAAAAATCTAAGCTATATTTTAATTGTTTATTATTTATTTAGATATTTTTTACTGTATTTACACAATTGTTTCCATAAGTGGAAGTGGTAAATAAGCTAAATAAGGTAGTGTATTGAGTGCCAGCTATCTATAAGTTATCTATAGTTTTAAAAAAATTGTTAAAGTTTATGAGTATTTTCTAAAAAAATATGCAGTATCGCATGAAACTGGGCACTGCATCGTAGAGTTTTGCCAGAATGCAAGAAAGAAGGTTTCTTATAGGTTACCGACAGAGACGCCTAAAATTTCTCATTACATTTAAAAGGTTATAATTTAATATTAAAAATTAAATTAGCAAAACAATGGGTTCGTTATTTATTGATTGCAGAAAAAAATTAATTAATAAAAGTGAGGGATGCAAATAAATTCTAATTATTTAAGAATGCCCTACAACTAACAACTGTTTAGGGAAATACGTACATATAAAACAGCGGAAGATGGCTAGAAAAGGAAACTAGTTAGTCGTTTTCTTCCGTTGTACTGTTCGGACTGCTCACCTGAAGCCAGCCAGGTGAAAGTAATCACTTTCATTGTGACGCCCAGACTACTGTATGGTTGTTCTTGCAATTACAAAATGTTAACCTATCATTACGGAAATTATAATAAAAAAAATCAATAAACGAAAATTAATAACATCACTGTCTGTCTACAGTTGGCCGTCCCCTCCAGTAACTATTTTCTAGGGAACCTTCTTAAACAAATCGTTTTGAAATGACAATTTTCTCTTACTCCATTATTGCAATTCTTATTGGATCTTACAATATTAAAATTTTCTATTAATATTGAATATTAATATTAATAACTGGACGTATCCTCTGCTGTACTTTATAGAACCTCAAAACCGGATATCTGCACGATTGCAGTACCTTCTTTAATTTGGAAGAAGAGAAAAATGAATAATCACTGACGACAGTACATCAAGGTTGCAAATAAGGAAACTAATGGCAATTGATTTGCAAGTCCACGAAGAGTACGCAAAGTGTTGGCCCGCATTGTACGTACTTAACTAACACAGTGCCATAATACAATACGAGGAATCGAACTCACACTTAATTAATTACCTAACTCTGGCAGACGTACACACATATCATTAAAGTGTTTATAAAAAAAAAACAATGATAATGGAGAATGAATAAAGGTAGGTACTTTACCGTGGGCAGCCAACATAGTGGAGAAGCGTGTACATTTTGAATTTGCGCAAATAGGAACTCTTACTGGCCCGTGATTGGCCAGAATATACAAAAAAACAATACTTTTCGTTATCAACACAATAAGAATTGTTAATCAATTATTCTTTTAGTAATTTATATAACTTTTGTTTTTAAATTATTAATTCCAAGAGAAAATGTTTAAAGTTTATCAATTAAACGAACACCAACAAGAGCTCATTGTGACAAGAAAATCTTCTTAATGGTTATAACTGGTTATCTAAATTTATTTTTAGGGGGCAAAAACTGGCATGATTACCAACACACTTTCTGTTCTACTAATATTCTCAAGGTTCAGCGATGAAAATTATTTTCTTCAAACTTACAACTTGTAAACATATTTAAAGTAAAGTAAAGTAATTGCCTATTTTTTCAGGCGGGCTTTACGTCCAACTACCAATTAGGTGTCGTGGACGGTCAACATATTTAATTAATCTCTAACTAGAACTGTACATTAGGCTGCAATGATTCTTTACAACGTATTCATCTCAATCGCTGATTTCTTAAACGAAATTACTTAAAGAAATGTTAAAGAACTACGTGTAATGTAGAGACCAAGTTCTGGCTACAGTTTTCGTGAAAAATATGAATAAACTGATAAAATGCATAGTTGATACTTATGGTTAAAGAATTTTCTTTTAAACTCCAAATTTTAGCAACTCATTTATGGCGTCTTAAATTTAAGTTTATTATTAGACAGTGAGGATAGTTCATTCTACTGAAATAGCTCTCTCCTCGGGAAGCACAATCACCAGAAAACTCTCAGAAAACGAAGGGGTGGAAACAAAGTTTTTGTAATAACTGAATGAGAAACTCTTTTAAAGAGAAATGAGTAGTACTTAACATCTAGCAGAACTTAGCAAATACTCTGTACTGTACGCAGCAATAGATATGATTCTTTTTGGAATTACGCTAATAAGTAAAAACTTATGTACACATTTCGTGTGCACAGTTGTGGTCAGCATGAGCCCCACAATGAAAAATGGACACATATATAAAATATAAATACTTTTAATTAAATATCTGGTGCAAAATACTCTCATGACTTGCGCTTACTGCAATTATCGTAGTTGTAAATGGCGGATTCTCTGCAAACTTAGAATTTTAGCAACATACTCAACACTTTCTAACATTAAGTAAGTAACAGGATGATAACTTTCTGTTGGTGGGAAGATTATCCTCCGCCTCTCACGGAATTTTCCAGGGTTTCAAGATCTACATGCGCCCAATATCAGCCATGTATCACCATAGTATCTGACTCAGGGAAATCGAGTCAAATACGCTCTGTACGTGAGAATTAATTTTCTCTTCAAACTTGATGATAATCGCTGAAGATGGATGAAAACCCGAAACTATTCAGAATCCAGTCATAGGCTTACAATGACTAATGAACAAATTAAATACTCACAAAAATGATGCTAAATGGCGTCACAATGATTTGATTAAATATGAAGTCACAGCTTTATCAGAACTATATTTGAGTCATTTGGTTCGGACGTCATAATTTTAAACAAAGTGATAGGGTCGAACACAAATTATATTCAACATCAAATAAAACCAATTCTCTAGAAAAATACTACTGCAAAGCCGTAAAAGCATTTCCGGTGGACTTGGAGCGAGGAGTTTTGGCAACACATTTTCTGTCTCACACAGTCACATTTTACTGGGATCTGAGGGACGAAATTTTTCAGGCGAAATGTTTTAAAACTTAAAGGTACTTTTCCGTTAGCCGGGCGCAAATGTCGCCAATTGTGAACCAAACGCGAGCCAAGTCAACGGAAAAAAGTCGAAAACGTTCAACTATAAACAAATATTAATGAATTGTAAAGAAAACAGTTTTACCCAATACTGTTTTTCGCTTGCACCCGGCTAACGGAAAAGTACCCTTAATTACTTTACTCAGAAATGATATCTTACAGGACAGTGTACGACGAAGTTCTCTCCAAGAACTGCCCTAAAATGAGTCTTCCTTTGAAAATGACTAAAGGACGGTCGGGTGCCACACTCACTCTTAGACCATTTTCTAAATATCTTTTTTTCGATTTCAAAGGACCGCAAAGTAGATATTTACGGAAAAAAACTCAATTTTTAAAAAATTTCTCTTATAGGTAGTACCAGGGAATAAAAAGTAATATAAAAACATAAACGTATAACTGAAAATTAAATTAAAGATTTGAAACTTAGATGAATTGATACAATATGATCAATCGTAGTATCGCATGTTCTGTTTATGTAACCTTAACTTGTTTTGGACTTTATTTAGATGGTCACTCAGGGAAACGAAATTCTTCACGATAAACTCATTAATCTACCCCTAATGATGGATGAAGATCCTGACATGCGCACTACGATGGATAAAATCAGCGATATTATCCAGCACTAGGACCTAAACACATGTTCGATAGTTTCGATTTTCAGACCTAAAACGTCACTAAGCACTTTAAAATGTTTATTGGCCCGTTTGACACTGACGTTGGTACAACTGGCCCGCGGCAGAAATAAAATTTACCCACCTCTGTCTTTGATTATAGGTGATTCAAATTTAGAAACTAATTCAAAAGATAAATACAAAGAAAATAATTTAAATTTTATCTATTTTCGATTAAAAATCGATTAATATACGTACATCAGGATAGTGGAGCTGATAAAGTGAAGATGTGGGGGGTGCAAAAGAAGTTGGCGGCCTTGAGGCAGATCGAGCAGGCAGTAGGGTAGGTCGCGCTGATTGGTCGACGGGGTAGGGAGTATACTCGTGATTGGGTGGTTGTCAGCCACTCTGAACCTATATACTGCAGCATTTGCGGCATTCCTTGACATTCACCAGTCATGTATTGTACGTTAGTGTTCCTTCTGTCGCTGGTTGGTCTATCCCTAGCTGTTAAATTACGTAAGTATACCCACTGAACTCAACTCTTCAATTAGCTTCGTTCTAAGCCCAGTGCGCATCTGCACTTTTATTAAAAAACTTAAAATTTGAGCAATCCCAATTTGAAAACAATTTTATTCATTATTTAAAATTGTAACATATTTTTATTTTGGAATTATATTGGATACAAATAAATTTCTGTAATCAAATTAGTGAAAACAATATCCAAAATTTATAACTATATTCTGATGTGTTGCTTTTTCATTCTTAAATTTAAATATTGCCCGAAATTCTGGAATAAGTACCTAACCTGTGACACTTTCAATCGCCTTCAACACAACACTTCCGCACGTATCTAATCGAATATCTCAAATCTGATATTATGTTATCTTTATAGGAAAAGCAAAGTTTAAATATTTAAAGATTCCGACAAGTGAAATCCTAAAAGCAACCTGCGTGCTTTTAAAAAGTAGAAATCTCTAGAGAGTTTGGAAAGCCGCAGAATTTTGAGATACAAGATCTGTAGTGATAAGACTCAGTTCAGTAGAAAAGTGAAACCTGTCGTTCCGTGCGAGTGCACCACTGCTACTAACCGGAAACTTCCGTTTACTCTCGTTTACTTCCGCCTTAATTTAAACGGAACTAGATAGACGCTTACCGGATTTGATTTTTAAAGAATAAGCGCTGTTTTTTTGTTTTGTTTTCTATTTCATTTTTTACATTCTACTCTCTCGTAAAAGCATTGAGACTGTCCAACAATTTTTTTAGATCGAGATTGCACCCTTGAAGTAGATGTACTCACATCACTTGTGGTTGCTAAAACTCTCAAGATTTTGTAAGTTTTCTTCTAGTTCCTGTTTTTGGAAACTTATATCATTCTTGTTAACAGTGTACAGTTCATAAAACGGAAATGAATTGAAGTCTATATCAGCCTGTCTATATCTATATGTACACAGGAAGTCTACGGAATATCCCGTTCGCCTACATCAAGGAAATCTCGAAAAAAGTAAAATGGTACTTCCGGTGGAAGAATTATCTTCCATTTTGGAATTTTAGCGACACACTTACTTCCTCTTTAACGGTACGTAAGTGATAAAACAAACTAAAATGCCACATAAGAGGCACGTCCAAACCCCTCTCCATCACAGAAGTGAATTTATGTATACGTTCGTAATAACCTCACCATTTTAAAATTATATTTTAAAAAACTGAAAAAAATCGATTCAAGTAAAGTATTTCCGGTGAAGACCTAATTTAGTTTAATTAGAACACCTAAGTTCTAATACTTGCGTCACCTCGTGGCACCCAAACAAAATATCAGATGTCAGCAATTTTTAATTTTTGAGTCAAGTACTCGTTAACACACAGTAAAAACTACTTTGTCTCTACGCTTAAGTGATATTTTCTGTAGAGATATTTTTGATTGTTAAATTTGATTCAGGGCCATTTACCTTATCAACATAAATACTAAATAACATCTTATTGCGGTTTCTATGTGAGAGATATTTTGTCCTCACTTAGACTAGTCTCTGGAAAATCTCTTTTTGGGACTCAGGGGACTTGAAAATGGGCACTTCCGGTGAAAAATCGAAATAATAAATAAGATATGATCGCAATCCTCGCCCAGTAACAAGAGGAAGTGAAGCTACTGTATTCTAGAAAACAGAGTTAGCGGCCGTGGTCCACTAAGTTATGAAGTGGCTTAATATATAGGAGTCAGTGGTCACTTTACCACAGGAAGTAAGGCAATCGGATAGATTTTCTGTTTTAACTTTTCACCGGAAGTTAAAGCAACGTAAATAAAACCATTCGTTTGTTAAAGACCAAAATTCTTTTACACCGTCCAACCGTAAAACGCAAAAATATTGTGAACTGAAGCAGGAAATATTTCCGCTTAAATAAAGATTGCCCAAATACATTCTTAAAGTTACAAAAAACCTCATTAATTATTAACTCTAAACTAATTAGATACAAGACGAATTCTCTAATTTGTGGTTTAATAAAGCAATATACGAATATCAATGATCTATCGTGGTTCATAATATATCGTATGAAATATTTTTTAAATTTTTATATACGACATTTTTGAAATAGTTTCAGGGACTGGTTATTGCAAGGCAACACTGGCTAGCCAGTATTGTTTACAAATTAGACTACGCCGGAGGGCTGTTCGTATTGTATTTAATGGTATAAGACAAGGTCTTATTGTAGCCAATTTTAGTAGCGTAATGATATTTTCGTGTACAGTGAGTTTAATTATTGTTAAGACGAAGAGTTATGTTCGGCTACGTGTTCACTTTCAGTTATTGTAATAATAAAAAAAAGTTCAGTATCACATAGAAATATTGATTCCGCAGTTATGTTTCCTTTCTTACCTTTTTTGAAAAAAAAGGAAGTGTAGCAATCGCGCAGATCTTCGATTCAGAGTTTTCACCGGAAATATATTTGCTTTTCTTCCTGTATTCAAAAAATGGAGGGGTTTTTACAAATTGTATGTGCTGTGAGGCTGGGTGGATGTAGAAGTAGTTTTGTATCTACTCAAAATCGAAGAAATGCTGACAAAATTGGTTATTATGAACTTTTTAACAGTGCACTTTATTGAAGAACAATCCTAGAGCGGTGGCGAGTGTCATTTCAATACATGGTACACCTCCAGTAATTCCTAATTCATATTTATTTATGAGAATTAAATGTCTAAATTAAATTATGAGTTGGTAGAATGTGGAATACCGGAAGTATAGACGTATAGATCGGCCATTCTCCCATATTTGGACCTTTTTTTTTTACAGCCATCTTAATGTGGGTGAACATTAAACGCATCAGTTTGGTATTCAAACCTTGTTTCAGTGTATGTTAAATGTTAATTGTGAACGGCTGTGACGCCAATGTTCCTTCAAAAGTATCATTTTATGATAATGAATTCTGTAACATTGATGATTTTTCAAGTAAATTTAGTAGTGCAAAAACGTGGTAACAGATGTTTTTTGTTCGCAGCAAATGTTTAGAATTTTTTTCTTTCACTTATCTCTCGCATGTAGAGAAAGTGACAAGAAGGTCAGTCTTTTCCATGAGCTAGAATACAAGCTTTTCGTGTGAAAACACCATAATTCAAGAGTCCAAACACAGGACTTCGAAACGCCACAATAAGGATTTGGACAAAACGTCACCCAACCACCAATTTTACTGATTTTTTTAAAAAAAAGATTTCTCAAAAATGGCTCCGATTTCACTTAAAGTCAGTGATGCAATTGTATTGTCGTAGATCTATAAGTTAATTTGAAACATTTTTCATGGAATTTTCGATTAAGGGTATTATAGGGATAAAGACAGGTAGATTGCGTCGATTTTCTGTTATTTGTGAAAATGACTTAGACTTTTCTGTAAACTTCGTATATCCATTGTATCCACATAGACTTGATTTTCGGTAGTCTTCCATTTAAGTGACACACTTCAATGGAGTATAAGGTACAAAGTGTAAGAAGAGAACGGAGTTTTAAGGAAATCAACGAGTTACGAGTAGTGAGCTCAAGTAAAAGGAAGTCAAGTGAGTGTTCAGTCTCAGTTTTTAATAATAATAATAATATGTACTTCTGTTTTCAGCCGCCTATGTTAAAACATGTTCGAGAAATGATCCAAAACTTAGTGAGTGCGCATTACGCCATGGCAGGGAGATGATACCGAAGATTATTCCAGGTAATTAGTGCATGCAAAGACTTTATTGAGACAGCTGATCATAGGATTGTAGAGAAGGAAATATGTCCACTGTAGTAGGCTTTGCTTTTGTTGTTGCAAATTCCCGTCATAGCTATACTTACCATGGTCAATTTGAATGTACTTGATGGTTCATTACTTCCTCGTAACTCGGCTACATTCATGACAAGCAGATCAGTGTAACAAGGTTGCACTGTTTGAATAGTAATTAGAATGAGTAAGTATTCACCGTACGAACTAATTTGATTGTGCGTCTACCACCTTACATATGGCCATGTAGTGAAGCCATGATTAGTTTATCTGTGGAGGGGGCGAATCTTGATTATTGCTAAAACGCCTTCAAATAAAGTTCTTCTCAACAGTGGATCTATCTTTATCGTAATCAGTAAATACTGATCATAATATGTGCGAGGGATTCTTAGAAGCAGCTCATCTGTTATGGCTAAAGGCAAAACTAAGAAGCAACGAAACTTTGGATTTGTCTCTAGTTTGGGGTAACTGGGAGCTCTTATCACGAAAGGAATCGAAATCAATATGAACATCTTACACATCGTTCATGTCACCCTTTTTTATCTGGGAGAAAAGTAAATCTTCAGTTTTAATTGAAGTATCATCTGTCATTCAAAATTTTACAATATTCAATAACAACTAATATCTATTTCCCATCCGTCTATAAAACTTAGATTTGAATCTCGAATTAAAAGAATAAAAAAATACAACATTGCTGCAATAAAAGCAAGTGATTCGCATGACCGGAAATGAACGTATTTTTCGATTTGACTTTACCAACGTTTAATGAAGGTTTTTCCTTCACCCGAATGGTTAAACTCGATGCGAACATCGTCCCTTTATAACCCCTGGAGGTAGCCAAAATAATATAACCTTTGGAGCCTCTAGGCTATCAAGAGTAATCACTAGAAGGATGGACAAGTACGAAAGTGCAGGATGCTGCGAAACGCGTCATCCTGAGATATAATGTAATTCTTCAATGTTCAGGCTTCGTTATTCGTGAAACATCTAATTCAAAGTAATGTATGAAATTTACTTGCTACTTAAATTTTATCAAACTTTTTTACCTTTCGATTGCTACGATCGATAGCAGTGGAAAAAGAAGTGTTCAACCATTAACATAGTGCCCTAATTGAAGAAATGTTATCTTCATTAATTCGTCAATATTATTAATTTAATAAAGAAAGCCATTAATTTATTAATATTAATAGCATGAGGGAAGGGATTAGCTATGAGGTTAGCGTAATGGATTCCTACGCGGAGATACCGGGTTTGTATCCAGCTGCTGACCCTTAGATTTTCTCTTCCCAGGAGCTTCGTACAGCTCAGTGTCCGGTGATGGACAGTGTTCTTTGCAACGAGAGAACACTTTCCGGAAGCCGGCAGTGCTCTGAAAAAAGCTTTGGGCGCCAATAACCTCAGATGATGCGTCTTAAATCATTAAAAAAAAATTGTTAATAGCAGTAACTTTGGTAAATGTGCAGGTGATCCAAGCATTCGACTGCCCCGGTTAGAGCCACTGCTGTTAGAACGAGTGGAAATCCATCCTAGCGGCAATGGAGGCTCCATAAACATGAGGCTGGTGTGCTATAAGTGTCAAGTGGCTGGACTAAGTCGAGCGTCACTCAACGATATTAAGTAAGCTATGAGATCAATACGTCTTCATAATCGAAGATGCTGCGTGAATCTGCGCCAGTTTGTATATTAATATGTCTGGTCTAATACCTCAAGTCACAAAATCGCAATGTGCTTGGATTACTCTTTTGCTTATTGATTCAGGTGCCACAGTGAGACCCCTCAGTAAGCTTTTTGCCGATTTCAGTCACTCGGGAAAATGTTTGGATTTTGAATTGATTGGATCGACTTTAGAAGAGAGTTAGGGGACTCTAGCTACCTTACTCCACTGCAAGGGATTCACCGATACTGATCTTAGGTTCTTCACGGGTAGCCAGGCTGCAATTAAAACTCCTGCCTCCCCTAGTAAGAACCTAATTTCGGTCAATTCTTACCATGCTGCTCTCAATTAGTTAGGAGCTTTGAATATTGTTTCGGTTGCTTGGTTCCCTGGTCACTCTGGGATTTCGGGTAACGAACTTGCTGATGAAACAGCAAAGGGAGGAGCTGCGTTAATAACAATGACTCCTCAGCCCATTATTCCTGTATCCTGTCGACGTTGTAAACAGTGGTGGGCAGTGGATTGTGGAGGAACATCGGAAACGATGGAGATCCCGAGCTGACTCCCATCAGGCTAAGAAAATTCTTGGCGTGTCGAAAACGGCTGTGGTTGGCTTCAGCAGGTCCCGGATCCGCCAGGTGTTGTATTGGACAAGCGAATTTAGCGTTTCATCTTTTCAAGTGTGGCCTTACCCAGTCGCCAATCTGCGCTGGCTGTGATGAGACCAATGAGACTGTGTGACACTTTGTAGAGGTGTGTCCAGTTTATACTGAAACTAGATTCCTCGTCTTTGGGAGGTTAAACGTTTCTCCCCGATGATTGTGGCATCTGGTGATCTTCACCAGAACTCTCTAGGTTTATTCAGTACCCTGGCCGATTGAGTTGCCATGCTCCCTAGTGGCCTGTTACTACTTTATTAGTTTAATGTTCTGCTAACTGGAAACTCTTAGACGGATTATTGGTCTTGAAACCCCGGTGTCTCTTATGAGATGAGGGGTGGGCGAATGTTCTGCCTTTACACCTGTATATTAATTAATAGGAATTAAACTGAATACTTTTTAGTTCGGCCATGATAAAGTAAATAAGTTGAACTAACCAAACTTTGATTTGTTTCAGGTTGGATCTGAACAAAAAGCACATAGACATACGGCTGAGCATACCCAGGCTGATGGTGACTGGAAAATACGATGTGTCCGGAAAAGTGCTAGTGTTTCCCATCACAGGAAAAGGAATATCTAACATCACGCTGAGTAATTATTGATTTTTCTTAGAAATTAACTAGTAAAATTTTACCAGTCTATCTAAGGGGGTTAGCTCCTATTTGCCCTAGACGTTGCGGAGCTTATTAGCTGTTCTGTGAGGAGCTGGTTTTGTAATATCTCTTCGCCAGAATGGCTCCTAAGTCACTAACTTCGGCAAGCCTTTTAAAGTTCTTGATCCGGGAAGAGAGGACTGTGAGTATCAAGCGATTCTGACAGCATTACGGAAGGCTGCAAGTCAAAACATATGCACAGAGCTAATTCAAGATTTGACATCTCCCCGTCAAAAACTTTAATACAGAGCTAGTCGTAATATTGACTGATGCTGCTGAGATTTTAAGTCTTAGAATAGTTAATTACAGAATAGTCAATATCCAAGAAAGCCATCAAGACTCGTGTACAAGACTATTGTGGGGATTAACTAATGTAGTTAATTGTAGTCACTCTGGTGGAAATCATTCCTTTACCCAATAAATGTCTTAGAAATTGATTCCTCAGCTAATTGAATAATCTCGTTGGGTTTAAGAATAAACCATATTACTCTAGGTAAAGAACTGTTTAGTGAAACCTGATAAAAATGTTAAACTTACTTTTCGCCAACTCGCCCAATTTTCGCTTTTGATTCAATAAAAGACTAATTTTGTAATGGATCTGATCGGTTCTTCGGGATTAGACTAAACAAGTCAAGAACACTTAAATCAAATATTATTGCACCGACAAACCCTTACTCTACGAAGATACTGTAGCTTGCTCCATCTGGGAGCGTGACCTGTAACAGTCACATCAAAGAACTCCTAAACAAACCAAAAAAATTCTTCATCAGCCTCGCGATTGATTTATTTCACTCTAAATTCTACAAATATATGGAAAATCCTCCATTTGCCCACTAAATTCATTCATCTAATAAAACCGTCTTCAGAAACTACACCGCACTCTAGAATGTCGTTCTAATCCGCTCTGCCATGAAACAACCATTTCAGAGATCCTTCTATTCTTCTTCAGAATAAGAGACTAAAACTGCTCTTCAAGCCTTTACTGATTCGCTTTGCACTTTGTGATTCGAATAATTGGACATCCCATAGCTATAGTTTGCCAGTGAGTTGCAAACATCAGTTACCATTTCAGGCCCATTGGTTTTGTATAACTGTTGGAGGTGTCAATGCTGTTCGTGTTGTTAGGCTGGGATAGCCGCTAGAACAATAAGATCACTTAGAAATGGCCCTTTCTCGAGGAAGTACTCTAATCCCCACCTGGTTCACACTATTAGCATTAATCTATTGAAGGAGACTATACTCTTCTGTATGTTCGCAGCTGATCTGGACGTGAACGCAGGACTCGACTGGAAACTGATAAAAAGGAAACGACACGAGTACAGCCAGTTCATCAGGCATAAGGTCACATTCACTGCGTCTGGTCTGAAAATCAACCTCTCTAATTTATTCAATGGAGATAAATTATTAAGTAAGTTGTCAACTTGAATCAATGAAACAGATTTTCAAACATTCTGTCCATACTTAACACAAACTAAGTAAACTTTTTAACTGAGGTGGTAAGTACACCGTGCAATAGAAACATCGTAGATAGATTATGAAAATATCCGTAAGAAATGTTTTTATAGAAGAGAATTTTATAACCAGTTTAGATGACAAAAAGGAACTTGAATTCCACATAGAAGAAGCTATTACAATTGTGGTAGGTAGATAGTGAATTTGAAAAAGGATCTGAATATTAATAAAATAAAATTTAATTTCGTGTACTATATGTATTATGGACTGGCTACTTAGTACTGGAAGGATGCTACCCATGGAGTTAGTTCAAATTACCTTAATATTTTTTACAAATCTTATGTAAAGATTTCTCTTACGCTTCTTCAGGTGCTAACTTAGTGACTGACTTAATTTTACTTCTTAAGCGCCCAGAACGAATCTTCGAAGACAAAATTATTCAAGTCTATTTCGCATATTTAGACTACAGAATACGATAAGTTGGTAAAAAAAATCTTAATGTATTATCTAGTATTGAAAATTTTTATACAATAGCTCAAATTTCTGGAATCAACCTAGTTAACAATAATTAAAAAATCAGATTTTTATAAGCAAATACTGCGGATAAAATCAGAATTACGAGAGAAATGCTGCTATAAAGCGTTCGTAGATAGCAGCACCTATGCTAGCCCCCAATATAGTGCTAAAAGATCACCTTGTGAAACTGGCCGCCATTGTAATGTAGTCTTAATCCTAATAATGTTCAGTTGTCTGCTCCAGAAATCTTTCAATTAACATGCCTTCCCGCCGTTAATACAGCCACATGCTAGTTTTAATTCTCAAACACATGAGAAAAATTGTTCACTGGCAGACATATTTAAAACTTACAATATATAAGTAATCAATATTCACAATATTCAGAAGTAGAGACAAAAGTTTAAAAAAGATATTATAGCGCTTACCCTAACGAAGATTAAAGCTATATTACCAAAAAAAGCAAAAAATGGAAAATTTACACAATAAGAAAAATTAAATTAAATAATGCTCTGGAGATTTGAATTTAGTGAAAGATTTGATCAACATTAATGTTTAAACATCTTATATCTGACATAATTGGGCAACATTTCATAATACTGGGATAAATATAGCGATTTTTCGGTTATAATTAAAATACAAAAAAATATTGAAATTAATTGTGGTTCATCTAGTGATGGCAGCATTACTAGGATTCCCATACGCGGTGTGAATAAGGATGAAGGACATTCGTTGTAATCATCACTGGCCTTTTCTTTTTTAATTTTCCGGCGATTTAATTCTCAATTTTCCCTAATGAAAAGTTATATTTTTGATGCGTAATAATTTGCCTCTTAATCTTTTGATTATTATCTTTAGTTTATCTGTTTTAAACATAATACTTTTTTAGATGAATTTCAAAGGGAAAATGGCAATTGTGATTTCCTGTAAAGGGTCTTTTCTGTTTATTGTACTGCCCCAGTAAAGTAAAGTGATCGCCTGTTTTTCAGACGGGGCTTAACGTCCACCTCCAATTAGATTACTGTATAATTTTGATTAGGTGGTAATCAGATCCGTAGAATATCAGATGAAACTTTGTGACTACAACTATGAGAATCACAGTGAATGATTCACACCAGAATGGGATGCTGATGCGAGTTTCCTGTAACATCGTAGTCCAGGTGCTATTCATTCTAGAACTGTTCTATTCGTCTTGCTGCTAAATTACTGTTTTTTTTTCTCTCTCAGATTAGAAACACACCATCAAAAGTAACCACTAGTTATATTTTGGGCAAACAAAAAAATTATTTTTTTACGCATTTTCCAGCACACAATACGCACCGATTTTAAATAAGCAGAAAGTGAAGGAACAGTCCAGTAAATAATAGCCCAGACAATATTTAGAAGTAATTTCAGTTCACCTTCGTAACCGAAATTAGAGCCATTCTAAAATTGGACAGCCAATTATGGACTTCCTTTCCAGCGAGGGTCCTCTTTTATAGATAATTCTCTTATTAGTTAAATTATTTTTCCTACGGTCGTGCAAAAAAATCAGTCTTCAGCTTGTGAATGCAGAAAATACTTTGCAAAATAAACATAATTTCTGCACTTAACATCAAAATGTCGCGCTGAAAGTAGTCACTTTATTAATTTATGTTATTTGGTTAGAAAAGTTATATTTTCTATTTATCTATTTTCTTCTATTCGCTCTTATTCATTTTTTTCACAAATAAACAAAACAATTGGGGATTAATTAGTTTATTGAACTGCAAAGAAACTTATTTTAACCTAACCTAACCTAATCTTTGCTGTTAGTGTGAATAATGATTATAATTATTACAATAATATTTCATAATTTAAAATAATAATGTTTGTAATAAAGTTCACTGCATTTGAACTTATTACTTTTTGCCATCACTTCACAAATTTTATTTAACTTTTCAAGTCACTCGAATTTAGTTATGTTTTCAAAAATCCGTTTACTCAACTACTGTAAAAAACAAATACCCATTAGAAAATAATATGTATACGAAGTTGAAGAGCTTAAAATCTCTTCCGATTCGACAAACTTTCGTCTGACTTAGTCATGAGAGGAGGTTGCTGCAGAGCTTATTTCTTTTGACTTCTTTTTCTAAGTTCCCCCTGGAGGCAGCACAAAAGGCTTTTTTTTTGGGGGGGGGGGCATTGGCTTCCGCCATACAGCCAGCATCGTCTAGGTGCTTATCACTAGAATATCACTCACTCCATTCTTACTTATAAATACGTTCGCTTCACTCATTCATCCCTCTACTATATACAACTATTTACCTACAAACTTACAACCAATGGATGGATCAGTACTCTATATTCCTGCCATCCTTATAGCTTAACCGAAATTAAAATCACCGTAATCCTTCTGTTCTAATCATTTTCTTGCATTCATTCTAATCGGCTATAACTTTTAAATACATTCACGAAAGGGTTCTGAGTTCTCAATATTATCAACTAAGCGCTACTTATTCATTATTTGCTATAACTATAGGAGTTCTCGAAGGATGTTAGATGTGCGACATAATACTGTGAAGTAGCTATCCATTAGCCCACGTTATGCGTGATGATGAGCTAGAATTTGGCAAAACGTTCGCTAAACACTTGCACACATCATCCATCCATCCCTGCAGATATTAGGGATGCCAATATTGAGTGTTGTTTCTTCTGTAATGTTGGAATACTCGCCAAGGCCTCTAGAGAATTGGCTGGTCCCAGCATTCTTATATCATTAGGTAAAGTTAAAAAAATGCTCTCTGTTCCAGGTGACAACATGAACATGATTTTGAACGCTAACTGGCGGGAAGTATTACAAGATTTGAAACCTTCCATCTCAGACACAGTCGGCCAGATTATTCGCATCACATTAAACCAAATCTTCGATATTATCCCATATTCACAGTTCTTCCCAGACTCATGATTTTTTTTTGGATTTCTTTCTCATGGATGTATTTAATTATTTATTTGTTCCTCTTCTAATTAATTAATAGTGTACATAGTGGAGATAGATCGTTTTACAGTAACTCAGTGTTGTACAAATTAATTCTTTTTTTATAACAAACTTGTAAATTAGCTGTTATTAAATAAATTAAAATATTAAATGGCTCTTATTTTCTGTTTGCCAACTGTATATGTTCTGTATTTCTATCTTCCGCGAGGTGTACCTTGGAGAGAGAGTGTTTGCATCAAGCTTGGCCTAAAATAGTTTCTCATTTTCCTTTGCAAATCTGTAAATATAGGCAGAATTTTCATAACGACGCAGGTTAGATGTTCACCAGTTCCTGGTTAAGATTTACAATAGGAGAGGACATGTCCTCCAGAAGAGCCTTCTGGTTTTTTATTTTCTCTAGAACTTGAGAAAATCATTAAGCCAGATTCCACACAACTCTTTATTAATAATATTTAATAAATTCCCTCAAGTAAAGACATTTAAATAGAAGCATACTTACCTATATGAGTAAAGCGGGGTTGACAATATACATGTTTTTACTTCAGTGTTACTCTCAACTTTGTATTGCACACTGTACCAGCAACAGGGTTACTCAGAGGGCTTAATGCGACTGAAAAATATATGAAACAATTTCTTTTCAAATAATAAGCTATAAAAATGAAAATATAACGTAGAATAATTACATTGTATAGGAAATTTCAGCTCAAAGACAAGTGGTTAAATGTACCACATCTATATAGAAACAACAGTTCATCGGTTGTTCGCATTCTTAATATAATTTTTAATCTAAAAAAAATTGGACTTTAGTTTAGATTAGTTTCTGAGAGGGTTGTCTAGTCAGCCTATTCTGCGCCCCAGGTAAGGCACCCTCAAAATGATGTATCTCTCTAGTCCTGTCTCTTTGATTAGAATTAAGGGTATAACGAGGTACTCTTTGGGTAAAGCTTTAAGACACGAATTTTTAGGGTTGAACTCTTAGCGCTGGATGTTTGAGAAAATTACAATTCTAGTTCTTTTATAATCTCGGCAGCACTAATGAAAGTAACCCTAGTTAAAAGCCAGTTTTCCTTGACTTACCTAGATATCATCTCAAACATCGATTGCACCTTACACGCCTAATCCCTCTTCTTCTGCCTTGGAGCCGCCCGAAAACCACTGTGAGTCAGTCAATTACTAATTTAATGACATTAAATTACTTTTTTGACTGTCAATTTGTAATGTTTATTCTTCAGCTTAAAGAGAACATGACATGTTGCCAACATTCTCATATTCTCAGAAACCATATCATTAATAAAAAGATTGTGCTGAATTCTAAATGAAATAATTATTTTATACTGAAAAAGTTATGGGTTTACTTCTCTAACCATCTACATATATCTGCTGAAAAAAATATTGGGTGCGCCCCTGGTACCAACTAACAAATCCATTATATGCTATAAATTATTGATTGATTGTCTAGTATTCCATGAATATATGGCCTTGAATTTAAATATGAATTGTGAAGAAGAAGAACAAATCAAAAGAAATTCTACATTGCCAAGTTCCACAGCCAGCCTGATGGTAAGTCGAGAAAAACAATAGAATAACCTCTCCGAGATTTTATTCCAAGTTTTATTGCCAATTAAGATGGAATTAAAATTAAAGAAAAACTAATTGGAAAGGATGATTGATGTAGTGTGGGTCTGTTTGATTTCTTCTGTTTGGTGGTATTCTGATTGGGAAGGAGAGTACAAGGACACCTGGTTGTATATATGTATATACATAGAAGTTGGAACACAATCCTTGATTCAACATCTTGTGCGCCGCACGTATGTAAGTACAGTTTCACTAAGAACAATGTTGTGCTCTCCGCTTGCGTTCTCGGCTGTAGTATTGATGTTCGTCTGTTCGGCGAATCCGGCAAAAAAGGATCCGCCAGTCTACCAGTTACGTAAGTTAATATCAGTGAGCAAGCAGATAATAAGCCAAAAAAGTACTTGTTGAAATCTCACACAAATTTTCTTCTGAAACCAAGTGTTCACTTTGGTGGGATTCAGTTTAATATACCTACACATAAACAAAAATAATCTTATTAGTGTTAAAATTTGAAGTCTCATAGGGGAAAAAAGTTAACTTAGCACTAATGTCTGCTTCTTTAAA
The DNA here is from genome assembly GCF_049639745.1 of Rhodnius prolixus. Taxonomy (NCBI): domain Eukaryota; kingdom Metazoa; phylum Arthropoda; class Insecta; order Hemiptera; family Reduviidae; genus Rhodnius; species Rhodnius prolixus. The sequence goes on along the minus strand of NW_027411627.1, from coordinate 713,677 downwards.
ACTTCGTTACTCGAAATAAATTTTCTTAATTGGATGATCGCAACAATATGTTGGGGATAATCTTCACAGTTAATCTTTTATATTACTTAAATCTTTAAAAAAAAAATTGAAGAAATCATTCTTCAAAAACTGGATGTCAACAAGGGGCCCATCAATATCAATAAGCTTTTGAACAAAATTTATTTGACGATACATTAGTTTACTCAACAATTTTTTAGTTATTTTTGAATATTATCCGAAAATGGCTCAACGATTTGCCTTAAATTTGGAATATCGATTTCAAGTAGGTGATACTCATTAAGTGCGTGTTTAAACATATTCCAAGGCAATTTCTTTTTAATCTAGTTCTAGTGGAAAGGAAGGGTTGAACTTCCTTTATATTTATTTTAGTGTAATATGTGTCATGGTTACCTCTTCACTTAGATTTCGCAGCTTCTTAACTGAGAGACGTTTTCGGGGCTTACCGTTCCCTGTAAGGTAAGGTCAGTTTGGGCATACATCCTTATCCCGGCGCAGACCTGCGACCAGTTGCCAGAGGCACCACTTGGAGGTGGGCTTCTTACTTGACCAATGCAGTGGGATACACTAAGCAACTACCTTTTCATCCCAAAAGCTTCAAGGCCCATAGATGGTTTCATGGAGTATGGTCCAGAGCTCACCTAAGGATTCTAAGACCCTTTCCCCCCACATTCGCCAAACTTAAATACGAACCCATCCTAAAATCGAGGCCCTAATATGTTATCGCGCCCACAAGCTCGCAGTGTGTATCCTAATAATGTCTGAGGCAACTTTGGTTGCTTAAACTTTAGATCTCTCTCTCTATCCAAATGGAGACTCTCTTCTCCTCCTCCTAGTACTTCAGCAACTCTTCACAGTGCTTTTTCCTATTTACTTCGTGGTAGCCTATACTTTCAACCTCCACATAAGGAGAAATTCGGCTTCTCGAATCATTTTTTCCAGCACTGTGCTCTGAAAAAACCATTTTAATTTAAAACAAAACTCGGAACTTTCACATTCTAAGCAGTCGAAATTTCATCTTTAAATTTATTGTGTCAAGGTATTTTGAAAAACCAAATGCTAACGCTTGTATATATGTATATGAGACAAGTGGCAGAGCAAGTGTCAGACCTGTCGCTACAACTTTCAGTATCACGTCATCCAGTTCAATTTCAAACAGTGTGGTGCCGTTTTAGACGCAATCTCTTCAGTATGGGTAGCCGGATTTTATTTTTTATTTAACTTTGATAAACAATTTTTTAAAAATTTTAAAATTAATTTTTACTTTCCTGTTAGCTAACGAAAGAGGCAGTGACGTATTCAGAACGTCTCCATTTTGGAGGTACTAAGATAGCTGAGTGTTCAGGAGACGGTATTGTCAATAGTATTGAAGAGACGTTTTATATTATTTGTTTGCAGATCGATAATTACAACTGAATGGAATCCTAATTATTGATAACACAGTCGATACAATAATTTCTTGATCGAATAGAGAGGGATATGATTAGTAATATAAAGGGAATCTTTTCACCTTTTTTCTTGCTCAAATCAAAGATGCGAATAAATAGTTTTTATTATCAATACTATATACATATTTCTGCGTGGATCACTTCATGTCTACGTACAAATAAGCATGTGAATTTTGATCGATATAAATGATAAAATCCCAGAAGTCCTTTAAACGGCATCGATTTGAGGCAACACTGCTACTGTTATGAATTACTTAATTTAGTTTTCCGTAATCAACTGATATAATAGAATAGCATTTATTGGTCGGTACATTTGGATGTCAATTTACAATTATGAGGCGAAGTGATTAAACAAGCGAGACAGCTGATTTCATGGTGCGTTATTTTTTTAAATTTATTTGTAGGTTATAATATACGTAGATGGTGTATTTAATAATGTATTCGGTAACATTTTTACTGGTAACTGACTAGACAAGTGAAATTTAAATAAATACAAAAATGAATATAAATGTGAATCGTTCATTTTTAATATCGTAAATTTTAATGATGTAGTTATTGCTTATTAATACTCTTAGTTAATACTCTATTAATAATTATTAGTTATTATATGATTTAATTATTTTTGATAGGATATTTTGAAGGTGAAAGTTTCGGATAATGTTGTTTGTTTTCATTAACGCTGTTAGTTTTAAGTCAAGTTTTTTAAACTGCAGGTAGGTAGAAGAACTGCAAGAAGAATCAAGCCGTTGCTTCCTGGAGGTTAGATTTAGTAAAAAACATTTTCTAGGTGACAATTACATCTTATTAGACAAGATTTTTGCTAGAAATATACAAATAAGATTGCTCTGGCCTTCTCCGACAAATCTAGGTTTGAGGAGGTCACTCTATAGACAACTCTTTCTATAGTAACCCCGTAATATTCACTGCCATTTCCTTTATTGTACTTTGCTACTTCCGATCAAGGATACACTTTCCGCTTCCCTTATAAAGCTTTTCTCATTGAATATGTTGCGACATTTTTAAACAAGAAATAAGTATTTACGAGTTAAAAGTTATCTTAATGCAATAATGTTTCCATCTGGCATTTTCAAGAAATTGGAAATCACACCAAGCAGTACTATCGAGCGAGATTATTGGGTGTTTTACCCACTAGATTAGATTAGGACGGGATGGGCCTGGTTCCCCAAGGCACTGCAGTCAAAGAGGCTTCTATAGGAGTCTGCTGGAGCTCTCTCTCCAAGTCGAGAACTCAGAATCTGGGAGTATCTTGGAAAGATTATCTTCCTCCATCATCTGATAACTACTCAGGAGAATGGATCTTCTCGTAACAACAGCATCGCAGTGTTCTCAGGTTCTCTTCACGAAGCACTTAATGGCGAAAATTCCACCCTGGAACATCGTGGATAAGTTTTCCAAGAACTGAACATCTCCGGTTCACATGCAGAGATCATTATCACCTTTTTTTTTTTGGTTTTGCTAAATATATCTAAGCAATATGAGCGAAAATTAGTTTACAGCGACAAGAAGTAATGACTCTTCTTTGACGAAAGTTCTTCCAGGAAGCTGTTGACTCACGAGGAATCGCCGAGATGCCCAAAAGCAATTCCAGTCTATTCCTTTCCAAATTTTGGGGAAACACTATTAATTTGATCTTTAACCAATATCAAATTAACCAATTTTGATAAATTAATTGATAATTTATTTCTTGTTCACAGCTTCTTACATAAAACGCGCATGCTCAAGAAATGATCCCAACATCAACAAGTGTGTGGTGGAAGTTGGAGGTCCTGCTATTAAAACTGTAGCTAAAGGTAAAAAATGATAATTACTTTTTCGAAGATTTAGTCTGCCAAGTATTGCATAATCCTTGTGAAAATAGGTTACCGTTATCTTTTCGCTACTTTAACCAGGAATTTGTTAAGAAAACATTTTACTTAACAAACAAAAGCAATGAAAAAATTAGATTCTTTTTAATTAAATTTAGTAATCTTTGAAGCGTGTTAAGAATGACATGGTAGAGTAGTCTTGGTAAACGGACATGATTACATTAAAGTAGTGATGCTAGCAGCTGATAACGGCGGTGAAGGCCAACTTTGCGCTGATTTGAAGACATACATTCGGAGGCCATCTTGGTGCTTGATCTCGTATAAAATATTACTTAATAAAAGGAGAACTGTTATTTAAAAAATATGGATTTTTCAATTTTTTTTGAAAACACTATGGATGTTGACCTTCAATAAGAACAAATTTGGTGTGAAAATTCACTCGACTTATCTTACTGCAGTTTACTAACTAAATTTTCTGAACACGTACATTTGTTCCTAAAACTTAGTTGACTTCAAGACTGATTGGTATGCTGTAGCCTGGTATCCCGATTCAGGCAGCACCCCTCTTAAAAGGTAGTGCTATTTTCATAAAATATATTCAGGAAAGGGCCACTGTTGGGCATCTAATTTGCCCACATGTTTAAACTTTATTAGTATTTAACAGATGGCTAATTTTAACCGTACACTTAGGGTACGTTCCACTAAGCGCTCACAACGATCACGCTCACTACCGCGCGGTTTTGCCCGTTCCACTTGCACTTGCGAGTGTTACAATCGAAAACTCGAAGTGGAATGGACTATGGGGCGTTTTAACCCTTCATGTAAACATTACAAATGGCGACCTTGAAAATAAGGCAGAAGCTTGAAGAGGTTGTTTTTTAATGTTAACCCCGTTTATATGCAATTATAGGTAATAAACTTTATAATTATTCGTAAAGTTGACTTATATTAAATATAAATATAAATAATTCAATTTTTATATTACATTTTCGTGAAGTATTTATAAAATTTACGTTTAAATAAAATTAAAATGTCTTTTGTGGCAACAGTTGGATATTTATTAATAATGCTTTAGAAAGTTCTTCATCTAGTTCTGATGAAGAGTGGAATGCAATTTTACAAACTCGCAATGGTGAAAAGCGAAAACTTAGGCCACTTATTATTAACTATCAAAGTGTAATTGGTCGTTATTCAGTGATTTAAAGGGATTAGTAATTTTTCATTTTATTATTTTTTTTAGATTTTCGAGAAACACATTCAATTATTTACATGAGATAATACTTTCATTTACCTGATATAATTTTTTTTCGGTCGCCATCTTTGCTTTTAAAAATTGCGCCAAATTTCTGAACGCCCCACTTCGACCCAGCACCTTAAGGTGGGTGGGCGTTGTGAGCCTCGCGTGAGCGAAAATAATGACGTCATTAGTGACGTTTGCGCCACGATCACAACGACCGCGGTCGTCAAGTGGAACGGCTGAAAGTACATTTTGATCGTTGTGAGCGCTTAGTGGAATGCACCCTTAATCGTGTTCAAAGTGGTAAGGCCGATTCTACGGCGGGTATGAGCTAGCGCTCGGGGACCGCCCCCTTAAAAAAAAAAAGGAAAAAAAGGCTCTTTAGAACCCTCTAAATTACTAATAAAAGTTCAGCTCAATCATCACGTTCATCGTGAGTACAGTGAGAATACAGATTTTAAAGAATATCATTCTTGCAAAATTTTGAGATAGTCCCCTCCCCCCAAAAAATGTGGGCAAATCCAATTTAGTAATTTGGTACTTCATGTTATAAAATGGTTTTTGATTGATTTTGAGTTCTCTGGTGAGTCCAAATTGAAGTATTTAGTTTCTACTTCTTGTGATGTTAGTTCTTGAGATATTTTATTCACTTCTGCACAAAAAATTGTTTCTGACTAAAGGACCCTCAAAGGAGAATATTTCCTTTGAAGAAGCACTTTCGAAAATTGGGAGGGAAGGGATTAGCTATGCGGTTAGCGTACTGGACTCCCACGCGGAGGTCCCGGGTTCGAATCCAGCAGCAGACCCTTAGATTTTCTCTTCCTAGGAGCTTCTTACAGCTCACTGTCCGGTGATGGACAGTGTTGTCTGTAACGAGAGAACACTGTCCGGAGGCCGGCAGTGCACTGGAAAAAGCTCCGGGCGCTAATGACCTCAGCTGTTGATGCGCCAAAAAAAAAGAAAAAAAAAGAAAAAAAGAAAATTGGGCATGATGGCCGCACTTTTTGTTTCCAACAATTTACAAATCAAGCGTATTCAAACGTGTCATTCAACTTTTGGAAAGCCTTCGTCCGAATGAAGTCCAACCGAAAGAAGTGACCGACCCCCTTGTAAACTTTAGGAAACCTTGATTAGGAATGCGTTCTTCTTGAAACTTTCCAAATCGTTCTTATTCGGCGATAAAAATAAGGAGAAAATAATATTTAAACAATTATTAAACATTATCTCAATAAGCATGTAAACTGTAATCACCCTGATATTACGAGATTGACCCAATGGTATTTATAACAAGTTGCTCAGCTTGCAGCCAAAATGACGTTGTAAAAATAAAATTAAAAAGCTAATAAAACAAAATATGACCTCGCCTTAAAATGCAAATTTAATTGCAATAAAAAAAGAAACACATGTACAAAAGCGATTAGCACTTGGACAGTGGCTTGCCATGAGATTATGCTAACACCATTTACAGTCGTACTGATCAGCTGCGGAGGGGTTTCTAGTTATGTTTATTCAATTAAAGCATTGATTGCTCATCGCACAGCAATGTTGGCAACTATGTATCATTCTGGAGTAACTTCCCCTTAGTGTACTTGGCTATCGAAATTTCCAACTTCCTGTACCAGAAGTACTCAATGGCTTGATAATTATCTCGAAAATAACTCTTTGTCTTTTTGGAAATTTTCATATTTAAATTATATCCACCAGATTTGTTTTATTTTGACGTGAATACGTCTTTAAATTTGCTATCATATGGAGGCAATCCAAAAAACCTAATGATAACAAAATCGGGGGATACAGTTTGGCATTATAGTTTCGAATCTATCGTCTACATCCAAAATTAAATTAGACCACTGGATAGCTAAAGGATCAAAGAATTCAGTACGATAAGCGAGGACTGTGACACATCGCGCGCAGTGGAGGGGGAAGCGCCGCCATTTTGAGATCATTTTGCTGCGTATCGAGATTCGCAATTAGTATAACTTTTGACTCGGAGAAGCTACGATGTTCGTTTAAGTTTTAATCGTCAGCTGTCGTCACAATCTATCGATTGTATATAAAATATTAGTGTAAAATAGTGACAGTGAATATAATATGGTGTTAGAATAAAAAAAATATCAAAAATATATAATGTCGGCCTAGACGCGTCGAAAAGCCAAAACCAAATACAGAGATCGGTATACGGTTGGAAAGGGCTTCTCAAGAACAATCGAATGGTAATAATAAAACACCATTTGACCGAGTCAAGCTGTGCCGGAATCGTAAAAGAATGAATGCGGCCGAGCAGATCAACGACGACGGTGTCAGTACACCTGCAGCTGGGGCGGTTGAAATTATGCAAGTGGATGATGAAATCGCTTCTACATCGACAACGGACTGTATAGGCATAGATTGTTGTCGATCGTCGACTTGTTTCCTTGATTTCATCCTAAATACATAAATACAAAAATTTTATATAAAAAATATAACCCGTTACGTAAACGTATTCACGTACAACACACGGCCGTGTCCATGACACAGCCACACGTTAATTTTTTTTTTTATAAATTCGTTTTAGTGTAGTTCCCTGCACTTTTTTAGTGTAATGTACGATTACTGACTATAGAATGGAGGTAATACTTAAATATGAATCAAATATACGGAAGTAGTAGAAACATTTTGAGTTAGAACCTGAGAATGATCGTGTTAACTGCACGATGATGTTAACTGCAGGTGGAACAATTCGTGCATCTAAAAGTTTAAATGTTACATTCAACCTATTGCCTTTGGCTAGGATGCACTATACACTAAATTACAGCTTGCCTTATTCTTCTAATTACACTGTAATTTATGGTTCCCATTTGAAATTCCAGGTGACCCCAAGTACAGGATACCTCAGCTGGATCCGCTGCACATTAAGGAGCTGAGAGTGCAGCAAGGCACCAAACAGGTCGGCCTGGAGCTGATCTGCAGCGACTGTCTGATGTGGGGGCTACAGAATACCGTCTTCAAGTCAGCAGAGTCAGTAGTTCCCTTACTCTTTTGTAATTCTTAATACTTCCTCGTACAAGTCGTGGCCAATTTTGGACTTTCAGTTTTTTGCCGCTAATAATTGTTTTGAGGTTATCTGAATCCAAGAAAAGTATGTAGTTTTTAAAAAAAGATCTGTGTGTGTCTGTCAACTCTATATTTGTAGTAAATCTATTTTTATGGATTGGTGTATTGTACCAATTTTTAAATATGAACCAAAGTGAGACACCATTTTTATTTATATTTGTAATATATATGTGCTATGTACTTGTAATAAGTTGATGGAGCAAATGCAATAAAATGTTAATACGTAGACTTTGAACCTGGATGTAGGTAAATGACGTAAGTCGGACAGCTGACTAGACTTGGATAAGCAAACGACATCTCTCGACAACTATGTAAACTAACTAGCGGACAGCACCCAAATAATATTAATAAGTTATTTCTTACCCTATTTATTGCAACGCAAATGCAATTTCATGTTATAGCGTTAACTGGGAAGACAGGAAATGTCGATGGGAATTCACGCTGGACAAGATGAAGGTAACTGGGAAGTACAACGTCACTGGACAAGTTCTATTGCTGCCCATTGTAGGAAGTGGTGACGCCTTGATTAATCTGGGTAAGTGAATGTGATTGTTTTCGAATTTCAGGTATGCCAAATATTGTAATCACATCTAAATTTCAATTTCAAGTTTTCATTATAAATGTCTATTTTGAGAAACTCAGAACGTAAAAAGAAATTGGTTTCTGCGAGTATTTGTGTGTGCGAACAAAGAATCTTCAAATCGCGTGAAGCTAAAACTTTATATTTCGATTCAGTTCCATTCGATTGTCACTTAGCGACAAAAAAAATCGCTTCACTGCAAGTACAACTTTTACTAAATTGATTTTTTTTTATGAAATTAAACCAGAAATTTTCCTTTAAAAAAGGAATTATATTCATATTAACCTACAACTTTTATTAGAATCATTTTCGCTGGTAATATTTTAAAAAGGAAACATCTCGGGTTCCTGTAGGGTACCATTTAAGGAAACATTTTGGGCCCTGTATCTTGTAAATTTCAAGAAGGGTTGAATGTACTGCTGAATTTAGGACGTACAAGAAAATTCCACAGCTGGAAAAACCACTTTTCTGGAATAAATTTTCCACCTTCCTAAGAATTTTCCTGAAACTTCTCCTACGATTAGGAGTACAAACGTTGCGCACACATGTTTGTCAACGATTTCTCTTAGACTTAAGCGTCATTTGCAGTTTTATAAGCTAGATGATGTTAATCAATGTTTTAAGATGCCGAGTTTGAAGTAATTTTCAGTAGAATTGTAGTAAGGGAAGTTGTGTTTGTGTATTTTCATTATTTCGTCATCGTCTGGAGACGGTTGCTTATTGAACTTGTTTGTTTTTTTCTTTTTTACAGAAAATTTGAAATTCTCTTATCTATATGACTGGACTTACCAGAAGAAGAACAATGGCTACACCTACGTCATCCTTGGCAACAGCAGCTTCCCATTTGAAGTTGGCCACATGAGTATCAAACTCGAGAATCTCTTCAATGGAGATCCTCTCCTGGGTATGTGTTGTTTTTTTTTTGTTGAAGGTGTAGAGGGCTTTCACAGACTAGGGGCGATCTATTGTCCTCCACTTCTGTCAGGTGAGACCACCCTCAGTGTGACTCCCAGGTGATGGCACGAACTCCTAAATGAGTAGGAACTTGAGAAAAGTTCAAGGAAGAGCGATGGTGGTCGCCAATTACGGATAACATCTCCCTGGAACCAACTCACTTCTGCTCTCAAATGCTCTCTAGATATACTGAAGAAGACTTCCTCAAATAAAGAGCCAGAGGATTCTCAGTAGGGTTTACTCTTCTCCATCACATAAAGTCGCGTCTTCACCAGTTATGATTCTCATCTTCTTCTTACGTAGGCCAATCACTTGTAAAATATTAGTTTGTGATATTCGGAAAGCTGACAGACATGGATACCCAGGTTTGGGCTTTGTGCAGATTTATAAAGACTTTTTTTTAAACTGTTCAACACATATAAGCCTTTAAATTCTTTCAGCGTTAAGTTCAATGTAAAATTAATTGTTTTGAAATTTCCAGGCGGCAACATGAACAGATTTCTAAATGAACATTGGCAAGACATAATGAAAGATTTGGGTCCAGCGTTCAGCCGCTCTCTGGCAGAGCTGACCACTGGCATCCTCACCAACATGGCTAGAGTGGTCCCATTCGACATCATGTTCCCAGACACGTAGATCTTGCACTTGAAGATAATGGATTCACTAAAAAATATATATTATGATACATATTTCATTTTTTACTTTAAAAAAAAAAAAGAACTACCAAAAAATACAATAAAATATGGTTGAAAGAAAAAATGAAATATGTGGAAATAATAATGAAAACGTTTGTTATAAGAAACGTAGACAGCTGTATTGCCGTCCTAGTCAGTTCCAACTGGACACTAGCAATGTAAACTTAGTTTAGGAGATTTTTAGTTACCTGTGATATGTACCCCCACAACTATGTATTCAAATAAACTATTAATTATAAAAAATATAGAAGAAATTGTATAAACTTATGATGAGGATTGTGAAACTGCAAGAGTTATTTTCGGTTTGTATTTTTGAAGTTATATTTTTGAAGTATTTAATGTGGACTTTAATTGAGCAAACTTTCAGATAGTTCTAAAGATTATAAAGCTAGGATACTGTGTCTCTCGAAATTTGGGAGTAATGGAGGTAGATTAACTTCCAATATATAACAGTCTTCCTCGTCTACTGAAAACATCGACAGCGGTTCCGAGATCTCCTGCGAGCCTGACCAGCGAATTGGAGTGCTACCAAGGGGGTAGTTCCTCACCTCCTGCTATTCACGTCGTATCAGATTCCACTCTCCACTTATTTTCTACTTATAAATAATAAAAAATAAAAATTGTTGGCCATGTGTACAACGTATAGAGAAAGTTCAAAGAGAAAATCAATGGAACCATTTTCCAATAAGAGAAAAATCCATTCAGTAACTGGCATTTCCGTGTTTTCCCAGTTATAGTCGGATTTTCTGGACGGGATCTAAATCGAAATTTAAGCTTCCACTTCCAGCGATTTTTTAGCTTTTGGAAAATTCTATCCACACGCTCACTCACCATTTTCTTAGACTCAGGGAAGCTGAAAACCAGTGTTTCCAGTGAAAAGTAGAAAGACAAAAATTTGATGTGATCGCAACACTTCTTTCTTAATGTAGTAAGAGAAAGTGAAAAATGTTTAAGAAAAACTCTTTTCAGCTAAAAGGCACTTCCTTCAGCCAATTTTATGCGATTCATTTTATTCAATTTGATATATAATTTCTATTATTGTACACAAGTGAGGACGTAAATATTATTGAATCAGTACTCTAAATGGTGACTTACCTCAATTCGTATTTCTGAAAGTGCACTTATATGATTGAATTCCTATTCTTCGTGTGAAATTGTTATAAATAAAGTTATAGGTCTTCATTTATAGGATTACACCCAGAATGAAGTAAAACCCGCTAGGGATTCAGTAAAATGAAGGTTCCAATGAAGAGTCGGTTCACTTGTCGCAACTTCTAATAGTTCGATGAAAACTTACTCTAAGAATTTTTTAGTTCAACTTTTGTTGAACTCAACGTCAATACTTATCCTTACATAAAGGAGGATTTGCCCTACATTATAAAGAAAATCTGGAAATTTTATCTTTTATAGGAAAAAAATTGTCAAAGTTGGGTGTTTTTCAACGTTACGCTTATTCGGTGCACTTTTTGACGATCAACCTTCGTACAACTGTCCTACCAGGCAGGTTAAATTATTATTACTAACTTATTTTTTTAATGTAAATTAAGGTTTTTTTTTTTGTTTTTTTTTTTTTAACCTTTATTTAGATTTTTACCACTGCACAGAAATAAATGCAACAAGCAAAACAGATGGTCGATAATAGTGTGCTGATAGGCTAGGCCAACAAGCACACATTGACATGTCTGACATGAACGACGGCCATCCAGCGATAGCAGTCGTAATATGCCATATAGCAGGAGAATCACGACTGTCTCACTAGATAGCCGACGCTACATTCGCAGATGGTCGCGAGGCCACCGACGCCTCAACCGTCGTGGAGGATTAGTTGGGAGGGTGGAGGTTGAGAGGGCTTGGACTAAAGGATTCATATGAGAGGATAGTTGGGAATGGAATTTTATGTAACGGGATTTGGCGAGGACAGAGACGAAGGGGATTTTAAGGTCATTGTGGATAGTATGGTTAGAGACGTAGAAAGGAGCATTGACAAGGGTACGAAGGATTTTGGATTGAAGGGATTGGATACGATGAAGGTTCGAGTGTTTGGCTGTAAATTAAGGGGTAAAAATTATTTTACTACACTCAATTCAAATACTTTATTTTCCACATTATAATTTATTATTTAGATGACATTTGTTTTTTACTATTACAGAAATGAAATATAACATAATTGCGCTAATAATTTAATAGTTAATGCACCCGCAAAAAATATTAACAATTATGTTATAACCTTCACCATACAGCAGTAGGGAACATAATGTGTTAGTAAGTAGCAAAAACTTGAAGTTTAAACTGAAAATGGTAAGATACAAAGAAAAAACAAATTTTTTGTGCTGATGGGGGGTGTATCAGCGAGATCACAAAGCTCATTTTGTATCTTTTATTATTATAACCAGCACTTTGCAAATTGTCGTAACATTTTTAGGGGTTTTGTTGTACGCAAAAGGTAAGGATAACAATGTCAGTACTGGAGTTAGCACAAAGAGGAAGAAATAATAACAAAATTATATAAAAAAATTAAAAACAATCTCACTTATTAATGGATCTTTTATCGACTCTCTGCTTTGTCGATGAATTTCTGCCGAGTTCCTCAATTACAGTATATCAAATCAACTAAATTCCTTAACAGCTAATGTATACAAATTTAATGGAACACCTTAGTATTCTGGAGATTTATTTCTTAGGGAAGAGGATGTCCATCGGAATCAGAGCGGATATGTTGTTCAATATTCTTTCACTTAATTCACTCAGCGATTCACTCAGCGCCGGCTGGACGTCTTTCAAAATTTCTTTCCAATTTTCATTCAAAAATCTGTTCATGTTACCTCCTGGAATTGGCAAATTTGGAAATAATTATAACAATTTGAATCTTATGAGCAGCGTCTTCAAAAGAAAGTGCCGTTTTGAAAATTAGATTGGAAGACGGAGCGCTCTTCAAGGAGCAGTCGAAGAGGCTCATTCTCCAGGAATGAATAAGTAAAGACTTCCCTTTTTTCTTTTTTCTTTTTAATCCTGCGATGCAGCCAACATTGCTGCAATGTCTGATCTACTCTGGTATTAGTATGCAAAAGCTCTCGTTTCAGAACCTGCCGACCGCAATGGTGACTGTCGCTAACGCAGTCTACCTATAGGAATCTAGTTTAGTCAACCCTCATAACTTACAACGCTGTTAAAAAAACGGCCAAAAAATGGACGAATATGCATTACTTGATCTGAAATAAGGCAACTCACAGCGTAATCACGGAGACCTAACTATAAATTCACTCTGTCAAATCACAAGTTGACTGCATTATAGAAGGAAGCCCTTTTAAGGGCTCGAAACTTGGTTGTGTTGAAAGCTTAAGGCTTTGAGAAATACTGTGGAGTCTCGGTTATCCGTCACCCTTTTATCCATCTTTTCCAATTAACCGTCACTCTCCTCAGTATTTAAAAATAAAAAACCCAAAAAATTATTTTATTAAAGGAAAACCGTTCAACGCAGAGTGTGATCAATTTTCTTTTGAGATTTTTTCCCATTGTCTTTTAGGTACCTACTCGTGTCCATCATTCGACAGTTTGTGGGTTTTTTTCCCTAAAAAGATCAACCACAAACAAAACCGCCCACAAAAAACCGATTAGATGTCGCAGACATTGTATTTATTAATTTTAATACACAATAGAATGAATTGAATAATGAAAGATACCTGACCTATATAAGACTTAAGCGTATAAACGTATAAAATATGTATACCAGTTAATACAAAGTTTTATACACGTTAAACAAAAGAATCTGGAAATTTTCCTGTTTTTTTCCAGTATCCGTCTATTCGACTATCCGTCACGTGTCCGGTCACGGTCTTGACTGATAACCGAGACTCCACTGTAAGTTTTATTCAATTTCTGGTCTAGACAGCAAATTTGAGTACCCCACCACCAAAATACTGCCGACCCTCCCTCTCATCACAAATACTATCTCGATAGCAATGTATAACCTGTTTGTACAGGTTTCAATACGGACTTTACTAAAAATGGATGAATCAATTCAGCTGAACCATACCTAATAGTTTATCCCCGTTGAAGAGGTTATCCAGTCTTATAACCAAATTGCCTGCATCCATTGGGAATGACCCATTCACCACCTTCAAGTAAGTACGACCGTTGCTTTTCTTCTCGTAAGCGGTGTCATATATGATGGAAAATTTTAAATTTTCTGCAAAAAGAAAAAAAAAATGAAAATTAAATAATTAATAAAAAAAGAAAAAACACGAAATGCAAGGTCATTTGTCAAGTAATTTAAAAAATAACTTCCTTCAAACATGGAATGTTTACTAAAATAGTAATTCTTTAATGAGCTCTCAGAACAGATGTTCAGCATTCATAAAATCAGTATTCTTTAAAGAAGTCTCAAACCTCTTAAGATCAGAGCTTGTGGCTGTTCCCCAGCCACTGCAACCATAAGAGGTTTCCTGCGCCAACCGCTGAATGTCTGGTAGATAGAGCCACAATACTTAACAGTCTTCGTATATTGATATGATCTCCTCTGGGCTCAGATTGAAAGAAAGATTTGTATCGCATCGGTCTGGCTAGTGGACAGACTGTAGTAAAAGTTCTGTCAGGATAAAAAGAGGAAGCGACACTGCTATTATGTTAGTGTGAAGGGCTAGTCTGACTCAGAGTTCGGGTCTTCGGTGAAAAATTCATGCCTTCGTACTTTGCCCTTATTAGACTCTCAAGTCTAATTAAACAGACACAATTATGAGGGATGCTTTAAAGATGTGCGAACAACTCTGCGTCGCGGTGGCGTAGACTTTAAACTAGTCTGATTTTAATGAGAGCAACCAGTGGAAGAAAGTAGCACAAATTGTTTTGGTAAAGCGGCATTTTTGGTTGCCCAATTCGGACCAAAATGTCACAGCTTACTCTGGATGTCTACCAACGGAACAATAAAGTTTAACAATAAGTTCTTTGAGTTTAGCTATCCTCGGACAGGCAAACCCGTACAGGTCACCCCAAAACAAAGTAATTCCGTCGAAAAATGGAACTCCAAATGCGACTTCCAAATTACCACTTACCTGGAATAATAAGAGCGAAAAAGAAAACGAATACCAACCAAACTTGAATTCTGCATCTCCAGCACCGCTGATAGGCAACAACAGGATCTGTCCGGAGACGTTGTACTTGCCGACTACTCGCATCTTGGACAGAGTGAAGTCCATCTTGTGATGGTTCGTGTTGAAGTTCATACTGCGAAAGTGTAATGTACTCGATGAATTTATATTTCACAAACTACATAATTACATGGAAGGTGAAACCGTTGAGGATGCGGTTGGCAGCGGTATCTACAATTTCCTTTTGGAAACATTGTCAACAGGAAGGAAACTCCGGACGGTTTCAAAGCAAAACAAGAATACTTACTCGGCCTTGACGATCTTAGTATTCTCAAGACCCCACAGCTTGCAATCCTTGCATACCAGTGTTAGACCCACTTGTTTTGTGCCCTGTTTAACGATCAACTCTTCGATGACCATCGGGTTCAAAACTGGCACTCTGTATTTTGGATCGCCTATAAATTGAATTATATTAAAGAATACGACTACCATTCTCAATAAGAATATAACCTTTAAAGAGACTGTTTTCTTGGAAATGAATTGTAAAAATTCTGTTCGGTGCCTCTGTTTGTATAATTTTACTCAAATTCGCACAGACTAAACTCTTAAACACCACTCTAGTAAGCTAAAATCGTGTATTTCCAGCAAATATTCCGCTTGTAATCACATCCCTCTCAGTTTAGAGAGAGTAAAACTCATCCTCTTTAGAGTAATCGATTTGTGTGCTAATCGCATAAGAAATGAAAACATCGATATTCCGTAAAGTAGTACTTCCTTTTAAACAATTTTGTTCGCTAAAAACTTTCTGTGACGGCAGTTTGCCCAAACAAAACATGAACTTTTGAGTTTCCTTTTTAATTTATTTTGTTCATTTAAACTTCCGGTTAAAACTAGATAACGAAAATTTGAGTTGTTCAAAATATTACATGTCACGTTACTAGTAAGTGGTACGAGAGAGAGAGAAGTAATAAATACATGAACAGTCGCGTGGTTATTCATTAGGTTGTTTACGTTAAAACTTGTAAGGAAGATTTTTGAATAGCGGACAAAAAGTTTTTAATTCCCAGGCTGAAATATGTGGGAAAATGTTATTATGGAAATCGATTATGAATTTCCATTCAAGTTTCCTTAAGAAAGATTAGCTGTTGCTTTTAATTTACACTTTTCCTTACAAGAAGTTACATCAAGGTTTAAGGTCGGAGATTTCATTAAAATATCTGCTAAATTCTCCTTTCAATAACCTCGGGCAAGCAAAAGTGATGTAACAATTCCATAACTTCTTGTATTCATTTCCCGCCTGACTGACTGTAAGCCCATAACCTTGTATCGTATTCATAAAAATTTAGTTACACATTAATACAACAATTAAAACAAGGTAAATCTGGTCTAGAACTGACTTTCTGGCTGGAAAAAACGTTCGAGAACGTTTTGCTTCTTCATTAAGGCTAAGGTGTCACACAGCCTTCGACTACATTCGGACACATTCCCTTATTCTTTGAGCGAGACATTCAAATTCATTAATGGGACACAGTTTGTGTGCAGAAAAACTGTTATAAAAAAATTACAGTAACTTTTCTTTTTTTTGTAAAGAACTACCAAAAAGAAAACTTTGTTTGTGTTATTTTTCAGCATAGAAATGCAACTTTTGTTTGAATTAATACCTGGTTACCGGCTACCAATTTTTTTCCAGCAAAATGCACATTCTTTCACTCAAGTGCATTAATGCATGAAAATCTTATGAAACCAGAGGTTAACATAGCCTTCGACAATCACCGGAAATCAGTAGAAAGACAAGGCTCGTATTGAGTTTATCAAGAGGAAACTTTATATGTTAAATGCTCTGATTATTGTACCAATCGGAAAATTCGCCTCTCATTGAAAGTAAGCCATGAAAGTATAACATTTTTTTTGCTGCATTTGCCTTGAGGAGAGGTTCAAATTTATTAAAAAACCGTTAGCTGACAAACCGTTAACAATCGCAATATTTGTCTACTCGGAGATTTAGTCTTTGATGGGAATGAAAAATAAACTTATACTTTGATTGATTCTCCTCCTGTCTTCCCTCATTCTATTTTGGATGAGAACACTAAATAAAAACCCAAAGATCTGCTGTAATTTTTCCTTAAGATTGCTTCAAGAATAATTTACGCAGCTTTGCCGAAAACTTCTGTTTGAAATTAAGAAATGTTCATTATTTAGATTTGAATACCAAAGTAAACATTTCACTGTAAGTTTCCTTATATGATGTACTCGTCTTTCTAATTGTTAATGTTCACTCAGAGAAGTACAGAAAATTGAAGGGTAAGATTTGGCCTAGATTATCACGTAACCACGATTATCGTTAGTAAAATGTTAACGGTGCTCAGCCTTACCTTTGATCACAGTTTTCAACGCTACGGAGCCAACCTCGACCACACATTTATTCAAGTTTGGATCGTTTCTGGCGCATGCTCGCTTCACATAGGGTGCTGTGAACACACAGAGAACAGTTTGACTTCTGACGGCACTCAAGAAAAAAATAAATAAATAAATTAAGAATACAAATAAATAAAAAAAAAAACAGAAATCTGGATTAAGTTCCTCTTACTACTTTTTTTTTTAAACTTGGAATTTCAAAATATATCTAACTCTAACCCATTATTAAACAATTAGTAAACAAAACCGTACTTTAACAAACAAACAGTGTTACTTTAGGGAATAGTCGCTTTCCCAAAATTTCCCCAAAAACGAATCTTCCCAAAAAAAAAGAATCTGGAGCAAACACTCGTCTCTCCACGTATTAAACTGAAATATTCTTTTCCAATAGGGAATACTGGTGTCATATTTAACATATTAACAATATAGTAAAGGGTTGTAAAACTGTAGATAACACAGATGTATAAGCTTAGTCCCCCCTCAATCAAATAAAATTTAACAGATCTGCGAGCTTGAAATTTAAATATGACATTTTCTCGAAAATCGTATTAGAGAATTTATTCACGTAAAATGATGAAAAAATTTAGTTCTAACCTTGGAAAACCAGAATTAGCCTCGGGTTCAAGTCTAGTTCTACTGTTCATCTATTACGTTACAAAGTATCATAAAAAAAAAAAAAAAAAAAAAAAAAAAAAAAAAAAAAAAAAAAAACGGCCACCAGCGATTGTGTGATGTATTCATTTCGAAGCTCTCCGAGCCCCCCAAAAAAGGGGTTTTTAGAGAATGTACTGTTTAAGAACTAAATTTATCAAAATTATTTAAGAAATCAATTTAAATCACGATTTCATAGTTTGGTTCATTAATATATTTTGTAATAACTATTGTTTGGATAAAAAAATTTAATTTAGTTTAAGAAAAAAAGTGGCGTAATGGTCATAGCCACCATACGGGATCAAAAAAAAAAAAAAAAAATTATTGGTTACCTTGCTCAGGGTAGAATGACAATTGACGAAATCGACGCAAGTGTTCTGGACTAACTGGGTGGCAAAAAATCGTGAGATCAGGTAACGATTGCAAAAGAGAAACTATCTATCGTGAGAACAACGCAACAGCCCAAGAGGTATCCTTGTCAATCAACGGGGACTCTTTAGGGATGTCAAAAACGATTCGTTGGAACATTGCCTTGTTCACCAGTTTTGGCAATCTCTGACTAGCATTATACGGTGCTTTGTGACGGAAACTTGAGAGTGAAAATCAAATGTTCTACAAAAAGCTGATTTAAGCAGATATCTCTGTAAATCTGAAACTGAATGAGACGAACTTAATGCGAAAGACAAGTGTTTTAGGGGGCAAAAAAAAAATAAAGTTCTACATCATTTTGAAACCAATAACTACGAATGAAGAGGATTTTTCCCTCTGCAACATGCTGAAGGGAAGAAAGTGGAAATACTTACGAAGCGGATACACCGGTAGATCCTTTGCCAGGATCTCCGGAGCGACCACCATCCAGGTGCACAGCACAGCTAGGAGGAACATGTTCTTTGTGCTGACCGTCTCCAACGACTAACTAAATATCACTTTATATAAAGAACTAGAAGCTTGTCGACCTTGATTCCCGAATGCTCCAGCTGCTAAAGAAATGGAATTCTCGTGCCATTCCTCCCCCCCTACCACAATCTATATTATCTACATTTACATTTCCTAATTACTGCCTGGGTCCCCTTCTCGGAGCTTGTTGCCGACGAGTTCCACTCAGAACACTCTGATTTCACAAATAATATAAAATGAAATCATATCAACAATTATCGTATTATGGAGGAGGTTAGAGATGATTATATCACCACCTGTTTTGATTACCGTAATTATTTTTTGAAGCATAGACTTTTTACTGAACATATAGTTTACTAATGTTAATATTAAAGTTACATATTGTTACAATATTGTACAGTTCTGTCACTTGTTACAATATTGTACAGTTCTGTCACTTGTTACAATATTGTGTAGTTCTATCACTTGTTACAATATTGTGCAGTTCTGTCACTTGTTACAATATTGTATAGTTCTGTCACTTGTTACAATATTGTACAGTTCTGTCACTTGTTACAATATTGTACAGTTCTGTCACTTGTTACAATATTGTACAGTTCTGTCACTTGTTACAATATTGTACAGTTCTGTCACTTGTTACAATATTGTGTAGTTCTATCACTTGTTACAATATTGTGCAGTTCTGTCACTTGTTACAATATTGTATAGTTCTGTCACTTGTTACAATATTGTACAGTTCTGTCACTTGTTACAATATTGTACAGTTCTGTCACTTGTTACAATATTGTACAGTTCTGTCACTTGTTACAATATTGTACAGTTCTGTCACTTGTTACAATATTGTACAGTTCTGTCAATTGTTACAATATTGTACAGTTCTGTCACTTGTTACAATATTGTATAGTTCTGTCACTTGTTACAATATTGTGCAGTTCTGTCACTTTTTATTTTTACTTTTTAAATAAAAAACGGACCAATAATCCAATTTACAGAAACAACAACAATAATAATAATAATAATAATAATAATAACATAAGAGGGAAGGGATTAGCTATGAGGTTAGCATACTGGACTCCCACACGGAGGTCCCGGGTTCGAATCCAGCAGCTGACCCTTAGATTTTCTCTTCCTAGGAGCTTCTTACAGCTCACTGTCCGGTGATGGACAGTGTTGTCTGTAACGAGAGAACACTGTCCGGAGGCCGGCAGTGCACTGAAAAAAGCTCCGGGCGCTAATAACCTCAGCTGTTGATTCGCTAAAAAAAAAAAAAAAAAAATAACATAAATAATACAAATAGTTTTCAGTCTATAATTTAGGTTTATAATTAGGCTTTAGCATTTTATTTTATCTTTTTGAGGTTTTTATACAAATTTATACAATACAAATAGTAATGTGGTACTTCATGTTCTAAATTGGTTTTTGATTGATTTTGAGTTCACTGGTGAGTCCAAATTGAAGTATTTAGTTTCTACTTCTTGTGATGTTAGTTCTTGAGATATTTTATTCACTTCTGCACAAAAAATTGTTTCTGACTAAAAGACCCTCAAAGGAGGATATTTCCTGTGAAGAAGCACTTTCGAAAATTGGGCATGATGGCCGCACTTTTTGTTTCCAACAATTTACAAATCAAACGTATTCAAACGTGTCATTCAACTTTTGGAATTGGCTAATGGCCACAGGCATAGGCCCAAAAAAAAAAAAAAAAAAAAAAAAAAAAAAAAAAAAAAAAAAAAAAAAAAAAACTTTTGGAAAGCCTTCGTCCGAATGAAGTCCAACCGAAAGAAGTGACCGACCCCCTTGTAAACTTTAGGAAACCTTGATTAGGAATGCGTTCTTCTTGAAACTTTCCAAATCGTTCTTATTCGGCGATAAAAATAAGGAGAAAATAATATTTAAACAATTATTAAACATTTTTTCAATAAGCATGTAAACTGTAATCATTAGATTGACCCAATGGTAATTATAACAAGTTGCTCAACTTGCAGCGTCGTAAAAATAAAATTAAAAGCTAATAAAACAAAATATGATCTCGCCTTATAATTTATTTGCAATAAAAACACATGTACAAAAGCAATTTACAGAAACAACAACAACAATAATAATAATAATAACATAAATAATACAAATAGTTCTCAGTCTATAATTTAGGTTTATAATTAGGCTTTAGCATTTTATTTTACCTTTTTGAGGTTTTTATACAAATTTATACAATACAAATAGTTCAAAATTTTGAAAATCCAAGTTAAAATGATTGGCTGTTCGCATCATAAGGCTGGAAACATAGTGGAGCGGCGGGCAAAGCGGCGATGATAGCTGCTTCAGATCAAAGAGAGCGACGAGCAGCGAGCAAAGATTCGCATGCACATAGTGACGAGCTTAGTCGCGTTCTCCTTTTGACAAAACAAGATGGAGGAACTATTTTTATATGAAAATTCTTCGTTGAAACTTTGGTATTTGCAGCAGCTTAGTAGTAGGAGCTGCAGTGTACATGACATAAATAAGTTTAGAAATGAACTTGGTGAATTTCATCACTTGTACCAACAACTTCGGGAACATCCTGGCAAGTTTCATGCGTATTTTTGAATGTCTATATCAACATTTGATTACATATTAGCCCAGTGTAACCCCATTAATCAAAATCAAATTTTATTGTTTTTGAATAATACAACTCACAACAAAAGTTAGGCACAATATAGAAAAATTAACTAAATACAAATCTGAGTAACCCCATTAATCCTAGCAGTTACTTTAAGATAAGAAAATCAAAATAAATAGAAATATATACAGATAAAAAGAAATTAGTCAATTAAAAAAACACAATAATTTTATTAAATCACTACACCATGATTTGTCGTAAATTAATGTTGTTCATCTGAAAAACTGGAGTAGTACGAGCTACAGAAGAAGGATTGGAGAATTCGTCCTGATCAGAAGTAGTAGGACGAGAAAATGTAATTTAATTTTGCCTAGTATTTAGATGAAAGTTAGCATTAAGGGATTGAGAACCAAATTAAATGAAGCAAAAATTACCTGAATTCTCCATTAACTACTAATTGTTAATTAATTTAAACTATTAATTATTAAAAACTATTGTAGCTTCACAAATACTATGGCCCCACAGAGGTTTCTTTAAACAAACTAAACCAATAAATGTATCAATATCCATAACCTTTGTAAAATAACCTTTACAAATAGAGCGCGATGAGAGCGAAGAAATCAAACATGTCATAACGCTTCGCTCTACTCTCTATAGATAGCGTTGCTCTATCCTCCACTATGCGCGGTCCCATATGTTTACTTGTGTTTGATTTCGCCGCTTTGCTCTTCGCTATCATCGCCGCTTTGCTCGCCGCTCCACTATGTTTCCAGCCTAAGAAAGTTAGAGGAGTAAACAACGTAATTATGTGTTTGAAGTACGGTACATTGAACGCACTAAAAGGTCTTGTAGTATGGGATGAAATATTAAAAGAAATTAGAGAAAGAAGGTAAGGACAGTCTATTTGAGAATGGAGAAGTTTGTAGAGGAAAGAGAGAGTTCATAATATTGTGTAGTTCTGTCACTTGTTACAATATTGTGTAGTTCTGTCACTTGTTACGATATTGTACAGTTCTGTCACTTGTTACAATATTGTGTAGTTCTGTCATTTGTTACAATATTGTGTAGTTCTATCACTTGTTACAATACGATATCGTGCAGTTCTGTCACTTGTTACGATATTGTACAGTTCTGTCACTTGTTACAATATTGTGCAGTTCTGTCACATGTTACAATATTGTGCGCTTTTATCACTTGTTAAAATATCATTGATATGAAATGTTCAACCAGATTTCTTAGTTAATTGTCTTCCTAGTTGATGAAAAAAAGTTGTATCTAAATTTAATTACATAACTCGCACACTTGATTTTATTTTAATTTTTTTTGTATAAATCTCTTAAATTAATAAAGGATTGTTATTGTTTAAAACTCGTGTAGTTAATGATGTTGTTATATTGTTTATTTGTTTTGTTTAATTGCTGCATGACTTCCATGATTTACATACAAACATATAAGTAACATTAATTTACCCAATGCTTCCTTGAACTATTAACTTTTTATGAGTATATTTTTATAAGTTTGTTATTTTTTTGTTTACCTCGTAAATCTTATTGTTGAGAAAAATAAACCAAAAAGAACTTATCATTATCACTTTAATTATATCTTGTAGGAAAAATGGATTTTTTCTTTCAACATTTTCCAAGGCTAGCCAGATCCTGCGACTTTTCTCTTGGAGTTTATGGGAATTATTGCGACAGGTGCAAGCAACATTTTCCACTTCCTCTTAGGAAAGTTTGGAGTTCTTGCTAAACTTTAGACATGGACTTTTCGCCGGATATAACTGCTTTGAAATCTCGAAATGTTTTCATAATAAATGTCTAAAGAAAGAAATTTGAAACTTTATATTTCCATTTAGCTTGCCTACCTGAAACTTTTAGATCGAATCCAGCAATCGATAGTACAAAATGAATTTTTCATATTTCTCAGATTTTTTTCCTAAATGGTTCCAACGATATTTTCCTGCAGCTTTTATTTGAAACTTTTTTACAGAAAACAATTCAACTAAAAGCACTCCTGGATGGAAGCCTGGTGGTTAGGTTTCCCTCGGAAGTCTTCTGCCGTTACTACTATCTGCGGTTACTACTGTCTGCGGTTACTACTGTCTGCTGTTACTACTGTCTGCTGTTACTACTATCTGCGGTTACTACTGTCTGCTGTTACTACTATCTGCGGTTACTACTATCTGCTTTTACTACTATCTGCGGTTACTACTGTCTGCTGTTACTACTATCTGCGGTTACTACTATCTGCGGTTACTACTGTCTGCTGTTACTACTATCTGCGGTTACTACTGTCTGCTGTTACTACTGTCTGCTTTTACTACTATCTGCGGTTACTACTATCTGCGGTTACTACTGTCTGCTGTTACTACTATCTGCGGTTACTACTATCTGCGGTTACTACTGTCTGCTGTTACTACTGTCTGCGGTTACTACTATCTGCGGTTACTACTGTCTGCTGTTACTACTGTCTACGGTTACTAGTGTCCAAAGAGAATCGTTGCAGATCTTTTCTATCCAAATCCCGAAACGATGCGGAATATTGAGTTTGAGTTTCAGTTCGCCATCACAGACAATCAGGGGACACTTGCTAAATTAAACTCTTTTTTCTACAGCTCAGAGTAGGCAATGACAAAGAAACATGTAGTTTTGGTTAAATCTCAAATCCGCAAATTTGAGCTCAGTCACGAGGTGTTAAAGACAATATTTTAAGACACCAAAACCGAAAGAGAGAGAGAGAAAAAAAACATTAAAACAGAAGATAAGGTCAACAACTACTTCACGCGCCTGTTAAACAAAAAGTTGACCGGCTGTGTTAATTCCCCCCCCCCGCATTGAATATCTTTGGGATGCTGGAGTGAAGGTTACATGCAGATTATAATCTCAGTCAGGTTATACAGTCACGTGTGTTTTGCCATTGAGAAGTGGTCCAGTGACACTGCGGTCCAGTCAATGTGGCTGCAAAGATGTGCCCCCCTCACCACAACTTTGCAGATTACTTTCTCTCGCTATACTATATTCCGATCGTATGGATTATCGATTTTCAGTGTTCATGTGTGAAGTCCGTTTGTCTGTATATCCACTCGTAACTCATAAAAACAAAAATCGCAGAAAGTTGAAATTTTGATTTTTGGCTTTAGATATCGTTCCAGGAAGCCACAATCTTTGGTTTTGATCAAAATTTGGTCCACCGGAAGTACCATTTAATGAATTGGCTTTCCATAATGTTGAAGCTTCCTTTCCAAAAGTTCCATTTTGATACCCTGCACCAACTACCTGTATAATTTTATTGAATCACTTCTACGAATAAAATTCAAAATCAAATAATTTAAATAATGTACCCTTGAGTCACCCACTTTTAATTGTTTTTTTTTACAATTCCTTAGATTGCAAGAACAGGCTGAAGTTGTTAGTGTGTGTGACCTCAGGCCAAATAATAACGTTTTTAATCGCCATTATTCTGTCCAATTAACCAGTTACAAATAATATATACTTATAAATATTTAACAGCATTAGATGTTTCTCATGAAATCCAGTTTGAAGGACAATTACAGTCCAGTCAGTCTTATTTAACAAATACAGGAAATAAAAAAAACCAAAAGCATAAAAAAAAAGCTACAGCGTTTTTTTTTTTGTACAGGATGCAGAATCTGGAGGCACTTCGTCCAGCGATTTTTCCCTTTTTTTTCAACTTAAAAGTTAAAGAGGAAATACTTACGATCGTAACTAAAACTGATTTTAGACTTCGGTGTGGGGCCCCATTAAATAATGAAGCGTTAAATTTGTCCCAGTACAGACTTGGCACTATACAGTTATTTTGGTTCACACCAATGTTAATTTAATAAAGGTCCTTGACATTGGTAAGGCACGCGCTTAGTGATGTCACTTGGCAGGATGGTAACAGGCGGGTAGGTTTCACTTTAACCTGTGCAGAGCCGTTCTAGTTTGTTTACATCAGCGTGTCTGGACGTTTCCTGGGTGGCGGGGCGGAATTGCATAATATTTGGCGGGAGTGTTGCACCACCCCTCCACTCCAGAGTTCTGCCCTCTTCTCTTGCTCCCCCCCCCACTAAATCGGAAGGATTCTATTTTTTTTCCTTTCCTTTTTTTGTCTGCCTGCAAAGACCCGCTTGCAGTTCTGAAGCTTGGTGTTCAGAAGAGGAGCTCTCTAGGCATGAAGACTGTCTCCCTTAACTGCATGCTTCGCGTGAGCTTACTACTGACCGCTCTACCATTCACCTCTCAGCTTAAACTGCGTAAGTACCCAGACTCACACCCTTAGCTAAGCTTCAAAATGCTATTTCCTCTTCTCCTGCTAACCCACCAACTTGCTTTCAACTCTTACACCAAAAACCAGAACTATTGTCTGACGTAAACATCCTCATGACTTTCAATCTTCAAGTTTCAAGCTTAAATTTGATTTTCAATCATTGAATTTCAAAACATTTTTAATTATTTCAAACATTATCCAAATGGAAAAAACTACACGTCATACTGAAACTACATTTTACCCATTCTCAGAACGCCTTAAAACGAATTTCCCAAGAAAATCTATCAAATTATAGATTGATTGTGATAAAAGAAAATCTTGCAAGTATTTTTGGGAAATCCCTCACAAAAGTGAAAACTCCACGTAAAATGAAACTTCCGGCTTTGCACTTGAAACTCGAGAATTTTCTCAACTCATCTACTTTTCTTAGTCCTAAATCTTCCTTTAATTGAATTTTCCTTTGAAAATGCTCCAAATAACACATTGTTACTCAACATGACTACAAGAATATAAGTTCATCGCAGAATATGAAATGCTGCCATTTTGTGTAATGCTAGCAGTTACTATGACTATTATTCTTTTAAAATTAATATTAATCGGATTACTATTTAGACTTAAAAAGAGATGCAAGCCCAGGTGC
The DNA here is from genome assembly GCF_049639745.1 of Rhodnius prolixus. Lineage (NCBI taxonomy): Eukaryota > Metazoa > Arthropoda > Insecta > Hemiptera > Reduviidae > Rhodnius > Rhodnius prolixus. The sequence goes on along the minus strand of NW_027411627.1, from coordinate 687,274 downwards.
CTTATAAAATGCTAGAAATGAGAATACTCGATTGATGAAACTTCCTAACGTGCTGGGTTTAGATTGTCGGCACCCCCAACAAATTTAAATTCAAATTGAAAATAAATCAATAAAATTGATCTATATTGAGAACTTAAAAACAAAATTAAACAATATTTATTTAATAAACTTACTTTATTTTGCATTAAACCTTTAATAACAAAGTGTAGAATTTACGTTCAATGGAGAAAATGCCAAAAACTGTGTGACATTTTGAAAATTAACAGGGTATTAGAATAAAAGCCGTGCTTATAAATAATGCCGGTACACATAATTTAAAAAAAAAATAATAGAAGTATACGATAAAATGATTTTGGGAATATTGCAAACTATCGATAAAATCGCAAAAAAGTTGAAACATCGATTCAGTAAAGTAATACTTGAGGTTAGAAAACGAAGTTTTGGTTGAAGGTTACAGTCAGCTCTACTGGTCGTACCCGATCGATATAAAAAGTTGTAGGTTTCTACGTTTTTGGGCCAATTTTTTTCGCACTCAAACAAAGAGCATTTCTTAAAAATCACTTTTTCTCTTCAAGGATCAGAAAATAGATGACATTTTCGGTTAGAATTCGAAACAGGAAGTATAGATACGATAACGATGCTTTCCTTACCAGTGCTAAGACAAAGGGGAAATAGAAAAAATAAAATTTCTGCTTCCGAAGACTTCCGGTAAAATGTTTTTCTACAAAAATCGGAAGTGAGTCAAGTTGTGAGATATTTCGTAATAGCCGACTTTCCCCTCCGTAAAAGTGAGAAAGACGGACGTCATTTTTTTTTTTTTTTAAGTATTACTTTCACTGCCTTGTAAATATACGCTGGATGATTCTTTGTATAAGACAATGTCAAAGCCATTGATAAATTTTGATGCAATTATTTTATTGAAAATTTGAGAAAAGTGAAATTAAAATAACAAAAAATTCTTCGAGCTGTTGAAGAATTTTTGCTTTAAACTCGCAATATGAACGGTACATATTCATAACATATAATGTTCTTCAATAGAAATAAATTAGAAGAAAAATCGATTGACCCGAAGTGCCAGTTCAATCGATAGTTATTTCTTTCAGTTTGATAGTGGATAATTGTTTAAGCAAAATATTCTGGAATGTCCCAGACCCGGAAGCCAGTCTTATGCTACGGTATTCAATGAAAGTATTATAAGCTTGATTTCGCAGTTTGGAAATTTTGTTGAGATGATGAGATTAATAGCGCAAACTGAACCACGGATCAAGTAAATCTTTCATAGAAAACAAAGAACGTTCGGTTGAAAACAACATAAATAGTGAATACAACTGAATATAGGAACTTGGTGATCTAGCCAGTGTGGCCAACACACACTTATGTATGTAACTTATTTATGTAATACGGCCAACTCTCTCCGGCTAAAGTAAAAAGGCCGCACCTTGATTCGCTCTAAGATTAGATTCCCTATTATTTGTTGTCGCTAAAAGAAATTAAAAAAGAAAAACAAGATCACTTATGGTGAACCAATAAAATATCGTAAACAAATTAATGGCACAACACTGAATTTATCTTCTTCATTATTTGGTGTCAAATCAGTGATGCAGCTTTCTTGCTAGGAAAATTTAACTGATAAAAAAAGGCTTCCCTGATTGCATCAACTGAAGAAGTTATCTACGATTGTTGCTATCGATAGGATTATGGTAGGTATCGATTTGGAGTAAAATCCCAATTTAGAAGAAAAGCGTTCTACTGGAGGTGCCCATTTATTGAATCGATTTTTTTTTTATTTTGAAAATTATTCCATTCACTAATCATGTAAATAATGTTAATCACAAACACATTTTTAAGTACAAATCTTAAGTTTCCAGAAAACTTAAATACAGTAAGGGAATGTCGTAAACACTTACGCTGTGTTTTCGCAGTACAAATTTAACTATTGTCCACTGGCTATAGATATAAGCGATCCTTTAATAGTTTCGAGGAGTGTCTAATACAATGTCTAAAACGCCCGTACTTGGTGTAAAGCTTTTTAGGTTATGAAGGTATAAATGAAAACCTGTTAGGTGTGAAAAACTTGTACTTCAAAAAACATTCTAAGAAACGCTTAAACTTCAAATGGACAAAATTTATTTATTTATTTTTTAAATTGAATGTTAACAATTGAAATTGAAGTTGCTCCACTGGTTATTAAAGCAAGTAAACAATCGATTAAGAATAAAGTTATCGATGTTGTGAGCAGTGCCTGCTAGATCTGTGAGGTCAGGGTTGCTGCAGAGAGTTTTTGTCCACTGCCCATAGAATATTAATACCAAGTTGTCCTTGAATCCCATTATATATATATACATATGTGTATATATTGCATATAGTTTTAGTAAATTTAAATTCATTGACAAACCTAACTGAGCGAATATTGTTTTGAAATCTGTTTTACTAGCCAGAAGGGTGTTGCAACGCTCGAAACAAGGTACGTAGCATGCATTTTTAATTAACAGCTGGTCAGTGGTTACTTACTAATCGCACATTATTACCTTAATATTCCAACATTTTATGCTTTCTTACAACACAGGGTGCCCTCCTTAATTGATGTGTTGTCATGTTTAAACTTGCCTGTAAACTTTGTAGCAAAACAACTCGCTAATTTTGGAGTAAATCAACGCTTACTCAACGATCCACCTCGCCATCTAATTTACTTACTAACCAAAGCATACATATTTCTCACCCTTACATCCATGGCCTTTCTGATAATATATATTTTAAAACATAAAGCTTTAAAAAACTAGCAGCAACGCTGTAATAAAAGACAACACCAAAACATGACACCTCTCTAACAACATAGAACACAGATTAAAATGAAATGATTGCTGGCCCTCCATCCCAATACGTATTTAAAGTTTATACCAACACCAAGACAAAAAATATAACCTTTCTTCTAAATACCATACAAGCAACGTCATGATTTCATCTTTTGAGAACATAACCTATTTGCCACTTTATATTTTTGTTCCACAAAATTTTAATCGCTTGAATTCCAATAAGAAAGAGTCCTGTGAGTGTTCACTCCACATTAATTAATTAATTAATTACGCAATTATTAATTTGTTGTTCTGATTGCAGCTTCCTACATCAAAACGTGTCGACAGAATGATCCAAAACTTAATGAATGTGTGGTTAAAAATGGCCGACTGGCCATACCCAAGTTTATCAATGGTAAGTTAAAGTAAGTTTTGAATTTGTTTTATTGAATTCGTGGCCTTCTTAATCAGGAAGAAAGGAAAGGACCAGGTTCCGATTACATTAAGTTACTAACAGTGTTGCTTTCTTTCTTATCGGAAATAGAGATGATAATATCATTTATAAAGTCAACTGATTGTATAATGTTGGTAGAACTTATTATATGTACATTAGGGTGTTTCAAAAAATGATGACTTTTAAATTTTAAAGAGCGCCGGGCGGAAAATCAAAGTTCATTTAAAAACAAAAAGGTTCGTTCGAAATAGAGCAAAATCGATTAATATTTAGAGGTCGCTAACCATTGATCAAAAATTTTTGTTTTTGCTGGCCATCAAAATGATCCCAACTGCATCGTCTTTATAGCAAATTATATTTAAATAAACTTTGTACAATTACCTACATGTTTTGCTAATAATTTGAAAATATACAAATCATTTAATAAGGATTTTTTATAAAAAAAAAAGCTTACTGGTATGAACAGTGGACTAGTTTTATAGTTCTCTTTACGATGGGACCAGTCGCTTTTATTAAGGTCAAATCGTAGTCGTTTAAAAGCGTTTCCAACAGGAGTGAGGGTCAAACGAATCATATGTACTAGAAATATAGCTCGATATCGTGAAGAACGAAAAGACAGAGAATCGTTCAAAGAGTCATTCAAAGAATCGTTCATTCAAGAGCTGAGAGCGGACAGTGACTGGCCCAGTTACGTCACAGACATACCAAGAGTAGTAGACTGCGGATAACTTCCTTGTATAGGACTTACGTAATTAACCTACCTCAAGAATGGAATATTTTGCGTGCCTACCGGTATATCCCAGCTGGTGCTACATACCACTGATTAGCCGTTAAAGATTTCAACTAGTTTTTGAAGACAGTAATTCACACGTACTCTCTCTTACAACTAACTGTAAGCAGCAAAGTCACTCCTCAAGAGTTCAGATGGACGCTGATTTTAGTCAAAATCAGTCAATCAGAAGTATGAATTTGAATGAACCAATGTTCAGTTTTTTGAGATCTACCCCTCAATTGAATATCTTTTAACTTGGGGAGCTAATTTTCTATATTTGGTCACAAAATTGCAAATTTAAACAATTTTTCTAGGGGAATTCGGTTGAGGGCACTTCTGGGCCAGCAGCAAATCAGCTTTTCACCAAAGTCCTATTTCTCTGAACATCAGGGAAAGCTCTGAAAACTACAGGAAAAGAAAGAGTTAGTGTTCACGCCAGATGTTTTTCTATTTTGACCATTTGAGTGGATAGCAAGACTTCTTCTTACTATCCGAAGGAATACCGTTACCTTTCACATTAACTGAACACAACTTTTTTATTTTGTTGCAGGCGACACTAAGTATCGCGTGCCAAGACTAGATCCACTGGATATCAACGAGCTGAAAGTGCATCAAGGATCTCGCCAGCTGGGACTCACCATGTCGCTCAGGGACTGCAAAGTGACCGGTTTGAAGCATGCCCAGTTTATCGCCGCAAGGTAACCATCAATAATATTCAGTCTCAACGCTAGTGCTTGCTTCCTTTGTAATTATATTTAGAATGTATGCTAGTGTTCTTTAATCTAAGTTCTGTGTTCTTAACAATATACAGATGGTAATTCTACAAACCGCGGTAGCAGATTAAGTTTCAGTTACGATCTATAGGGCGAGATTTCCTTCCGGACTAACCAGAGGGATGCCATTGGGCAGTTCCTCTCCTCACTTCTTGTTTGCTTGTTGTATCTTTACGCAAATTATAAATTTCTTAATAAATACAATTCTTCAGACTCTCAGAGTAAACTGAATAGGAGTGGCCAAATCGAATCATCTAGAAGATCTATTGCGAGGTCTGTAAAGTATCAGAGATGTACAAGAAGTTGTGTGATTTATTATTAATGGGCTAGAGTTGGTCTGACCCAGTATCTCTTCGCAGAACCCTAAGTATTCTGCTCATATTTACTATCTGGGTCTTTTGTCGTTTGTACTGACAGACCTGGAACAGCCGCAGAGACAAAGACCCTGAAGAAGTGGCTAATCCACTTTCCTCTACGGAGAACTTAGTAATACAGCAAACTGTCTGTATTCCCATGAATTAAGGGATGATTCAATGAAGCAGACTTTAGCATTTTCAAGCTCTTCAATTCGTCACAAAGTCTGCACGAAAGACAAGCATAAGTTCTACTCTGATTCCTTCAGCTGCACTCTTGCACCGTCCAGCTTGAAAAGATTATCCCGCATGCAGTTTTGAAATTGCATACTTACAGTCTATTGTCCTGTATTCATGAAGAATGAGTCTTTTATATTCCAAATCCTATGTTATTTGTGGGTTTTCGTTCCAGCTTGTATCAATAATTTCGATCTGTTTGTCACCTTACAGGACTGATCTAAAGCGCAGACATATTGAATGGGATTTCTACCATCCGTTCATCACAATAGCCGGGAAGTACGAGATGTCCGGACAGGTGTTGGTGTTGCCCATCAGAGGTCGAGGGACGGCTAACATCACATTAAGTAAGTGAGTGGTCTCTTTGTTAGTATTTACTGGTCTAAAGATTCCTAAAGATTTGAGATTTCCGAAGAGAAAGTAGTGGAAAAGACGTCTAAATCTTCTAGGGTCTTGACCTAAGAATATTCCTCAACGCCAATCCATGGATTCCCAAAGTTTTTAAGTCTAACACCCCTTTCCCTCCTCAAAAATCTATTAGTCGCCACCTCCTGGAAATATGTTATTTTATGAGCTACAAACTGTTGATGATGCAACAGTTTATTTGGTACCTAACCAGAATAACCAGAAAGAATAAGACGACTGGTTGCAAATAAGACACCTTTGAACAAGAATTATTCCGAAAAGTCAACATAGGATTGCAAACATAAAACCACCTAGTTGGGACTAGGTCTCCCGCTTGGGGACGACTGTCCAAACTATTTAGGAGATGACAACATCAGTTTTTTGTTTTTTAGTTGCATCCCGGCGAAGTGGTAGGATTTTCCTGTAGCGGGCCACTGGAGTAACTATTGTTTGTCTGGACCGTATGGAATTAATTCGGTCCAGACCGAGCATCTCTAGCAGCACTTCCTTTCTTATTTTCTCCTTTTTCTAGGCAGCCTTGTCGCTGCTGTTTGAAATTCCTTTCATGAAAATCGATTACAAAATCGATCAGAGGGTTTTCTTTGAAGTACCGTCTTATTACCCTTACTTATAACATAATAGCTTAATGATGGTTTTGGTTTATTTCGACCGTTGTTGATAGATGATTTTTGGTGAATATCGAGGTGCGGTCAAAGAAAAAGACCACTTTTTTGCTTTATACCAACGTTTTATACCAACAGTTATGATGATATAGCACTACATTAAACTTCACAAACTTTTTTATAATAACCTGAAGAAGGTAGTAAAAATTACCTAAACGTTGGTATAAAGCAAAAAAAGTTGTATTTATTTAAGACCGCACCTCGATATTGACCAAAAATCATAATAGCTTAATATTAATAAAAACATATGATATTGTAAAAATGCAACATTCGAAGGTAATTGACAGTTAGAAGCTTTAAGATTTAATAAGAGAAAAAACAAGTTCTATGATTACTAATCATTCAATTTATTTATTTTTGTCGACTAGCAAACATGAAGACCATGTTCAAGTTTGACTTCGACTTAGTGAAGAAGGAAGACGGAGAAGAATATATGAAAGTGACCAAGACAGACATCGACACGGACATTGGAAATGCAATATTTCGATTCAATAATCTATTTAATGGAGATCGATTATTAGGTAATTGATGGTATTCTTTAATTGTATTGATTTATAAAGTTTGAATCTCAAAATTCTTTTATGGATTCAATCTGAGTACAGTTAGTCTAACAGTTAGCGAGTCGTAAAAGACGTTCGGCCGAATGGTCGTGTTAAAACTCTAAAACAAAAAGTAGTGTCATTACAATACTCGCTCGATTAGGGTAGGTTCTAATTGCTGTTATGTTTTGAGATTGAACAATATTTCTGCGTGTAGTCAATTAGGTACATCAAGAACAAAGAGCTGCTGGCACAGAACCAACGGATATTTCTGTTGCAAATTCATTCTACAGAATAACAATCTACCTTCACTTACAACGTACAGTAAAGAAATTAAATAAATTAAAAAAAGGGATGGTATTTGAGCTGGAAATAATAGAATATGTTTTGGTTGGACAGGTGAGAGCATGAACCGTTTCCTGAACGAGAACTGGAAGGAAGTGGTAAAGGAACTGGGCGCTCCTGTCGTCGACTCCATCTCGCAAGTCTTCGAGATCATCCTGTCCAGGATCACCGAACTAGTACCTTACCATCTCGTCTACACGCCAGTCTAGTCCATCTATTTTTTATTTTTATTTTATAGATAATTTTTTATTTTATTTTTTATTAAATTCAAAAAGCAGTGGTAAAGATGAATTTATATCAGTATTTATTTATATGCTAAGCTGTCTCCCGTCTGATAAGGGAAGAGGTTTAATTACACTTCCTGATACAGCTTCTGGATGCACTTTCTGGTGTTCGTAATTCTTCAGGAATTAAATTACACGAAGGCGGATTCCATCAAAGACCAGAGAAACTCTCAAAAAACGTTTTATTTCGGATATTTCTTGAAATCAAAAGCAATTTATTTAACCAGTATTTAAAAAACGCATTTAATTTTGTACTTCAATTAATTTTAATTTTTTAAAGAAAAAAAATCGAACAAATGATCGATTTCTCTAATCGATGAAGTGAATCCATGCATCCATTTTTCGATAGTATTTCCAAAATGGAGGCGTCACCCATGTATTTTTTTTTAAAAAAAGATTTCGACTAAGTTTATTGTTTTTTAATTTATCAAAATGTGCCACACACAATTTTCCAGTATTATGTAAATATTTATGATAAGACGAATTGTGCAATAACTAACTTGAAAGAATAATTTACTTACCTCTTAAGCTCAAAGATTATTACTACTAAAAATTTTCTGACGCTATTTAAGATTGAATTAAAAATGCCTTTTCAAATAGAATTGACCTCAATAGACTAAAACAAATGAGATTCTTTTGGGTTAAATACGTTTCTGTGAAAGGCCGAAGTACTCACTATAATGGCCACTACTTTGCCCTTTCACACTATGAAAGACCTTTCACGTAGGCGAGCCAATAACGTAGCCTTGCGTTGCTACAAATTATCCCTTACTACATGAATGTTCCCTTAAGTTGAACAAAATTTCTTAATCCTCAGTTTGTTATTTTTTAAAAAATAAGAAAAGCAATTAAGGGCCGCCAAGATCCCTGAAAAACGGGATAATCCACTTCCTTCAACGGGTCAAACCCCATAACCCCCTAATATTTGTAATACACGAAATACTTAATATTATACAGCAGTCTTTAACAGGATCAAGAAATTCGGGCAACCTCTAAATAATATCTTTAAAAGAAGGTTATTTATCAAAATAAATAATTGGTTAAATCAAATGATGTAATATTTTTGTAATTATTGTTAACAATAAAATCATAAGTAAGTCAAATTCTCATTACACGTGTTTTAATTGTTAATTTTAAATTTCTTACTTGAAGTTAAGAAGCTGTCGGAACCAGGGCTAGCTGATAACCTAACCTAAATTCTAATTGTAATTATCGCAACTAATTGGGCATGCGCAATCAATACTGACAGTTAAGCTATTACATTATCACTTCCGCTTACCACTTTAACAGGAAGTATTGCGTTAATCACATTTTTACCGCTCTAACTAACTAATAGAGGACGATGGCAGCATGTACTTGGTCAATTTTACCTCGTAGAGGAGATTTCTCGAAAATCGGACGTGACTCTTCGAAAGCCTTTTGGAAAAAAAGTTTTCTTTTTGAAAATTGTGACAATTATTTTCATGAGAATCTAAACACTACTTCTCAGATAACTAACGAAGAACGTATCTCAAGATCACACTAATAGAATGATTGCTTACCACAAGGGGAGGTTATCACAGAGGAAGGCAATGTTTCGATTTTTTTTTTTTTAACACCGAGGCACAGTTTTGTAAGCAGATCGATATTTCAGAAATCGATTACAAGATCTCGGTGAGGAATTGCAAGTTGGAAGTAGGATCCAGGAAATTTTTGAAGTCGAGTATTCAACTGAAATTAATTTTATGATGTCATATTGAGTCCGAAAAGAGATACCATATATCATTCTGACCAACCTAACGCTCCTAAAACACAGAAATGTCCCTAAAATGGAAGCATCGCCAGCCCCTCCCCACAACTGTCCTGAAGCGACTTTTTTTCAAGAAATTTGTTCCATGTAAATAGTTATAAATCTATAATTATAGTATACAGGGTGTCCAAAGCTATAATGGCTGTATGGATATGGATTATCCATATACCTTGGGACACACTGTTTAAATAAGAAGTTGACACAAAAACCAGGTTTGTAAAATCCGTAAAGGAAAGTTAATTTCCTCGCTGAAATTCCCTGTTTAAAGAAAATACGTCAACCAAAAATACCTCAACAGATTTTGACGAACATGAATTTTTAAAAAAAACTTTAGATTGGTGAAAAATAAATTTGACTCAAATATTGGGTGATAGAAGGGAAATTTAGTGAGTCAGAACCTGGAGAATAGCAGTAAGAAAAATATCGTATGATTTCATTGACGAACAGATATTTCATTGATGACGAAATAAATAAAACATTGTTGACAAAGAACAGCCGAATGTTATTTGCCTAAGGTAACCTGCTTGCCATATTTTATAAAAGCAAAAACTTCTGACCGGCCAAATGCCCAAATATCTATTAAAATAATAGACACAATAATGACGATATAATGAGTCTTACTAATCGAATGAACCAATGGGGGCTGATGACCGTTTAGAGACATGTAGTTTCCTAACGCCTGATGTCAGGGATTGGGTAACTCTCTTGAGTGGAAGAGCTGTTAGTCTAGCGCTTAATCCACAACAACAACTTTACAGCAACACACGGCCACATCTTGCTCATTTAACTGCGTGAAAATATATATATATATCTAACCACTGTTGTTAACCGGCACACATGTTTGGTAACCTAAACACATTAATTACCATACCTGCTTGAGTGTAACCTCGCCATTACAACCTTCCTACATTACATACTAACTCCTGCTGCCCCCCACTCTTTTTCCCCTTTTTTTGTGTTCGAGTGTACGTCTATATTCATACATACATGCACACACGATTGCACGCACATCTTGTAAAATACAACACTTTAACCATTTCTAAATATATACCAAGTATTGTCATAACTTTTCTTTTTTTTTGTTTCTGTCTTTTTCGCAATAGAAAAAACATTTAAGAAGAAAATTAAAAAACAAAACAAATTATGTAATAACGGATGTAAGGTTGGCCAGTTATTTTTACTTTTTCTAGCCACTCGTTAAGAGTAAGTATTGCGCTCAAGTAGATACTCTATTTGGTAATTAACATAGATAATGCTCGTTTTGAGCCTCTCGGGGAAAAAAAACAACAGTTTATACCAATTAATATATGTAATCGAATGCGAATCTTTGGAGAGTGCAGTCAGGGTAACAAAATAAAAAAAATAAATCGGCCAACCATAAGTACCAACTTGACAAAAATAATTTTACCATATTTTGGAGATTTTCCCCTACCACTACCACTTCTACGCCTTTTACTTCATTTAAAACGGAAAGAATTATTTTCAGAGACTAAGAACACATTTCTCAAAAATCCCTTTTAGTTTTTTTTTTGTTTTTTTTTCAACAATCCAATTGTTTTGATCGTAGATTTTACGGAATCGATGATCCACATCGATTGTGTAAATACGAACAGTACAAACTGTGGAAATATGTAGATAAATGATGCCATTTTAACACGTTGAAAACACCCTTTTTTCTGATCGAATAAACATGAAAACGAAGTATGCTCTGCTTTTTCCCCGTTTTCTCAAAAAATAATAAATTGTACTCAATCTAAAAAACAAAAAAAAATAGTAGTTAACGTTAACAACGATTGATTACTTCCAAACAGTAAATGACGTAATAGTGATTATCGATCTACGAAAATATGTTTTTCTCTACAAAATGAAAACATTCAATTAGGAACATTATGAACAATAATAGAATTGCTTTTATTTTTACAACTTTGAGGGCTGCGTAAACAAAGTTGGTAGATATCATAACGGCCTGGCCAGATGAGCCATTGTCGATAGAAGTGAGGATTGTTTCCTCTTCCTCTTACAACAGTTACCTACTGAGAGGAAGTTTATTACAATTACTGTCACATCTACTGTCTGTGATCGGTTTACTTAAATTGAATTGTGATTGGTGACAATACGCGCACATCCATTTTTAAAAAATCGTAGAATTGTTGGAACTATGAGCAATCTTCCTGGTCCATCATGTCCGCTTGTCAGTCCACGGACTTCCTCCAGTGTTGCGTCAGTTAGATGGGTTCCAAGTTTGTATCGATTGTCTAACATTGGAATCTGCTCAACTAGTTGCGTGTTCTTCCAAGTCCTGACACAACATGCGTCAGTCTGTACTTCCGATACTCCATAGAGGATTAGCGCCACTCCTCCTTTAGTCGCAATCCTTCTTCTCTCCATTTGGTACTCGCTTAGAAGAGAGGTGGCTGCTTTTTCCATGTAAATCTGTACGATTACAGGAAAGTGGCCATTCAAACTGAACCCTAACCACCCTTCTGACTGGAAATGAAGTATCCTGAGAAAAATGCTTCAAATAAAAGTTTCCAATCTCCGGTGAAAACGTGAAACAGAGAATTTGCAAGGTTACAATTCTGCCTCTTTGAATCGGGATATTTATATCACTTTCGACGCTGGGACATTAACTAAAGGGCGGAGAAACTCGCTCTAGAGTGTCTAGAGGAAGTCACGATTAAAATGCCTTTATGATATTCTAATTTGAATAAATTTCTTTTGAAATTTTGGTCCCCGCTCCTAAGTTGTTGAATTTGTACAAAATATTGGAATAAAATACATCCAGTTCTGTAAAAAAAACATGTCCAGCCTAAGAGGAGTGCCCTGCGCTACCACTCTCTGCCATAGAGGTCTAAATGCACACCCCCTTCTCCAGCGCTGGGGCGACCTTGCAACATCGGCCCGGGACTGTGATTGGAGCGTGGGCCGGCCAAGGACGTGGATCGTTCAGTCTCAGTGAACAGCCCCTACCGATGCGAAGTGTTCGAGAGCAGTCCGAGACTGACAGACACACTGTAGTGTAAGTCTCTCGCTGCAGACACTTAGTAGTGTTGTCTGCATCCCTCAACTCTTTCTTCAGAAGTTTCAACTGTCTGCAAGAATGGTACAGCCAAGGAGTATGACCGCTGCACAGATCTCAATGGCACTGCTTACAATCGTCGCACTAAGTGCGGCGTTAAAGTTGCGTAAGTACCATTTGTATAAAGCCGTTTTTAGTGACAGAAGACTACCGAAGATCTTCTTTAGGTTCTCTTCCTCCACGTTTCTGCAGATCTTAAGACCTCTGATTCACCAGTAAGAGTAAGTTCTGGTCTCTCGCAAACACGACTAAGTGATTTTTTTTTTTTTTGAAAATAGAAAGTTCAAATTTGATAATACGCTTATCAGCAGCAATCAACTGACCCGACAATCGACCAGATTGGGTTTGGAATGTATGCGGAAGTGAGATTTTACTTGTACAAACATTGCCCACTTTTAGATCCTTCATTTTCACTTAAAATGATTCGCCCGGGCAAATTAGATTCCAAACACTTTGGGAGGAGGGCCTTTACAAAAGACGGAAGTTATCAACCATTTATAGGCCAAAAAATAAGATCTGGTTCAGTAACTCACACGACTTCCTCTTAATCCTCGACTTCTGGTTCTGTACAGAACCTGGGGTGCAGGTAATCACTTGCAGACCCTTGAGGAAGTACTCACCATTCCTTCTTTACTGCACTTTTGCGCTATTTGAGTTTGATAGTCTCTCTAGTCCCCAATTGAGCATCCAGATGTCGACGTCTAGGGTTTTTCAGGATGAGGTGCCAGATAATGAGGTTATCAGCAGAATGGCGAGGGTGGAAAAGCTGGCGTAGAATTTTCTAGAGTGTTAACTAGACTAGAAGCAGAAAGGGCGTTACAGAGGGTAAAATTGGAGACTCTAAATGGGAGCCTTTCGGAATTCGGCGGCCCCTCCTATCCAAATAGTGTCCCTTAATTGATATGTTCTAGAAGAAAATTCCTTCACCAAGCAGCAGAGAAACATGAGTTACAGGAAGTGTACAAAGAGGAAAGTAATTCGTGAAAGCCCTTTCGTATTTGGCGCCATCACGGAAGTAGGTAATAAGCTTTTGGAAAAGAATGAGCAGGAAGTGGCACCTTCCTGAATAGGCTTCTTTGGAGTTCTTTCCGTTTTCCTTGGAAATCAGTTCCTGCAATTCTCTTCATTTTGTTTAAAACATTTCTCCAGGAAAATTCTAGGCGATTGGCTTTTATCCCCCAAAAGTGTCATTTAATAATATGTACGGTCTTATTTCCTTCATAATACTAACAGGAAATCAATAAGTAGTTAAGAAAACAAATCGGCCTAGCGGAAGTTGCATTTTACTTCCTCTTACTGAATGGCATTGCGATATGACAGGAAATATCCGTTTCCTGGAAATATGCCCTAAATCAGAGTGGTTTTCCGGAAATTGGTCTGTGGGTTTTTTTTTTACATTTAGTCCATGCACTGCCAATCCAAGCCCTGTGTGCAATTATCAGATTGGTAAAGTCAGTTTGACGAAAGTGACTTACAAACGGAAGTAGCTCGTTCTATTACACCAGTTCTCATGTCACTTTGCGAGAATGAATTCTGTAGAAGAAAGAAAATAAATTAGCCATCACCTGGTGTCCAACGAATTCCCACCTTTATTTTGGCATTAAATCACATTTATTTATTTATTTATTTTTCAATTAACTCCTCCCCACATTTATTCAATAACTTTTTATTTAAAATTTATTTTCATTACAAACAGTAAGTAAAATTATGCCCTTGCATTTAGGCTGATCTTTCATTACACTACTAAATAAGTAGTCGTGAATAAAGACGACATCGAAACTTAGCAAGTATTACGCCATTTAAGGCCAAGTATGTAATCTTGCCTTGTGCTGCAGTACATCTCTTTTCTAACCGCTCGGCTAACGAGGCGCCTCTATTTGGAGCAGTTCCATGATACTATTTACGGTCCTAACTGTATTATCAAGTACAAATAAATGAGAAACTAAAACTTTAACCTCGCGTAGAAAATACGGTTCAAAAAGTTCGACGGTTGGTTAACCTCAAAAACTCCAATATGAATAATTTCAAAAAACAATTTAGCAGGTGCGAATTATACGTTCATGTAAATGATATACACAATCAAATTTATTAATCAAATACATAAATCATGTAGTATCAATATATTTATATTAGAATAAATACTGACTGACCGACTAAGTTCTCCTTGGACAAGATGTTCCATCGGAGCCTATTTTAGAGGCCTTTTAAGACTGTTAAATTTAATAATAAGAACTCCGTGTTTTACTTAATAACTACAAATTATAAAAAAATTGTATTCATCAAAAACTTATTAATTAACCTCCTTCATTAATCTATTATAACCTCCTTTATTAATCTATTATAAAATAACAATTACTCGTACAAAAGGGAAGGGATCAGCTGAGTGGTTAGCGAATACTGGATTCCAACGTGAAGATCACAGGTTCGAATCCAGCAGCTGGCCCCTAAGATTTTCTCTTCCTAGCGAGCTTCTTACAGCTCACTTTCCGTCCCGGGGATAGGCAGTGAAGTTTGTAATGAGAGAACACTGTCCAGAGGCCGGCAGTGCACTGAAGGAAGCTCCGGGCGCAATATACTTTCAGTTGTTGAGGCGCTTTAAATACACAAAATAAATAATTTTTTTAAAAAAACGGATAAATTAAAGAGCTCTAGATTATTGTTAACAGGATAACAGCGATGCATTTTCAGCTTTAAATATATTTTAGTAGTTAGTAGGAGAGTGTTGGGAAAGAGGAGAGAATGGGATAGAGAACAATGGATGGGAAAGCAAGCAATGATGGGGCTGTGTGAGGGAAGAAAATTCGCCCATTCCAGTGAGGAAATGGGACTCAAGCAACCGTAGAAGAAGATTAAAGCTCTAGTTCAGTGGGAAGAAGCGATCGAAAGGGTAGAAGAAAGTCAAAATAAGCCCTTGGCTATGGTTGCCTTCCTTTCAAAAGGGAATTCGCTACAAAAGTAATAAAAATAACTTTGAACATGAATACACGATCTTATAACATTTCTTCTATAAGAAAATTATCCTGTACTATTTTCTTGAAAGTATTAACGTAAATACCGAAATCAACAAAAAACCTACACTCAAAATAAGTAAAATAAGATAGAATTATTCATAGTGCCATTACAAAATTGGTACAGAAGCGTAAATATGGGCCATTACTTGTAATTCTTTAAATCCTACCTCTTTAATTGGTGACTATTTCCATCGATGGACCGTCTGATGTCTGCCAATAACTTCTCACTAGACACTTGACACAATAAAAGTAAATTGCTAACGGCTAAAAAAAAGCTAATTGATACTTTTGAAATAATTTGGAAAACACGAATTACTAGGTTTACGCACTGATTTGAATAAAATCATTTCTTTAATATTAAATATTTGAAATAAAAAAAAACAAACACCAATCTCTGTTATTTTCCTAATGAAATCTTTTGAATAGATTTATCTTTATCAATACTTGTAAGTTAACGTCAAGGGAATTCTCGACTTTATTATACATATTAATTATTAACATTAAAACAATAAAAGGGCACTGAACAGGGCAGTTGTTTGATCATCACAACGAATGTATTACTTCTAACAATGACTTTAATCACAACTAATTTCTCCCTTAAACAGTGTGTTTCTCGGAGAATGTGAACAAAATTTCCCTAAAACTAGGGAAATTCCTCAAATAAAATACTTGGACCACCGTGTGAGTAGTTTGCAGGGTTAATCGATGGGAGCCGTTTTCGAGACAATTTCAAACCAAATTAAAATTAGATTCAGTAATGTGGTGCTCCCCGGTTGAGGGAATTTTGATCTCTAGGTAGTGCCTAACCTGATTATAAAGTTTCAGCTTACTGCCATAATTTGTTTTTAAGATATTCAGATCACAGACACTCGCACACAAATAGAGGAAGTGAGAGATCATGTTTTAGAAACCACATTTCGGTCTCATAGGACCTCAAGACAGATTCTGTGCGAACTCGAAAGCGCTATAATATATTATCGAATATAAAATAAAAGAAAATATTTATTTAAGAATTTCTATATTTATTTTTATATAATTTCAAGCGATTGCAGTGTTGCCAGCATGGTTAGGAAAGCAGTGATGTCAACGCACTACTGACACACTGACCAAGTCAACTACAGTCGCGGGGGGTGCCGCCAGCTATTCTGCAATCTACCTGACAAGCCGGTCTGCCCAACCAACTAGAGTTGGTGTCTACCTGGGCTTCTTCTCCAGACACCTTCACCACTTTCTACCATGGCAACATTCTATAAATGCTAACTTCAACGAGATCTTATAGTCTCGTATTAAAAACAAAGATCACTTCACCATTATATTTCTAGCAAACAGCAAACTATTTTGGCGTCTTTTGAAGGAACAATTTGCTTCACTCGTATTTATCTCATGATCCCAGTGAATGTGAATCTACAACTTTTATTTCCGTTCCAACACAAAGTAAGCTTCCATCGCTTACGTACTTAATCGAATTGCGGAAACTCTTGAATAGAATATTCACAGGCTTTCTGCTGATATTTTTGTCGCATTGTGGTATTTCACGTAATTGTGAAGTTGGTAATAGTGTTTAATGGAAGTGATTTCTTTTGTTTGAATTCCGAGCGTTTCAAAGTGAGATATTGGCACCAATGTTACAGTGATCGTTAGAGAAAGTAACCCATTAGTCCAATCGATTAGTTACAAAGCTGACCGTGTAACAATAGCAGATACGCAAACTAATGACTGGTATTTGGCGATGCAATTAGCATCTCTTGGACGTGGCCTTGACCATTGTGTAGTGGAAGCGATATTGTTACCATATTAATCAAGCCATTCCAACCTTCCATTTGGAGTAGTGTCCAATTGTACTTCAAGCATTGGGTCGTCCTGAAGCTCTTCTCGCTGAACCTAATTATTGTCGCAGACTAAATTTCAGGCCATTATCTACCATAAAAATTTCGCTGCCCTCAGGAATCGACATTATTCCCAAATAACAACAACAAAATCTGCCGCTCACTCACACGACTTTACCCCTCCGCAATTTAAGAGTGATCATATGATATCCTTGGACAATATCGTTGAATATACATATACTTCTTACCGGATTCGGATTCTCATCCACAAACACAAACTGATTCTTCACTTTACTAGGGATTTCGACTTGCCCTCTCATTCTATCAAACATTGTATTTTCATTTGGGTACCGTCATGGAACCTAACTGTACGGCCAAAATTTTGCAACCTACCACTTTACAGATTGGATTTTTCAGATTTATTTGAGTTATTTCTTGAAAGACATACCTTCTCTTCTATAATTGTATTTTGTTTTTCTTTGCAACAACTGGATTTCGAGAAAATGGGCATAAACAGCATTTTCAGAAATTGTTCTTGTTCTTATTCTAGGTCCTTCTAAAAGATGCTATTTTGTACTTTCTTTATTGCATATTTCGTGAACTAATAAATCTCAGGTTATAAAAAGCAACCTATTTTGGCGTTGTGCCAGGAAACATCACTGACTAACCTAACTTGTATACGTCAAGACGCCAGACAGGTGTGACTAAAAGAACTTGCAATACGATTTTTTTTTTTTGCTAAAACTAAGAACTATGGATATAGTTGTATAATTTGGCTTTTTAAAATTTTGAAATATTCACACATAATAATTTTGACGAAAATCAAAGAACAGCTAGGCAATAATATAAACAATAAGTTTGTAGCACAAGGCTGTCGGTTAAAAATTTCAAAACCAAAAGTATCGTACAACACCATTATTGTAATTTACAACTTATTACTATTATTATTGAAATTACTCTTGTAATTTCATAATTTAACAATTACGGTTGCGTTAAGTGGACCACTATGTCGGTTGTTATCGGTCCGTTGGTTTTCTTTTTGAATTCAGCCGATTGTTTCGTAAGTTACGTCTTTTTCAAATATTCTAAATGTTTTGTAAAAATAAATATTTTAAAGCACCTTACAATAAGGTTTTATTACTATATTTTCCTATTTAACTGATTTTTAATTTTTTTCTCACTGGATGAGAAAAGTATTGACTGTGTGTGATTCTGCCTGTAAATCTGTGGAACTGCTTTTTCTCAAAAACGGAAGGTCGCGGAAACTTTATAGTTTAGTTTACCCGGTAAGCAATGAGCTTTTGAATACAGTCGGCCAACCGGAAATTCTCCTTTAATCAAGAGATTTTTTTCAAGTTTTTTTTAGGTTTTTCTGGAAAACGGCTCCTACGATTTCCGCTAATCTAATTGCTTAAATTTGATTGGCGGAAATGCCAAATTTTATGGAAATCAGTTACCATAATACTTTAAACTGTTTTGAGCTCCAAATTAGGTCTAACGATTATCTTAAAACTGTAATCTTTTATTCCAAATATCTTTTAATACATAATTAGTTTTATATAAGCCTCCTGGCATGGGACAAGCATGTGATAAAGTATTACTTTACACTCTTGTCAAATAAATTAGTTATTTCTTTGTAGCCGTTTTCCTGAAGTAGTTTCCAATCCAGAAGATGTGCGACCTTCGAGGCGCACTCCGTAAGCTGAATATCAAACAGTTGAGTCAAAGTAAACAGTCGCTCTAGTAATATTAATGAATTATCACCTGCCAGCAACTTCATGGACTCGTGTGTGCTCACTTGGGACCATGGACAAAGCTAATTTGTCACCTTTTTTTTCATGTGAAATTCATTCCTAATCGAGTTGTAAACTGCCGTTTACAAGGCTCCGAGTAGTTCCTAATCTATCAAGATCCTCACATTACTTTAGTTTTCTGGATCAATGAGAAAGAAGTATTAAAAAGAACGTTAACAAAATTAACAGAATCTTATCTTTACCTATCCACATCTAATTGACTTCCTGTTTTTTGCCATAAAGATGCACACGGTGCAGCTAGCCAATAAGTTAAATGTGAATGGAATAGGGGGTATTTCAAAAACATTTAACTGGTGGATATTTTAAGAGATTTGACAGCTGATTGCTCAAAAAAAAACTGAAATAGAACTGGTGTTCTTTTAGGTTATGAAAATGATGGCATTCGTTTAAATTTTAACTCTTAAAGATACCTCGAGTAAAAAAATGCATAATGACGCCTTCATCTCATAGAAAAATTTAATATTCTTTCGATTAGAGTAATTAAATTTACTATTGTTTTCATGCCGCAGGAGTTAATATCGATTTTAATAGGAAAAGTCGTAATATAGAATGGCTGCCTGCTTGAAAATATGTAGTTTGGAGTCGGATCTTGGTTTTATCGTCACAAATTACCACAATCACCTTGGTTCCGTCTACCTCGCCTCGAACAACATCCGCTACACTAGTTGAATTTGATATGATGATGAACAGTTTTGGAGCTGTGGCGCTGGAACGACATGTTAAATCCTTCACTGCTTCTACAGTACTAGTGCTGGCACTAGATTTACAAATAAAAGAGATCAGAGTGTCTAAAAAGAGATGTAATTTGTGGGGTGGTGGCGCCAAAAGATAGCGGTCCGTTTGTAAAGTGAAACTCGGTGACAGGCTGCAGTGTTGCCGTTTTAAAGCGCACCGTTTATCCTTACATAATAGTCGTACGCGAGCGTTGATCTTTAAATACCAAACTACGGGCACCTTCTTACTTCACATACACGGAGGAATCACTCATATGAACTGCTAACATCACTCTCTCTTGCTGCAGACTTCAAGGTTATGACTTACTATACTTTTTCAAAAATTATTTAAGTAAAATTTATAGATCTAAGATAAACGAAATGGGTCTTACATACCCACGAAGTTTGAAAAAATGCAGAAAAATAAAAATCTATTCAGCGAAGTGGTGATCCCAGTCATTGAATATTCTTAAAATTGATAATTTTAGTAACACATTTATCCCTTATTTATAAGTATAATACATGACCCTACATTATACTGTAATGATACTTTGGAAGGAATACTTGAGTCCCTTCTGCCTGAGACAACTTTCCGAGGGAAATATTTCAAGTTTGTTGTTTTCGAGAAAATCTTAAAATGTTGAAAAATCTATTCGGGAAGGGGGCGCTGGCAAATCGATTTTTTTTTAAATTTAAAATTTAGACTCAAGTTGAATTTTTATTAACATTACACAGATGGACACCAATGTATTATCGGGAAATGACACTATTTCTCTTGGGAAAACAGTAGACACACACACACACACAATGCAACCAGTTCAAAGAGAACCCTAAAATACGTTTCCAGAAAATTTCTCAAAACTAAAGAAACCCTTTCAGGAAAGTTTGTTTAATACTTGATCACGTAATCCACTGATGGCACCCAAGGGGAATCTCCAATACTTCCTGGGATCGTTCCTTTTTTGAGTTACGGAGGATCCATGAATTTGTAAAACCACTTTTTCGTACTGAGGAGAGGCCTCGTAACTGATATTTCTGGAAAAACTCAAACATTGAAGGTCCCCACGTGAAGTAAGAGAAAGAGGGCGTGACTGAGCAGCTGTGAAGATCGCAAAGCGTCAACGATATTTCTGTTAACTTTGCAGAATGAGTTGGTAGTCTTGGGAACAATCGCCACAGATTTCCTAAATAGCAGCGCAATAAATAATTACAGAGTTAGTTTTCTAATTTTTCCTGACCTCGGCTGACAAATATAACTGACAAATCTAGAACAATGCAATCCTTCAATTATTCCACCATTTTCACAGCCTTAATTTCTAGGTACCCCTTGTAATGATCAAAATTTCGTTGAGTATCTGTTATTAGAGTTGACCGTGATGTTCATTATCGAATCGTTCAATAATACGAACCAATTATCTCACTATAGTGTGAATCCCTCGGACACTGAAACAGCTGTAGCTCCAAAGGGAGCAGATTAGCACAGATAACCTCACGCACATATTTTTAAAACCACTTTTCCAATCTGAGGGAACCTCAAAGCAGATATTTCCGGCGAAAATTTAAAAAAAAAAGTACGATTCCTTTCTTCTTCGAGTAATAAGCGGAAGTGAGTAGTTAGTTTCAGGAAGTTTCAAGATAAATGTTGGGGCCAATTTTGGCCCTTCAGGTGACTTTTCATGTTAAAGGGCTCGCCCCCCCCAAGAAAAAAACTACCAGCCTTCCTAATTAACTATTATTTCTCTTTTAGCATCCTACATCATCCCCTGCAAGAAGGATGATCCCAAGCTGAACGAATGTGCCGTGCGTCATGGGCAGCTGGCTATTCCGAAGTTTATTAATGGTAAGAAGCATTTGTTTACAAGTAATTTTCATATTTAAATCTTATTAAAGATTATTTATTTATTCACTGGCAACCTTGTAAAGGGTACTTGATAAGGTTATGTTATTATTTTATGCGTCTTAGCGCGCGTGATTTTTTTATTTCTGCCCTGTTTCGGATTTTCATCCATTATCAGAAATTGATTTACCATTTTTGGATTGAGAATTTGTTTTTTTAAAGATCCGTGTGTGTCATTTACTTCACTGGCTGTCTCAGACATTTCTTTTATTTAAATAAGGTAATCAGAGAACAATCTACATCTCTGCCAAATTTAAATTGTTTTCCATTAGGTTTGGCAGAAAAATAATATTTGTGAATTAAATTGGATAATTATTAAAACAAAAATTAGTCCAAGCACAGGACACTGAGCCTTTATTAGGGGATCTATCTGTAATTAAAATCTTCCGCATCCTATAGTTTGACAATCTAACAAAAGAGAGCTTCACTGTGACCTCCTACCTTTCAAGAACCTTCCGAGGAGATTTATTAACCTTTTGTTAACGTCGACAACAACAATGTTTATATTATTCAGTATCTCTTTACTTTCTATGATTAATCATTCACTTGTATAATGTAAAAGACCTCATCCAAGGTCATTGATATAATTATTTCATTTCATCTACCAAGGCGATCCAAAATATCGAGCACCCCGACTTGATCCGTTGGACATCACTGAACTGAGAGTAAACCAAGGAACTCGACAGATTGGCCTGAGAATGATCTTGAAGAATGTGAAGATCTACGGTCTAAAGAACACGGTGTTTACCCATGCCAGGTAGGAAATTGGTTACATTGTTTGTCACTTAAGCCTTTATACAAGAACATACTTGTTCCACATGATGGACCTTGAAAAATAGACTTATCGTTAATTGATCTATTCAGTAGATGTCATTAAGTTAATTAGCAATAGATAATAGAATGCGTTGTAAATATTATCTATTCTAATATCAATTAGTGGAGTTACATTCATTATTAGGCATCATAACCGATATCAGGAATCATTAATAAATTATTTACTATACCTTGAAAACATTCTATTTTAAGATCTGTGATTTCCTGCAAGCTGAACATTTGGAAAACAGTTTTTCCTCCAGTTGACCAGGAAGTTCTTTTCACGAGACATGAGATTGTTTCCGCTCTGAGATCGATTTGCATATTACCATCGTTTAAAATTAGGTTACCAACTTGTAGTTTATATAGTATTCATCTGTTCAGTTCAACTCGGCTTATTTGTTTCTATAGAATGAGTTAATTACTCTGTGATTGTTCTTGATGTTGTTATATTTTGTCGAATAAATAAATTTATTAATAACTCAGAAAACGAATGTTTGCAACTTTATTTACACGTAAAAATTTGTTCGTTCACGGGTATTTGTGTAAGACTGTTTCCCCACGCTGTCAGCTATTTACATTGACAATAATTTGGCCGCGTGATTAATAAATAACTGAGACGGCCTTGAGGTGTACCAGCTGGACCAACAAGTGTCAGTAACTTCCGGGCCAGTGTCAAAGTCGCTGTGACATGGAAAACAAACACTGAACTCTAGAAGAAGCCAGTTCTTCTCAACCTTAAACATATTCCCTTAAAATTGTTCTTTGCTTTTTCCAACTGACGTATTGATGGTGCAGCGATTATTATCAATTCTGCATTAACATTTTTAATTTTTATTTTTCCATTATTAACACCAAGAACATGTTTTATTCTCAATTGGAAGTAGTATTAAAGCAGTAAGTATTTAGATGGTTTTTAGCTTGTAAGTTGACTCTATTATCGGTAGTTATTGAATATTTTGTGTTGTGTGTCACCAGGACTGGATTGCGGGACAAACACATCGAGTGGGACTTCAAGATTCCCAAGATAGAGATCATCAGCGACTACGAGGTGAACGGCCAGGTGTTGATTCTTCCGATTACCGGCAAGGGCAAAGCCAACGTCACTCTCAGTCAGTTTGCATTTCTTATCTATTGATGCACACTTAAACGAAACCAGAATATTTTACTCTGGCTAGATTTGACCTTTTAAATACAGGGTCGAAGTTTATCTATCGGGAAGTCTAAGATTTAAACTTCGTTCTACAACAGATCTCAACCAAGACCTAATAAAACAAAAACAAATCCGCCTTTGGATTCGTTAGATCGAATCAAGTCCACGTTCGGAACTGATTCCATAAATTTGTCCAACGAACCCTTTATTAATCGTTGACTTTCGGATCTAAAAATTCTTTCAAAAATGCTGAAGAATTAATTAAAAAGTTATCTAAATTAAAATGACTTTACATACGGTTAATAAAAATAAAAATATAAATATAATAAAAATGTTCCAATGTTGCAGCCAAACTGGACATCACCTACAAGTATGACTGGGAATTAATAAAGAAGAATGGAAAGGAGTACATGAACTTCACGTCCAGTGAGCTGCTGTTTGAAAACGGAAGGACGTTCTTCGATCTGAAGAATCTGTTCAATGGCGATGAGTTTTTAGGTGAGCAGAAATGTAGATATTGGCCTGTTGGGGAGGGAAACCCTACTAAAGCCTACTAGGCTCGTGTAGCTATCCCAAAGGTACACATCAGCGACAGACCGAGTCTAGGACAGGCCTGAGCGAACACCACAGATTTCTCTTCTGGGATAATTATTTTTGAAGGGGAGTTCTGGTTGAGCGAAAGATTTATGTTTAAGTTTGATGTATACAAGTTCAAGGGAGGGAAAAAGAAGTGAAAACTAACTGCCAGAATCGATCCCAATGTTGCCCAAATAAATTATAACTGAAATAATTCCACCTTTGGTTAATTTTTAAAAGAATTTGATCTTCCTGTTTTAGGCAACAATATGAACAGATTTTTAAATGAAAACTGGAGGGAAGTGACCAAAGAACTGGGTCCTGCCGTTGGAGAAGCGTTCAGCAATGTCTTCCGGCTGCTGTTGACGCGCATTGCGGCCCAGGTGCCCTACAATGACATCTACCTTCAGGAGTAGCACAACACTTGGGAGTTGTGTAGTTTTTTTTTTTTTTTTACAACCAACGGACTTGTTCACTATTACTCTATTGTTGTCGTCATTGAATTTGATAACAGAGATTAACTGCAAAAGACTTAGAAGGACTTATAAGCATTAAGTTATAAATAGAAATAGTTAGGAAACAAAATTATAAATGGCGAAGCTTAGCCCATTAATAGAGCCCCGGTGGTGCCCTAAAAATCTTTTGTAAGTCCACTTCGGTAGATGGCTTCCTCTTTACTACGTTACTAGCATCAAACATTGTAAAATGTACTCATATTCAGCATAATGCTAAATTAATTGGCAATAACTATTCGTAGATTTGGTAATCATTGTGCGAGGTAACCAAAATAAACAGAACTATATATTTCTCAACACCCTCTTTACTGTCTTTAATGTCTTGAGTGTTGTCCGGTTAATTGACCACTATGTCGGCATAAGGGAAGAGAGACTGATATTCAGTTGAAACCCAAGTCTCTGTCGGCTATCTTCTTTGGCTTTTTTACCAAACATAGGAACTGTATTTGAACTATGAGCTGTCACATTTCCTGAACTACCCTTCAAGAACTTCTCGCAATATCCTCAGCGTACTGCCAAGGACTTGCTAGAAGATCTCTTGTATTAAATCTGTTCGTTAGGACAGTTAGACAGTACAAAGGTTGATGTCAAAAACTGCATGAAACAGCGTGAAAAACACCCAACTTTGACAATTTATTCCTCTTTTCCTATAAAAGTTAAAATTCCCAAATTTTCTTTATAATATAGGGCAAATCCTCGTTTATAACTATAACTTTTTTTTTTTTGCAACTATGCAGATTAGTTAGTTAGTGAGGAAAACTACGCCAAAAATGGTCAAAAAAAAAAAGGCAGTATCAAAACTTATTCTTTTATCGCTTCTTGTTGTTACCTTTTTATGTAGCGCCTAAACGCGTGAACCGATTTTCATGAATGAGGTGTCATTCGATTTGGAATTTTATGTAGATGGACCTTTTTGGGGGATCTCGGCGCTGAACATCGAATGGAAGAGGAGTTAGCCCCATATATGTAAGGCCCCCCCTCTAAAACTATTGTTACTAATAACATAACTCTGTAAATCTTTAGCCCGATTTTGTTCAAATTTGGCAGAATGAAGGGATTAGGGTTTCCCTACGTAACGTTGGAGCACTATCTTTCGTTTACACGTACTAAGGAGGCAATCGTATTCATATTATCGACGCGTGAGCCGATTTTCGTGAATGAAGTGTCATTTAATTTGAAATTTTATATATAGATTTGCCTTTAGTTGGCATAAACTGCATTAACGATTTAAAAAAAAAAACACAAGAAAGATGTCGATAATCATGAAACTGAGGAGAGAGTCGCTGAACTTGAATGGGGAAGAAAGAGCGTATAAATGCAGTCTGTTTCAAGTACAATAGAAAACACTACATTTTATAAGGATTTTGCCCAATATTACAAGAGTTCAGGATGAAGTGGTTAGATAGACAATTTATCAGCTATGATGAGGTAATGGAACATCTGAATGGCAATCACGGATGGGAAAATTTATATAAGTTCGCCGATCATGACTGGCAATATAGACATTTTGTGGTTACTGAATTTTATTACTAGTAACTAACAATATTCTTCTCGCCTAATTGTTTTTCTAGATGTGTACATATTTTATTTTATATTTTTCACTCATTATTAGAGAAAAACCAATTTAGATTTTATTCACATTTTTTTTTTTTTTAAAAATTGTTTATGTTTATGGTTCTTTATACGAGTTCTGTAGAAGTTATAAAGTGAACTAGGAAATTAATTTGTATTTTAATTGTATTTTTATACTTTATTTTGCACTAAAATTATTATTAGTAGAGTCAACTTGGCGGACGGACTTCAGTCCATGCCTGTTTAAATGACTATTATATTTATTAAATTGTAACATTTGTTGAAATAAAACACTATGATTATTATTATTATGATTATTATAACTACTAGAATAGTGCCAAATATTACATACTGGCTGGAACATATTATACGTTTATAAAACTCTGGAAAAAATCGGAATCCGGGCCTAGATTGCTTCCAAAAAAAAACCATATATAAATAACTAATTACTAGAACAGGATTTAATATTACAGACTGGGTCTTTTTTATTTCATAGTAAACGTTTAAAAAGTACTGGAAAAAGTCAGAATCTATCTTAGATTGCCCTAAAAACAGAGACTTCAACTTTATAACAGAGTTTGTTTAAGAATAGTTCTGGGAGAATGACGAAATAAGTTTCTCTTGGGTGCGCCTTTTCAGGGCAATTAATTGTTTCCAAAACAACAGTAGGAATTCAATAAATTTAAAAAATAATGAGTTTGAAGTAAATACCAAAATTAAATGAACCACGAATTTAGTAATAAAATTGTGTGAGCGGCCCAGCCGTTTTTTTTTGTGTGTAAATTAATTTGTTTAATGGGGTTAGCACTTTTGCTTTTCTTGCAATCGATTTCTCTTTTGAACAATCAATTTATACAATTTTACCTGATCGCAATGTCTCCAATAAATTGTCCAAAAAAAAAAAAACCTTTGAGCCAGCCTGCTCAAGCAAAAAGGCGCAATTTAGCATCATAATTCTAACGAACAGACAGATGTTATTTGTTCCATTAATTTCCATATGTTACAAATGATTAATTTGTGTTAGTTTGTAATTATAGATGCAATTCAAAACTGAGAGGTTGGAAAATGTTATTGAGTGAATATATTCTTTAAATTGGATATTTTAAGTGGCGCTGTACGTATTGATAAACGTGACTGGGTTTGTTCAGTTCCGATCTTAATATTATGTACGTAATATTTCTTTTTAGGCCAGTCGCCTGCTCTTAATGCCGACGGTTTCCGTAAACTAAAACTTGGCTAGATGGATACAGAAGAAATGAATCGTTCCATGTCCGAGGGTAGTCAGTCGGACGTTGAAGCACCATCATCGGGCGAAATGTCATTTTATCATTCTAATTTGAGTATGCTGTTAGATTTCTCAGCAACAGAAGTCTCGACATCCTTCGTAGAAGAATCCTTAGAAAGTGGAGATGAGGAAGAACGTGTTCAGTTGTCTGAGTCTTCGGCATCTTTCAAATTTCCATATACATGTGTGAGCACTTCGGACATTGGAATTCCACGACCGTCTTCTGGCGGGACGATCGTCAAAGGGAAATGCGATATGCTGAACAGAAGGCCTGTGTTTCTGCCCAAATCTAGGGAACTTTTACAGAAATATGAACAACAGTTATCCTATTTCTCGGAGAAACTAGCTGAAGAACAGTTCGCTGTGCAGCATTTAACGGACTGTATTTATAAATTCAAATGTGACGTCTACGAGAAGTGTGAAGGGCAAATGCTGGAGAGACTGCATCTTCCAAAACGTTTGGAATCCATTAATGGGATGGCGTTTTCTAGTTGTGGGAAATATTTAGGAATCGGATGCGGATGTGGAGAATTCAAGGTAAATTTACTTCAGGTAAACTCTTTAGGGCAAAGTTATCCAAACAAATGTTACTTTCTCCTCTTCACTGTTCATTTGAGTCAACTTTATTGAAAATTAGAAACTGTTTTTCACTCTCCGAAGTCTGAGTTCAGCTAGATAAAAATTCAACGACAAATTTTAAGTTGTGGTATAATTGAAATATAGTACCAACAAAGTTAAATCTTTGAGAGCAAAGAGTTTATTAATTTCTCTTTAGTTAGCAAATAAACTCATAAATCTGCGAATTCTTCACAGATATGCGACAGGGAAGAGCGAAGAATGTACACGCCCTTGGTCTATGGAGAAACGTCAAAGATAATGTGCGTCAGACAACTGCCCAACTATGGTGTACCAATATTTATTGGAAGCACCCAAAGTGGTGTTATCTTAATCTGCATGTACGAGAATCCGACGTGGCTTACCTGGGAATATATTAGAGGTAAATATCGAGCATGATGATCCACCCCCATTTCGGGTTCATGTTGGTCGTCAATAAATTTTTTAGATAAAAAATATAAAGTATACAATCATCTAATCTAATTAAAGTTTTTTTTTTGAAAGCATATGTAAATAACTATATTAGAGCTGTATTAGATTTGTAGGCAATTTGAAATCGAGAAGAACTTAAATCTCAATATCAATCACAATGAAGAGAGATTTGCTTTCTAAAGCATCTCTAGGATTGATTTTTATGTCAATTGCGATATGAAATCACCATAAAACATGAATGACTAACTTTTCAGAACAAAAGTTTAGTGTAAAGATCAAGTTTTTACATCTACAAGAATCAAATCCAAATTATGATCTTTGACTTTCAGAAACGCCTAATGAGATCAACTCTTTTGATGTTAATATGACTGGTTCAAAGCTGGTTACCGGAGGAAAGGATGCAACTTTACGGCTTTATGATTTGCGGACAGGTAAGGTAAGTATTTCACAATTTGGTGACTTAAGATATAACAACGAAAGAAACTAGAGCCATTGATTATTTTGAGCTGGACATTTATTTAAATTCAATGGGTTATTAAACACTTTTAACAATACATAAATATTTAGTTAAATTCAATTTTAATACAGTTTAAGTATTTTATTTACTTAAAATACATTAATCGAATAATTATTTGGTTTTTAAATTATGTTGGTTTGATCGTCATTGCTAGATAATGTCTTGTATCCGTTACATCACCTTACATCTTCTTTATATCTGGCTAGATTTTCATCTACCTGCAGAGATTTGTTGATTAGGTTCCAGTTCTTAATCCTGGAACCCAGTAACCTGTGATCACAATCTTCTGATGGGATCATTCCTTTCTTGGCTACACTGTATAGGGACATATCCCCTCTGATTTACTGCTTGGAAAGAATCTTGTTCATTTACACTGACACTGGTATTTATGAGCACACATTTCCAGGCCATAATAGTCTCTTGATTGCGCCGGCGAAAGGCAATAGTTCCATGCCGCTGCTGCAAAATAATTCTAAATGTTGGAGACTATTTACACCGATGACCAAAGCCAGACTCTAAATTTTAATTTCGCTCAAATTCAATCCATCAGGTGTCCCAAACAGTATTTGCTTTGACTGAACCCCTCTCTTATTCTTAAAAATGAAAGCCTTTTAGCTATAAAATGTTTAAACTTCTACGCTTAAATGCTACATTACCTGTAAGTCAAGGCAATTGTTTTCTCTCACTTAAATTCTACAGACAACGCCAAATTCATCTGTTTTTTTTACCTAAACAGCAACTACTTCAATTCAAGAGGCGAGATATGGACTGTGACAAGTTGATAGAAATGTATTTAAATAACATAGAAGACAAAGATGATGGCCACTACAGGCGGATTCATGCCATCAAATTCAAGGATGAGGCAGTTTTTCTTTCTGGTGGAAATGATAACTCAGTCAAGGTAAACAAAACAAAATCATAAATTTTACTGAAACAATTGGCATAAACTTGTAGCGGAAATGAAATTGCATTTTTTTTTTAAACATTTTTCAGATTTGGGACATCCGTTCTGGTACGAATCCTGTACAACATATATATGGACCTCACATCTGTGGTGATTCGTTGGACATTTTGGTGAGATATATGTTAATTGTTGAATTTTAAGTTGTAAATTCTTAAATCTAAATCACTTTGTAAAGAATGTGTCATCTTTAAGGATTCTTTTACCTTCAGATATGCTGAAAAAAAAAAAAAAATCAGTAGGAGTTATAAAATGCTGGGTTTTTCTTTAACCATTCAAAGTGTTTTACAAACCCTTGAAGATTTTAAAATACTAATTTCAAATCCTCTAGAACCCTCTTAGGCTTTGCAGAGAGATTTTCTTCTTACATAGGATTGCTAAAATAAAGGATTTGTCTTTCCTATATAGATTGAGGCATACTGGCACGTTGGATTTCTTGAATCTGAGGACTCGATTTTTTGGCCAGGCAAAGAACATAGGTATTGAAGGGATACAATTGCCCTGTACCTGCAATAAATACTCGCAGTAAACCTGCTTTTCATTAATACATTCCGATACATAGACTTATGTCTCTGTTGTTAAGGATATTTCGAATAGGAATATTTACCAGCCCGTAATAAATAAATTTATCAAATTTGCCAGCAATAGACCAGTTGAATGATTATATTATGGCCATTTACACTCAATAAACATTATTTATTAATTATTTTATAAGCAGTTTATTTGAAAATCAATTTCTATCTTAATGATATAGTTCTCTAAATGTAAATTTACTAGTTGTTAATTGAAATTGAAAAAGTTTATTTACAGTTTAAAATAGAATACAAATTATACAAAGGCGGTTTCAGTACATTTGTGAGTTGTTAGTTATAATCACCATTTACATATGCACTAGCGTTGATTATATACTTTGATATATTTTGAAGTTTACTTTTTCCTTTTTTTTTTAATTATTTTCATTTTTTATTTACGCGTAATTTTATTATTATGTAATTGTTTAGTTTTAGATTTCTTGTAAATAGGTTACACGCTACGTTTATTAATAAATAAACATTTTATTTAAAAAAAAATAGTTTATGCTGCTCTCAATTTATTTGCTTACTGTGTAACATTTTTATTTTTTATTTTTGTTGTAACTTTTCGGCGTTTTATTTGGCCATCTTCATATTAATTGGAGAAAGAAGCAAATAGATTGTAGTTGGAGAATATAATCTGTAAAATTAATCGATTGTGAAACAAAAATTTGAAACATTTAACAATAAAATTGAAATCTCCAAGCACAATAAAGGCAGATTGCTTGTGCTGGCAATAGAGCGCAGCACATACTCGACTGACGTTACTAGCGGGCCATCTTAACCTTCTAGTAATATTAAGTATTTCGATTTCTCTGAAGATCGTAAGAACGTTCAAAAGATTTCACTTACGGTCGGTTGAGAAGTATTCTACTTTTTAAAAATGTTTACTTATTTAAAAACAGTGTATAACCTATTTACAAGAAATCTAAAATTAAACAATTACGTATTTTTTTTTTTTTTTTTTTTTTTTTTTTTTTTTTTTTTTTGGCGCATCAACAGCTGAGGTCATTAGCGCCCGGAGCTTTTTCCAGTGCACTGCCGGCCTCCGGACAGTGTTCTCTCGTTACAGACAACACTGTCCATCACCGGACAGTGAGCTGTAAGAAGCTCCTAGGAAGAGAAAATCTAAGGGTCAGCTGCTGGATTCGAACCCGGGACCTCCGCGTGGGAGTCCAGTATGCTAACCTCATAGCTAATCCCTTCCCTTACGTATTAATAAAATTACGCGTAAATAAAAAATAAAATATATGTAAACAAAATATATGAATGTATGTAATCAACGTAAGTGCATATGTTAATGGTGATTATAACTAAGAATTAGTAAATTTACATTTTTAAATATTTTTTTTTCACATTAAAGGCATTGAAGAAGTGATTTGTTGAAATATTAATTTCCGACTGTAAACATTTTTATGATGAAACTTATAATTGTCCTTGAATAATGCTTGCAGGATTCAAAAGTACTAACCGGACAGTGGACTCACAGTGAGAGTGTAGAAGTTTGGGATGTGCGAACCAGTCGCAAGCTATCCACTATGAGTCCCAAAAATCGACGACAACTTTTCGTGAATGAATTTCCATATTGCTGTAAGTTTATGCGTTACGCAAACCTGAAAGGTTTACCACACGGAAATGGAGATCTAATTGGCGTGGGCGGTTCTGGACTGGGTGCAATGGAGATCCAGAGTATTGGCCTAAATACTGTTAGTGAAGTTCTGTTTTCTTTTTTATTTTAATAGAAAGTAATTTAACAGCATCAGGAGCACGTCTTGTGATCAGAGTTTCCTATTCTTCCCTTTTTGAAGGTTTTCCTATAAATATAGGTTATGAGCTACCTGAATACGAACCAAATCGGCCCTTAAAACTTAATCTTTGTGAACTCAAACTTCTCCTGATGTAAACACTCCCTCGGACTTTCTCTTAATGCAGTTAACTTAATTCAACTTTCTTGAAAATCTAAAAAATTTGTGCAAAAAAGATTGTTGGTTTCACTTTTTAAAATGATCACTAAAAATTAGTACTCCCTTTTACGTAGGATAAGGGAACCCAAAACTGACGCAGTCACAGCTTCACCAGGAACTCCACTAAGATGAATGTTGTCTGAAAAAACGTTTCAATCTGGATGGTTTGGCCCAATGGACCGTCTTAACCAAGTCCAAGTGAAAATCTTTTGGGACTGTCTAGAAAATGGAAAAAATAAATTTCCCTCAGAGCCCTTCCGGAGAATATATTTGAAATATCAAAGGATTTTTAATCAAAGCCTCCTAGATGTCCAAGTAGAAGTTGAATTTAAAATTAAGTAGCTTTTGTTTCATGTCCATCACAACAATAAAAAATATTAAGACTAGCTTTGCCTGAAAGACTATAGTAGCCTGCCTAGGCTTACTTTGGATCGATTCCCGGCTCCCCCTCTATTCTCTATTTGGATCTGTCAGAAAGAGAATCGCAGACCTGGGCAAACCACGCTCTCAGGAATCTCTGTCCGGAATAAGGGTTCTGTTTGCTGAAGCTGTATTAGGAAGCTGCCCTGTCGAAGAGGGGAAACAGCAAACAGTTCAGGAACTCCTCTAGCGTTCACCACTTCCAGCCGAAGTTCCTAATTCTGCTCATACCCTAACTATCCGCTGTGAAATGAATTAATGTTTCCTCCTCCACCAGGCTATCCGGATCAGATATAACTCTTTAAGAAGGTTAGTTCCGTAACTGCTTATCCGAAACAACTAAGAATTGCAAAGATCTAAAAAAACCTCCCGCTACAGTCCTTACTTCCAACTTGAAGCAATTTTCAGGTACACATATAAATGAACTGCGGCTATAAATGAAATAAATTTCTCTATAAGAAATATTAATCGAAGAGGCATCAGGTTTAGATTGTTTAGATTAAGAGTTGGAAGTCCGGTTTTGTTGGTGTTACTGATAAGAATTTCGTTTTAGAAAAAAATTTTCCCAATTATGTACAATTACTTACAATAGCAGTAAGAAATCTTCATCTGAGAGATACTCAGCAGAGCTTTGTTATATTTTGTAGATTGTACACAGATACATAGAGCCAGGACATATCATTACGCTGGCCCAATTTGAAAACCTTATTGCCTACGGCACATCCAAAGGCGCATTGGGATTCTGTCATTTCTATTCATCCAAACAAGGGCCAGACTTGCACGTGGAAATGGTGGAAGGTGAAGAAGAACTACTTCCTGAAGATCAATATTCAGTCTCAGACCTAACGGATTTGCAGACCCAATCAAAGGAAATGAGTGTGGCCGCGAGTACGCTCACGGAATCAACCGTCAGCAGTAAAAGTTCCAAGAATATTTATCGAAGTGTATCCACCATGTTAAAAGAGAAATCTTCATCCCTATTTGTCGTCAAACCTAAATCAAATGTGTTAATGGAAACCGATGATGGCGAGGAAGAGAGTACGGGGTCGACAAGCTCCAGTGCAAATGGCTCGTCCGCCGAAGAGCTGAGCTCATCCGGAGAAGACAATGAAGAAATGGAAAGGGAGAGATTGTCCAGTTCTGAAGGTTGGGGTGTCAGAGAGGAACTGATGAAACATAACCTGAAAATGTTGAGAAAACAGAAAACTGAATTTTTGAGGAAAATTAAGGAAATGGAAAAGATTTCCGAATCCAGTTTTGGCTGCAGTGACAGCAGTGATCAGGAGAGCCTAATTGAATATGTCTCTTCGGACAACAGTGTGTTCAACTTTCCCAGTGACACTGAATTTCCAGCCGCCTCCAAGCAAGCGAAATAGATCATACAAACAATCGTAGCTCTCTTTTTTTTGGATGTTTGTGTGTGATTAAAAACAAACACAATAATAAATAAACCGGAAACTACAAATTTCTTCTTTACTTCCATCTTCAGTATCGCGTGCTAATCTGAACGGAAGTTCTGTCTTTACGATATTTTAGGTAACCTGTGGAACACATAGTCACTGAATGAGGTAAGTTCTACTTTAATGTGGCCAACTAGCTTGCTCGTTAGGAAGGGTTGAGGTCTACTCTGAAGTGCTCTGGATTCAGGTACTTTGTATCAGATATTCATGTGTCCGAATTAAGAGGCCAAAAGCACGAGTTAGAGGATGTCAGCCTCGCAGGAGAGTGACTCGTAGAGGCTTCTGCCACCAGAGGGATTCATTGATCTCCTCCAAGACGGCTCTCTGATTTTCGATAAACTCGGTGTATTAATCTATTATATAGATCTAGCAATTTCATTTAAAACCTTTTACCTGGGAAATGTTATTAAGGGGCAGTTCCGGAGTTGGGGAGGAAATGTTTCCATCTCCTGTCAGCTGTTCTGGAGAGACGAGTTGCTATTGGGAAAGAACATTTCTACATTTTCTTAGAATTTCCCGCAGAATTTTCTGCAAACATGGTAATACAAACGGCTGATGGAAATGAATTTGTAGCTTTAAAGTAGAATAAAAATAGTTTCATATGTCCAGAGGATTTTATCACATGAAAACAATATCTATAAACTTAGTAATACTCAGTAAACTGGAAAAGTCAAGTTTTCCTTATTTCATTGAGGAAATTGGCTGGAAAAAAGAAAAACAGGTTAGGGG
Organism: Rhodnius prolixus; assembly: GCF_049639745.1. Taxonomy (NCBI): domain Eukaryota; kingdom Metazoa; phylum Arthropoda; class Insecta; order Hemiptera; family Reduviidae; genus Rhodnius; species Rhodnius prolixus. The sequence continues at coordinate 651,924 of NW_027411627.1, read as the reverse complement.
ATGCACACAGGGCACTAGGAAAAGACGTGATGACCTTCATCGCCCACTTCATTATATTCATTCATTTATTTCAGCTACGAACTTCGTACTCTTAGAAATAATTTAATATGTAGCTGAAATTGAATCAGTCATTTTCCTGGAAAGTTCATTGCTGTTCCATGATCCTGATTGCTATAAACCAAGTCTTAGTATACAGTAAAAGGTTTATTCCTGCCTGAATGGACAAAATCTAGAAACACTGTTTGGTTTCAGTGGCTGCATTACTAAGCAGCTCTGCCTTAAATCCAAACTGAAATAGTCCACAATAGAACTGAGTTTTTGTTCCAGCTCAATAGGCATCGAAATTCGTTCTGCTAGACCAGCGTTTCCCAACCTTCTTTGGCTCGCCTACCAGTTGGCAGTACATCATGCTAAATTGTCCCACTTCGTAAAAATGATTGTATTCCGTGAAAATTGTTATTCCGAGTGTTTATTTTATTATTATCATCTTTATTTGTACAGAGATACGTACAATGTATCTGTAACAAAGCAGTTCAAGTTCATGTTCACTTCATAAACTTCGTAAAGTGTAAGATCTTAGTTTTAAAACTTTTTTTAAATAATTAAAAATTGTGGTACATATTTCTCTCTTCTAAATTATCAATTAATTTACAAAGTTCTTCTTTAGGATTATTATATTTGTGCCCAAATCTTCTAAATTAATTTCTTTTAAGCATTCAACTACCTGTAAGTACCAATTAAATTTAATGTTGCTTGGATAGAGCTTACTCATTACAGTCTCTTTAAGCAGATTTTTACATACTCATCTGTCACATGATAATTCTATTAAATTTTCTTTATCTTTCATTGATAATGATGTAGCTTTTCCTAAATTTTCTTTATAGAAGGGGAGTTTGAAATCCAATTATCATTTGTGTTTTCGGGTTTTGGGAAAATACTCCATTAAAGACAATTTTAATTCTGTTAAATGTGCTTATTATACTTTCTCGTAAGTCCAACCTTATTATTGTACATATTAACAAAACTGTAATAATATTATTAATTAAAATAATTTTTATGTATTAGGTATAAGAAAAAACGTTTCTATGATATTTTTATGCTTTAATTATTTTTTTGTAATTTTTATGTCCGCCATTATTAATTATTTTTCGCGTACCACCAACAAGCAGCTTGCGTAGCACAAGTTGTGGGAAACGCTGTGCTAGACTAGCAGACGTCATCACTCGCAAGATAGGAAGTGGGCACACGTGTAGCAGTTGGCTAAACTGCTACTATTCTATAATTTTGCATATTTTTTTTATTTCATCCACATCACTACCTGTTCTTTCTTCTCTATTTTTTAGCAATGGCGTTCGCTGAACAGCCAATTATATCTGACATTCTAGTATAAAACTAACTTACTTATTGTAAATATACAAAACTACTAACACTATTTACACTTATAATTCTGTGGCTTGGTGCAAGAAGTGCCAATGTCAGATTTTGGTAAAAATTAGTAAAAAATCTGTTTTGGTATATTAACCATCAGAATTTTTCTAGCAAGGAGTGCCGAAGCCAATTTCAAAGTAGTGACTGAGTTACTAAAACTTACTAGTGCCAATGTCAAAATTTAGCATCAATATTTCCACCTCCTCTCTAGGTCGTCAAAGAGGACGTACACTGGTAATCCTTTTTTTGGACATTGGCACTTCTTGCACCAAGCCACAGAATTAAATAGTTTTTGTTTTAACTTCAATACTATTAACACACAAAAGAAAATCAGTCTTGCAAAAGATCAGAAAGTGGTATTCTGTTAAAAATTCTGTTTGCGAACTCTTTGAACGCTGAGCCGATCGCTTCTTCAAATGATGGTTTCATATCCTCCAGGACTGATTCCCAGTTCTCGTTTAGCACACTGTTCAAGGTGTCGCCTTAAAAAAAACAATAATAATAATAATTTTGCAATTATTTTATAAATCTAGTGTAAACGAACACTCACCCAAAATTACACTTACTGCGTTTCTCAAGGATCAACTTGCAAATTTTTGTTTACAATCCGGAATTAGATTCATATCTTATTCTTACCAACATTTCACAGTTTGTAAAGAGGGGGGAGCTGACTCGAATCCTTCCCTAATTATTCAACTAAAAGTTGTAGATCTGCATGTTTGTAATCACTATGCAAGGTGCAGATAGAATCAAAATACCGGAAAGTTTATTCCGTAAAGTGCCATTTCCTTCTCACCACCAATATGGACTTACGGACTCGAACTTTACGGAACAGCTAAAAAATCAATAGACTGCAACAAACACTCCAATCCCCAAAATACTCCGCCGCATAGTAGACGCTCCCATTCTATGTTAGCAACCACACCAATACATACAGATTTCCAAATTCCACTCATCTCAGAGAACTTGCCAAAATCCGATATAAAAATCTTCATCAAAAACTCTCACTTCATCCCAACCCTTTAGCTGCAAACTTGTCTTCAACTACGGCTACCCTCCAATCCTCGAAGACGGCTGAGGCGCCGTTGGCCCCGTGACCAACTGGGGTGACCAATGGCGGCCATCACTGGATGACCGTCATTCACGTCTGACACGTTACTATCCCATTTACTTATTGTTCCCTGTAGCGTAGGTACAGGTGTAAATTTCATTAAAAGGATATTAAAAAATAAAAATAAAAAAAAACAAAAAAAACGGAATTTCAAATTAGGAATTTGAACTTTCTCAGTTCTTAATTCTTTTCTCTAAACGTAAGTTTTAAAAAAAATAAAAAAACCTAGAATACAGCTAGACAAAAGGATTGGAGGAGCCTCTCATAATGTCCTTGACATCCAGTCCGGTTTTTGCCCATCTAAATACTAGCATAGTTGTTTCTTTGTCGCATTGTAGTGTACTGCTGCTATGTCGAACTAGATCTTTTTTTTTTTTTTGCAAGATTAAACTTTTACCTCAAAATTCGTTTTTGGGATCTACTAAATTCTAATTTTCAGAATAAATGTTTACGTTTTCGAGAAAATAGAGGGGAGAACAATCCAAGCCAGTACCATTTCCAGATTAATAAACTTTAACCATTACATTATTTATGAGGAATCCCATTTTAGGCTACAGGATTTCTCTTTCAGGAGCTACTCAAAACGAAATGTAGAGAAAGTGGAAATCTTTGAAATACATCTATATGAATTTAGCGTTTTTGAGAAATTTAAAGCCATTCTTAGAAAGTGATATTGTTTTTGTTCAACATAAAAGTAGAAGTCTCCTGATTTTTTTCACGATCACTAGAAAGCAAACTGCAAAACCGCCATTTTCCATGCTCAGAGGACCAGAAAGCAGAAGTTTTCCCAGTGAAAAACCCACGTTTCTAAATTTGAAAGTTTCTGACGAAGGTCAAGCGAGAGAAGTGGGGTGATTGATTGACAAAACTATGTTCTACTTACTCAGCAGTCTGTTTCCACGTAATAAATTTTCAAAAAGTAATTCCATCTTGTCAATTTTAAAGGGGAATTTCACACTGTCCATCATGACGTGTACTTTTCCATTTTTGGTTGTTTGATGACCTCTCATCTTTAGCACAGCTCGCATATTAACTGTAATAAATGATACAAATTTTGTTTGAAAAATTTGAATTATTGTCAAATCAAATTGTTTGTAGGCAATGTACTTTTATTTAAAGTAAACAAAACATCAAAATATATTAATATATTAATGCAAGTATATTAAGAAATAAGTTGTTTTTTTATATAATAAAAAATAGAAAAACTGAAACATTTCAGCGCCCTTGACATTAGTAAGAATCTTGTTTGGTTTGGAATCTTATAGTAATATCTTCGAACTGATAGACCAAGCGGGCCAAGTGTCTAAAACTGGTGTCACACTGTTTCATGTTGAACTTGGGAACACACTGAAGTGTGACATCACTAGGGAACGGATTCGTATGTATTAACATATTTTTTTCTAGGCAATTTACAGAAGTTTTTCAACTAGAAGTATTCATACTGACACTTTTTAAGCCGTTTGAGTCTACTTTTATTTCACATATTTGGATGTTATCGCATATTTATACATATTTGATTAAAATAAATAAATATTTCTACATATTTAATCAAAATATGTACATATTTCATTTTGGGCATATTTTCATGACATGACAGGAACTGTGAACCATAGACTGTAGGGCTGTGAATTACAGTGGGTACAATGGTTATTGTAATTTACACAGAATGCTGCTAAACAGTGACGGGCACTTGTTAGTTCTTTGAAGTTGTCTGACGTTGTCTGTTCTTTCAGCTCGTTCGTTGAAGTGTCCAATTCATTTCGTTCGGTCACTTAGTGTATTCTTTTTTGGGTGAAATGCCACGAACATCGGCCTCAAACAAACAACTGGTTGCTAAATATCTTCGCGAGTTTCCAGCAGAACTTTTTCCTGGGAGTAAGGGAGATCTGATCAGATCAAAACTGGTAGAAGTACTGAGCAAGAACAAAGGGTGGGAGACCTTCTGCCAGATTTCTGATATTATCAATGGAACAGAAGTTACCTCAGAACATCGTGTACCCTTTACAACCAACTTCTTTCAGCAAGGCACCTATAACATCTTACGCCCAGATGTAGAACGATCTTTTAGTCGTTACAAGTCCATCTTACGCCCAGATCGTCGTCACTTTACGTTCCAACATTTGAAATTTCATGTGGTTGCAAACAATTTCGAAGAGTGAAGTTTTCAAAATTGAAAATTTAACACATCTTTTTATAAATAGTAAAAATGTTCTTTGTTGTATAAATCATTATAACTTGTAAAAACAAATTATTTTGTTCCTAATAAATTATTATAAATTGTAAAAATGTTCTTTTCTTGTATAAATAATTATAACTTGCCCCCCCCAAAAAAAAATCCATTTTCATAAAAAAAAATGTCCATTTTACTTAAATATTCCAGAAAATATTTTAAGAAAATCACATATTTTCCACATAATTGACGAAAATAAATGCATATTTTAATTAAATATTTGGCATTTTTAAATACATAAAAATCCGTTCCTTAGACATCACCCTCTGAGACGATGAAACCTTTATAATGGTTACAATAGTTATGATGGTTACTTGTTTACGATTAGCTAGCATGTTTTTCTATGATTGGTGTACTCCCTAAACAATTACTGGTAGCTTCGTAAACTGATAAATTCTTAATTAATTAATTTGGGAAAGTTTGGATCTGGGATGCACAAGTATTGTTCTCGTTCTGTAAAAGAAGGCTGTGAAGGAAGAAGAGGATTGAAGATGGAAGTGTGTGTGTGTGTGTGTGTGTGTGTAGGGGAAGTGCCAGATCAGATAGTAATGAGAAGAGCCCTACTTACTCAGGGTGATGTTAAACTTTCCACCGCCTCTGATCGGAAGAGTCAGGATCTTGCCCTGGGATACGTAGTTGCCTGTAAGTACGACGGGTTTGGAGAGTATTGCGTTCACATCGATCTCCACAGTTTTGGGATTTAATCTGGAAAAACACAAGATTAAAAGAACAAATACGTGAAAGAAAGGAGTATGGTTGGTACACATGCGTTTTCCGTGCTGCTGGTTAACAGTGTGAACATATGTTTTAGCTTTAAAAAAAACTATTTCTAGAATTAATAGTTTGCCGTGAAAGAAAGTCGTCTTGAGTGGTCCAGTTATTAAAGTGCGGGCTGCTAGAGTCGCCTAATGACCTTCACGTATTCGCCCTAGCATTCACAGCTGAAATTATACAATCTACCTGTTCTCCTAACAATACGCTACTTTTATTTCCTATTCTAACATTTTGAAATACCAAATCAAAAACGAGAATAGAATATGGATGAGCATTCAGTGTCCTTGATCGAAAAATCAAATATAAAACTTAGATAAATTTTTTTATTTAAAATGAATGAATAAAGATGAAACTGCTTACCTGACATGGCGAATCACCGCAGAACTCAATCCTTGCAGGTCCACGTTTGTGAATTTGTGTTTGACGTTTAGTGTTTTACCAGGTGAATTCGACAAGTCTAGCGTGTCGATGTGCATCGGGTCCATCGGGTACACTCCGTACCTTGGGATACCTTTAATAAGGATAGAAACTTGTTGGCAAGTTCATTGGAAGTAAATTGGCTGTGAAAACTTCGTCTTTTTATTTATTTAGTTCTTTTGCGACGCAGAGAGACAATCGATCTGCAGCGTTAAATAATGTCAGTTTAAAGTTTTGAAGGAAATGTGAAAACATTTCGAAAAAGTGCCCCAAGGTTTGAGAGATTTTGAAAAGAAAAGGTTATAAGTTAGCTCTATTTCAGTTTCTGCTCGAGTGTTCACGTTCACTCATGCGCACTTGCACCACAGGAAAATCCTTTCTTCAAAACCGTATTTTTGGCTGTAGTAGCCCTCAAATGTGGTATTTCTAGGGGAAATTAGGTATCGAAAAGTTGGCACTACTTCTACGAGAAGTAACTTTCTTTGTATTGCTCTCACTCCAAAGAAAAGGAATGTTAATCGTGCAGATATTTGATTTTCTACTTTCCTAGGAAATATCCGATTTTGGGGCTCCCCTGAGAAGGAAAAAAGTTGTTGTCGACGAAAGAATGCATTCATTGGAACTCGAAAATGAAAAAATGTCACAGAAAAATGTTTGTTCTGTTGCTTAGATTAAGGATTCCATTAAGCGAAGAATCGGTCCAGATCAGAACGGTTCCTCGCTAAATTGAATCCTTAATATGAATATTTTGCGGCTACTAAAAGCTAACACAAATTCTGTAGCTTTGAAGAAGTCACAATATGGTGACCGGAAATACGATTTGTTAAAAGAAGGCAGCAGTTTCTACGATTTCCTTGAACTTGATCTGCTGAAAATTTAAAAGATGACTCTCGGAAAATTTGATCTGTGAAAGGAGGGGTGGGGGTAGAATCCTTCTAAAGTACCATTTTACTGAAATATTACGGTCCTGAATGTTTTTTCTGTCACAGAAGGTCACTAAAATCGAACTAGAAGAAAATTCCTCTATTGCAAGCTGACCTTGACTCAATAGGTTGTTCACTTGGAAATCAGAATAGGCAGCCTTCCCTGTTAGTTTACGTTTCAGCAGTATAATGTTGGTAAGAATGAAATATGACTTAAATGTTCGGAATTAGGAGGAAATTTACATTAGAACCTTAAGAATAGTGGTAACAAGAACATGGTACGAGTGTGACTCAGATGGTATAGGTGTGACTCATACTGATTCGTTCAAATAGAGATTCTTCAATTTGATGTTACACCTGTTTAATTATGTAAAACCTCATCGTGTATTTATCGAGATTTTAAGGTTATGGAAGCATTGCCAATTACAGCACTGAATGGCTATAACTTGATTTCAAATGTTTTTCAAATTAATTTTTTGCCGTTAATTTAAAACATTGCTATAAAAAAATGTAAACAATTGGTGCCTGAAAATTACTTCACACTTTTTTTTTTTAGAGGAAATTAGATATTAAAGGAACGCATTTTTCAGTTTTGCAAACTGCGTCACCAAGAAATAGCCGACCTTGGGATTGTAATATATCTCTGCATCAAACGGTTTGTTATTACATTAACTTACCGTTATCATTTGCATCTTTGGGTGCAAGATCTGCATTACAGTTGCTAGAAATAGTTTACAGTATATTATTACAGTCACTTATATAATGCAGAATCACTCGTCTTGTTTTACTGTTACATAATCGGCGCTTAGCCGATTAAGTCTACGTATTATTCTTACGTTTGTACTAGTTCGGGAATGTTTATTCGTAATGTATTTCAAATTCACATAAATTACATTGATGCTTAGGATTAAATCTATATGAAACCTTATTAAGGAAGATTCTGCAGTATTTGCTACCAAATAACCTCAATTGGCTGGCTACCCTTAATTTGTTTATTTTGACACTGAAAAAAGAAATATGATTCTCCGAGTCCTAAAGAACTTATATTTCTAAAAAGACTGGATTATAGGATGGTGTGACCGCCTTAGTTACATCCTTACAGATTAGGTTATTTTTAAAAGATTCCAATTATTTCTGAGGATTTTAGTGAGAGGAGAGCCTGCACACCAGGTTATTGTTTTCCCAGCTCCAATCTTGAGGCACCACCTTTTCCACACTAGGTTTGTTTATAAAAATAAAATCAGTACCAATTCACCTGACAGAAAAAATTTGAAATTTCACGAATACTTAATATTAGGCGTTTAATCGATTTTAAAATATAACCGTAAAACATTTTTTTTTCTCGTTTATTTACGCTTTCCTATTTTCCTTTGTCATAGCCAAATGTCGCCAAGTTTTTCCCAAATCTAGAAACTCCAGTAAAACTGTTTCCTTTAAGGGACGAAATATTTCTTTCTTAATGGTTACTACACAGTTGTTGGCAGTTGGCTTGTTCGCTTGCAAGCAATTTGTAACAAACTAAATTTAACGTCGATTGCTTCTTAAAAAACAAAGAGCCTTTCTGATTTAATTGTTCCAAACCGTTTTTCGAACCATAATCATAAATCTTGTATAGAAATAGTAATTTGGGGTTGACTAGTTCGATAGATGACATTAAGAGCAACTCTATCTCTGCATAATTAGGCTGCTAAACCACTCTCAGGGTCAGAGAAATGCAAAGATTGTGTGTGATCTAAAAGAAATAAATCTACTTTACCTTTAACCAGTATTGGGATGACGTTCTGGATGGCGGTGATTAAACATTGTGGTAGATTCTTGGCACTTAGACTGCAAAGCTCTGGCTGGCCTCCTGTGAACAGACAGACATCGCCTGTATCTTACTGTAAGCTAAAATCTACTTCGAACTGAAAGATCTAATGGAGTTGAGGCTTTTCTGGGTTCGAGAAAATTAGTTTCTCAGGAAGTAGTCTGTGCGTTTGTGGGTTTTGAGGAAGCGGATAATTGTGCATTACTTTTCGTCGCCACCATGATAGCCAACCGTAACTTAGCGATCTAAATCTCCCAACCGGAAGGGGCCTCTGTACCCAATCTCCATAATAGATTCCTCAAACTCAATTTCGGAAATCTGACATGACCACTTCCTTCCTTCCTTCAGGAACAGGAAAATTACTCAAAAGTTTCAAATAATGAATAAAAAATTAAAGTTAGTTTGGGTGTTATGCAAAACTTAAATATTTCAGTTGAATTAACACCTTTAATTTTACTTCCCACGTTTGATCCTGACCAACCGTCTACCTCTGTATTAATGAAATTATTTTTCAAGGTCAGAGTGAAAAACAGGAGCCATGTAAATATCTGTAACAACAGGAAATCTGGTGTGTGAAAACTTACACGACTGTCTCTATTCTCAAGGTAACAGCTGACTATCTGCGTATACAGGAAGTGTGCAGAACAGCTGAGGAGCCGTATCCGAAAAAGTCAAAAGAAGCAGACTCATACTTCCGGGTAATTTTCTTGATATTCGATTTTTAGTAATTCAACTTCTCTTGCACCAAAGGCAAGGACCGTAGATTGCTGAAAACTGGCACTTTAGAGGCAATCCTGCCCTCCTCTGTACCGAAACGCATCCTTAATGGGATGAAACTGTACTAACAAAAAGTTGTACAAATATTGGTAGATCTAGTTTCAGGGAAAACTTATTGTGGCTCTTTTCCGAGGAAAATTTCAAAATACTGAAATTTTTTTTCAGTGAAGTGCTTCTCCGTTCAGCACCCTACATTCAGATTTGGATATTTAGTCTCATATTTGATTCTAAATAAAATTGTATATGTTGCGAAGGCAGTGCAATACAGGAAACTGGCCAACTTTGAAGGGAAATCTGACCAACTCCTTCTCTCAGAAGTGCCTTTCTCTTGGAAGAACTGTTTTAAGTAGAAGATCCAAATTCTGGAATTGGGATTCAGCAGGGTCAAAAGAAAATCCATAGCGCTGTGTCTTATTTCCAAAACTGGAAGATTGATTCTCTGGTACATGTCCGGTTTGGAGTAAAACCTTGCGGCTGCAGCATCCTTTTGTTCGCATCTCGGCAAAGGATCAACTTTGCTACGATTTTCCATTTTTAAGTTAAGCTGACCACAAAGCAAATCGGTGAAAACCACTTTTCCGTCTTTAGGGGCCTCCTCAAAACGTGTACATGCGATGGAAACTTAAAATCGTAATTGTGTTATTTGGGGAGGGGCTGTTAAGTGATGGTTGGAAAAGTAACCTGCAGCGTGTTAGAAGAAACAGGATGTTGGTAGCTGGGGGAAAAAGAGATGGCGGAAGTAGGAAATTATCATGTTAGTTTCGGTGCACACAGAGGTACTCACCTTGAACTGGTGTACTCAGGATGTACACCACCGACGCAATTAGCGTAAGTAACTGTCTAGCCATTCTCTGCAACAGACGTAATCATTGTTAATCAATGTTAATGGTGTTTGGAACTTTTAATGACGATTTGTAAAATATCCTATCGTCAATATTAAGGAATGATTAATTTTTTAACAACAAAGATTCATAAATTATTGTTTGATGTCATCATCAGATGTCCCGCCAGGTGGATTAAAGGCGGAAATGTGTTTCAAGCTTCCCTCTCGTTTTCAAATTAAATTATTTAAATTTAAAATAAAAAAATATACAATTTCTTTAACCTTCCCAAAATTTGGTTAATTTTTAATTTTATTGAAGCCCTATATGATGAATAGTTTTAAAATTGAATTCGTCATTAAAAGATTAAAAAGTAAAGTAATTGCCTACTATTTTCAGGCGGGCTTTACGTCCAACTATCACAAATTAGGTGTCGTGTACTGAGGCGACTAGCAAACATACTTTACTGCAAATTTCTCATATTAACCATTAAAGGTGTAGACTGGGGAATATAGCCTAGTACCACAATACATCTTAGCTTTGCGGGTCTAGCCTCTAACCGCTCGGCTACCGTGGCGACTAGCAAACATACTTTACTGCAAATTTCTCATATTAACCATTAAATAAAATCCAAGGCCACCTAGACCGGGAATCGAACCCACTAACCACAATACATCTTAGCTTTGCGGGTCTAGCCTATAACCGCTCGGCTACCGTGGCGACTAGCAAACATACTTTACTGCAAATTTCTCATATTAACCATTAAATAAAATCCAAGGCCACCTAGACCGGGAATCGAACCCACTAACCACAATACATATTAGCTTTGCAGGTCTCGCCTCTTAACCGCTCGGCTACCGTGGCGCCTCGATTAAAAATATAATACAAATTAGTGAAGCTATAAAATGTTTCGTTTTTAAAAATCGGGATGGCGATAATAAAACAATCTGATGCAGCCACCTACCTGTCTGCAATTCACGTAATTAAATTTTCTTGAAACTTGAACTTTGTACGAGAAAAAAATATTGTTATGACATCAGAATTTATTGTGAGTAAAGAGGCTCTCTTCCTCTGAACCGACTTTATTCAAATTTGTGGAATTTATTCATGTACTTCGTATTAGGCAAGATGGAGGCTTAAGGTGGAAGCATAACTCCGCCCCCACCGGAAGTGCCTTATCCAGGGAGCGAAATTCCTGGATACACTGCCTTAAATTTGCTTGTATTTATATCGTACTATAAATATATGTTTAGTCTCGGTTGAACTCGAGACTTTAGACCAGATATGCACAGACTCTCGAAAGCTGAGAGCCACTTAAGAGTTTTTGTAAGTTCAGGGCGGGCCCCCTCCAAAATAACTATATTACATGTTACTTATTTAGTTGTTTACTGAGTAATTATAATTAACAAAGTGCAATTTAATTGTATTATAATTTTATTATAAAAAAGTTTAATAAGGTACTAAATGAATTGCCATTTTATTATCCTCAATATTTTGGATCAATCTTTGTGGGGGGCTACATGTTAATTGGATTCCAAATTTTAATTATTCAATCGATTTCTATTTGTCGATTTGGTAATGTTCATGATTGAAAAAGCTTGTTCGCAGATATATGTTCAGCCGAAAAGACTTGCACATTTTAGTGCGTGGGAAAGATAGGTTGGGACATTTTTGGTCAAGTTAGTTACTCCTGAATGAGTTAGTAGTTCCTAAATGAGTTAATTATTCCTGAATGAGTTAGTAATTCCTGAATGAGTTGGTAGTTCCTAAGTTAATTATTCTTGAATGAGTTAGTAATTCCTTAATGAGTTAGTTATTCCTTAATGAGTTAGTTATTCCTGAATGAGTTAGTAGTTCCTAAGTTAATTATTCTTGAATGAGTTAGTAATTCCTTAATGAGTTAGTTATTCCTTAATGAGTTAATTATTCCTTAATGAGTTAGTTATTTACTGAAGCCTAAAACCGTAAAAGTCAAGACAGCAGGGTTTCCCACACAGCAATACCACATTTATGTTCTTTGCGATGATAGCCACCGTGTTTATATTTGCTGCAGATATGTACAACAACTATATTTGGTACCCACAGGAAAATGAAAAAAGAGAAGAGCTCTTAATTGAACATGAAAGGGCGAACACATGCCTTCTCTTACCACGGAAGATCTGTTTAGTTAACTTTACGGTAGCCCCTCTACTGTAAGAAGTGTTTAATCAAACATTATACTAGTCATTTCATCAGGATATGACTAGATAGGACTGCTTTTTCTAGATTTCTTTAATTTTCTTGGCGATTGAAAGGTTTCTATTTTATCTTGCCCATCACTTTGGTTGATTTAAGATTTTAATTTTTGTAGTAGGGTCGGATTTTTCGGGTAGTCTGTTTTCCGCGCCCTTCCACCCAATAATGGCCTAATATTGAAACCTGAGAGACCTGCGAAGCTAATATGCATTGTGGTACTGGGTTCGATTCCCGGTCTTAGGCCTTGGATTTTATTTAATGGTTAATAAAAAGAAATTTACAGTAAAGTATGTTTGCTAGTCGCCTCCGTCCACGACACCTACTTGGTAGTTGGGCGTTAATCCAAAATCTGCATGATTACAATACTTCCTCGAACGAGATGTAGCAGAGAGTAAAATGGTTTATTTTGATGAACAGATTGAAGTTGTAAATATCGATTGGTACTTAGAAACATGACGAACTTTCAATATCGATTTGAAATTGTATTAATAAATAGTAAATAAAAATAGATAAATAGAAATTATAAAAAAAACTTACCGGTAATCTCTGTTGATTCAGTGCACTATGAAACAGTTGCCAGATAATCAGGTATATATATCGTGCGGCGCGTTAGTTCGCCTCAAGGATATTCTCCCCTCTGGACGCTGGAGTCCAGTTCGCTGATCTTTCTAACTCTTTGTAGATATCTGTGTGTGTGTGTGTGTTTTGCTAGAATAACTCGAAATGTCTTGTAGATAACTCGAATTGGTGTTCAATATTGGCCAAAATCCTCCAACCAGGAGTGTTCTTTCGAAGAGGTTTCCCGAGTGGTTTAACCATCCTTCATAAGAGCCACTTCAAAACAAGACGAGAGTTTTTTAACAGGAAGTCGTGTGAGTCATCATGCCAGATTTATTTTTTGTGTCTTCTTCTTAATTGGTTTTTCTTTTCTTTTTTAAATTTAAAATGAACTTTTAATCATTTTGTGTTTGTCATAGACACCATTTATCTAAATAGTTAAAAGGAAATCTTTGTAGCAATAGATTGTCAACTGAGATAACCCCAAAAGGAGGAGCATCGCCATTGCGTGTATTTCTGCACGGCCAGGGTCTGCAGAGCTATTAGTGGACAGGAAAGGTATACAACTTTGATTTCACCTTTTTCTTCTTACTGTTATTATTCTAAGAATAAATTTGATTTTGTTTTTGTGGGGTAATAATTGGGGCGGTTTGTAGCCTCATGGAGTCTGCGTCATGGAGCCACCAGCATGGGGCCACCCTCTTCCTAGCCTAACTCCCTAAGGAAGATGTTCCTTCCAAAAATTCTTGGTTTCCTTCCACTGAATCTTGGTATCTTAAATCAGATCACTCAGAATCGGCAAGTATCGTTGCGTTATAAGCCAGGGGTGGCAAAATGCGACCTGAATAGGCAGCCTATTTGATCTGTTTCATTAAAAACATTTTTAGTCCCTCAGTTAAACAGTTTTCAATTTCTAAAATGCGCAAAGGAAAAACCTAGTAGAAAATGTCAGATTGCTCAGAGTAGTAAAGTTCTGGTTACCTGGGCAAGCAGGAAAATCGGGTGAAAAATTGGAAATTTAAAAAGGATGCAGGTCTGTGAAGTATCCAAGAATTATTATTCCTGGCTGAGGAGGTTTGGTTTGAATCCAGGAAAAAAGAAAATCACAAGAAGCGGGACAATCACAGCATCCATTTGAAGTCCCCCTTCACCGTCAACGTTCAAAACTTTGCTTTCGCTCCAATCATAATCTCACAGCAATACTTCCCACAAATATGGGAGGTTAGCTCCCCCTTTAAAGTGCCACTTAATGGAGTATAATTTGCGGCCAAATGGTCTGGACAAATTAATAGGGATTAAGTATTTAATTTTTTTTAATCTTTTATTGGAATTTACATGTTGCACCAAGCAAATATGGTACCTGATAAAAAAATTTAAAAAAATCATGAGTGGAGAAGGATCCAGTGGTGTCACTCCAGTAACGTGCTGTGCTCTCACGATAAGAGTAGATCACGAGTGGTTCTCTTCAATCTCCTTAGAGGATCCACCTGGTAATGTGGAGGAAGATAGGTGTTCTTATGAGTGGGTTAGGATGAGCTGCTGTAGAGGAATCAAAAATTTGAGAAAACGAGTGTTAGCAAGAACATATAATGAAAGCGATTTTGAGGTCATTATGGATAGTGGAGGTTAGATACATATCGTAGAACGGAGCGTAAAGAAGTTTTCTGAAGTATTTTTGTGACTGTAATGTCTGGAAGCGTAGTGAGTTGGAACGCTTAGTCGATCCCCCATACTTCGATTGGCCGTATAACCCCAAATAGGTCGCAGTAACAGTAGATATAAGAGTCTTTTGTTATGTAGGTTAAGTTTCGAACGTTTGTCAAGTAGTCTGGCGAGAGGTTTGTAGCGTTGCCTTTTCAGTCTAGTATAGGGGTGTATGTTAATTAATTATTTCAAATATGAAGTAACTTGGTAGAGCATGTCATTAAATTTTATAAATTTCCAAAAACTTTCATTATTTAATTGACCCGGGTTCGAATCCAGCTGCTGGCCCTTAGATTTTCTCTTTATAGGAGCTTCTTACAGTTCACTGCCGGACAGTTCTTACTGTCCTGAGGCCGGCAGTGGACTGGCAAAAAACTCCGGGCACCAACAACCTCAGACGTTGACGCATTTTAAATTTTAAAAAAATAAATCAATGAAATGACGCAAAAGTGGAAAAAGAAGTGTCTTGTGAGTGGTGACGCTTGACTTTTCCCAAATCCATGTAATGGCGTCATCACTTCTACTCCCAAAATTTGATATTCTTTTGTGTGACTTTTTTAAAGTCCACTATAATTGAATTTTGACTAATTTTAGAGTAAAACGCCCATCACATTCTTTGATCGAATTGTTTTTGAGGTTAAAAATCATTCTAGATCAGTTTATCCATAAGTTGGATATACAAATCGATTTGATACGCTCAACACAATAGGCATGAACTTAGTCCCGACTGCTAACTTCATCCTGTTTAATTACGAACAGGTTCTCAAACCACTGCATATACTCTAGGGGAAAAATGATCTCTATTCAAAATAATATAAGCAGTTTGTATTCCAAAAAAAAAAAAAAAGTCTGTAGCCTGTATAATATTTAACAATAGATTTTCCTGAACCATTAATTAAAAGTATTATCTAAAAGTTCTTTACTAATTTAATCATTAAAAAAAAGAAAATTCTAGTTGCGCTGCGTAATATCTAAAATTAAAGAAAAAACCTAATTTTAAAACAATAGATTAATCGAACTAAATTTAATTGAACTTTAATTTTAATCAGCGAATTAATTTAATTTCAATCGTTAATCAAATCGATTTATTCACTCACTATATGACTTATCAACTAATGGTTCGAACCACGTTTTGGCGCGGCCAACATTCTCAGTATCTCTTTATAGGTTAATTTTTTCAGACTTGCGACTTCACAAGCGTACGACTCATCAAACCAAGATAGGACCATCCTTACACTCTCACATTTAACCGTGTTGGTGACTCACTAGACCTCTACATAGGACACCGTATATTTTAGGACGGGTTAAATAAAGTTTTCTAACAATTTAATGTTTTACGTTTCTCTATTTGATTATTAAATTTCTATCCAAATCTCCAAGAAGAAATACACTGGAAGTGCAGTTTTAAAGAAAGGCTTTTTTCTGTAATTTGCTATGAATCAGCCAAACAGATTTATTTGATGCTGGTCTAATGGCGTACTTAAGCTTAAATGTCAGTTTGGCTTGTAATTTTTTCTCAATTAATAGTTTGGTTCAGAGAGAATGTGTCGCATTCTACCAACATTATTATTAATGTGATCTTTTTATTATGCAATTATAAGTTACAAGAAAATTCAATTATGTTCGTAAAATATGGTAAGAAAAAGTCATGTGAGTGTTCATAGGAGATTCTATTCATGAAAAAGTAAAGTGAAACTGTCGAATACTGGCGAGAACTATTCGAAAACGATCTTAACTTAATGAAAAATTTCTTGAAAATTGAGTATTATTTCTTTTTTCGAATAATTTGTTAGCATTTTTTCTCAGTATCTACGTAACATTAATATTATTTCTAAAATAACAAAAAAATTAATAAAATATGAGAAAATAATACAACATTTAGACAAATAATTGAAAGGTATTGAAGCACCATTGTTAAGTAAGCTTTGACCAGCCCATAACTGGATATCATTGGACGGGGCGTGACCACAGTAGAGGTGGGCGTGACCCGCCCACAGTCTGCAACCTACTGCATTCTGATTGGCCAATAATTTAAACGTAATTAAATCAATGAAATAAATAATTTAAAAATTATTTTTCAACATTTCTCCCATAGGTATTTGATAAACTTTCGAATTAAGCGAGAAAAAAAAATCCCGTTAAAAATACGATAAATAATATCTCTATTGGAATAATACTTCATGATTTACACAATTATCGTTAACAGAAACAAAAAACTTCAGAATTTTTATTGTTTAATCGTGAAATAGATAAAAAAGAAATGGGCACATTGTAGACTTGTTAGCCGCCATTAAGTAGGCGGTAAGCTTACTTTATACTCCAACCAGTGGAGAACTCTAGTGGCAATTTCTGTAAACTTAAATGCAGTTTCTACAATCACATTTAACCATGTTGGTGACTCACTAGACTTATATGGAACTTATCTTTAACTCACATTTAACCATGTTGGTGACTCGCTAGACTTATATAGGACTATTATTTAGATAGAGGAAGGGGTTTTTTTTATTCCTCATTAATCAGTGTTTTCCTTGAGCTGGTAACATATTGCAAGTAAAAATATTACTTGTTACTCCTCGCTCCTTATAATTTACTGAATTATAAGCTATTTGTTTTATAGATTTCAATGACAATTAATCCTATTGATCTTGGTGTCCCCACCAAACAATTGCTCCAGCGATTTCATCACTGACCTGGATCACAGTGGCCCAGACTAACGGACCAATTCTTAAGGAACCCGATACATCATAAACGTATGTCCAATCATACATTACATGTTTACATTAGGGAATAATGTTTAGATGCAGACAGGAGGTGGATTCATGTTTCTATAAAACTGAAGAAGTTATTTACATATGCACGTATGTATAATATATCATCTTATCATAGACCTAGTAATACATCATAATTTAATTTTTATAGTATATTGGAAGGCCGTAATTTTATATTTTAATAATTTTAATATTGTTATTTATATTTTAGGGAGCGGGTCAATTCCAAAAGTCGCCAGGATGCTCCATTGCATGCAGCAATACTTTATATGTACGTACCTTGTTCTTTGCCCCAAAATACTATTACTTTCTTACTTTGTACTTTATTGTGAATGCCATTGGAAATTTGCCTTATGTTCATTCTATAAATCTTCCTAAAAGTTTGAAAAACTTCAATTGTTTCCTTAAAATATTACTTCGAAAAATCTTATTTGCTTACATTTCCTTATTAAACATTATTTGAATAATGTCGTATAATTCGGTAATAATCATAGGTAAGAACAAATAAAAATCTGAGAATTTCTATTAAATTTTAATAAAAATTTGTGTACCTCGATTTAAATTTGAATAATGGAAATATATACCTAGTACGTAAAATTAAAAAATGTTTCACCTGAGATGGGTTGGCAGTTCGTATACATACTATAGTACATGAACATAACCTGCACCTTTGTAACAGTAATACATTTTTATTTTCTGTAATGTTCGTCAATTAAAATACTGTGGTATATTTATTTTTAGCTTTGATATTAACAATGTGATCCAAATTTCCTATAAATATTGCTATTACATCGAAAAAATTAGTTGTTGGATGTTTTAATGGTCAGTTTATTGAAATCAAGAATTGAATTCATTCCATTCAAGTTGACTTTAAGGTTATTTTAAGTGCTATTTTTAATATCGTTTTAATTACAAGGCCACGATAGTAGTTTCCAACCATTTCTTGAAATAAGTAACTGCATGATTAGTTTTTCTTCTTTTTTTTTCTATGTTAATGGTGGTTATATCTAAACTCTTATGTTTTTTATAGGTGGGTGGTAAAGAAGAATTTCTTCCCATAAAGCGAAAGCAAAAGTTTTGACTTAATTTTATGTTCAACATGCTCTTATCACCTTTTGATTGCAATGACTTCTTTACTATACATTATTAGCAGATAATGGGAAAAAATGTTGAGCCAGGTAAGCTACCATTCTTGTCATTTATTTAGGTAAATATTTTGTAAATTAGGATAGTGTAATTAGAACTTGGCTGTCTAGGTATTTCCTATAAAATCCAAACATTCTGAAATTGATTGTTGATTCATTTTTCTGTGTTAAATCTATGTACAGTGCAAACTTGGTTGATAAAAAGTAGATTGCCACCAGCTGTGAAAACTTATTTAAGGTGTTTGGCCACACAATCTATGCTTAATGAAAGAAACAGTTAATTTATTAGCTATAAAAACCATTAATTGTGAAATAGATTGTTGAGACTGATTTGTGTAGAAACCAAGTACAAACAAAACTTGGTTACTAAGATTGCAGAATTCATGTACTCTGACAACTTAAAGAGTCTAGCTTATACCTAGAAATTTATCAGGGATGCATTCGACAGCTTTTAACAATAATGTTGCAAAAGTATATGTATAATAGGGAATTTTAAACATTCAAGTTCTTAAATATAAGAAAACCTAAATTCAAATACCTAATTCTAAATGCTGAGGCCAATTTGAAGCAATGTTTCAGAGTGGCCCATTATGTGGCTCCTTGTTGCTCTAATCTCTTTCGATCAACTATAGACTTCTGTTTTTTCTATATTTGTGAAGAATATCATTACTATCGTCACAATAGTAACGCTCTAATAGAGTTAAACTTATTAATTCAAAGATTCTGAATTGAACTGCATTTACTGTCTATTTTGAGTAAACATACAGCCAACTCAGTGAGTACTGCGATTACATTTACCATGTTCTAAGGAACGTTTTTTCAATAATCAATGATTTCGTTTTTAAAAGTTTCATCTTTGTTCTGTGTGCTTCTTTCCCTGTAAGCTGTGTAAGCATTTAAGCTGTTTCTCTCCTAGGTTGGAAGCTCAGAGTGATGTGGAATAGTCTAATTTTTTGTGTCTCCTTACAAAAAAAAAATAATGGTTCAGGTGAAGTAGTTATTTCTTCCAAATCATCTGCATTCTGGTACATAACAAAAGTGTTTTAGCATTTAGCAAGCTTGTGTTTAAAAATATTTTTGCTTATTTTACCTTGATTTCTTTTTTGGGTTAAAAGCTCAAAAACGACACTTCCTTGGCATTTTTCAGGAAATTCAGAGACTATTTCTTATATATGCATTATGATTGTTTGTAGGATAAGGCCGCAAACATCAGTTGAGATTCCTAAGCAGAAATGGCGTTACTGTTGAAACAATGCAAGAAACTTTGCGGAAGATTATTACAAGCGGTGTGTATAGCACACTGCACACTGGAACACGTGGCCGACCTGATTGTCTGCTGTGGACCGTCCATGGAGCCAACACTGTTCACCGACAATGTAGTACTCTGTGAACATCTGTCGAAAAGAAGACGTGGTTTTGTGAAAGGTGATATAGTGATATCGAGGTCGATGACGGCGCCCGAGTTGTACATCTGCAAACGGGTGACTGGCGTAGCTGGCGACTATGTTTGGTCTGGCTATTCGTATACGGTGGTGCCGCGCGGACATATCTGGCTGGAAGGGGATAACGCTACCAATTCCACTGACTCCAGGGAGTACGGGCCGGTGCCGTTAGCGCTGGTCCGCGGCAGAGTCATTCTGAGATTGTGGCCGCTCACCGACATCACCATATTTCCTTCCTATGGCTAAAGCCAAAACGTTCTTCCTAAAAAAAGACAGGACAATGTTTTTGTTTCTTCCTATTCAAAGAACAAGGAACACTATTTTACTATGCAGTAAACTTTTATTGTGAAAACATTTTTCTTTTTAACGTTAACATGAACCGTTAGTAAATATATATTTTCTGGTATAATCTCAGTGTTTCAATTCCAGAGGAAACGTTCAATATTGAATTTAAGAAACTTATCGTCCAAAGATTCTTATTATATCTATATAATTTTGTCTTTAATTTATTTAAATTTAAAACTGCTGAGCCGAAAAAAGACTATAATATATCATAGACTATAATCAGCAGAACAATGCAATTAATGGCGATTATAGTGCTAACTATTCATTACATTATGGTCAAGATTACATTGAATTCTGACAAATACAAAGAGAGATATAAAGGTTTGAAATTTGAATGAAAATGAAATCTCTCAAAATTCAACCTCCCATTTCTTGTTAAATATAATCAGCAAAACAACGCAAATAATGGCGATTATAGTGCTAACTATTCATTACATTATGGTAAAGATTACATTGAATTCTGACAAATACAAAGAGAGATATAAAGGTTTGAAATTTGAATGAAAATGAAATCTCTCAAAATTCGACCTCCCATATCTTGTTAAATATAATCAGCAAAACAACGCAATTAATGGCGATTATAGTGCTAACTATTCTTTACATTTTGGTGAAGATTTCATTGAATTGTGAGGAATACAAAGAGAGACATAAAGGTTTGAAATTTGAATGAAAATGAAATCTCTCAAAATTCGACCTCCCATATCTTGTTAAATATAATCAGCAAAACAACGCAATTAATGGCGATTATAGTGCTAACTATTCTTTACATTTTGGTGAAGATTTCATTGAATTGTGAGGAATACAAAGAGAGACATAAAGGTTTGAAATTTGAATGAAAATGAAATCTCTCAAAATTCGACCTCCCATATCTTGTTAAATATAATCAGCAAAACAACGCAATTAATGGCGATTATAGTGCTAACTATTCTTTACATTTTGGTGAAGATTTCATTGAATTGTGAGGAATACAAAGAGAGACATAAAGGTTTGAAATTTGAATGAAAATGAAATCTCTCAAAATTCGACCTCCCATATCTTGTTAAATATAATCAGCAAAACAACGCAATTAATGGCGATTATAGTGCTAACTATTCTCTACATTTTGGTGAAGATTTCATTGAATTGTGAGGAATACAAAGAGAGACATAAAGGTTTGAAATTTGAATGAAAATGAAATCTCTCAAAATTCGACCTCCCATATCTTGTTAAATATAATCAGCAAAACAACGCAATTAATGGCGATTATAGTGCTAACTATTCTTTACATTTTGGTAAAGATTTCATTGAATTCTGACAAATACAAAGAGAGATATAAAGGTTTGAAATTTGGATGAAAATGAAATCTCTCAAAATTCAACATCCAATATCTCGTTAAATATAATCAGCAAAACAACGCAATTAATGGCGATTATAGTGCTAACTATTCTTTACATTTTGGTAAAGATTTCATTGAATTCTGACAAATACAAAGAGAGATATAAAGGTTTGAAATTTGGATGAAAATGAAATCTCTCAAAATTCAACATCCAATATCTCGTTAACTATAATAAGCAAAACAATGCAATTAATGGCGATTATAGTGCTAACTATTCTTTACATTTTGGTAAAGATTTCATTGAATTCTGACAAATACAAAGAGAGATATAAAGGTTTGAAATTTGGATGAAAATGAAATCTCTCAAAATTCAACCTCCAATATCTCGTTAACTATAATCAGCAAAACAATGCCATTAATGGCGATTATAGTGCTAACTATTCTTTACATTTTGGTAAAGATTTCATTGAATTGTGAGAAATACAAAGAGAGATATAATGGTTTGAAATTTGGTTTGAAATGAAATCCTACAAAATTCAACCTCCAATATCTCGGTAACTATAATCAGCAAAACAACGCAATTACTGTCTATTATAGTGCTAACCATTCTCTTCTTTTTGGTAAAGATTTCATTCAATTCTGACAAATACAAAGAGAGACATAAAGGTTTGAAATTTGAATGAAAATGAAATCCCTCAAAATTCAACCTCCAATATCTCATTAAATATAATCAGCAAAACAACGCAATTACTTTCTATTATAGTGCTAACTATTCTCTACATTTTGGTGAAGATTTCATTGAATTGTGAGGAATACAAAGAGAGATATAAAGGTTTGAAATTTGGATTGAAATGAAATCCCACAAAATTCAACCTTCAATATGTCGTTAACTATAATCAGCAAAAAAATGCAATTACTGTAGCTTATAGTGCTAACTATTCTCTACATTTTGGTGAAGATTTCATTGAATTCTGAGAAATACAAAGAGAGATATAAAGGTTTGAAATTTGTATGAAAATGAAATCCCTCAAAATTAAATCTCCAATATCTCATTAAATATAATCAGCAAAACAACGCAATTACTTTCTATTATAGTGCTAACTATTCTTTACATTTTGGTGAAGATTTCATTGAATTCTGAGAAATACAAAGAGAGATATAAAGGTTTGAAATTTGTATGAAAATGAAATCCCTCAAAATTAAATCTCCAATATCTCATTAAATATAATCAGCAAAACAACGCAATTACTTTCTATTATAGTGCTAACTATTCTCTACATTTTGGTGAAGATTTCATTGAATTGTGAGGAATATAAAGAGAGATATAAAGGTTTGAAATTTGAATGAAAATGAAATCCCTCAAAATTCAACCTCCAATATCTCATTAAATATAATCAGCAAAACAACGCAATTACTTTCTATTATAGTGCTAACTATCTCTACATTTTGGTGAAGATTTCATTGAATTCTGAGAAATACAAAGAGAGATATAAAGGTTTGAAATTTGAATGAAAATGAAATCCCTCAAAATTCAACCTCCAATATCTCATTAAATATAATCAGCAAAACAACGCAATTACTTTCTATTATAGTGCTAACTATTCTCTACATTTTGGTGAAGATTTCATTGAATTCTGAGAAATACAAAGAGAGATATAAAGGTTTGAAATTTGGATTGAAATGAAATCCCTCAAAATTCAACCTTCAATATGTCGTTAACTATAATCAGCAAAAAAATGCAATTACTGTAGCTTATAGTGCTAACTATTCTCTACATTTTGGTGAAGATTTCATTGAATTCTGAGAAATACAAAGAGAGATATAAAGGTTTGAAATTTGGATTGAAATGAAATCCCTCAAAATTCAACCTTCAATATATCGTTAACTATAATCAGCAAAAAAATGCAATTACTGTAGCTTATAGTGCTAACTATTCTCTACATTTTGGTGAAGATTTCATTGAATTCTGAGAAATACAAAGAGAGATATAAAGGTTTGAAATTTGAATGAAAATGAAATCCCTCAAAATTCAACCTCCAATATCTCATTAAATATAATCAGCAAAACAACGCAATTACTTTCTATTATAGTGCTAACTATTCTCTACATTTTGGTAAAGATTTCATTGAATTCTGAGAAATACAAAGAGAGTTATAAAGGTTTGAAATTTGGATTGAAATGAAATCCCTCAAAATTCAACCTTCAATATGTCGTTAACTATAATCAGCAAAAAAATGCAATTACTGTAGCTTATAGTGCTAACTATTCTCTACATTTTGGTGAAGATTTCATTGAATTCTGAGAAATACAAAGAGAGATATAAAGGTTTGAAATTTGTATGAAAATCAAATCTCTCAAAATTCAACCTCCAATATCTCATTAAATATAATCAGCAAAGCAACGCAATTACTTTCTATTATAGTGCTAACTATTCTCTACATTTTGGTGAAGATTTCATTGAATTGTGAGGAATACAAAGAGAGATATAAAGGTTTGAAATTTGGATTGAAATGAAATCCCTCAAAATTCAACCTTCAATATCTCATTAAATATAATCAGCAAAACAACGCAATTACTTTCTATTATAGTGCTAACTATTCTCTACATTTTGGTGAAGATTTCATTGAATTGTGAGGAATACAAAGAGAGATATAAAGGTTTGAAATTTGAATGAAAATGAAATCCCTCAAAATTCAACCTCCAATATCTCATTAAATATAATCAGCAAAACAACGCAATTACTTTCTATTATAGTGCTAACTATTCTCTACATTTTGGTGAAGATTTCATTGAATTGTGAGGAATACAAAGAGAGATATAAAGGTTTGAAATTTGTATGAAAATGAAATCCCTCAAAATTAAATCTCCAATATCTCATTAAATATAATCAGCAAAACAACGCAATTACTTTCTATTATAGTGCTAACTATTCTCTACATTTTGGTGAA
Organism: Rhodnius prolixus; assembly: GCF_049639745.1. Classification (NCBI taxonomy): domain Eukaryota; kingdom Metazoa; phylum Arthropoda; class Insecta; order Hemiptera; family Reduviidae; genus Rhodnius; species Rhodnius prolixus. The sequence goes on along the minus strand of NW_027411627.1, from coordinate 627,176 downwards.
GATTTCATTGAATTGTGAGGAATACAAAGAGAGATATAAAGGTTTGAAATTTGAATGAAAATGAAATCCCTCAAAATTCAACCTCCAATATCTCATTAAATATAATCAGCAAAACAACGCAATTACTTCCTATTATAGTGCTAACTATTCTCTACATTTTGGTGAAGATTTCATTGAATTCTGAGAAATACAAAGAGAGATATAAAGGTTTGAAATTTGAATGAAAATGAAATCCCTCAAAATTCAACCTCCAATATCTCATTAAATATAATCAGCAAAACAACGCAATTACTTTCTATTATAGTGCTAACTATTCTCTACATTTTGGTGAAGATTTCATTGAATTGTGAGGAATACAAAGAGAGATATAAAGGTTTGAAATTTGAATGAAAATGAAATCCCTCAAAATTCAACCTCCAATATCTCATTAAATATAATCAGCAAAACAACGCAATTACTTCCTATTATAGTGCTAACTATTCTCTACATTTTGGTGAAGATTTCATTGAATTCTGAGAAATACAAAGAGAGATATAAAGGTTTGAAATTTGAATGAAAATGAAATCCCTCAAAATTCAACCTCCAATATCTCATTAAATATAATCAGCAAAACAACGCAATTACTTTCTATTATAGTGCTAACTATTCTCTACATTTTGGTAAAGATTTCATTGAATTCTGAGAAATACAAAGAGAGTTATAAAGGTTTGAAATTTGGATTGAAATGAAATCCCTCAAAATTCAACCTTCAATATGTCGTTAACTATAATCAGCAAAAAAATGCAATTACTGTAGCTTATAGTGCTAACTATTCTCTACATTTTGGTGAAGATTTCATTGAATTCTGAGAAATACAAAGAGAGATATAAAGGTTTGAAATTTGTATGAAAATCAAATCTCTCAAAATTCAACCTCCAATATCTCATTAAATATAATCAGCAAAGCAACGCAATTACTTTCTATTATAGTGCTAACTATTCTCTACATTTTGGTGAAGATTTCATTGAATTGTGAGGAATACAAAGAGAGATATAAAGGTTTGAAATTTGGATTGAAATGAAATCCCTCAAAATTCAACCTTCAATATGTCGTTAACTATAATCAGTAAAAAAATGCAATTACTGTAGCTTATAGTGCTAACTATTCTCTACATTTTGGTGAAGATTTCATTGAATTCTGAGAAATACAAAGAGAGATATAAAGGTTTGAAATTTGTATGAAAATGAAATCCCTCAAAATTAAATCTCCAATATCTCATTAAATATAATCAGCAAAACAACGCAATTACTTTCTATTATAGTGCTAACTATTCTCTACATTTTGGTGAAGATTTCATTGAATTGTGAGGAATACAAAGAGAGATATAAAGGTTTGAAATTTGAATGAAAATGAAATCCCTCAAAATTCAACCTCCAATATCTCATTAAATATAATCAGCAAAACAACGCAATTACTTCCTATTATAGTGCTAACTATTCTCTACATTTTGGTGAAGATTTCATTGAATTCTGAGAAATACAAAGAGAGATATAAAGGTTTGAAATTTGAATGAAAATGAAATCCCTCAAAATTCAACCTCCAATATCTCATTAAATATAATCAGCAAAACAACGCAATTACTTTCTATTATAGTGCTAACTATTCTCTACATTTTGGTAAAGATTTCATTGAATTCTGAGAAATACAAAGAGAGTTATAAAGGTTTGAAATTTGGATTGAAATGAAATCCCTCAAAATTCAACCTTCAATATGTCGTTAACTATAATCAGCAAAAAAATGCAATTACTGTAGCTTATAGTGCTAACTATTCTCTACATTTTGGTGAAGATTTCATTGAATTCTGAGAAATACAAAGAGAGATATAAAGGTTTGAAATTTGTATGAAAATCAAATCTCTCAAAATTCAACCTCCAATATCTCATTAAATATAATCAGCAAAGCAACGCAATTACTTTCTATTATAGTGCTAACTATTCTCTACATTTTGGTGAAGATTTCATTGAATTGTGAGGAATACAAAGAGAGATATAAAGGTTTGAAATTTGGATTGAAATGAAATCCCTCAAAATTCAACCTTCAATATGTCGTTAACTATAATCAGCAAAAAAATGCAATTACTGTAGCTTATAGTGCTAACTATTCTCTACATTTTGGTGAAGATTTCATTGAATTCTGAGAAATACAAAGAGAGATATAAAGGTTTGAAATTTGTATGAAAATGAAATCCCTCAAAATTAAATCTCCAATATCTCATTAAATATAATCAGCAAAACAACGCAATTACTTTCTATTATAGTGCTAACTATTCTCTACATTTTGGTGAAGATTTCATTGAATTGTGAGGAATACAAAGAGAGATATAAAGGTTGGAAATTTGGATTGAAATGAAATCCCTCAAAATTCAACCTTCAATATGTCGTTAACTATAATCAGCAAACAAATGCAATTACTGTAGCTTATAGTGCTAACTATTCTCTACATTTTGGTGAAGATTTCATTGAATTCTGAGAAATACAAAGAGAGATAAAAAGGTTTGAAATTTGTATGAAAATGAAATCCCTCAAAATTAAATCTCCAATATCTCATTAAATATAATCAGCAAAACAACGCAATTACTTTCTATTATAGTGCTAACTATTCTCTACATTTTGGTGAAGATTTCATTGAATTGTGAGGAATACAAAGAGAGATATAAAGGTTTGAAATTTGAATGAAAATGAAATCCCTCAAAATTCAACCTCCAATATCTCATTAAATATAATCAGCAAAACAACGCAATTACTTCCTATTATAGTGCTAACTATTCTCTACATTTTGGTGAAGATTTCATTGAATTCTGAGAAATACAAAGAGAGATATAAAGGTTTGAAATTTGAATGAAAATGAAATCCCTCAAAATTCAACCTCCAATATCTCATTAAATATAATCAGCAAAACAACGCAATTACTTTCTATTATAGTGCTAACTATTCTCTACATTTTGGTAAAGATTTCATTGAATTCTGAGAAATACAAAGAGAGTTATAAAGGTTTGAAATTTGGATTGAAATGAAATCCCTCAAAATTCAACCTTCAATATGTCGTTAACTATAATCAGCAAAAAAATCCAATTACTGTAGCTTATAGTGCTAACTATTCTCTACATTTTGGTGAAGATTTCATTGAATTCTGAGAAATACAAAGAGAGATATAAAGGTTTGAAATTTGTATGAAAATGAAATCCCTCAAAATTAAATCTCCAATATCTCATTAAATATAATCAGCAAAACAACGCAATTACTTTCTATTATAGTGCTAACTATTCTCTACATTTTGGTGAAGATTTCATTGAATTGTGAGGAATACAAAGAGAGATATAAAGGTTTGAAATTTGAATGAAAATGAAATCCCTCAAAATTCAACCTCCAATATCTCATTAAATATAATCAGCAAAACAACGCAATTACTTCCTATTATAGTGCTAACTATTCTCTACATTTTGGTAAAGATTTCATTGAATTCTGAGAAATACAAAGAGAGATATAAAGGTTTGAAATTTGAATGAAAATGAAATCCCTCAAAATTCAACCTCCAATATCTCATTAAATATAATCAGCAAAACAACGCAATTAATTTCTATTATAGTGCTAACTATTCTCTACATTTTGGTAAAGATTTCATTGAATTCTGAGAAATACAAAGAGAGATATAAAGGTTTGAAATTTGAATGAAAATGAAATCCCTCAAAATTCAACCTCCAATATCTCATTAAATATAATCAGCAAAACAACGCAATTACTTTCTATTATAGTGCTAACTATTCTCTACATTTTGCTGAAGATTTCATTGAATTGTGAGGAATACAAAGAGAGATATAAAGGTTTGAAATTTGGATTGAAATGAAATCCCTTAAAATTCAACCTTCAATATGTCGTTAACTATAATCAGCAAAAAAATGCAATTACTGTAGCTTATAGTGCTAACTATTCTCTACATTTTGGTGAAGATTTCATTGAATTTTGAGAAATACAAAGAGAGACATAAAGGTTTGAAATTTGAATGAAAATCAAATCTCTCAAAATTCAACCTCCAATATCTCATTAAATATAATCAGCAAAGCAACGCAATTACTTTCTATTATAGTGCTAACTATTCTCTACATTTTGGTGAAGATTTCATTGAATTCTGAGAAATACAAAGAGAGACATAAAGGTTTGAAATTTGTATGAAAATGAAATCCCTCAAAATTAAATCTCCAATATCTCATTAAATATAATCAGCAAAACAACGCAATTACCTTCTATTATAGTGCTAACTATTCTCTACATTTTAGTGAAGATTTGATTGAATTCTGACTAATACAAAGAGAGACATAAAGGTTTGAAATTTGTATGAAAATGAAATCCCTCAAAATTAAATCTCCAATATCTCATTAAATATAATCAGCAAAACAACGCAATTACTTTCTATTATAGTGCTAACTATTCTCTACATTTTGGTGAAGATTTCATTGAATTGTGAGAAATACAAAGAGAGACATAAAGGTTTGAAATTTGTATGAAAATGAAATCTCTCAAAATTCAACCTCCAATATCTCATTAAATATAATCAGCAAAACAACGCAATTACTTTCTATTATAGTGCTAACTATTCTCTACATTTTGGTGAAGATTTCATTGAATTCTGAGAAATACAAAGAGAGACATAAAGGTTTGAAATTTGTATGAAAATGAAATCTCTCAAAATTCAACCTCCAATATCTCATTAAATATAATCAGCAAAACAACGCAATTACTTTCTATTATAGTGCTAACTATTCTCTACATTTTGGTGAAGATTTCATTGAATTGTGAGAAATACAAAGAGAGACATAAAGGTTTGAAATTTGTATGAAAATGAAATCTCTCAAAATTCAACCTCCAATATCTCATTAAATATAATCAGCAAAACAACGCAATTACTTTCTATTATAGTGCTAACTATTCTCTACATTTTGGTAAAGATTTCATTGAATTCTGAGAAATACAAAGAGAGATATAAAGGTTTGAAATTTGAATGAAAATGAAATCCCTCAAAATTCAACCTCCAATATCTCATTAAATATAATCAGCAAAACAACGCAATTACTTTCTATTATAGTGCTAACTATTCTCTACATTTTGGTGAAGATTTCATTGAATTGTGAGGAATACAAAGAGAGATATAAAGGTTTGAAATTTGGATTGAAATGAAATCCCTCAAAATTCAACCTTCAATATGTCGTTAACTATAATCAGCAAAAGAATGCAATTACTGTAGCTTATAGTGCTAACTGTTCTCTACATTTTGGTGAAGATTTCATTGAATTGTGAGAAATACAAAGAGAGATATAAAGGTTTGAAGTTTGTATGAAAATGAAATCCCTCAAAATTAAATCTCCAATATCTCAATAAATATAATCAGCAAAACAACGCAATTACTTTCTATTATAGTGCTAACTATTCTCTACATTTTGGTGAAGATTTCATTGAATTGTGAGGAATACAAAGAGAGATATAAAGGTTTGAAATTTGGATTGAAATGAAATCCCTCAAAATTCAACCTTCAATATGTCGTTAACTATAATCAGCAAAAAAATGCAATTACTGTAGCTTATAGTGCTAACTATTCTCTACATTTTGGTGAAGATTTCATTGAATTCTGAGAAATACAAAGAGAGATATAAAGGTTTGAAATTTGTATGAAAATGAAATCCCTCAAAATTAAATCTCCAATATCTCAATAAATATAATCAGCAAAACAACGCAATTACTTTCTATTATAGTGCTAACTATTCTCTACATTTTGGTGAAGATTTGATTGAATTCTGAGAAATACAAAGAGAGATATAATGGTTTGAAGTTTGGTTTGAAATGAAATCCCTCAAAATTAAACCTCCAATATCTCATTAAATATAATCAGCAAAAAAATGCAATTACTGTAGCTTATAGTGCTAACTATTCTCTACATTTTGGTGAAGATTTCAGTGAATTGTGAGAAATACAAAGAGAGATATAAAGGTTTGAAGTTTCGTTTGAAATGAAATCCCTCAAAATTCAACCCCCAATATGACGTTAGCTATAATCAGCAAAACAATGCAATTACTGTAGCTTATAGTGCTAACTATTCTCTACAGTTCGGTGAAGATTTCATTGAATTCTCATTAATACAAAGAGAGATATAAAGGTTTGAAATTTGGATTGAAATGAAATCCCTCAAAATTCAACCTCCAATATGTTAACTATAATCAGCAAAAAAATGCAATTACTGTAGCTTATAGTGCTAACTATTCTCTACATTTTGGTGAAGATTTCATTGAATTGTGAGAAATACAAAGAGAGATATAAAGGTTTGAAATTTGGATTGAAATGAAATCCCTCAAAATTCAACCTCCAATATGTCGTTAACTATAATCAGCAAAAAAATGCAATAACTGTAGCTTATAGTGCTAACTATTCTCTACATTTTGGTGAAGATTTTATTGAATTCTGACAAATACAAAGAGAGATATAAAGGTTTGAAATTTGGATTAATTTTTTACTTTTTCATTTTTGTAATAAATTTACTCTTTTTGTATCTTGCATTGTGGCCTATTAAATATTAAAAGTACAGAAGCAGTTTCCTCTTTTTACGGAAAATATTTTTCTGGGGGTTTTGCTTTGTTTTTCAAAATTGGTTTTTATTTCTCCTAAAAAAGAGTATTTTTATTGTTATTGTTTATTTTTAAGTATAAAGTACAATTTTTAAAATAACATGAATAATGTTGAACTGATAAATTAATGTTTATACAAATTAAGTACACTTAGGTGAAGTTTATGCGATTTGAAGTTAATGTTGAAAAGCGATATGACAGTTTTTTCGATAATCGATGACAAAAAATCCGAATGTGCTCTCAAGTAATTCATTGTCAGCCAGCTGATCCATTAAAACTCGTCAACAATTTAATGTCGAACATATTTTGTTTTCGTCTTGCAAAAGTCTTTACAAAAAAAAAAAAATGCTAATAGTCAATCTTAATTCTAGTTATTAAAAGATCAGATTTCTTGAATTGTTTGCATCGCTCTACTTCTATCATGTACAGACTATTTTCTAAAAACCAATTTTTTTCTTGTACTTAAGGGATCTCAATGTACTCATTTCTAGAGTTTTCACTGTAGAATGTTTGATATTTTGTAGTACCATTTATGTAAATAATTATAAGAAATGATTAGACAAACTTGAAGTTAATAAAGCCATTATTTTGTTATTTAGTGTAAGATAGTATTTGTAACTTGACTAGATCCAGATATTTTTGTAAAAAAGAGGACAAAATTCATACAAGTAAACGACTGATTTATAAATAATTACTTAATATTTACATTCTACATAAGTTGCTATGGTGACTAACTGTTCTGAGATCGTTTTTTCATAAATCCACTACACAATTTTAATGAACATTTCTCCAGATATATATATGTAATCAATTAAAAACATAATTGAACTCAATTCTAGTCCTAGGAATGGACCACTGTTCAGTATCAGAGAAGCGATTGGAAAAGGTAGACTATGTCTTTGTAAAGTACTTCGGCAGCGTTCAATCCGAAGATGAAATCCATATGTGTAAACTTGGGATCTGCTACTTCAAAACTTTTGATCAAATTTGGTAACGACTGACCAAGTTCGCGTACCGTCTGCAACAAATAATAATACAATTTGAAAAAAAAACAGGTTCTTTGCGCAACTTAATCATTGTAGAAGGAAGAAAGAAATATTGCCAATTGTAATATTCTTTCTTCCTTCTGGATGAATGAATCAATCACCAAAAAACAATGATCAATAGTCTACAATGATTATATTATCATTCTCATAAAGGACCTACCCGTCCGTTGAGAAGCAGATCGTTTGCTCCCCAATAGAGAGCCACAGGTGCTGTGATGTTCGTCAGAGGATAGTGCGGAGGCTGTTCGCTGCGATATCGTCGCAGATTGTCCTTGGCACCGTAGTCGTAATGTCGGAATCCTGAAGAGAATTAAGCATAACAATTGAAAATGCCTTTTTTGGTTTATCTAAAAACACATTATGATTATGTAGAATGAACAAACATAAACTGAACTCCGGAAAAAAAAAAACATTAACGAGACTTACATCATCATCATCATCATAATCATTCCCCCCCCCCAGTTTACCGCCTAAGCAGTGTTGGGAGTTTTTTTTGTAGAGTGCGGTCCAACTCTGTCTGTCCCCCGCCAGCTCCTTTCTCTTCTGCCAATCTATTCCTCTCCTCTGACAGGCCTCTCTAACACCTTCCTCCCATTTCCATCTGGGTCTACCTCTCTCTCTTTTCCCTTCCACCTGTGTGTCGTATGCAATCTTTGCTACTCGGCTAGGATCCATGCGTAGCAGGTGTCCCAGCCATCTTAACCTGTTTTCTTCTATCTTTTCTACAGCTGGTCTGGTTTCCAGCTTTGCCCTGATCGTTGTGTTGTGGATCCTATCTCTTCTCGTTTTACCTTCCACTTTCCTCAAGAACCTCATTTCGGTGGCTTGAATTTTTGATTTATTTTTAGAGGTTAAGGTCCAGGACTCGCCACGAGTATGTTAGGATAGGAAGGAATGTTGATTTATAAACAGCCATTTTTGCAGCCTTAGTCACCTCTCTGTGATTCAGGAAGCCTCTCTTGGTCGCCTCGAACATCCTGCTTGCCGCGCTGACTCTTTCGGTTATTTACCGATCAAAAAAGCCATTCTCCTGCAGGTGTGCGCCTAAATATTTGAAGGTCTCCACTCTCTCAATCACCTTTCCATTTAATCTGATGACCCTCATTGGTTTCCCGGATTTTTTGCCTATCTTCATGACCTCGAGACTTACATAATGACCAAAATTGGGCACAAATAATATAGTGAGTAAAATGGTACATTACACGGAAGTGGTACTTTGTAAGCCAAAGGAGCATTTGCATTTTATTTTTGGAACTATTGAAGGACGCATTACACTCCACAAAATTTGTTGTTCAGATTCTCTGATGTTTGTTGTCTAGAAGTCAACTTTCTTAGAATAAACCAACATTTATTTTGTCATTGTGCTACCCTTAACTGTTCCCTTCATTTTGTTTGAATTCAGAATTTAATTGAAAAAAAATGTTTGAATTCAGCAGATTCTTACTATTTTCTGTCAATTTAAGAAAAAATGAGATTTCCTAAAAATGTTCACTTCGAAGATATTTTTGGTAATAATTCTGGGACTGAATACTTCTTGACGACACAATGTTGTTATTGGAACTTTAAAGACTTCAGACTAAGTTAAGTTGAATTGAAATTTCTTTATTAATTTTCTAACTTTGTAACCAATGAACTCATGAACTAATGGTAAGTCAATTATAAAATATAATGAGGACTAGTGACAATCAAGTGGTAGAAGTAAAGGTTAGTACAAACCATGAGTGTAGATCTGCGCCAGGTGGTGAGCAGTTCTGAGAGACGATCCGGCTGGAAGGTAACTTACTTTTGTGCCAAATACTTGCTGAAAAATTAGTTTGTAATTTAGAAAAATTTGCCAAATCATAATCACTATTTGAATAATAAAAGAATTGTGAACTCACCCGATCTAGGTTTTCGCGATTTTCACCATAGACTATGCCGATTAAGTCAAGGCAGAACTCCTGGGTGGGCGACGGATCACAAAGTTTCCTGATGGCCATGATGTTCTGCGCAGTTCTGGGAAGTAATTCGTGCAGTCCAAACTTGTTGGAGGTAGCCTGTTGGAGGCAACAACATTTTCTGTACACTTTGACAAGGGATTTTGTAATCGTGCAGATTTTAGATTCAGAGATATCTCCAGAAATGATTCGTTTTGAGGAAACCTGGGTTTGGGATAGTGGCTTTACTCATGGGACTTTAAGGGTGACCTAGGTAAGCCATCAGGGTGTAGCCATTGTTTGCAGTACCAACCATTCTTGTCCAGTTTCTTGGTTTAAGAAATCCGGTAGAGAGGCTCCTTTTCCATTTAACAATGCCACAAAAAGGTTCGGCTGCCAGAAGACCTGCATCCGAAGATCTTTCTGAACCAGACTGTCTTCCATCTTATTATCCATGAATGCCCAAGCACAAAAATTTTAATTTGGCCACCATTGGAAATTAATTACCCAAAGCGTCAAGAGTTCTGCAGCACCAAGATTGCGACAGAAAGGCAAGTTAGCTTCGAGTTGCTTCGTGCAACTACCGTCCTTCCTTCATCTTGCAGTCATCTTTGTACCAAACAGAGCCGAACATAAAATGAAGTCTTCGCTTCTAAATCACTCGGAATGTGGGTTTAAAAGGTTTGAATTGTGTGAGAGGCCCAAAACCTAACTCGTCGCTAGCTGTCCTTGGTACCTTCCAGCTGTACCTAGAGCAAATGGGAGCTTGCCTCTTCCTCCAGATTTCGACTCATGGATGGCGACACTCAATATAAAAAAAAAATTGGAGTATTCTCGCAAACCTTTATCTTACATTAATTTGAGTAAACAATTCGTAAAAATCGAAATATTATCCAATGTCTTCGTCTTAAAAGAGAATAAACTAACATAAATTAAGCCGGCTTGCAGTAAAAGTAGACGAATGACGGGTGAGTTGATTTCTTGCATTTTAGGGGGCAAAGCTATCGGAGCCAAGAGAGCCGCCGCTTTGATTTTCTGGTTGTATTCCGGACGTAAAGATGCCATCACCATGAATACTGTGGTTCCCATCGAATGGCCTATGTAGAATACCTGGGTATAACCAGTTATCTGCAGAACGGTGTCTATGAAAGCCGGAAGATCGTAGTAGCCAGCTTCGTGGAAACTGGAAAAGAAAAAATACAAATTTGTTACGTTCAGTCGAACAAAATGGAAACCCCAAACCCCTTACTCTGTGCCATATTTCCACCCCAAAGAGAGGAAACTCAACTACTCTTACTTCAAGTTCCCAGGAAATTCAAAGTCTCCGGTTCTCCAACTACAAATTTTTGAAACATCAAACCTTATGCTCTAAAACTAATTCTGGTGCCAAGATTGGAAGCGTGAGAGGTAAACTGCCATTTAAGATAAAGCAAGTTAAAACTTAGATACAGGTTCTAGATTACCTGAAATCCCAAAATTTCGGATCAGATGGTTTGTATTTGACATGCTCTCTGGAGTACCAGTTTCCTCTCTGATCAGTCAGCCACACGTCGAATCCAGCATCAGCCAATAAGAAAGCTATAAACAAACAATGTTGCAATCCATTACTTGATTTACTTTCAAATATAACTTTTTTGAATATGAAAAACTGGAGATTATACTACCTATACACGCGTTTCTGCCCTGAACTACTAAGTTGTCAGACGCAGCTATTAAGCCGTGTTGGAGTATGACTGGTGGACCTCCAGGATTGTCTGAGAGAATACGGTGAGCGGTCAGGATGTAGCCGTCCTCCGTCTGCACTTTGTACTTCTGATAGCCGAAACCTTGGTGTGTTATAAGTGATTGCTGTTGGGAGTAAATAATATTTCCTGAATTAGTAAATCGTAATAATGTGTCCGACTAAATGGCTAATGCGGTTACTCTTACTGCTGCTGGTAACAGCTCCTTAGTGTTGCCAGGCTTTAAAAATAATAACAATTATAACGTTTTAAGCTGAGAGCACTTTTGTAATTGTGTGCCAAGCTGTTATCGACCTTTTGCTCAAGATTCCCGAAGTACCTCGCATGCTTCCTTGACACCAATTCTCCAAATTTATATATATATATATATAATTGTTTTCTTATTTTTTCCTAACAAAAAAGAAAAGATGCGAATACATTAATTTACATGCGCACACAGAACAACCTTTACAACTGATTAATGAGGTAATGAATTTATTTAACTGACCACTTCCTGATTGTTTTACTTGTTTTCAGGTAAATTTATTTTCGTAAACATCCTTTAAAGCGGATGCATTTAAATTCCAAGTGTTTAGGTTCCGCATCAACTTTTTTGGTTAACATTTTTTTTTTCTACTTAATAATTCTCACTGGTTATAATCAGCAATTTAGTTTCAATTAAATCAAAACTTCTTTAAGAAAGCCTGATGATTCTATCTTTAATGATGGTTAAAACTCCCAAACCGACGAGAATTACGTACGTATCTATAAATTAATGGAATACAATAAAGTTAATTAATTTTCAAGGGTGAACCTGAACATTAGTTTTTTCTTATAAATGGATACAAATTTAAATAAAAATGAAACCATTGTGATAGTCTATTTATACCAATTAACAAATTAATAATAGAATTGTTAAAATTACAAATTCAATGTGAGCCCACTAAAAATATTAGCCAATTACTAAATGAGTAACCTTGACCAAGGAAGGTTACCTGGTTGCTGTCTACTGGCCATATAACCTTGGCATCACTAACCTAATAGCAATCTACATGTTCTATCGTATTTTTAGTTCTTCGGTTAATGACATTTACGAGAATTACTTCTCTTATTGTAGGCAAAGAAAGCAAACGACCATTCCAAATTTTACAAATTCAGTTATCCGTTGTGAGGTCTTCAGACGACAAAAAAAAATTGGATACAATATACTTGAATGAAATAAAAAAAATTACGATAAAAGCTTAGGAAATTAATTCCAAAGAAAGTGTAAGTTTATTTGTACGCATTGTTACTTTTAAATCTCGCCCTAATACAACGCAAAATAATAATATACTGCGGTATATTGGATAATTCAAATAAAGTTGGTTGCACTGTTTTCACAACCTTTTATTTTCAGCTAGTTTAGGGGCGGTAGCAGACAATTTCTTTATGAGGGACTGTCTTATTTTTGTTTGAAATTTTTTGGAATGTTGACGTTTTGAAAAATGAAATTCTCTATTTCATTAAATAGTTCTATCAAGTTTTAATGAAAGTTAAGTTGGGTTTCATTATTAGTGCAAAAAGTTGGATGCCATTATAGTTAGGTTGTTGTTCATTTAAAATGAAGCAAAAAAGAATTTGCATTTTTAAATCAAGGCAAGAGTTTGATTAAGTGTTATTTTATTATTGTAACAAATATTGCTGTATCATTTTACTTCTTATTCAATTAAATACAACTCGTAAATGTTTTCATTTAGTTTTAAGTAGTCTTAAGTAATTATTTATTAGCCATGTATTCGTTCAAGGATAAAACTAATTTGATTGATTTGACTTCATATTCTGGTTATTGGTTTACACATTATCCATTTGTTAATAAATATTTTTATTGGTTAATGAGTTCGAAAAAGAGGTTCTTATAAATTGTGTGTGTATATTGTTCAAACTCAAAAAGTAGCAGTTAATTAAAATTTTATATTTCTCATAGGTGCTAACAGAGAATGCGAGAATAAGGTTTTGGCTAAAATCGGTCAATCTGAAGTAACGTATTTCAATTAATTCATTCAAGATTACAGTCGATAAACGATGCAGATTATCGATTACCTTGTGTAAAGTATTCTTACCACCTTACGTAATTTAAATTCTTTCATAGAATTAATATTCGTAGTAGCGTTTAAATAGTATTTTTATTATTAATTACAACTGAATATTTGCTCTTAGTAAATAAGGATTTATTTACGCAAAGCGTTATTTATTACCATCAATATTTCTACTTCTATAAATTTTACGTTTTTAACAATACTTAAGATGGGCTATCAATGATGAAGCGTTTTTGCAAATGTTTGCCATCTTAGAGATTGAAAAATATTTATAATTATTTGGTTTAAGAAAAAAAAAATCCATCGTTTAACAAGTTTGAAATTGAGATTTCGCTGTAAACATTTGTTTTTAGAAGAATTGAAGTGTAAGAATAAAAAAAAAATCAGTCAATGTAATTAGGGATATTTTTGAATAAAATTTTTAATTAGCTGTAACTTTTGGTTTTATACTTAGTTTTAGACACCCTGTAACCTAAGAGAAACCTTACATTTCGTTCTAAATTCTGACATAACGATGTCGTTATTGACTTTTAGCCGATAAGATGAATATTTTTTGAAAATCCTTGGCAATTAACTCAGTTGCAGAAAACTAACCCATAACTTACAACTATCTTAAAGGTTATAGTATATGTAATTGTGGAACTAATCAACATCAAGATACGTATCCCTGCCAGTTATGTAAACAATTGTAAGTACAATAAAGATATTTTAAGAAATTAAGTTGAAGTATATCTGAGAAAAACAAACAGTAATAATACATCCGAGTATTTTCATTTCTTGGACTTGGTGAGTGAAAATCTCAGCTTGCAATACAACTGAATTCTGAAGAGTGATACTTGGTCTGTTAAAAGTGTGATTACAGTGTGTAGTGCTGCTTTATAATCTGAATTATGCTAGAGAATACGATGTGTTTTGAAACTCAGAGTTAAAATAGAAGATGGATAGTCCTGACTACCGCTTTGTTGAAGAAACGTGGTCTTAGACATCTAGAGCGGAACCTGTGAGTGCTGCCACGCTTCCTTTAACAGCATCTTTGTCAGGGAACTTTTATAGTATTGAAACTTACTTATCTTTTTAGTATAAATTCTTAATTCCGAGAAAACTAAGTAATTACAGTAAATTGCAGGAAGAGGAAGTCCTGAGAGTGTTCTTTCTATCTGTATTCCTTTAATTCCTAGTTTGGTCATCCTGGTCTCCGTTGATGGCTGGAGGTTGCTGGAATCGTTCAACGTTATTTCGGTTACCTTTATCTCGGTTCAGCATCGCAAGGCCACTCTACCAGGTACTTTTCGCGTGTTCTGCATCGTTACGATCTATTTCCTAGCAGTTTAGCACGATCTCATCTCTGTTTTTCCAAGTTGATCGGTGGTTTTACGTTTAGTATAATTTATCAACCGAGTATATTATCTTTTTCTTCTTCAAAATTAATCTTTAGTTATATTTTTAGCTCCCACTTTAAGATTCGTTTACTACACCCGTCTTTTGCATGTGTCTACTTCGTTTTGAGAGGTAATTTCCGAACCTTGCTCTGCTGCTGGTGAAGTGGATGCAGCAGGAAGTGAATACAGAATTACTTTCTCGAACGTCCTGTTTACAAGAATTTCAAAAGAAATGACAAACTGAGATGGGAGAAAGTCGCATGATGTTTATCTCAGATTTTGACAATATGACATCACAGATTAGCCAACAAGACTATTATCGAAATGGTGACCTTGTCACAACAATTACTGTAATGGGCATAATTTCTTATTATTTGTGCACGCAATTTATTTCATTTTAAATCATGTAATGTTTGTTATATATTTACATTATTACAAGAATTTCACACAATCCGGATGCACATCAGTGCTAACAACTTATGCGTTTTAGCAAACTAATACCAATTAACTTTTTTTGTTAAATTTATAACTAAATTACTTTAAATTATTTCATTTCCTCAATTATTTTGTGAATTTTGATCAAATTCAGCGGAAATATAACTTTTTTACTGAATTTTAATAGGAAGTTTCCATTTTTCATTTTATTGCAATTTGCTGTAAATTTGGTGTGCTAAACTGTTATTTCCGTACAACGAACGGCCCCTGAATCTAAAGACAAATTTTGTTCTACAACATTTCTCGATGAAGGGTCCTGCCTTAACTTCCCCGTAAGGTTATTTTCATGTCTAATGTACGGGTTATACGATACAAACTGTTTAATTTTGGTTATGAATTAAATATTGTGCCAACGATTCGGCGGGAGGGGTGGGGGAAAGTCGTGAGAGTGTTCGCGCCGGCAGTTTGGGGAATTAAAGCGCGTTTATTTTTGTACCGGAAAAAGCTGATTACGGAAATTGAATGGAAATCATTAAATATGGAATTTCGTCGAAAAAATATTGGTTAGTTTGTTGCTCTTCTTGCAGATTGCCCGTTTAAAATAATAATGGTTCTTTATTGTGGCATATCAGAACATTTTGGACAGCCCCAGTAGGTCGTCCAGGATTCTGGTGTTCACAGCGCTTGATTACTCATTTCTAGGCTGTTTCCGCTGTTGTATGATCTATGCTTCTACGGTAATTTATCTGTAGAAATGTATAGCAATATAGTAGGTCAGGGAAAGCAAGGTTAAGCATATAACCTTCTGCTTGTTGGTCAGCTGTCTGGAGCAGGTTAGTACAGTTTAATAGAGATTATAAATTAAATCAGTGGGTGAAGGGGGCGTTGTGGCGGGAGGAGTATCTCAGTCCGTCTTTCTCTCTGTGAGTGCGTCACAGCGTCTTCTTTTCCTCCACGCTGACCTTCCCATGCTCACGGCCAATTTCCAAATTATATTTCCAAAAGCCATATTGTCCTTCATTAGCACCTAGTCTAATAATCGATTTTGCACTTTCCGTCATTTACTTATTCACTTGACCAGCAGCAGTGCGGATTTTTCGATTTTGTCTTCGCTCCGGAAATATCACCCTTGAATACGAAACACAGAGATATTCACCAATTTGTCTGTGACTTTGTGTCTGTCTGCATCCACCATAACTCAATAGCCAATAAAAACCTAATAAAAGTTCAAATTTGATATTTCTCTTAGGTTCCAGCAAAGGAAGCACAAAATTTAGGGTTTTGTTCAAATCCATCAGCCGGAAGTGCCATGTTACTAAATTAATTTTGGGGGGGGTCCAAAACTGATTCATCTCCCTCTGATGATGGATGTAAGTCCGAAACCGGTCAGGGACACTATGAGCATGCGCGCTACGAAGGATTAAATCGCTCAATTACATTGTTTAAGCCAAGACTGGGTCGCGGCGAGAATGAAAGTAGAGAAACTCGTACTTTGTGCCGCAGTCAAGGATAATCGGGATAATGGATGACGGAAGGGATTAGGTCTTGTCCTTGATAAGGAGAGTTACATTTCTGAATTCCTAGGATTCTAGAGGCTGCTTTTTTATTAAAGAGCAGACATAACTAACCGATCTTGACCTCATTACAGATGCATTAATGGATTTTCTAAAAAAAAAATGGTAGAATCAGTACAAGGCAGTTAGAGGCAAGGTTAACAGCTAACGGGAAGATATTCCGATCTGGATTGAGATCAAATCAAGATCCATTTTCCTGCATCTGTTGGAAATCCCCTTTGGAAATTGGAGCTTAAAATTTCTCAGAAGACACACACTTTTAGAAAAAGAACGAAGGAAAAGAAATACCCCGACCAAAAACTTCTGGGTTTTCCAGGGCAGAAAGTCGATCACAAGTTAATTTGGAAATCTCATTATTGACTGATTAAGGAAAGGAGTCATGGCGCTTTGGAGGGCAAAGTCTCCAGCACTTCCTGATTAACGTGGGCTATCCAGGACTGGATAGTGAAGGATTATAAACCCTCTCTTGATGGAATTCAGGTTGCCCTAATCTGTCGGCTCCCCTTTCTTCCTGGAGCCCCTGGTTTCTTTTATCGGTGTCGTAGTATATCTAAGAAACGTTGAGGGTTGGCAAGGCGTATCCAGTGGTTACCAGGTACATAAGCGGGAAATTAAGCTTGCCCCTTGCGTGCCGATTTAGAACACCATTTTGGAGCGAATACTTGTACTGTATTCATGGAGCATGAAGGAGTCCATCCCGGGATTAGAAGAATATTAGGCCACCGGTAGTGCGTCTTTGCCCGCGGTTCTTTTTTCGAGGTTTTCCTGTAATTTTATCGGGTGAATAGGTTTTATTAAAATCTGGACGTAATGCATGTTGGCCTGATCATTGCTTTAGTTTCCTTGGGGAATCCAGAGGTTCTGGGAGGGCCGTGGCACGTCATGCTCCCTTCACTGAATCAGTAGACTACCGTGCAACTAGCGAACCTACAGGAAACTATGTCCTATGTATGAACCTACAGCAGATTATTTTTAAAATATATTTTTGGCTATGAACTCTTATTTTATTTCTTTTTTATGTAGAAGTTATATAAATTTTAGTAATTATTAGTTTTATATTTCACAAATGTTAGCTTTATCAAAACAAAACAGGGTCGCCCAACAAAATGAATTTCAATGTTTTTTTTGTAACCACAAAATAACCTTCAAACTAATAACTTCAATGTTTACATTGTTATAAAGATACTAGGATCAAGTTCAACATTGCCAGTTACTATGTGCTCTTTATGTGTAGAGACAATGTACGAGTATATGTGTTTGTTTCAAGCGATTTGGATATAAAGCTCATAAAATGTTGAAGTAAATTTGAAAGAATTTTACGGTAAGTCCATTGTTAGTAAAATTCTTGTTGCATGATTAAGTACTACTTGGTGGAATTCTCCTTCTCAAAGTCCAGCTTGAGTTTCGAAAAACCGGAAGCTATAGAAAAAGAAAAGTGTAAATACTAACTGTGGTTAAGAAGTTTTGCGGTAGAATGGAATTCGGTTTCCGCATCTCTTCGATGCTGTTCATCACGGATTCCAGTAGTCCATTGGGATGATGTTGATGAGCCAGACTGGAGGCGAACAATCCTGTGGATGCTAAGCCCATAAGCCATACGCAACGTCTCACCCACTTAGTTCTGGCGCCCATCTCAAGAAGGAAGCGGAAATGATGTGAATATAATAGTCTCAATTTACAGATGAAAAATTACAGACAGATTTAAAAGATCTGCCAGTGCGGGCAACCTCTAAGCTAGAAATATCCCCACTTTGTAGTTTAGATTGAAGTTCACCCTTTTTATTCTTGGAAGCTCCCCCACTTAAAATGTTTCAATGTTATTAAATTTAAATATATTTATTTGAAATATCATTGTTATTGTTAGCCGATAGCCGAATTATTTTATGTAAGAACTGATAATATCTAAATTCAATTTGGAAAATTAGAAATTCAATTATTCTTTTTAATAATAATAATGAAGAAAAAAAAACTTGCTTGAACGGAGCAATTCTCACATTGCAATGACTTCAATTGTAATATTTATATTTTCGTTTCAACCATCTAGCTTCCTGCATCTAAATTTAGAACAAGAAGGACACACTTGCTCCTCTGGGAGTTCAGGAGGATCGCAAAGTGGTCCCGTAAGTCACATCGCTTCCTCATTGTAGAATATTCTCAAAAAAAGAAGAAGAAGTAAATTCCCTTTTTACTTGTAACTTCTGGAATGAGAACCCATTGTGATCGTGCAGATTTCCGATCTTGAGTTTCCATCTAAAATCTACGTTTTGAGGATCAGTATTTTGGATCTGGAAAATTGTATAAAGATTGAAGTGATCAAAATTTGGTGTTTCGATGGATATAAAAAGTAAATTATTTTTTAAATCTATCGCTGATTTGTATTTTAAAAATCTAATAGAGAGACTAGGATTGATAAAAGATTAATTTCACGAGATTTTGCTGTTGTTGCGCGCTCTGCATGGAATTCTATATTAGATTCAATTAATTCTATTCCTAGAATCCGATTGGATCTTTTAGGTTTTTCCGGGAATGCGCTGATTAATCGAGTGAGGAAAAAAAATGCGAGATTTTGCTTCTGTAACTTCTTATTATAGATATAGAAATACGAAATACAAATATGTAATTTTGTCTGGATATAATTATTATTATTTTGTTTTATTTATTGATTTTTTTGAATGATTTAAGGCGCGTCAACATCTCAGGTTATTGTGGCGCCCGGAGCTTTTTCCAGTGCACTGCCGGGCCTCCGAACAGTGTTCTCTCGTTACTGACAACACTGTACCATCACCGGAGACAGTGAGCTGTAAGAAGCTCCTAGGAAGAGAAAATCTAAGGGCTAGCAGCTGGATTCGAACCCGGGACCTCCGCGTGGGAGTCCAGTACGCTAACCTTGGTATTATTATTATTTGAATTAATTTCAGACCGCAGACAAAAGACCCAGATTGTAACCTACGATCGTAATTTGGGAATTTAGCACGATCGCGATACTTTTATTTTCTTTAAGAGAGAGAGACCCTGGGTAAACAGCTGGCAAGGTCGGTCTCGCTAATTATAACAGAATCAGTAAACTTATAGAACTATTGAAGGAAACTGTTTTTACTAAATATCTTTAAATATACTAAAGATCTTTAACTTCTGTTTCCCAATGAAGAAGGAAGATACCGTTTGTTGATTTCTTTGGCGATGTTATTGACGCTATCTTGAAAGAAATGGATTAATCGGATAATTGAAGTGGCTGATCTTGTCCAAACGCTGGTGGTCCAGTCCGAGAATGGTTTAACCTTGAACCTTGAAAGGTTGGTTTTAAGTTTGACTTTTAGTTCCGCTCACCACACTCTACAGACAGGCAAACATCTTCACAACGGGTATACTTCCGGTGAAAATCGGAATCTAAAAATTTGACACGATCGGGCTGTACTTCCTCTTGCCTAGTGTAGTTAGATAGACAATGGCGCCATTTTTAAAGAAAACACACAATTTGCGGTAAGATGGTCTTACATCCGGAAACGCCCATTCAATTATATATATATATAAAAAAAAAAACTAGTCCAGCCAACAATAGTTACGATAGCGTTCGATGATTGTTCAGTAGAAGTAATGATTAAGACATTTGTTATAGTGTCAAGAAGGCACTGGAGTTGATGCTGACTACTGTGACTAGTTACTCAGATTGAGGCAGCCATTTGGGCAAAGTCCCTTATTAATCGAAGAAAAACAAAAAAAAAATCCTGGACAGGAAACGGGAGAAAGTTGTGTAAAACAATCGATCTATCGTAACCTTGACATTCTAAGAGCGACACTTGCAAGAATAGGCGTAGAGTAATTAGTACTAAGTAATCTCGGCTTACGTAGCAAATATTTATAGATCTAGCCGAGCGATTTTGCACTATACTTTTATTCTTGCACGATTTCATTGTTGAAACTACCAAGATCATCAGTTTGGATGATCTCAAGGTTCTAACTTGCACAAATTCTTCAATTTAGAATTTAAAATCAATACTGTGAAATGTCTTCATGCAGGTGGTTACTAAAAAAAAAAAAAATTACGTTGCAGGAAGTTAATTACTGAAAGAGGAAGTGAATAGTTCGTAAGAGAAAGTCGTGTGAGTGTTCACATGGAGAAAAAAAGCAACATCCGTTTTGATTTTGACAACATTTAGTAAGCCTTAGCGTAATACACAAATTGTTTGGGTGAGTAATCGATATTAGAGATCTGGCAATGAGGAAGGAAGTGAATTTAATTAATTGGGATGATATCAGCTGGGGTGATCGATTAGAGACGAGGCACTGCCAAGGTGAGCTCATTCTTCTATTTCTACGCATTCAGCCAAACCATGATTGCCTTGGGCACTCACAGTCGGGTTTAAAGATCATCTTAGATAGAGAGATGTTTTCACTTGAAGGTCCTCAAGTTTTGGTTTTATACATACCTGTAGAGTAACCTTGAAATGTTGTAGATGGCAAAGACCTTTGCTGCTGTTCCAATGTCATCATTGCTTTCGGCTTAGTTTGGTTATCTAAGTGCGCGCCTGGAACCAGCTGTCATAGCAGCTGGGCCATCGTATACGTGAGACGCGTATACGCTTGTAACAAAACTACATAATGTTGCTCACGTTAGGGTAAGACTTGTGACGCAAAATCTCTTAGCTCCAATGGCTTGAGATGTTGGCGCTCTTTAAATTAGAAAAAGAAAAAGACAAACAAACATCTGCGCAGGAGGTTGCTGCTCAAAACTGCCCCTGAGATCAGTGTCCAACTACAATAGCTAAATCGTAAACATATAGTTTGATGAGTGTCCCTGGCCTGATGTTTACCTTTGTCTGCCTCTTCCAGGTCGTTTTAAGCGTCAAAACAAGGATTTTTCATAGCTCCTCTCCCCTCCAAAGCTGAGCGCGGTATTCCCCTGATTGAAGAACTCTTTGTTCGTTGTCCATTACCTGCAGCCCTTTCAGTTACTCCAGGCTGCGCCTACCCAGAGTAGCTGCTGTTTCAGTATATTAAAGGACTTCCAACACGTCGCCATGTTGTTTTATTCTTAGCAGCGCACTGTTCTTGGAGCAATTCTTGCTCTGCCAAAACCAAATACAGGAAGTAAATGTGTTAGTTTCTTTGACTAAATTCTAAAGGTAACGCCCCCCCCCCCTGAGACAGACATTGAGTTTACAAATTTTTTTGGTTTTTTAAACTGATTTATTTCTGAACAGTTTATAAACTTTTTCACTGATTGCAACCAGTGAGAGATTACTTCAGTGGACAGCCGGATTCAGTCTCATTGAATCTAAGAAATTAAGTTGGCCAACTTGTTTACTTCCAAGGTGAAGCACATTGACAAACTTGGCCGCTCACATAAATAAATAAATATTACTATTAGACAAATAAGTAGATGTTAAAACATTTATCACAAGTTAATCTCCTCGAATGGTATCTGCGTGAGAATCTTGTTGCTGACAGCCTTCATGGCGACGCCGAAGGCTTGCGCCAAAGCTGGAGACAATTCATTGACGATTTCCTCCCAGTTTTCGTTCAGGAACTTGTTCATGGTGTTGCCTGCAAGTTTATGAAGAACGGTAATTAGTAGTAGTAATCTCAGGAAGGGAGGAGGACATGATGCCCACGATTAATCGGTGGCTAGTTGGCATACTCTCTGGTTCTGCGCTGAATGAGAAATTCAGGATCTAACCAGCTTCTTAGTTCACCGAACTAACCTCCCTTCTTCGCAAAGTAGATGGATGATCTTTAGAGGATTTTGGAAACAGTTTTCGCCCTGGAAACGGTTGTATCTCTGAATTTCCCATTCAGCAAGACTCCTATGAGAAGAGAGCAAAGATGGAGGAGTGCCCTACGAAATCGGCTTACTCCTTTGCATGCACAACCATCAGCACCATACTTAGCTTTTCTGTCCTTGAATGGGTCATCATTAAAAAAATGTATATTTTCCAAATTCCAAGTTCAAACCCATATTTTCTTGGACTTTACTCAGATCGAAGACTTTCTTGGAACCCCCACACTAGACTAAAAAGAACAGAACTAAACAGACGCTATCGACTACTTAAAAGACTCTTAGACGATAGATCTAAACTCTCACTACAACAACAAGACTGATTTATACTTTTATTTTAAAACCCATCTTGGTGTATGGAATAGAGCTGTGGGGTTCAACCAAACGCTCCAATTCCGAAAGGATTCAATCTCTTCAATCTAAACTACTTCGAACTATTGTAAACGCTCCATTTTATGTCTCCAACTGACCTTAACATTCCTTTTGTCCACACAAGTCGCTGAAACACGATACCGGAAACTTCATTTCAGCCTACAATCTCAATTAAATCCTCCAGCTCAAAATCTTTCTTTAAGAACTCTTCCTGATAAGCTGGACAAGACGCCTTAAGAGACAGTCTGGTCTCGTGATCTCCTCTCTAGTGAAGAGAGTGGACTAACAGTCTAATGTTTTGGAGTGTTACCACTGCGGTAACTCTCCACTCGTTTGCTTCATTTGTTACTCTGTTATCACTGGGACTTAGAGCGCTAACGCGCTGATTGCAGCAACGCAAAAAAACCTCATATTTTAGAAAAATAATTACCTTTCCTTAACATAAGCACCATTCATCGTACCAAACATTACTTTAAGCTTTGTACCCACTTGTTGCAGGGAGTATGATACAAGGAGTAACGTATAAGAAGAATAGAATCGAGCTAAGGGAAAACTGTGAAGACAAATGGAGAGGAATGACGGACAGCTTTATGGACGACCCAAGGAGATTTGAAGAAAAAGCTCAACTTGAATGAAATAACTTACCTAAAGCTTTGTTGCCGCCAAACAGATTATCAAATTGCAACTTCGCGTTGGAGGCCGTGAATTGTAACTGAAACTTTGTCACTTCAAGATACTCCTTGCCGCCTCGTGAAATTTTCTTAAATCGAATTGTGAAATTGCTTTTAAAGTTATCTGCAAAAAACAAATAATAATAAAGTTGTGAACTTTTATAGATTAAGTTAAAAAGCACTTTATCCATGAAAACTTGGTTACTTCAGTAACCTGATCGTGGGATAACCATTAAACTGGTGCCATTTTTGCTGAATTCTGCAAAATAGTGTTTGTTTTGTTGATGGTTTTGCAATGAAACGGAAGTATTGAGTGCTGGCATGAACCAAGAACACATGGGCAGTGCTGACTAAGCTTGGCTATGAAATCCCTGCAACTTCCTGTTTCGTACCAAATCTGATGCGGAAACTCACACGACTTTCCCTTGTTGCTGCCTCAAGATTCTAAACTCATTAAACTGATGAATTCTCGCCAACATCCATAGTTAAGACCATGCACTACGCTGAAATGTAACCTAACTGGGAAACCTAACCTACTACCTACCCGAGAACAGTTTAAAACGTAAGAATCGTTACAAATCTGTGTTTATGGAATGTTCACATGATGTTTATTACAGAGAAAACCAGCAGCCATTGTCGAGAAAGTAAACAATTCATTGAATAGAGGGGGTGCTTACGGTTCTTTCTCTCTAACTCGTGAATTCTTCCTTTCCAACTCGATTTGGTAGGCTGGAGAGGTAAGAGACCCAAGTCGAGACTTGGGCGCGACATACCGCCTCATTAGGCTTTGCTAGTTTGCTTTCCTGGAAACGTGGAGACCACAGGAGGCATGTATGCCTACACAACGATTAGGCCAAGCAATAAGATAGCTTCTTCCTACTTGGTGGGCATAATAGACCTCTTGGGTCGACCGAGTGGAGTTAGCTAAGTTGAAATCCAAGACTAAGTTAGGAGGGCATACAGCCACTCCTCATTTGGTGTTGTTTGCGTTATGAGAATGCGCTTGCCGAATGCGATATATGGTATTCTGGGACTAGAGGAGATCAGATGGCCAAAACGACTTGCAAAGAGAGGCGGCTCTATTCCCAAGCATTCAGTTGATATGGTGCTGTAAGATTTTTGCTGTAAGGGCCTTATTGGGAAGAATTCACCCCAAGTTCTTGACTACCCTTGCTCGTATCGCCCGGGGACTCTGAGCATAAGACGGCAGATTTCCTGGTCCCTCGTGAGAACCATGTGACTGCTAGGACGCTCGAAAAAGGTTATAAACGTCATCTTGTTACCCTTAAATATTTCGTGACATAAATGCTCCATCTATCTACAGATACGTCCATATCTGCCGCCTGAATTGCAGCTCCTCTTCATGTAGCCACAATATCCACAGTGTATTCTGTTTAGGAAGGCTATCTAAAGCAGAAAATATGACTCTTAATCCATTAAAAATATTAAAGTAATAAAGGTGGTTTAATTACCGATATCAATTCTGCATGGGCCGTCTCCCTTGATGGGTAAGGTGAGTACCTTGCCGTCCATCACGTACTTGCTAACCAAGGTCACTCGTGGATTTGCAGCGTTGAATGTCACCACCTTCCAATCGTTTCTGTGGACACAACAGGGAGAGATGTAGTTATCTGGTTACTGGGGGGATGTTTGACTTTAAAGGATGCTCTCAAGTGCGATAAGAGAAATTCTAGGGAGTCTTGATTTTATTCTTAAAATTGTACAATTAGGGAGCAGTTACAACCGCTGTGATTATAAAGGCCGGGATTATCAGGAAACTGAACAGCCTTGTGCGATTGAAAGCAGAACACAGGTCTTGGCACAGGTGCTGAAACCTAGCGACGGTCACTGCAACGTCCACTTTCACCACTAGAGTGCGACATCAGTGCAATCATCACTTCAACTGCTTATCAAAACGTTTCACAGTTTTTAGAGAGAGAGAGAGATGAACGCAAGTGGATTGCACTTCTGTTCGCCTGTTTCATCTCTGCAAAGAGAACGGGGAGAAGAATGCATTTGCGCATTAGAGACGACGTCCTGTTACTTCAGTCTCTCTAGTTTGCCGAAAGGGAGCTCCACTGTCAGCCAACTGGCATAGTGACGAATCTCGTATAAGAGCCCTCCAAATTCTTGTACTAATACGTGCTATGAACGAATATCCGGTGGCTTTGTTCTAATTTCTATTAAATATTTATTACTTTCTTGACTGCTTCTAACAAAGAAGAGATCTTACTTGACGTTACTGATCTTGACGTTGGAGATACCGATGATATCCAGATCGTGGAAGCTAAGCACCACGGAGACGGGTCCATCGCCGGGAGCGATCTTGATTTTGGAGATCCTTAGCGGGTCCAGCGGCAGGATTCCAAATGTGCGGCTTCCTGTGTCAGAGAGGGAGAGTTACGTTAGTTATTAGAAAAAAAGAAATCCCCACTTCCTTCGATGACGCAACGCTCACCAGCTCTCCATCTTTGCGTCATACTTAATTATCAGTAATGATAATTGTGAGATGTCTTAAGAAGTATAGCACGTGTTATTTTGACATGAGATATTTTTTTAACCTTCCACTAGGGTTATAAGTTCTGTTTTTTGTTTATTTTATGATTTAAGGCGCGTCAACATCTAAGCAACATTGGCGCCCAGAGCTTTTTTCAGTGCACTGCCGGCCTCCGGACAGTGTTCTCTCGTTAAAGACCACACTGTCCATCACCGGACAGTGAGCTGTAAGAAGCTCCTAGAAAGAGAAAATCTAAGGGTCAGCAGCTGGATTCGAACCCGGGACCTCCGCGTGGGAATCCAGAACACGCTAACCGCATAGCTAATCTCTTCCCTAAGTTCTTCTGTTGCTTCAAAATACATATTAATGAAATGAAATAATTTCGTCACTAGTTACTTCTCCCAAAGGGCACCTAAAAACAAAATTGATTTCTCCAGAATGCTTATCTACAAACTTAGCGGAGTAAAGGGACCTTCAGCATGTTTTAGCGGAGAGTTCAATGCTCGAAACCTGTGCGCAGTCGCACTTCTGCTGGAATGAAATATTTTGAATCGAACTAATACTTAGATGTTTATTTAGATATTTAGAACCGTACAATATACTAGGAACGGCCCTTAACAGAAGAATGGCTCAATATTCCCCCACTCTTAAGAACCCTTCTTAAACTTTACTTTGTCCTAGAGTTTTTTTTACTGGGTGATGCTTCCTGGGGTCAAAGACGGCAAGAGTGTCATGCCCTCGCTGTGTAAACAAAAAACTACACTCTGGGCTTGGGCAGTAATCAGATCGCTCTGATTACAGGCCTATTCACAGGGCACGACAAGCACCTGCAAAGATAGGGCTTATCAGTTCGGAACCGTTGGGCAGATTGTTGTGCAGGAAGAGGAGGAAATGGAAGCGTTGCAATCGATCGACTGCGCTACAGATATCTTTAGAACTTTGAGGCCAATGGAAGTTGTAGTGCAGAAGAAACTGGTAGGGAAAATCCTCCACCTCCTTAGTAGGGGAGGTTTCGTCTACTAGATCCAAAAAGGGGAAGGCACAATAAGCCTCTTGTGGCTGCGGTGCCGTGGGACGTGGTTTCCGTCCCGCTTTAGTGTTTTAATCTAGTGTTTTTTTTGGGCAACCAGCTGCGCAAGAGCCACAATCCGACGACACACCATAACCTAAGGGAAAAGCCAAAGTAGCGAGCTGAAGATTCAACTTTTAAACCCACCAGACCTGGTTCATCCAACGGCTATACTGAGATATCATACCATTCTTCAGATCCTGAATGGAAAATTCCATGGCCCGCTTCCAGCAGTCTCCCACATCGGGTGCGCTTTTCTTGCAGACGATCCAATTCTTGGCTGAAATAAAATCAAACAGAAAAGAAAAATCAAAAATAAAATGAATCCAAATCAAAGACTGTAAGAAATTAGAGAGTACTTCTTTCTCTAGCCGCTATTTAGTACAACTTACGATTTACTAAAAATTAAGAGTTTTTATTGAAATATTAGTTGGTTTAGATGCTGCACATGTTCACCATACTGATGACGTCACATGATGCTGAGACCGGAAGGTCGCTCTGCCTGATCTCATTAGGGCCTAGGGCATTACAGGAAACCCCCTATCTCTTTATTACTACATTACTACTTTCTAATCTCAGAAATAATTGTATTACATTTCTGCATTTCATCTTCTTATTTCAATGATATAAAATTGAGCAATGCGGAAAGTTGTTCACCAGTTTATTTGTAACAACTTCTTTGCAGCAACTTTTGGTTGTAACAAATAAATAATAGAAATACCCTCTGACCTTCATGCAGCACTAAATTCTCCTGTAAGCCCTTAAACTAAGTTACGAAATATTAGTTAAAAATAAGTTTTAAAAATAAAAGCAGGAATTGCGAAATTGTTTTTTGGAAAAATATGATAAATACAGTCTCCATTTTAGGGCACCACGGTAGCCGAGTGGTTAGAGGCGAGACCTGCGAAGCTAATGTGTATTGTGGTACTGGGTTCGATTCCCGGTCTTAGGCCTTGGATTTTATTTAATGGTTAATAAAAGAAATTTAAATAAATAGAAAATCAAAAATAAATAATTATTAAATAAAAAAAAATTAAGTGTAAAGTAAATTGTTTTGTTTAATATTTCTTATGTAATATATTATTGATCTGAACGATAATTATTTATTTTAATTTAAAATTGTACATATTATTGTATATTATATCTCTTTGTATATCCTTTGTATAAATAAAGGCTTTATTATTATTATAAAAGAAATTTACAGTAAAGTTTGTTTGCTAGTCGCCCCCGTCCACGACACCTAATTGGTAGTTGGACGTTAAGCCCCGCCTGAAAAAATAGGCGATTACTTACTTTACAGTCTCCATTTTAAGTCACATTTATTTAACTGATCTCCTGCAGAATTCTGCTTCAGCTGGAAACATTTCATCCTGAAGTTCCTGTGTAATCTAGAATTTTGGAACCCAAATTTTGGTTTCATTTAAACTTGTTTGGTACGTAAAATGATCGCCCCCTTCCTTGACTGCACAAATAAACCACCTTTGGGGTTGTTCGTTGTTAAACAATTAGTTCACAGTCGGTTGCGTATTTAATAAGTAAAAACGCAACAACCATTACATGAGAGCTAGACTAGAGTGATCTCAGAGGCTTATTTCTGTTCAATTGGTTGTGATTGGTCACAAATTGGTTCCGTGAACAAATCGATGATGTCACAGCGGTAAATCCTCCTCTAGGGAAATACTAACAGTGTTGCCACCTCCAACAGTGTACTAACTTCTTATATTAATTGTAAAGTTATCTTCAGCTAGCTAGAATCGATTATTGGTAGTCAAACTTTGAATCATTTCTTGATCCCTGACTAAGAGAACAATAATCCGATTTTGAGTTACCCTCGGAAGTAACCGTTTTGTGGTCCCCTGAATCAGAAATGGTGATTTTTTATTAATGGATCTCGATGTTTGTAAAGTATATGTAACTTAAAAGCGCCAAACCGCAGCAAGTCTAAATCTAATATTTGGTGCCGGATGTTCCTAG
This sequence comes from Rhodnius prolixus, assembly GCF_049639745.1. Lineage (NCBI taxonomy): Eukaryota > Metazoa > Arthropoda > Insecta > Hemiptera > Reduviidae > Rhodnius > Rhodnius prolixus. The sequence goes on along the minus strand of NW_027411627.1, from coordinate 598,022 downwards.
CAAAAAGAGAATCATCTTGTGTGTTCAGAGACAATAAAAAGAAAAAAATATTGAACTGGCTCCAGTGTTTTATATATATATTTTTTTAAAATGTATTTTCAAAAGTATTTAGCACTTAGTTGATTGCCATGGTAACTGGCAAGGATTTCAAGTTGTATCACACGCGCAAGGTCATTCCAGTTCTGTTTTGGCTAAAGTAACAAATCAAATATCTGTAAATTTAATGTAATGGTTTAAAAAATAAAAAATAAATAATAATAATATACAACGCATTATTTTCAAATTACAAAATATTAGCATATTTAACTGGCAGTGGAGCTGGCTGGTGGTATTCATATCGGCTTTCAACACCGCCAATAATTATACCCCAGCGGGCCACATCCGGCGGAGGGTTTAAATACATACTTCTACTGACTCCCAAAGCTTTAAATTCGATTTTTATGCGTCGTGTAACACGTGACCGCAATTATCATGTTCATAGAATTCCCCACCTGACTGGCTCTTAGATTTGTCCCTTCCCAGGGAGGTTCTTACAGCTCATAGTCCTTAACTTTGAGAAGAGTGACGCCCTAAAAAAATTTAAAAAAACTCCGGGTGTCATTAACCTGAGTAGACGCCTCAACAACACTAAGGCAGCGAGCGGAAGAATGGAATAAGTTAGCTTGGCTCTTTGTTAAGAAGATTTCTTTAAAGAAGATTAAATGGTTCCTGCGATGTTTAATGATTTAAGGCGCGCCAATATCTAAGGTTATTTGGCGCCCGGAGCTTTTTTCAATGCACTGCCTCGCCCTTCGGTCAGTGTTCTCAAGGTTACAGACAACACTGTCCATCACTGGACAGTTGGAGCTGTAAGAAGCTCCTAGGAAGAGAAAATCTAAGGGTCAGCAGCTGGATTCGAACCCGGGACCTCCGCTTGGTAATCCAGTACGCTAACAGCATAGCTAATCCTTTCTCTCCCTGCGATGTTCCTTCAAATTATTGTGGGGGGTGTTATTAGTAGACCTTGTGACGTTTATTTGCATTTCCCCTAACTTTAGGGCACCCTTCGGGTGCTCACAACGACCACGCTCACGACCACGGTTTTGCCCGTTCCACTTGCACTTGCGAGCGTTACAATCGAAAACCCAAGTGGAATGGACTATGGGGCGTTTTAACCGTTCATGTAAACATTACAATTGGCGACTTCAAAAATAAGTCAGAAGCTTGAAGAGGTTATTTTTTTAATTTTAACCCAGTTTAAAAGCAGTTATAATAAACATTATTAATCATTGGTAAAGTTGACTTATATTAAAAATACATATATAATGCAATTTTTTATATTACATTTTAGTGGAGTATTTATAAAATTTACGTTTAAATAAAATTAAAATGTCTTTTGTGGCAACAGTTGGATATTTATTAATAATGCTTTAGAAAGTTCTTTATCTAGTTCCGACAAAGAGTGGAATGCAATTTTACAAAATCGCAATGATGAAAAGCGAAAACTTAGGCCACGTATTATTAGCTATCAGTGTAATTGATCTTTATTCAGTGATTTAGTATGTAAAGGGATAAGTAATTATTTATTTATTTATTTTTTTTAGACTTTCGAGAAACACATTCTATTATTTACATGAAATAATACTTTTATTTACATGATATAATTTTTTCGGTCGCCATTTTTGCTTTTAAAAATTGCGCCAAATTTCTGAACGCCCCACTTCGACCCAGCTCTTAAGGTAGGGCGTTGTGAGCTTCGCGTGAGCGAAAATAATGACGTCATTAGTGACGTTTCCGCAACGACCGCGGTCATCAAGTGGAACGGCTGAAGATACATTTTGATCGTTGTGAGCGCTTAGTGGAACGCTAAGCCTTGGTAGAGCAAGGCTGAGAAGGCCATTACAGTAACAACGTTTCCTCTATCAGCTCCACTAACGAGCCAATCACCAGCTCAATTCCAATCCCCTTGTTTTCCATCAACTTTTCTAAGATTTTTAATTTTTTGGATTCACCTTCTCCCAAACTTTATACTATAGATTTTAAAACTTTTTCATACGTTTACTTTCCTCACAAAACCTGTATTAGGGCAGATTATTGGGTGAAAAGGATTCCTGTGAGGTGGCGATTTAAGGAACTGAAGTTTTTAGGAATTTAGAAATATTTGAGACAATTGTTGGGAGTTTGCGCACTGTACAGAGAGGAAGTCATCAAAGTGTTCTCTTAAATAATAACAAAGATAAACTGCTTCCAAAATATTACGAAATAGAAGTTACATGATGCAAACATGCAAGTTAATTTAGGTTACTACAATTGGGTCAAGTTCTACAACTAACTAGTTTGGGAACAAAAGGAAATAAACTAAATAGTGAACTTACGTAGTTTGGCTGCCTGGCAGAAAGCGGAAGCTGAGAGCAAGACCAAAGCCGCTGTCCACATTTTGAAGATTTTCTAACGAAATTCGATACTGGGTAATCGAACACGATTTATAAGCGGCCCCCCACCACTGTAGATATTCTCTCAGACGCCTTCTAGAGCGCCTTTATCTCACACCAAACTCCCACTTCCTTTTCATACACTTAAAGCTCCCTTAGATTTCATTATTATTATCTCTTCACTGATATCCGATAAAATCCTTTTTGTTCTTACCTTACTCAGTAAATAATCTTTTTCCCAGCCAATCGTACTAATGCAGGAAACGTTTTGTTATGTTTACTGTTCATTTTATTTGTTGTAATGACGTATTCGATGTTATTCCGGTATTCCATAATATTAAACAATATATAAGTGGGACCCTTGAATACAGTGTACTGTGGAAAGTTGATTTTAAGGTGTAGAGTTCCACTACCATCTATTCCCGAGGGAGCCTTTAAATGTTATCAATGCCTAATACTAAAAAGCCAATCAACATTTTGGAAGAAATGGGTTTGTTTTAAGGGAAAGCCATCAGAATGTTCACAGCAAAGTTATTTTGACCTATACATAACAGCCTTGACATTTTTCACTTTAAACTAGATTACATAACCAATCATGTCGACGCAAATCTAGTGCACACGTTCAAAGTTCAGACTTGGAAAATGTCTACCAAGAATTACCGCTAAAAGCTTATGGCTTCAACATTTTCTGGTTGTTTAAAGTGGAAATGGGAGTTGTACAGAAGAACCAGAACCAGCTTTGCTCCAGGGCTACAGGAGAGAGGTCACTGAACCAAAAGTCGCATCGGAAATTCCGGCCCCAAAAAAATCTGATGTGAACACGACTTCCTTTTTCTGCAATTCTCGAAATACAAAATTATCTGAATCGATTTCGAGAAAACTAAATAAAAAAAAAACAAAATGCAAAAATCTAATCAATGTAGAGGGCACTTCCGATTGAACCATATCAAAGGAAATCCTGTATTACGTGTGTTCTGCCTGGGGCAAAAAAGAAAAGAAAAAGAATATTGAAATGGCAGTGTGCAAAAAGTGGTGTTTTTTTTAAGGCAAACAAAATGATTAATGTGTGACACCAGCACTTTAGTGGCGCTGGCTACTTCAATCACAATTAACTTGGTGCCAGTTGACCTTGAGCCTCATTATCATGCTACTTAGCGAGATGCGGCTGAAGTATCGTAAATAAAGAAGAAGCTAATTTTGTGGCTGTAAATATTGACAGTCACCAAATGGTTTAAGTAGTGATTACTACGAGTAAATGGCGGCACGTGCACCAAACTACAGACAGCAGGTGTGCTTCTAGCAACTACTAACTTGCATCTACTGCGTATTACTTGTATATTTTCAGCAAAGAATAGTGGTCTGCAATGTGGCTATTCAGGCCATCAAAAATTCATAAAGTTTGCCATTTAGACGCGATGAAACCTGTCTGTAAACTTGAGGATTAAATCAGCTGACAGGAAGTGCCATTTACTTCCTGTTACTAACAACGTTGTAGTGGCTGAAGCTTCTTCTTACTAACAACACTGGCACTTCCTCTTACTAACAACGTAGTAGTAGCTGACACTTCTTCTTACTAACAACTTAGTAGTAGCTGACACTTCTTCTTACTAACAACTTAGTAGTAGCAGGCATTTCCTCTTATTAACACCGTAGTACTAGCTAACACATCCTTCTTCTTACTATCAATGTAGTAGTAGCTGATACTTCTTACTAACAACGTAGTAGTAGCAGGCATTTCCTCTTACTTACAACGTAGTAGTAGCTGACACTTCTTCTTACTAACAACTTAGTAGTAGATGACACTTCTTCTTACTAACAACTTAGTAGTAGCAGGCATTTCCTCTTACTTGCAACGTAGTAGTAGCTGACACTTCTTCTTACTAACAACTTAGTAGTAGCTGACACTTCTTCTTACTAACAACTTAGTAGTAGCAGGAATTTCCTCTTACTTACAACGTAGTAGCAGCTGACACTTCATGTTTCTGCCGAGTAATACAGTTACTGAATACAGTTATGATGTGCCCAATTTTGATTTGATTGAAGAATTCGGTCAGAATAAGACAGTCAAGTTATTTTATATTAATTTTAGTAATTTAAATTTTTATTGCATAAGTTGATTCTTTATGAAATACCTACGGAGGAAAAAACAGTAAAAAAAATCTAAACTATTATTTTAATAGAAAAAATAAGCTTTAAAAATCCTAATGGTGGATCGAACTAGCGTCTTGTGGGCGTGTATACTGACCAATAGAACCGTAGGTAGGTGGGGTTAAACCACGCTCAATTACACGCCCACCTACCATTTCCAAGTTACACCATTAAGACTTTTTAGGGTAATTATTTATACCAAAAATGTGCTCAAGAATTTTCACTATTTTTTTCTCCATAGGTATTTAATTAAGAATGAATTATGCAAAAATAACAATAAATTATTTTGAACATTTATTTTACATTTCTCCAACAACTAAAATTTATGAACGATTACAGAAATTTGTTTTATTCCAATTATGATGTGCCCAATTTTGATTTGATTGAAGAATTTGATCAGAATAAAACAGTCAAGTTATTAATTACATTACTTTTTGTAGTACATATTTTTATTGCATAAGTTGATTCTTTAAGAAATACCTACGGAGGAAAAAATAGTAAAAAAATTCTAAACTATTATTTTAATAGAGAAAATAAGCATTAAAAATCGTAATGGCGGATCGAACTAGCGTCTTGTGGGCGTGTATACTGACCAATAGAACCGTAGGTAGGTGGGGTTAAACCACGCTCAATTACACGCCCACTTACCACTTCTGCGTTCCACCATTAAGAGATTTTAGGGTAATTATTTATACCAAAAATAACTGAAAAGAAAAATGTTCATGTATTGAATTCTTAATTACAATAAAATTTATCTACTTTATCAGGTTCCAGTGATTGACAGTCACCGATACAATCATTCCTAGTGATTGACAACACATAGGACCAGTTATTGTAGGCTAGGCCTATTGCTTTTATTTCAAAAAATTTCCTTCTCAGACATAATATTGGCTGCCAACCAACTACTATAGGACTAGTAATTGACAAACATGCCAGTTACTGGGCAAATTGTCGTTTCAAGGACCAGTGATTCAAAGACATTATGTTAGTCCTCAATGCTTCTTATAGTTAAAAAAATAACTACATATGTAAATGAAATCTATAAGCAGAAATAAATATAACATTATATTGATAACCTCCGTATCTGAGAGAAGTGCCTGAACACACCGAATAATCTTTGTGGTCAGACCCAAACTATTAAGTTTAAAAAATAAAGCATATCGGGCAACAGAATCAAAGGCAGCAGCGAAATCAACAAAAAAGGCGTAGACTTTCTGCCTCTTAGCACTTAGCTTCAGCTTTACTAGGTTAACCAATGTGAAAATATTGTCAATAGTGGAGTAATTTTTCCGGAATCCTGCTTGAAACTCATTTAGAATACTGGTATTAGCCCACATCAAGAACGTATGAACAAATAAAAGAAAAAATAAGCCTTCTTGTCAACCCACCTTAGCAACAAGCTTGCTTCTTCCTTGATCTTGAACTTCTAATACAAATAACCTTCCACTGATACCAAGGTAACCTTACAATAATTTGTTGTCTTTGTGGCATTGCTGCCACTACAAACAGCTCATATCTCTTATAATTCCCTTTTATTGCTGGAATGTCAATTACTGGTACCAAGTCGATTGGTACCAGTCCCTTCACCCTAAAGGTAATTTCTATCCTCTTTTCACTTCAGAAATCAAAAATCTGAGTAAAAAAAAAATTCCAACTTTGAAGAAAAATCATCCGAACGGAAATGCCCTTGTTCTATTATAGCGATTTAGTTTTCAGCGGAGTTCCTGTTTTGAAAGTTTCGCGCTTAAAAAGAATCCAGCATTCTTGCTGAATCAGCTTGTCTAATACTTTATAAAATATCTAAAAAAGATTTGCCCCTATTATTATTATTCAGTTTTGTTTTTTTTCAAGGTTTTTTCCTGCACGTTGTCCTAAATTCTGCTTAACGAGATTGTATGACTGATGTAATTGCATCTAATCAGGTTTCTTTATCGATTACTCATTTTATATAGTATTGATTTTAAAGTGTAATGGGCAAGAAGGAGAGCTGGATTAGTTTAGGGGTCATTAGTTAGTTGCATTTACTCTTTGTTTACCTCCAAACTTGGCAAGCGCTAACTACTTGTGTTGATAATATTGTTGATGTGAAAGAACATTTTATTATTTTTAGGAGTTTTAGAGCAATAATATGGCAGTGGCGCTGCTAGGTGTTGGGTAGTGTTATTACTCCATTGAACATGAATACGATTTCCCGGAGTCTGACTGGAAATTAAGATTGGCTTCCATCTTCGCAATGTTCTGTGAAGAAAGACCTCTTCTTAGATGAATTCCTCTGGATACGATTCACAGCCTTATTCAGGAGTAAATCACTGGTTTAATAAATAAACAGTTTAATGTAACCAACAAATTTAGAGTTAATCACAATGTTATGTTTATTAAAGTCCAACTGTGCCTTACAAAATATTTCAAACCAGTTTTTTTTTATCACTTTCCAAAGAGCATTTTTAAAGCAATTTATTCTTTTGGAAATGGAAAAGTTTAGAAAGGGAGAGCCATAGTTCAAAGGTTTGGTGTTTGAAACAAGTTAGGACACCCGGCTACATCTAGATATAGGTCTGCGAATGTTCTGGGAGCTCAAGGCCTCATTGTGATGTGCCTCTTCTTGTACCTCCTTATACCTGGGTTCTCACTAGATCATTTTCTTGGCCAAGAGAATGGTTCACTCATATGGGTAATTTGTAGTAATTCTATGATATGTTAGATAAACGTCGCTCAGGTTACAACATCGTCGGCTGTCCTGAAATCTGAAACACAACAACACGATCTCAACATACTCAACATGTACACACCCCCACAATCTGAAACCACCACCTCCTACCTGTACAGTTAACTCAAAAACAGCTCATCCCCGGGTACCTTGGAGAGGATTCTGTTGGAGATGCGCATATAGGCCAGGCCGAAGGATTTTGAGAGTGCTGGCGTGATTTCCGTTAATATTTCCCGCCAATTTGCATTTAGAAATCTATTCATGGCGTCACCTGTGGAAATAAAGTAGGCGGTTAACTGTCTAACTAGAGCTTCCCATTACCAAAAAATGTTCTAAGTCGGCTATTTAAAGACCAAAGTGTCGGAGAAAACCACTGCTAAATGTTAGTGAGGCCATCCACCCGAAGCTCCTCCCAGATGTTCTGAAGCACGAAGCCTGAAGTCTCAGGAAGATTCTAGAAAGAGAAAGGTTTAAAGTAACTCCTTGGGTATCCGTTGCTCTTGCCATGCAACAACGTCTTCAGATGTTTTTAAGATTGCACTCTAAATGAAGACGCCTAGAGGTTTGTGGCTGGCATCTTTTGAGAAATATCAGAGGAGCCAGTCCCTGTTGCTATTCAAAGAACGAAAAGTACAATTTACTCCTACACCCTAAGCCGCCTTCCATACAGGAAAGGCTACTTACTCCGAGGGATGGCTCACCGCAAGGCCTTGGAGTTTCCTCTCTCGACTTGGTCATTCCTGAATCATACATTCTTCGGCACGAGTCGCTGGTCATCTATTGGATTGCATCTTGAGGCGAGCTAGAGTTTGAGAGTGCTAAATTATTGCCTCAACTCAGACCGCAGCAGGTACTGCGTCAGTGTCGAAGGCGTTAGTTTGACCGAAGGAACGTCAAAAAACCCTGAAGAAGTAGCTAAGACCAAAATTATTGAAGTAATTCTTCAGGTAAAAGGAAATTTATCTTCCAATCAGAATAACCAAGGTAAATGCAATAAAGATAAACCAAATACATTTCTATTTTACGCCAGGAGAATGAATAAAACCAATCCACGCGCAATTCAGCCGTTATTACAAACAAAAAATTTACAAAAAATAAAAATAGATAAAAAAAAAAGATTTAAAGTTGAATTCCTTAATAGCCACTATCTAATACGGCAATAATTGACCAAACCATCCAATTTCCTCGTAAGATAAACTGGCGACATCAAGGTCGCCGAAGTTCTTCCTTGTTGAGAAATCTCAACATATCTGACCTTTGACTAGAGAATGGAAACTGCATTCCCTAGTGGCGCATCTGAATTGCAGCCCCTGGAGTCTTTAGGCCTACATTGCTTCTTGGTGTTTTTTTTTTGGCTCCTAATTGGCCGGATCGCAATGCTTCTGGCATCTTATTTGAATTAATCAATGACGATCACACGAAGGCAATTGACTCTCCAGCTGCATGATCGTTTATGGTACTTGAGATAGACTTGGAATATTTTTTGGCTGATTGCCTTGCATAATGCAGTTGTCGCTCATCTCTGATTAGTTAAAGAGGTAGCATTGCGGTAAAAAGTCCAAATTTTCGATTTGGGATTCGTAACCTGAAGGCCCTCCCCCGTTTTAAGGTGCTTGAAAACTTGATTAAGAACACTTTTGAGGCTAAAATTGAGCCGATTCCCGCTTTAAGTGACATTACACTCTAACCTACAGTTCTATCGGGGAGGATTCAGGGATTGGCTAAAGTTCAGGGTTGAAAGAAACTTGATAACCGGAAGGAAGTACTACTTCACAGAACGGATTTCCTCGAAAATGACGTGTGATTTTTAAACTACAAAAATTATTCACTTAGGAAATAGGAAATATTGCCTAAGGCATTTCGGAAGGGGAGTCTCTTCCTTTCTCTAGAAGAGGGACGGCAGTGAGATGTATTGTTCTTGATGAAACAGCACGACGTTGGTGAGAAACATGTTGAGAAAAAGTTGGTGGTGAGAAAGAAACTTCAGAGTTTAGACCAAGAGTGAGAGACCTTGAAAGTCGTAAACAGTGAAGTGACGAGGTAGTAACGAACGGCAGTAACTTGGTAATCAATTATCTCCATTTACAATGACTGACACACTACCCAGGCCACACAATTCAAGAAATGATTTATTAATTATGGCCGCCAAAAATTTATCTCTTTCTACAAGAATTTTTGCATAATGCTTTCACAGATACTTTTCAAATCTAACAACAGATTTACGAGTGGTGTTTTTTTTTTAAAGTGAGTACCGCTTTGAAATTTGGCCGCTGCAGCGCTGCGGTCAGCATTTTTGGCGCATGCGCCCTGTGTACCTAGAATCTGTCAGAAAGAAACCAGACGCTATTACGGAAATATTTCACCGTGTATATTTGTGAGAATGTAGTTATTCTCTTTGAATAGTGCCAACTGCAAGATTAAATTTAGATGTGGTCCACTCCTTTATTTAACATTTTAAAGCCATTTTTTAATTTCAGCTTGTTTAAAAGGAAACTGGTGTTTCGTATATGTTTATTTACTTTGGATTTACCCGCAGGGGTGATTCGTTCCTAAAATATTGGCATCCCAAAGAATCGTAGTACCGAGGAGTCGGTCAGTTTAGGCTCAGTCCAGTTCAAGGGCTCTTGAACGAATCTGTTCCTAAATCGGAGGCTACACAATATTAAATGTGATGATTTTGTTTCTCCTTTTACAGCCAGCACCATGCGCTTTAAAAGATATCTGTTCACTCTCAGCGTCTTCTGGAACTCTTCTTTCAAACTGGAAGTAATAAGAAGTTAAAACGTTGGACAGAACATACCTAGACTTTTGTCACCATTGAATAGATTGTCAAAGTGGACATGACCTTTCTCTGCGTCCAGTTTGAGCACATCGAATTTCTCCACTGCAAAGTAGTGTTTACCATTCTTCGTGTTATTTCTGAGCACTAAATGCAAGGAAGACGTGAAATCCTCTGCAACAAATTTGTTCCAATAAATACTTGGAGCACAACAATATATTTCTAATAAAATTGGTCCATGCTTTTGAATCCAGTCTTAACATCCTCTCAAAACTGGTGACCAATTTATAAAGAATATATTTGCGTGTCCATCAAACCAAGAAATGGATCATAATCTTTCGGCCCTTAAAATAGATCTAATAACAGTGTTTTCTTTTTCCGAACAAACCCTTTTTTTTAATCATTAGGCATACAGAACATGCTCAACAAGTGCACTGGGTCCGCGGGGTTCGAGTCTGCCTGCCCTGACAATTTCTGAACGAATCTCTTTGCACAGCCCAAGAGATTTTCTCATGCGCGGTAATGGACAGTGTTGTCTGCAACAAGAGAACACAGTACGGCGGCGGCCCTGCACTGGAAAAAAAAGAACTCCGGGCGCCAACGACTGCAGATACTGGCACGCCCTAAATTAAAGAACAAAACTACCAACTGCAGACCAACCTAACCCTTGTCCACACGAGTAGATGGCAGAACAATGTTGGCAGTACTGGTGTTATTGATTAAATTACTTTTGCTACTCCATGGAGAAAAGTCTGTTAAGAAATTTACTACTTTTTGTCATAACTTAGTAACTTCTTGTATGCAAATAATGTCAGTTTCCAATTACCAGGTTACGTCAACTTTTAAATACTTTTTAGCTTGTTTATTTCTGTAAAGAAATGGACCCAATAAATGGTGTAGAATGTAAAAATTGAAAATAAACTGATTAACAAAAATACGCAATTGTGTTTTTTCAAGATTTAAATTGAGAAGAAGTTTTTTTTGTAAGGACACGTGTTAAACCTGTTTAATGAAGTAAAACAGTTCGGACTGCTGTGGATCTTAGATAACTCAAGATTCATGCTCGGCATGAGTTGCTGTTTGGGTCAATCCAAAGAGAATTTTAAGCTCTGGGTAATTCTTCCCCAAAGTGATAACAGTCTCTTGGGGAAACCTCCCCCTCCACCAGCAATCCTGGCTTGCCAATCCCAAGATGCAAGGCAGGCAGTAACTCTAAGATAAACTCCCGAATCAATAAGTTATGGTCACTTACCTGCATCCAGCGAACAGTTACCCTCGCCTCTGATTGGCAGCGTGAGGACCTTGCCGTCCATCTTGTATTTGCCTCGCAACGTCATCTTCGGTACGATTGCTTTTAAGTATACATCCTTCCAGTCATTTCTAGTACCAATTTATTACAGTTAAATTTCATTATTTTCCATCTCATGATTTTTTTTTACTCATAAAAATGTGTTGCTATTTTGTCCGAAAATTTGATTTTCCCCGGAAATGTCTATTTTGAGTCCAAAATAGTGGACTTCCTGTCAACAGTAACCCATATGCCAAAGAGTTTATTGAGAATGGTATCAACACGTAGCGTATGCTGTATGACGTTTTTACCTGTGTGAAAGTGCCCACCGTTACCCATAAGCCAAAGATCGCAGAAAAAGCAAATTTAGTATTAGCTTGGATGACGTCAGAGGATGCCACGGCAAAGTTTTGGTCTAAATCGGTCTCTACCGGAAGTTCTATTTTAATGAAGGAATTTCCGTGTTATTTTAGATTTTCTCGCAACTGTAGCTAAAAGCTTTCATTATTTAGATTACTAAGTACGTCAGTAACTTGTTCTCGAAACACCTTTCTCGGAAAATTTGATCTGATTTGCGAGAGGGGGTAGGTAGAGATTGCTTCTAAAGTGATCTTAGGTCGTGTGAGTGTAAACTTGACCAGAAATTAACTTACTTGACACTCAGCACTTCAACATTTCTATGACCACTGATGGAGAAATTGCTGAAAACCATTTTGACGCTAACCGGGCCCTGGCCCTGATCTATAACCAGCTGATCTATCCGCAGCGGATCTAGCGGCAAGATTCCTAGATTGGCATTTCCTGCAGGCAAAAATAGCAGTTTTAAGCAAAACGAATATTTTGATAGGACAACGAGAATGGCATTGGAGGCAAGGAGTCTAGAAAAGTGTTGAAAGTGAATGTCAGCGCTACCTTGCGGATTGTTCTTGAATTGGTTGTAGCTGTCAGGTGGATTTGGATAGAGGATGTGTTTTTAAATAGTTAAAATGCTTTATGTTTTACATTTTATTCTGTCCAATCGTCACCTTAGACAGCAGCCTCGATGTCTAGACGCCCGTCAGAGCCACTGTGTCTTTCCACGTTTGAAACAGTGATCTAAAGAAGCTGGACCAGATAGATCTCAGGAACAGTACCTTTATCGGCTGGACCTTGACAATTTAGCCGTCAGAATGTTTGGGAAATGATCTATACAAAATGGATGCTTGATATGGATAGCACGATGGCAGGTCTGGATAATCACTTTGATTCATCTGCTGCAGCCTGAATGTTTAGTGCATCCGGTTTCAGAAATTTAGCCACTACCCTAGCTGCCAGTGACAAGTGACATCTCTACGGCAACTGGCTAATCTACCTGCAAAGAGGAAGGAGAGACAGAAACCAAACTGGGATGCATCAAAAATGCATTCTGCTACGGATAAAATCAAAGGTACCGACAGATACGAGTATATCAGCAGACCACACATTTAACAGTGAATGTTTCTTTTGACGCTAAGTTATTTCTTGATGGACAGAAGGCTGTTAAATCCCAAGACAGACCCTTCAAGATTTTGTTGCTCGTGTGTGGATTCAAAGCGATGACAAAATGATGCAGCTTGACGCCAGGAGGCGAGACTGTATTCTCGAAGATTACTGAACAGTAGCCGAACGCCTAGAAATGGAAGTAAGAGATACAGGGCGCCTCAGCAAGTTACAGGATATCCGGTGACGAATTTCTGTCCACCAGGAGACACCAGGCTGGTGTTAGAAGGAAGTGAGTGTAGTAAGTTTTCCTCTTACCTCCAGCTGGCCGGGGTACTTACCATCCTTTAGGTCCCTCGCAGCGAACGTTACAGCCACTCTCAGACAGTCGTCCAACTTCGGGTCGTTCCGCTTACATTTTTTCCAGTTTTTAGCTTAAAGAGTGAGACAGAAAGAAAATAATTAAATTAACACGATTAATAATTAAATTAATTCACGATTAGCGTGAAATACGAGTTTGCTAAGTGGAATACGGAAATGAATGCCTAGAAGTATGAATATGAACAAGGTCATGCACATCCAAGAAGCTGTTCACCAGTTCCAGCACCATGTGATGCTGCATGGCCGACCTCCAGACTGTGTTGTTTCGTTAAAAACAGCACAGCATATCCCGAGAAGGGAGAATCTAAGGGCCAGCAGCTGTAAACGGAAGCGGCATCACCGCGTGGTAATCCAGTACGCTAACCACTCAGCTAATCCCTTCCTTCTTCCTATTGTGCATTGTTCCTATTTATGTATGTAGTTACCTGTAGCAACCACCTTTAACATCCCCCGTGTTCAAAAGAATTTGATTTTTCTAAATTGATGTGTGTAAAAGGCAGCAGCATAACCAAAAATCCAAGATAGATCAAATTGGATATTTTTTCCAAGCGCGATAAGACTTTTAAACTTTTGGTCCAAATGAGACGTGAACCAGCTAGCTGTACTTCGAACCGCATTGTGGGTGATGGAATTCCCATCAAAAGGTGAATTCAGTCAAGAATTGATTGATTTCTTTTTTCTGACAAAAATTAAATTAAAGAATACCAAACAGGAAGTAAAAATCTCTTTTTTTTGTTGCATTCACAGAAATTACGTCATTGGTTGTAAGTGATAACTGAATGGTAATACTTACGTAACTTGGCAGCCTGTGCCATGTAGATCAGTAAGAAGGTAAGGACCAAAGGTTTTAGCATGGCTGTACACCGAGCTCTGGAGCTTTCAAAGGAGAACTGTCAGCGCGAAGAAGCAATATCTTGACTGCACAATCTCTTGCGTCTTATACGGAGTTCCCCTACTCCGGACAGCTCTCCTCTGTAGACATCTTTCGCCCAAACCACTTAATGGCTTCCAAATTAGTTGCACAAAAAGAAAATTATTCAATCCCGGCTAGACGTGAATTGACCTCGAATATTTTTATAGCTAAACTTTGTGCACCATTAACTCTAATTACAGGTAAATTGGCGTCGCTCCATCACTTTTGAAACGTAAACAATCCCTTGATTCCAATTTTCCTGCCACATTTATTATTGCAACTTCTTTTCTTCTTGTGTTTTCTGCAGATTTCCGATCTTGAGTTGCCCCGAAAATGGGTTCGCCTCCACCCTCCAGCAAAGCTAACGTGTGCGAGCAGTTTAACCCAAAACCAGGAAGAAAAAAAATCGCACAAAGTTGTTTCTTAGAGGCGGTGTCAACGCAGGACTCGTCTATGAGCTTTTCCACTGCATCAAACTACCGGAAAAAGGCCAGTTGCACTTTTTACTTTATAAATTGTGTAAATTTTTGGCGATTATTTTTTTCCCTCCACAGTTTGAAGAGAGAAAAACTTTAATTGCCATAAGAGAAAACTGTGAAAACTGCTGCCACCAGATTTTCCATTTGCTTTCCTCACCTGTCAGATATCTTCAGCTATCTGGGGTGACCACCCACATCATACTTCTTGAACTAGGTACATTTCAACACTCCTCAAGACTCCTTAACAAAAACTTACAGTTTTAAAAGTTAAGTATAAGGGTTGATTAAACGCCAAAAGGTACACAAATCAGCAGTTCCCAACATTTCATTAATACTTCATTGATATAATTTAAGTAATTTTACTGCATTAACTTTTCCTTCACATTTTTTAGAATTTATTAGATGTCACAGACCCTTATGCTGGCCATTTTCGTCTACAAAATATTTACTCAAGTAGCACACCATTTAACTTAGATTGACTGTAATATCTATTTATCTATAATAATCAAACTATTAATCACAGGTGAAAAAGAAAACGTTATAAAAAATATAAAAAAAATAAGAGGCTAAAAAATTCATAAACTTTTTTTACATCAATAATTTTATGTATTTATTTTTATTTTTAAATAAAAATCATTGGTTTAAGTTCATTCTTCGATTAAAGTAATTGTTATTTTATGTTGTAGTCAAACGTTTGTAATAATAAGTAATAAATAATCTGGCTTTATCGCAAATAATATAGTTTTCTTCAATTACATTCTCAATCTAGGTGTTCTTCCCACAATGTTATATATATGTAATATAAAATAAAGAAAATAAAGATATGCATATTTTTAGGACAGCTAATTATTCCAGTATTTTACCATAAGTAAAATTAGGGGGACTAAATTAAATTACAATTGAGAAATGAGTAAATATTGTTGAATAATCTACTTGTTATTAAATGTATGTTATTTGTGCTCACGAATATTTCGGTAAGGCGAATTTAAGACTGAAATATTGTTTTGAATCCTCCGTGATTGAAATTTAAAAAGTGGCCGACTCTAACTTTGTTTTTTTCTACTTTAACATGCATGTATATGTGACTACTCAGAATAATTCATCACTCATTTTATCATAATTATAATAAAAAAATGTTATGAATGAACTGGCCAGCATAAGGGTCTGTGACATCTAATAAATTCTAAAAAATGTGAAGGAAAAGTTAATGCAGTAAAATTACTTAAATTATATCAATGAAGTATTAATGAAATGTTGGGAACTGCTGATTTGTGTACCTTTTGGCGTTTAATCAACCCTTATACTTAACTTTTAAAACTGTAAGTTTTTGTTAAGGAGATTTTTGTACCTTTTGGATAGATTTTCCTTTTTGTCTATTTGCAAAGTTACGTCTGCTTTACAGATTTTTTAAAATTTGGAATAAGCTATTCTATCATTATAACCTGATAAGGTGTTAAATCGGAACCGTAACTACCACTGGAGAGATCTTTTTAAAGAATGATTATAGTTACGGTCCCCAAACCATCCTCAATAACCATTTTTTTGAGAAAGCGTTTTGAATAAAATAGGAAGGTATTTGTACGTAAATAGCAAAATTAAACTGCGATTTCAGTACTTCCTTTTAAGAGGAGCAAGAAAAATAAACTGCGATTACAGTACTTCTCCCTAAAAGGCAAAGATTTTGAATCGAACTACAATTCATTGATGAAAATCGGTTCACTCATTGAAAATTTTAACGATTGCAATACTTCCTCTTAGTAGGTGTAAGAGCATGATGGCACTTCACAGCCACGTAGAGGAGCTTTAACCACTTCTTCTTACTAAATTTTATCAAAATCGGACTAACCGTTATAGAAATATTGGTAATAATAGTTTTAGAAAGGGCCTTACTTGGGTGGGGCAAACTCCCCTCCTTATGAGGCACAGCGTCGAGACTTTTAAAGTGCAAATCTGTACAAAATTTCGATTCGAATGACACTTTATTCATGAAAATCGGTTTACGTTTCGATAATTTGAAACGATTGCTATACTTCCCCTTAACAAGTGTAAGAGCAGATCGTCGCTTTAATGTTAGGTAGGGGAGCCCAAACCCTGTCATCCTACCAAATTTTATCAAAATCGGGCTAAGATTTACAGAGTAATTAATGATAATAATTTTGGAGGGGGCCTTACATAAAAGGGGCTAACTCCTCTCCCATTCCATGTACAGCGTCGCGACCCCCAAAAGGCACATCTACATAAAATTCCGAATCGAATGACATCTCATTCATGAAAATCGGTTCACGCGTTTAGGCGCTACGTTGTTTACAAAAAAGGTAACAACAACAAGAAGAACAAGAAGAACAAGAACAAGAACATTTTTTGAAAATGCCGTTTTTGCTCATTTTGAGCATCTTTTTTCTCAATATCTATCAAATCTAGCTTGTTGCAAAAAAATTACAGTCATAAAGGAGGATTTGCCCTATATTTTAAAGAAAATTTGGGAATTTTATCTTTTATAGAAAAAGAGAAAAAAATTGTCAAAGTTGGGTGTTTTTAAACCTAACGCTTTTTCGTGCAGTTTTTGATGATCAACCCTTATACAACTGTCCTACCGGACAGTTTTAATACACCAAAAACGAATTTTACCCGAAAAATATTTTAAAATAAAACTAAATACAAAGTTTAGAGAAAATGGAAGAGATTTTCGAAAGAAAATAATCCCAGAAAGTAGAAAAGTCTAGAGAGTAAAATGGTCTGCTCATTTGCTTTTCCTCAAGGTCGCGCTACTTTACATGAATACTCCTTTCTAATTAACATGCAGCAGAAAGAATATATATACTTAAATGACGTTTAAAAGGAAATTTAACCTCAACTTCTTATTTACCTTTTTGGAAAAGGATTCTAATAAAAGTTTTAGATCTACAGATGAGCATTTTGGTGCTGCAAGATCAAAGGAAACTTTTAAAGAGTTTATTTTGAGTCAATCAAAAAATAACTTAAAACCTGCATTGTGCAAAATGGCGGTCGGTTGATCAATTTTGACTAAAACCTAACTGTACTACTACTACGCGCCACTGGTCACAGCAACAGCCATCACACTAGACGCAAATCTATTTGTGAAAAACCTATTTGAAAACCTCACAAGGCTAAAAAAAAAAAAGAAGAAGAAGAAATTAATAAATGGAAAAACGATTTGCAAACTGTTTTAAAAATAAATCCCAAATGTCAGCACAACAACTTTTTATGTATAGCCAGTAATATCTTATGAGTATAGTTTAGTTGTGAGAATACAATTTTAGAACTTTCAAGGTTCTGTCTACTGTAATCTGTTTACGCCTGATCAAGTGAAAATAACAACTTATGGAAACTTCCCAACACAAGTCTTAATTATTAACACCAGAAATTACTTCTACTGTTGCTTATATTTTAAATTCAAATAACTTTGGTGTTTTATCTAAAAATGCACAGATATGTATAAGAGCTGAGACGATAAGTTGGTATTAATGTCAACTCCCGTGGGCACTAAATATGGCGGCTTGCCTGGCTTACTTAATAAAGTATCGCATTTAAATATTACTAAAAATTATTTATTTCAAACTTTTTTCTAATAAAATTTGGTATTTCTTGGCAAAGGAGTTGGTTGTGATTCCTTTTGAAATCGGATTCAGTATGAAGTGTGAACTAATCACTTAACCAAAATTCTGAAATAATAAAATTAGCTGACAGGTAATACATTTTACTGCATCAGATTTTGAGTAGTTTTCTCCACTAAAATGAACCCGTCAATAGGGTAAGTCGCGAGAGTTTAGAATCACTCACTTTATAAAATAGGAATTTGAGTCAATTCATTCCACTGTAGGATTCGTACCAGAGAACCGAACCCGCTTGAATCGTTCGTCAGTACTTTGTATTAAAACTGTCCGGTAGGACAGTTGTATAAGGGTTGATCATCAAAAACTGCACGAAAAAGCGTAACGTTGAAAAACACCCAACTTTGACAATTTTTTTCTCTTTTTCTATTAAAGATAAAATTGCCAAATTTCTTTTAAAATTTAGGGCAATTCCTCCTTTATGACTGTAATTTTTTTGGCAAAACCCAAATTTAATATATTACGAGAAAAAAATTGCTAAAAATGAGCAAAAACGGCATTTTCAAAAATTGGTCTTGTCCTTGTTGTTGTTGATGTTGTTGTTGTTGTTCTTCTTCTTCTTGTTCTTGTTGTTACCTTTTTTGTAAACAACGTAGCGCCTAAACGCGTGAACCGATTTTCATGAATGAGGTGTCATTCGATTCGGAATTTTATGTAGATGTGCCTTTTGGGGGTCTCGACGCTGCACATCCAATGGGAGAGGAGTTAGCCTCCTTTATGTAAGGCCCCCTCCAAAATTATTATAACTAATTACTCTGTAAATATTGGCCCGATTTTGATAAAATTTGGTAGGATGATATGGTTAGGGCTCCCCTACGTAACATTAAAGCGACGTTCTGCTCTTACTTTTTTTAAGGGGAAGTACAGCAATCGTTTTAAATTATCGACTTTCATGGCCGATTTTCATGAATGAAGTGTCATTCGAATCGAATTCAGATTTGCACTTTTAAAGTCTCGACGCTATGCCTCATAAGGAGGGGAGTTTCCCCCTCCCAAGTAAGGCCCTTTCTAAAACTATTATTACCAATATTTCTAAAACACTTAGTCCGATTTTGATAAAATTTAGCACGAAGAAGTGGTTAAAGCTCCTCTACGTGGCTGTGAAGTCCCATCATGCTCTTACACCTACTAAGAGAAAGTATTGCAATCGTTAATATTATCAATGAGTGAACAGATTTTCATCAATAAATTGTCGTTTGATTCAAAATCTTTGCCTCTTTGCCTTTTAGGGAGCAGTTCTGTAATTGCAGTTTATTTTTCTTACTCCTCTTAAAAGGAAGTACTGAAATCGTAGTTTAATTTTGTTACTTACGTTCAAATACCTTCCTATTTTATTCAAAACGCTTTCTCAAAACAAAATTGTTATTGAGGATGGTTTGGGCACCGCAACTATAATCATTCTTTAAAAAGATCTCTTCAGTGGTAGTTACTGTTCCGACTAACACCTTATTAGGTGATAATGATAGAATTGCTTATTCCAAATTTAAAAAAATCTGTAAAGCAGATATGTAACTTTGTAAAATAGACAAAAAGGAAAATCTATCCAAAAGATACAAAAATCTCCTTAACAAAAACTTACAGTTTAAAATGTTAAGTATAAGAATTGATTGAACGCCAAAAGGTACACAAATCAGCAAGTACCCAACATTTCATTTATACTTCATTAATACCATTGAAGTAATTTTACTGCATTAATTTTCATTCATATTTTTTAGAATTTATTAGACCCTTATGCTGGCCAGTTCATTCATAATATTTTTTTGTTATAATGATGATAAAATGTATAATATATCTTCGTTATTAAATAGGTACTTTATTTTAACTATATTCCAAATTATTCTTCTGATTTATCTTTGCCCTTTATTCTAAAGTTGTCACAAACGTATACATATATGCATATTAAAGTAGAAAAAGTTAGAGTCGGCTACTGTTTAAAATTGAATCACTGATTTAAAACAATATTTCAGTCTTGAATTCGTCTTACCGAAATATCGTGAGCACAAATAACACACAGTTAATAACAAGTAGATTATTCAACAACAAATTCATTTCTCAATTGTAATTTAATTTAGTCCCCCTAATTTTACTTATAGTAAAATACTGGAATAATTAGCTGTCCTAAAAATATGCAAATCTTATTTATTTTATATTACATATATACAACATTGTGGGATGAATACCTAGATGGAGAATGTAATTGAAGAAAACTATATTATTTATGATAAAGCTAGATTAATTATTACCTATTATTATAAACGTTTGACTACTTCATAAAATAACAATTACTTTAATCGAAGAATGAACTTAAACCGACGATTTTTATTTAAAAATAAAAATAAATAAATAAAATAAACAAAATCATTGATGAATGTTGGTGTAAGTTTTTTATAAAAAAAAGTTTTTAATTTTTTAGCCTCATAATTTTTTTTATTTTTTATAACGTTTTTCTTTTTAACCTGTAATTAATAGTTTGATTATTATAAATAACTAGATATTACAGTCAATCTACAGTGCTAATTGAACATATATTTTGTAGATGAAAATGGCCAGCATAAGGGTCTGTGACATCTAATAAATTCTAAAAAATATGAATGAAAATTAATGCAGTAAAATTACTTAAATAATATCAATGAAGTATTAATGAAATGTTGGGTACTCGCTGATTTATCCCTTATACTTAACATTTTAAACTGCAAGTTTTTGTTAAGGAGATAACACACAGGGTTTGAAATCGATAATTGTAAATAAACTTGTAAAAAATAAAATCAGATCAAAATATTTATCTGGTTATTTTATAATTTTAATCAAGTGATTTTTATTTTTGATCATCAGTTGAAAAATAAATCATCACTTGATCATTAATTCGGAGCGAAATCTTTTCAATGATCATTTGTAATATTTTTTTAAAAAACCAGAAATACAAATTTCGATTGACAAAATTTCCTATTTTTTCCCCAAAAGAAGGGGTATATCAATCATTAACGATTGCATATTTAAAAATAATATTTTTAATAAATCTTCAAGTTGTACACTGCAAAACGATGTGAATACAAAGACATATATGACAATCTTGAATCAACTGCTAGCTGAAGTGGTCATACCATTTGAGATTAGTAAGCTTTCCTAAACATTTAGAATTAAGAAGAGCAAAGTGGCGGCGAGAGATGTAAAAAAAAAATATTATTATAGGTGATAAATAAAAGGTTTACAGTGTTTTTGTTTTTTATACTATTTAATATTCCAATTATTACATTTACTTAAACAACATCGCAAATAGTGAGAAACCGATGCAATTTATTTTAATTCAATGCTATTTATATTTTTTGAGCGCAATTTTTTTTTTCAATCAAGAATTAATCAGAATTTTTAATGTAAAAAAGTATCGCTCTGAGAGTGATTTTGAATAAAATCAATAAAACTCAACAATTGGTTTGTAATTTTTATCAATAAATCGGGCATGATTTTTAAATTAATTTCTAGGAAAAAATATTTATCGATTTCAAACCCTGGTAAACACATTTGATACAATTGTAACCTTCCCATCGCTTTGTTTACATTCCGAATCTAGACAGTTTACTCGATACTAGTTGATGAATGTGAAAACGATGAATGTCTCAAGAACATTATGATTATTGCAATTTACGCAAATAGTGTTTTCTTATAAATGTAATTTACAAAGTATGACGTCACTATAAATTTATTACAATGTGTTCTGTGGTTATTTACTAGACGAATAGATCGCCTGTTTTACTTAGTAAAATCAACCCATCTTGTGTCCACTCACGCCAACATTTCTTAACACAGTTCACACGGTCTTGTCATTTTCGGGGTTAAACTACCTTTTTAATGTCTCAAGTTATCCAGGAAGAATACTGTGAGGCTTCACTGAATGTAAGTTACTTGCAATCACTTCGCTTCTCTAGCAGCTTTTAAAGTTTTTAGCGTATTTGTGTTTTTTCGTATCTGATATGTTTTGTTCATACACACAAAGTAATGCCACTTTTTCGGGTTCAGCAGACTACAGAAAACGGTGAAATGTTTAAAATTTGGTACTTCGTGGTCCATGCTTACCGTTTGTAACCACGTCAACGGTCAGGATGTAGGGAATAGCTACTTCCCGCCAATGTTTGCATTCAAAGGAAATCATGTGATTCGCACCTGATGGGATAAAATTATTTTGTTTTATTTTTAAATGAATTTAATTATCTAAGAAAATGTTTATGTGATGGAGTAACGTTTGCACGGCTTACTTAATATTGATTGTACCACGTGATGACTAGTCACGTGTTTGTTAGTTTCCATGTGAATCAGAGTTAAGTGAATATGTATTTTCTTGCAGTATGAAATGGAACCGGCAGAGGATTTGCAGGACGATCGTACATTCCTGCTTTCGGTGCGCAAAAAACGCGATGAAATGTTGAAAGCAGTGATGAGTTTGCCCAAGTTGAAGAGAATCCTGGAAGATGTGGACAGTGACAGCGAGCAGCAGCAGCAGCCACCACCGGATGTAGACGAAGCCGTCGATGAATCAGATCCTGGAAGTAAATTAACTGTTCCAGACCAGTAACTTCCGCTATTTCAAAAATATTAACTTGGAAATTTAATGTATGAAAACATTAATTACAACATGATTGTTTGCAGTTTATAAACTGCAAGTCAGTCAAAGTGCAGTTTTTTAAATAAAAATCGTATTGTATATTCTTGCTTCCGTTCTGTTCATCACTTGCACTTGTTTCAATGCAGTGGCACCACTGCTAGCCGGCCAACCTTCCTCAAATTAAAACTGTCCGGTAGGACAGTTGTATAAGGGTTGACCATCAAAAACTGCACGAAAAAGCGTAACGTTGAAAAACACCCAACTTTGACAATTTTTTTCCATTTTTCTATAAAAGATAAAATTCCCAAATTTTCTTTATAATATAGGGCAAATCCTCCTTTATAACTGTAATTTTTTTGCAACAACCCAGATCTAATAGGTTTCGAGAAAAAAGTTGCCGAAAATGAGCAAAAACGGCTTTTTCAAAAAATGTTCTTGTTCTTGTTCTTCTTCTTCTTCTTGTTCTTGTTACCTTTTTTGTAAACAACGTAGCGCCTAAACGCGTGAACCGATTTTCATGAATGAGGTGTCATTCGATTCGGAATTTTATGTAGATGTGCCTTTTGGGGGTCTCGACGCTGCACATCGAATGGGAGAGGAGTTAGCCCCCTTTATGTAAGGCCCCCTCCAAAATTATTATTACTAATTACTCTGTAAATCTTGGCCCGATTTTGATAAAATTTGGTAGGATGATAGGGTTAGGGCTCCCCTACCTAACAATAAAGCGACGATCTGCTCTTACACTTGTTAAGGGGAAGTATAGCAATCGTTTCAAATTATCGACACGTGAACCGATTTTCATGAATGAAGTGTCATTCGAATCGAAATTTTGTACAGATTTGTACTTTAAAAGTCTCGACGCTATGCCTCATAAGGAGGGGAGTTCGCCCCACCCAAATAAGGCCCTTTCTAAAACTATTATTACCAATATTTCTACAAAGCTTAGTCCGATTTTGATAAAATTTAGCTCAAATAAGTGGTTAAAGCTTCTCTACGTGGCTGTGAAGTGCCATCATGCTCTTACACCTACTAAGAGGAAGTACTGCAATCGTTAAAATTATCAATGAGTGAACCTATTTACATCAATGAATTGTCGTTCGATTCAAAATCTTTGCCTTTTAGGGAGAAGTACTGTAATCGCAGTTTATTTTTCTTGCTCCTCTTAAAAGGAAGTACTGAAATCGCAATTTAATTTTGCTATTTACGTACAAATACCTTCCTATGTTATTCAAAACGCTTTCTCAAAAAAATGGTTATTGAGGATGGTTTGGGGACCGCAACTATAATCATTCTTTGAAAAGATCTCTCCAGTGGTAGTTACGGTTCCGATTTAACACCTTATCAGATTATAATGATAGAATAGCTTATTCCAAATTTTAAAAAAGTCTGTAAAGATTGCCAAATAGACAAAAAGGAAAATCTATCCAAAAGGTACAAAAATCTCCTTAACAAAAACTTACAGTTTAAAATGTTAAGTATAAGGGTTGATTAAACGCCAAAAGGTACACAAATCAGCGAGTACCCAACATTTCATTAATACTTCATTAATAGTTAAGTAATTCTACTGCATTAATTTTCATTAATAAGTTATTTTTTAGAATTTATTAGATGTCACAGACCCTTATGCTGGCCACTTCATTTATAATATTTTTTTGTTATAATTATGATAAGTCACATATATATGTACATGCATGTTAAAGTAGAAAAAGACAAAGTTAGAGTAGGCTACTGTCTTGAATTCGTCTTACCGAAATATTCGTGAGCACAAATAACACACAGTTAATAACAAGTAGATTATTCAACAAAAATTATTCATTTCTCAATTGTAATTTAATTTAGTTCCCCTAATTTTACTTATAGTCAAATACTGGAATAATTAGCTGTCCTAAAAATATGCATATCTTATTCATTTTATATTACATATATACAACATTGTGGGATGAATACCTAGATTGAGAATGTAATTGAAGAAAACTATATTATTTGCGATAAAGCCAGATAATTATTACCTATTATTATAAACGTTTGACTACAACATAAAATAACAATTGCTTTAATCGAAGAATGAACTTAAACCGACGATTTTTATTTAAAAATAAAAATAAATAAATAAAATAAACAAAATCATTGATGTAAGTTTTTTATAAAAAGAAGTTTTGAATTTTTTAGCCTCATAAATTTTTTATATTTTTTGTAACGTTTTTCTTTTTAACCTGTAATTAATAGTTTGATTATTATAAATAACTAGATATTACAGTCAATCTACAGTGCTACTTGAACATATATTTTGTAGACGAAAATGGCCAGCATAAGGGTCTGTGACATCTAATAAATTCTAAAAAATAACTTATTAATGAAAATTAATGCAGTAGAATTACTTAACTATTAATGAAGTATTAATGAAATGTTGGGTACTCGCTGATTTGTGTACCTTTTGGCGTTTAATCAACCCTTATACTTAACATTTTAAACTGTAAGTTTTTGTTAATAAGGAATTCTAGTTGACTGAAGAATTAGCCCAGCCATATTACTTAGTTTCTGTATGTTTTTTACATTCTACTTTTTACATATTATTTAAATAAAGTATTATTAATTATTATTAGGTTAGACTTGGACGTGGAGCCCTAACATCTAGTGCATTCTATTGTAATTTTCAAGTTTTTATCTGTTGCCAAGGTATTTCATTTTGCAAGAATTCACTCGCCAATAAAGTCTTAAAGAGAGTTCCGGTGTGTCAGTCATTACCCCCCCCCCCCCAAAACCCTAAAATTAGATTCCTTCCTGTGGCACCTTGAAGACTGTGTGAAGTTGAGATCGTTCCTCTTTGTATTAACTGATCTGTGAGATAAACTAAAGAAAATTAACTTCTTTGAAATATCAATATCTTTTTTCTTTTTTCGAAGAACGATTTCCTTCTCACTAATATTGTGCTGTTGCTGTACAACACAGTGTTCCTAACAATTCCAATGGGATACTGTAACTTCATTACGTACAATCAGGTCTTGGAATAGAAGGTAAGAAACTAACACCATCTAACTTGACCATCGCATTAACAGGCACAAATCCTGCACAGCTGATTTTAAAGTCAAATTGATTTTTTTTTAAAAAAATTATCGTCTTTAGAGAAGTTAGTTTCCCTCTCTTAGCGGCACCTATAAATCTTTCTGTACAGCCGCTAAACTATCAATATTTATTTAATGAATTGTTAGATTTTGTGGAATGCCAGGCTCAGCCATTTTCTTACAATGAACTCAATAAACAGGAAGTGGATCATGAAAATTTGGATAAGTACGGGCGTAGTTTTAGTTAATGACAGAAGTTGGGGACTTTTCCATAATTTTTTGTGGTGAAAGAGCTGGAGGAAATGACGTAAAGTAAGTAATCGCCTATTTTTTCAGGTGGGGCTTAACGCCCAACTACCAAATTAGGTGTCGTGGACGGAGGCGACTAGCAAACATACTTTACTGTAAATTTCTTTTATTAACCATTAAATAAAATCCAAGGCCTAAGACCGAGAATTGAACCCAGTACCACAATGCATATTAGCTTTACAGGTGTCGCCTCTAACCGCTCGGCTATCGTGGCGCCCTGGAGGAAATGAAATGCCGGCAACAAACCGGATGGCCAAAGCTAGTAGATCCTCTGCATTAGGCACCCTCTCACCTGGATATATGAGCCGTCCACTGCACAACTCTAATAACTCCATAAAACCCAAAAAGATGAAGAAATGCGATGAAATAATGTAAATTGCTTTTTAAAATTCCTGTTTATAATATAAATTCAAATAAATTTACATTTATCATAGGCAGCGCCTGCTACTGATCTTGGAGTTGAATTATTGCAACAATTAGAGCACGGAGTTAATCAAAATGGCTTCTGAAATAAATTATTCAATGGCACCCCCCAAAAGAAAATGTTCGTCATTTAATGGTGTTAAACTTTATTATTATTTGGGGAAATTTATTTTAAAAATGAGTAAGATTGTGTAGTGGAAATTGAATTGTTTATTCAACTGATGTTTGTTCAACTGGCATTGTTTACACTATAGAGTGGAATCAGAGTGGCAAGTACAGCTCTACCGTCTAAGTCTGCGTGCTGGTCTATAGCTGCACTGGTGTCAGCTGTGAGGTATTGCCTGCCTACTGCCAACAGTTAGCAGTTTTAATGTAAAGGAAAAAAAAGTAATCGCCTATTTTTCCAGGCGAGGCTTAACGTCCAGCTACCAATTAGGTGTCATGAACGGAGGCGACTAGCAAACATACTTTACTGTAAATTTCTCATATTAACCATTAAATAAAATCCAAGGCCACCTAGACCGGGAATCGAACCCACTAACCACAGTACATCTTAGCTTTGCGGGTCTAGCCTATAACCGCTCGGCTACCGTGGCGACTAGCAAACATACTTTACTGTAAATTTCTTTTATTAACCATTAAATAAAATATAAGGCCTACAGACCGGGGGAATCGAACCTACTAAACCAACAATACATCTTAGCATTGCGGGTCTAGTATCTTAACCGCTCGGCTACCGTGGCGCCTAGCAGTTTCAATGTAATTTTGCATAAGAGGGATGATCTATTATAATGAGCTTTAGTATTTATAGAATCTAATGACCCTTACAATATCATTTAGCTGAGTAGTCAAATTACCTTCTTTTGCAGATCATGAAAGGATGTTGATTTCACATCGGAAAGGCAAAAATATTCTCAAAATTGAGGATCCCTGAATACTCAAAAAAAAGTAGCCTTCTAAAATTGGAGCACATGCGTGGAATATTTTATTGATAAAACCGAAAGAAAAAGTGGGATAACTTATTGCCGAAATGTCTCCTAATTGTTACGCCTTTAAGATACTGTATCTTTCATGATTCTCTCGATAACTGATCGATCTCTTCTTGGCTGAAGCCAAGCCACACTCCATTGGAACAAATCAAAACACGTTACTCAGAGAAATAACCTTTCAATATATTTTGTAATTAAAATAAATGAAAGCATGAGCTACAATGGCGGCTTCTAGTTACATTCCCACACTGGTTTCAGTTCTTATGTTACCTTCGATACAAATGATTAATTGTTATCATGTATACATTTCCGAGATGTTCATGGCCTTTGGGAAACCCTGTTGCGGCCTCCTCCAAAATTCTCCATTTATGGACTTTTAAGAGATTCATTAACTTTCAACAATCAACAAAAATTTTTGTTAGAATCAGAAGCAGAAGCGGCGCCACGTAGAGATTTTCCATTGGCTATCTAAAGCCAACACACTAATAGTATTTTAATCATGTGTTTCTTAAATTTTGGAACTTCTACTTATCCTAAAATGTTTATAAAATGAGCTTCTCATGGCCATGAAATAATGTGAATTGCTTTTTAAAAATTCCATTTATAATGTGTAATTCAAATAAGTTTACCGTTATCATTCAGCGCCAGCCATAGAATTCCAATTGAATTGTAAATACAAAAAAAGCTATGACTGAACCACACAAGTGCTTTGACATTTTAAGATATTTCTAAAAAAATGGTGTTTGTCCAGTGGCTTTAAGGTATTTATTTTGTTTGCATTTTTGAGATGTGCTTACGTGCTTAACTCTGTAAGCAGCCAAATTACAATACAAACTGCATTACTGTTGCAACTGCATTGAATTGCATTCTGATGCAAAGAAGAGATTTTTATTTACATTCCAGAGATTTACAGTCATATTTGGAATTGCTGCAACAGTATGGCTATCCTTCCTTAATGAGCACATGATTGAAACTGAAGTCAAATTTAAAGTTGACAAAATTATTGTCTAATAAACAGCGCTCCGACGGATTTTTTGAAACTAACTTTGACTTGACTGGGTAGTGCTGTAACCTGGTGAAAATTTTAGCAACTATTTTTGTTTACTTTCCACATATTTATGATCTCATTTTTATTTTTAATTGATTTTATTCGATGGGTGTATTTTTAATGATGGTTTTGGCTTTCCACCGTTGTTGATTGATGATTTTGGGTGGAAGTTGAGGTGCGGTCATAAATAAAAACAAATTTTGTTCCTTTATACCAACGTTTCGGTAATTTTTACTACCTTCTTCAGGGTCTGTACAAAAGGAGTATTACACTAATATAGATATAAATTGAAGACCATAAAAAATATAAGAAATTAAAAACATTAAAAATTTTGAAATTGTCTAAAACTATTATTATTTTTTTTTTTTTTTTTGCGCATCAACAGCTGAGGTCATTAGCGCCCGGAGCTTTTTCCAGTGCACTGCCGGCCTCCGGACAGTGTTCTCTCGTTACAGACAACACTGTCCATCACCGGACAGTGAGCTGTAAGAAGCTTCTAGGAAGAGAAAATCTAAGGGTCACCTGCTGGATTCGAACCCGGGACCTCCGCGTGGGAGTCCAGTATGCTAACCTCATAGCTAATCCCTTCCCTAAAACATTAATTAAATAAATAAATAAATATTTGAAATGAATTACAATGTAAAAAAGTTGCGTAGTTTAATATTAAGCTACATCATCTGTAACTGTTAAGGATTCACGGAAAAGCGGGTTTATATAGTGGTAAGGGAGGGGTGAAAACAATAGGGCTGGAAAAACCTGAGGTAAGTGGTGAGTAACTGTTTGAAGAATGTTATTGTAAAAATCTGAAAGATAATTTTAATAATAAAAGTATTTTTAATATATTAATACACTAAATCGGTAAAGAATAGGTAAATCAGTTTTCTTTTACTTATATTGTACATTTTCTTTTTTTTTTAAGGTTATTATAGAATAAAATTTAGCTCCTATGCCGGCCGTAGATGAATGGGACAGCAGCATCTCAGCTGTCCAATCCGCCATCCAGCGGGCTCCGCGGTGGCCCCCCTCAACATTTTAAGATGATTTAGATCGTACGTCAATCTAGAAGAGTATTGCAGCATGCAGTGAATACATCTACTCCTGCTTTGGATTTCACGAACTTATGTGAATCGCCGACTTTTTCACATTTCAAGTTCGTGGAACTAAACATCGTTCTCTAAATATACGTAAGATTTATTATCAATTATCTTTGCCTTGAGTCGCGCCTTGATTATGAATTTTCGGTTGGTGACATACCATTAAATGATATAATAATATAAAATTTAGGAGGTAATTTTTCTGTGTCCACTTTCCATTTAGTAAATACTATTAATCAAAAATCAGTAGGTTTACCTCCATTACCCGATGATTTTGTAGTGGGATAGACGCGAAGAGTTTAAGGATACTCTTATTATATTATACAATTTTTATTATTATTATATAATTATATTTAAATAATTTGTAAGAAGGTCAGCTGTAATAAAGCAGCCATCATATCTACATCACAATCTTTTACGTCATGTGAGTGAAAAACATTTCCTTGAATATTAGCCGATTAGTTTAGAGGGGTTTCAGATTTTCATCCTTCTGTAGAAGAAGCCATCTTCTAGATAACATATGACGCCATGATGATTTAGTTTTCATTTTTGGTCCACCATACAAGATGTTCGAGTGAATAAAAATATTAATAATACGTAGCTACCATATTGAAAACTACAAAATCATTCATTACACACAGCTTTGTGACAGTAGCATATTTTGCCATGTGTTGAGTTGTTAGATTTCCCAGATTACAGTATAACCAACACATAACTTTCATTTTAATTTAAAGCAATATTGTTACAGCTGACGGCTGTGTGTAAACAAAATGCTAATTCTTTTAAATAAAAACCATTTTCATCAACGTCATTACTATTGTATTTTGTGTAAATATTATCTTTTGTTTTTTGTTTTTCCCAATGATTTTATTACATTGATTGATTATGTACAGTTAACTTTTGTTAACAATTTGTTCGTTTCCATCTAGATTGTGCATCACCATTATGACAGCCATCATAAATTAGAAACACAGATTTTGAGAAAAAAAAGTTGCTGGAAATGAGCAACTTCAAAATATTTTCAAAAATTGTTCTTGTTGTTGTTACCCTTTTGTAACAAATAACTAATGTCATTAAAATTATTTTTTCATTATCATTTTTTTGTGTTTTTGCTTAAACCTGTGCAAGAATAGTTTAGTACCTGCTACTACAATCGATCTAAGTGGAATACCCATTCCACCCGCCATACTTAACTGAGCCGTTTATTTTGAAAGTGACCTAACTCCATTTATCTTCAAATCGAGATATTTAAGGGTTTGCGTTTCAAAGAATTTAAAACGAATTAGTATAGGATACTAATGAGTCATACTGCTTAAGTGTAGGGTGTTAAATTTATAGTTTCTATTAAAATAGTGGCAATTATTCAGTGAATAACATGCGTTTTCTTATCAAGAATGGAGTTAGGCCACTTTCAAAATTAACATCCAGATTCATTATAAAATTTGAAGATGCCCAAGTCCATTCAACATAATTTAAGATGCTTGAAATTGAAAAAAACCATACTTAATTTATTTTACATATCTTTAAAACTATTTCTTCTTCACTATCTGAACTAAATGGTCTTGTTCTGTTCTTCCCCATGGGGGAAATAATTTCTAGAATTTAATATTAAATTTTAAGTTTTATATTAATTAAACGCACTGGTTATTCAACTAACGCAATTGTCCAAAAACTGAGGTTAACTTGTTAAATACTAATTAATTAAAATTACTGCCTTCAGACATTATCAATAATACATTATTATCTTGATTTAAGTATAAATGGGGTTAGGCCACTTTCAAACTACACGGTTTAATTATTGAACTAACTCTAAAAACTTATGTGTCCAAGAATTTATCGTATTTGCTCCGAATATGAGCAACCTGAAATGCTTTACTGATAGATAACAGGAAGTTGTACATGTAACCATGGCAACCGGAAAAAATTGACAAATGGAGTTAGGCCACTTTCAAAATAAACGGCTCAACTAAACAATTATTAAAACTGTCAGGGTAGGACAGTTGTATAAGGGTTGATCGTTAAAAAGTGCACCAGAAAAAGCGTAACGTTGGAAAACACCCGACTTTGGCAATTTTTTTCTCTTTTTCTGTAAAAGATAAAACGCCCAAATTTTCTTTATAATATAGGGCAAACCCTCCTTTATAACTGTAATTTTTTTTGCACCAACATAGATTAAATAGATTTCGAGAAAAACGTTGCTGAAAATGAGCCAAAACGGCTTTTTTAGAAAATGTTCTTGTAACCTTTTTTGTAAACAACGTAGCGCCTAAACGCTTAAACCGATTTTCATGAATGAGGTGTCATTCGATTCGGAATTTTATTTGAAAATGGCCCCAGTCTATGACATCTAATACATTCTAAACAATATTACTGAAAATTCTTTAATGCAACAAATTTACTGGGATGATATTATTTTAATAAAATTTAAATAAAACAAGCTTCTTGGAACGTATCTAAATGGCTGAAATTACGAGCTGAAATATGAATGAAATGTTGAGTACGTACCAGCTGATTTGTTTACTTTTTACCTTTTTAATCTGTACGATAATTTAAGTTTGTTGAGAAGAATGTAAATGTCTGCAGCATCAATAATTGTTCATTCTACGTCCACTATTTTTACCCGTCTTTATAATGCAGATGGAAATAATGGGAAAAAACAAACGGAAGTAGTTCTACGGTGGTTTTAGTTTTCGACTGTTTATTTTTTTAAATTTAATGTTTTTTTTAGTCGCCATTGTTTTAAACTAAGGCGGGGAATGAACATCCAATTTATACATTCAAGGTTGATTACATTTATTTAATACGGTGCAAGATTCGAGCTGTTACAGTTTAGAACAATGGCTACGCTGAGCACAGACATCAGAAGTAACTGTACTACATCTCATCCTGAATCCAAGTTTGGTAAACAGTCTATTAATCTTTTGAAAATGGTTGGGTTGAACAGAAGGTGATATGTTTCACTTCCGTTAGTGCTAAGTAACAGGAAGTATGGAGTTCGCGCCTAAATCTCTGTCCCTTGTGTTCACGTTAAACATCCGCTTAGAGGTTCGCTTTATTGTGAGAGAGAGTTGCAGAGATTAAGTAATTGCGCAATTTCCGGGTATTTTGAAGTTTCAAAAAAACCTACATATTAGTGACGCGATCAACTGTGAAATCGTTTGGTGCATCTCTTTTTTCTGCGTCAAGATCTACGTCATTAAGGGAGGAGGTGCGATGCACTGTTCAAACAATGCTAACTCCAGGGAGCCAATGCTATCGCTGCAGTAGCGCCCTTGGTAGTTATATAGTGAAGATCTTCTCAAATTGTCTGACGTCACAGAGAATGAGACCCAACATTTCCTTCAACTTATCAGGCTTTTTTCCCCCGGGGAAATCGCTCACGCAAAGATTTTTGAAATGGAACAAAGCCTAACAATACTGGCAAGATCGATGTGCTAGTTCGAGTTATTTTGTGCAAAAATTTTTTCAGTATTTTAATTGAATTTTTGTTTGTTGTCCCAGGCCAGGACCGGCCCAAAAAAGTAACCTTACAAAGTAGCCAAGCTCTCGCTGTGAAGTGCGCCTTCCAGTTAAGACATTCTAACCGCTAAGTTACGGATGGTTCCAGTGATGGTACCCAAAGTTTAAGCTACACACACACACACACACACACGCACTCGTTATGTGGATAAAATTGAAAGCGATTCTAAAATTTGGCAACTGAAGTGAATCGCCAAAAGGGTGTACGCGGTTTTCCCATTGAACAGCTGATATTTCCCTCGTTATTGCTCACAAGAGAAGGCGGAAGCAGATTTTCATCGCTTTATAAGATTTCATCGGAAGTATTCAATTTACAGCCGGTTTTTTTTATAAATATAAATAAATCATGAAGTGTTCGATAGCAGTTTTTAGCGGTGCTGCTGGCACAACCAATCAGATTCAAACTTCGATTGGTTGCTTACTAAAATTCACAACGGACATTCTGTTCAACCTGCTGGATTTCAATTTCCTGCTAGTAAATACATCTTTCAAATAGACAATCCAATAGAAATAGTTAGTGTATCACTCTAAAAACTTTGTAGATTTCGAAACCGCGGTAGGCAACTACCTGGAGTTTGCACCGGTAATGCTATGGCCGAGCAGGGAAGTGGTGACGATTCTTCTGTATCTGAGTCTGGTGTTGGTGATCCTGCCTCGTTACATGGCCCACCGACGGCCCTATAAACTTCAAACTTTCCTCCATCTTTATAATGTCGGCCAGATAGCGGTGAATCTGGTGCTCTGCTACATGGTAAGAGATCTTTGATAATCGAACATATTTCACTCAATCTTTTTTTTTTTTTTATAGTTTTCTGCAGTTTGTTGTGCTTGACTAGATTAAAGGAAGATATCGCGATCGGGTCAAAGTTTCGATATATCGATTTTAACCGGAAATACAATTCTAAGATACGGTGATCCTTCAAAGAAAGTGGATCTTTTACTAATTTGTCTGCATGTGATGTAGCAGAATTAAAGAATTGGTAAAATTTCAAATCGATATTAGGTTAAGATGCCCCCCTCAACCAAAGGAAATGTCACTTTGCTGAAATCATTTTTCCAATTTTTTTTTTTTGAGATTCAAAATTAGGCACTTCCGCTCGTGGTGGATGGTTGAGCATCCCTCTAAGGAGCCACTTCAGTGAAGTGTAAGCCTTTGGTATTAATAAAGATTAAATATGTAACCGAAATTCCCAATTAGAATAAAGCCCGCCGGCCGGCATCATGTTTACTTTTGGCTTTTTCCAAAAACGGCCTCCCTACCATGGCGGCTCTCTTAAGCAAAGAACTCTGAGGAAAATTCAGCATAAATCAGATGATTCGACGATGGATTCAGCGGGAAAGTTTTACCAATATTAATTATTTTACAAGGTTCTCGCTAAATAACTTTGTTCATTTTCACTATTTATTTCCACTTGGATTTTCTGCGCTTTGTCTAAAGAATTAGTTGGATGTTGAGAACAATTCGAAATCTGAATGTTCTCACCATAAGTTGAAATAATAGAATATATTTAAATGTTTATCATACTAATTACTTTCATTGATATTCGACAATTAGAGAACTGAGC
Source organism: Rhodnius prolixus (assembly GCF_049639745.1). Classification (NCBI taxonomy): domain Eukaryota; kingdom Metazoa; phylum Arthropoda; class Insecta; order Hemiptera; family Reduviidae; genus Rhodnius; species Rhodnius prolixus. Next base: position 563,220 of record NW_027411627.1, on the reverse strand, counting down.
TTTAGTTTTTTAGTTGTTGTACTGCTTTTCGTTCATGACCTTGGATTTTAATTAATTTAATAATATGGAGAATTTATAATTATTTGAAGAACAGCTGATTGGCACTTGGACCCGATCAGGCCGCCTGAAATAATTAGTGTAACTTTACTGTAATGCCAAGAGCATTGCTGCCATGCTGAATTAGAAGAAAATCCATCCTAACGGGGATCAGTTGCGGATTGCAGATGTAAGAGGAGCTGGCAGCCAAATCAAACTGTGCTATCCAACTACCTTACATCTGCTTCTGCAGAAAATCAGTAATAATGCTGCAATAATGGCGTCCACATGGTCTGCAATCTCTTTAAAAGCGAAATTCCAAAGAGAGCGCACTTCTTTCCAAGATACTTGGCCTAAAATATAGAAAATGTAAATTTTGATATAAAAATTAAGTGAATAGATTTTTTTTTAATGATATGATAAAAGAGGAGGCTGTGAAGAGCAAAGCCATCAATTAATTGGTCCACACAGTTTGCAATGAGCTAAAGAATTTATCCATCCTTTGTGTAACCTGCTTCTACCTGTTAAGCGCAAAGAGGAATGCCATGTTTCTCGATCATTTGTGTAATATAGTATGCAGGGTGATCCATTTAAAACGCACCAGTCGCTAATAACTCTTTAGGAAAGCGGAATCTCGAAAAAACCCACGAACTAAACTATATGTTTTTTTGGGTTTAGTTTTCAAATTTTCCACCACCGATGCTGTATCTTTATTTTTGACGGAGTTATGGTCAAAAACCCGATTGGGGTTTCATAAGGACCACTGGTTTTAACATTGATTATAAAAACTACATAAGAAACTGTGAAAAATGACGTTAATCCCGTTTCGATATCCCTAATATTAGTTGAGACATTTAAGATCAAAGTTACAATTTTATCTTATTCGAGAACGGTTTTCAATATTAATTTTCCACTAGAAATACACGTTTAGGGCGGTCCTCTGACTGCAAAAAATGTTACTGGTGACGCAAAGTGAAAAAATAATAATAATTGAAGATTTTAAAACATGTAGTGTAAATGTAATGGTTATGGGTGAATCAGGATAAATTGGTTTTATCATCAAATAAAAGCAATCATCACATCATTTTAATGTATCCTGTAAGCCAGATTTCTTGACCTATGATTACGGTAAGAATATCTTGCCACGGTGTTGGTCTAGTGGTCAAGAGCGTGGCTTTGTAAGTGAGAGATCACCAGTTCGAATCCCGCGTATGCAGTCATTCTTATTACTTAAAGAATCATAATACTTTTTTTAATAAAGTGTAACCATACGCGAGATTCGAACCAGGGACCTCCCACTTACAAAGCCACACTCTTGATTACTAGACCAACATCCGCCCCTCCCTGGCACCGTAATCATATGAGAAGAAGTCTTGCATACGGGATACATTATCATGATGTTATGGTTGCTTTCATTTGATGATAAAACAAATTTATTCTGACTCACCCATAACCATTACATTACACTACATGTTTTAAAATCTTCAATTATTATTATTTTTTCACTTTGCGTCACCAATAACATTATTTGCAGTCAGAGGACCTCCCAAAACGTGTATTTCTGGTGGAAAATTAATATTGAAAACCGTTCACGAATAGATAAAATTGTAACTTTGTTCTTAAATGTCTCAACTAATATTAGGGATATCGAAACGGGATTAACGTCATTTTTCACAGTTTCTTATGTAGTTTTTATAATCAATGTTAAAACCAGTGGTCCTTATGAAACCCCAATCGGGTTTTTGACCATAACTCCGTCAAAAATAAAGATACAGCATCGGGGGTGGAAAATTTGAAAACTAGACCAAAAAATACATATAGTTTACTTCGTGGGTTTTTTCGAAATTCCGCTTTCCTAAAGAGTTATTAGCGACTGGTGCGTTTTAAATGGATCACCCTGCATATTTTAAGTTAAATACAATGAAGGTTGTAAATGTGCTCCATATTCATGTATATATGTGATAACTAATATAATAATTACTCAAACTGCATAAAACATTCTGTCTTTGATTGCTAGCTTCACCACACGAAGCGCTGAAGATCAACATTTGTGCATTTAACTGTTCTCGCACCACGCGAATAAATGTTTAGGTTATTTATTCTATTAAAGTGAAAATATTAAATTCCTTCCTAATTATTCAGCCACTGATATTAAAGCATTTTTTACAATGGGGGACAAAAAAAATATATTACTGTTTAATCTTTTAGGCTTATATTCGACCAAATAATGAAACCACATAGAACATGCTAAAGCGCGCCCCCGATATGGTGAACTACAATACAGATAGTTCCGAAATTACCCACTTGATTGCGCCTCAATCAGTGCTTCTATTTTCCCCGTATTTAATTTTTCAATTATTTTTAAATTAAACTAGCAACATAGTCAAACAAATTGTAGATAGAAAAATGCCAGTACAATGATAACGGATGCACGAGGATCTGATAAAGGTATAAAATCAATTTCAATAGAATTGAAAGAAAACAAAAAATATTGAAATAATATAGAACTTATTGCAACCTTCACCATCAGGTTATTGAGGGCAGCCAAGTTAAAGGTTAAACCCAAAGATCATTGTTTAATGTTTAATAAGAACGAGCCGGAAACAATAATTCATCTTCTGTTTATCAGCTGCCCAGTCTACGAAAGTTTTAGAATCGGACTCCTTATAAACAAATATAACAATCCTCAAGAAGGACTTTGCAAATTACTTTATACACTTTACTTTACAAGTTTATCTTACTTTATCTTACAAGTTTATAAGCATGAACTTGAACTCCTTTGTAACAGATATATTGTATCTCTTCAATAACATACAACACCATGTTTCAGTACGTCGATATTATGAATTTCAAACCGCTGAATGTTTGGCAGAACACCTGCGAAGCGGTCAAAACCGCTAATGGAGATCATGACCTCAATCTCACCAACAAGGTAACATCTTCCAATCGTTTTCATAGTCTTTAAGCACCAGCTATGTGGGGGCGGCTCCAATAAAACTGCCTAAGGGAGCACTAGGGCAGGCCACGGCCCCCATTAACTAAACTTTAAACACATGAATGTCGATCCATAATTGCAAAAGGGCAGACAGTTACGGTTACACGCCATTTTGTAAATGTATTTGAAGACAGGTAGATCACTTGTTTGTCTTTATATGTCTTAGAACTGTTATTGATCGGTGATGCTTTCAGATGATTAACTTCGCTTTACTGTTCAGCGTCAACAAGACCATGGACCTACTGGACACGGTGAGGCAGAACTACCCAACCCGATCTTACTGGAGTATATCCTCTCTATTGCGATCAAACTGCAACAGTTAGCCCTTGTCCTTGTCTGTTGCAGGTGATATTCTGTCTGAAGAAGAAACAGTCCCACGTCACATTTTTGCACGTGTACCACCACGTGGTCATGAAGCTGGCTACGTCTTTTTCCCTCTTCAACCACTATACAGGTACTTCTGGCGGGTTAGATAAGATTAAACCAAATTAGCCACCTAATTGTTTTTGATTTCTGTTTCAGTGGATCTCAATACCATAATGGCTGGACTGAATTCATTTGTCCATGTAGCTATGTACACTTATTATCTGCTCGCCAATATGGGACCACGCATGCGTAGATATCTTTGGTGGAAAAGTCATCTTACCAAACTCCAAATTGTACGTAAACAGTTACGATAATTTATTGAGATTTTATAAATTGAACCACCCATTGATGGAATGGCCACTAGGGGATGTTTGCACTCATCAGTTGCTCTGACAGAGGTGCAATCTCAATTTAATTTACAATGCTACCACTTGGAGCAGGAGTGGTAACTGGAAGATACGAGAGTTCATTCATTCTTCTCTTTCTGTTCTAGTTGCAGTTCCTCGTCATAATCACCCTGCTGGCCAAACTACAATGGCAGGGCTGCCAATATACCACGAATAATATCTTCATACCCCTTTGGACTTTTACCATTGGATCCATTTTCCTGCTATTCTGTCACTTCTATTATAAAACTTACAAAATAAAAACATCATGATTTTATAATGTTTGAATGAATTTAATAAAGTAATTTTAATTTTTTAGAGATTTCTGTGTTTTTTAATTAATATCGTCAACATTTTTTTTGTTATTGTTGTGAGGGTGTAAAGCAAGGTAGCTGAAGAAGGCGACACTTCCAACACCTGCTCATTGGGAGTCATACTCATCAGGCTGGTCTTTTAATTAGAGCGCACAATTATTAGAACAGTGTTGAAAGAATGGAAATATAGAGTATAATTAATTTCTCAGGGCATGCGTGAAGTAACTATTCAATTGTATTCAAAACAAGTTATCAATGTTGCCACCACATTAAATAAGTGGTAACATAATTAATAACAAATTATAATAATAGGGGAGAGGGGGACACATTTGAACAGAATTTACATTTTCTGTTACAGAGTGCGCACAGAATCTGTATTATTGAACCTTTTTATTTTGTTTTCTACAACTTTCAAGTCTTCTTAACTGATCTAAATCAATAAACAGTTGGTACTTTACATACATATCTATATTTTTTTAATTTAAAAATTTTTATGTCAAATGTTAATATCTGCCCCACTAGTCGGGTCACCTTTGAACACAATATAAAATAGAAAGAAATGATATTACTTTACACTGAATCTACCTTCTATCAGTTATTTCTCTCACTACTACATTACTTTCTCTTACTAATTCCAAAAATCAAGAATGACTCAGTTCCGGGATGTTGTACCCGAAGTGGTGATGTGTTTAGAGAAGTTTGAACAAAAAATATTCGGGTTTGTTGCGCTTCTTAAAGTAGTAGGTTCGGACCACTTTCCCACTTCACTGCGATTAAACCCCAAAAAAAAGTCACAAACTTGCAGTGGTCGGTAGGGCGGCACATTTTAACTGGTGATGTTGAAATGTGTGCCCCTCTCCTTCCATAAAAGAAAATATAATATCCAACACCTTTTTTTGCATGCAAATAGACTTTTTGTAAATACTAGGTTTTTAAAAATACGAATTCCAAATGTTAATATGGTGACTAACAATACTTACACCTTATCCACTACAATCTTCACAATACACTTCCAAAGCTGTAACAAAAAATTTTACTTCCACATTACGAAATAAAACATTCCTCAATTCTGGACTTTACAAACAATGAAAACGAAGGGAATTATACACAACAGTTCTACCACTACATATGGAGAAAATTACCAATCATAAATGTGTTTAAATATTTGGCGAGAAATTAAAATTGTTCAAAGGTGCCGCTCCTGTTCAAATGTGCCCTCCTTTTCCCTATAACATAATATCCGGGTACCAGCACGGATTCAAGGAGTTGCGTTATTTAACTTCTTCAGGACAACATTGCGAAGTTTCTCACTGATGGAGTACGTTTTGCGCATCAGTAGTTGTATAACATTAATGGGGAAAAAAATTCCCGGCAAGGGCATTTCTAGGGAAGGGGGGTAGTTGTGTTTCCGTAGGAAGATCGATTTGAGCAAAATCGATGGACTAATCGCCTATTAGATATTAAGGAGGAATATAGGTTGTAACTAAATTACAAAGTTTGAAAAAAAAATAAGTTGGACGCAATAAAATTTAATTTCACTGAATGTCAGCAGTTACCAGCGAGCCCCCAACCCCAAAATGATATCTTTGGAGTGAACTGTACTACGTATTTTGAAGCCAACTAATTTTGTAACTACAAATTCTAGCGAAAATTAAAGTGCGTAAACTGCGTTAAGAGAAGTACAATCACGCTTCCGGAAGAAGTACAATTTATTGGTCAAGAATGCCAGGATGTCAAGTAGTGGGGGCAAGCACTCAGTTTCCCCCACTCCTACACTTCCGCTGGACGGAGCAGGGTTGCGGATTTTCTCGCGTAATGTTTTTGTTGAGAGCCCCTTCCTTGTCGCTAAAAATAAACTGTGGAACTATTTATCGATGTACTACAACCCCACGCTGGCCAGTATCCAGTAGCCTGATCGGCGATCCACAGAAGTCCTTTGCTACTCACAAGAATGGATACATCGAATGCTAACTTAGGGTCTAACCATTCAACGCCACTGCTGTCAAATTTTGGTCAGTAAGTTGTTCTCTCAAGGTACAGTTTCCGTAGGAAATAGTGATTTTGACAAATCAATAATTTTTTACAAATTCTGCAGCACCCCCTTCAAGAGTGGCCTTAACTTTGCCCAAGAATGTGAGCAAGTAAGGAAATTCTAATTGATGCACTTAGAGATACCGGGCTGAGTCTGACTTGCAATTAAGCACCAATGTAGCCTTGTTATTGGATAGCTTGCAATTATAGTATTGTGCAGCATTCAGCTTTCATTACAAAATTACTCTCCTACTAGAGAGATCTTGATAACAATAAACCATTCTACGTTTGGGGAGACTTAGCCCTAACGGAAGTCGTCCCCCCCAGGATCCGCCACTGGTTGGAGGAGAATAATTTTCCTGCAAACTCAGAATTTTTGCAACATCCTTGATTGTTTCAAATGTTGAACTTGTCCAAACCGTATTGCTGGTTACTCAGCTTGATGGCACTTTGGAGAACTCGCAGGAAGTGCCCTAAAAAGAAGCTTAATGACGAACTATGGGTCGCCAGAATCCCAAGTTTAAGTAAAATAATTGCAGCCATTTTTTTTGGGAAAATCACCAAAAGGAGAAACATGGGTTCAGTGAAAGAGGTCTAGAGGGGTATTTTTGGGTGATTGGACCATTTCTGTTTTTTTCGTTTTGAGTCACGTTGAGTGGGAACTAACTACATGATCAACATTCGATCGATATGACAGTGGGCCAGGCAATAAGGCCAAATAAAGTCACCTGATTGTCATTAAAACAGAGAATAACTCTACAAGGCATTGAGGACACTGATGAGGGCACACATCCATGGCGAAACTTGAGAAAGACAATACTTCCAGAACCCACAACCCAACAAATCAGGTTTTGGAAAAGCACCATTACACTTCTAATATTTGGTTTACTTCGCAGATGGCGCGGTGAGTGTTGATACCTACTTGAAGAGCTTGCCGTCCATCTACAGTCCTCCGATGGTACCTGTCATCGTGGCAATATATCTGAGTCTGGTGTTGGTGATCCTGCCTTGGTATATGGCCCACCGACAGCCCTATAAACTGCAGACTTTCCTGCATCTTTACAATGTCGGCCAGATCATGATGAATATAGGACTCTGCTACATGGTAAGGGGCTGTTTCACTTCTTACAATATCCACGATAGTTCTGGACGTTCATTTTTTTTTATAGCAAAATTTTGGCTATTTGTAAGTGGGTTGCAGATGCACTCACTTCATTTGGTAAATCCCAGTCGATAGAGCAGAGAGACGCCTAATCGCAACGTTCATGCGTAATAGACGACAGATTTCCAAAGGAAGGTTAAGCAAGAAGTGTGGTAGAGTCGAGCGAGTTGAGTATTAAGCACAGTCCGCTGCTGTTCACACAGTTTAAGGAGAATTGCCAGGATTCTGCGTTTAAAGGAAATTCCTCAGCCAGAAGTCCCAGAATTTTTCACTTTTTCTAACAAAAATGCTTACTTTGATTTCCTATTAATTTAATGTTTCGTTGATGGTTCTTTTTGTGGCAGTTCTGGGTAAATAGTGAGGAACTCTGTAGTCAGTTTCTCACTGACTCTTTAGGGCAAGTATTGCTTGGCAATTCTGGGTTCCATTTATGTTTCAGGAGTTTACTGTTTAAAGTCAAGATGATTTGGTAAAAGACTAGAGAGGGTACACACCGAGAGGTTTCGAGCGCACCCAGCCATTTCAAGACCCTAACCTCTCCTCGATATCATAGATTTCCCTAATATTCCCAAGCGTCTGGCTTGGTATTGTCTGCCTCCAAGGACATCTATAATCAATTATTTCACATCAACTAGCATCAATTGTTACATTATTAATTCATTAATTATTAATATTGTATATTATTAACAAAAGAAATTTATTCAGATATTTTCCTTATTTCTTTTTTTTAATTTTTAATTTAAGGCTTCACCATCTGAGGTCGGCCATTGGTGCCCGGAGCTTTATCAGCGCCGACCTCCGGAGAATTATTAACTTTTTTCCGATCTTTCGTAAGGAGTTTGGAGATTTTCTATCTTCATTCACTGGAAATATAATATATGTTTTACCGATTTTGGTTTTCTTCGCCATTAGCCGGACGAAACTTCACCCAGACTAACCCTAAAGAAGTACTCGATGAACAGAACCAATGGTTTCGGTCTCCATTGGTGACTCGGCTCCAATACAAGCTCAGAAACCCACAGTACTCTATCGATTACGATCAGTCTGTAAAATATAACGGATAGAACTAGATGCTTCGTACTGCGGTTGCTACTTAGTTCAGGTAGTTCTCTTCAAGATGCATTTCACGTGGATGAAGTCCAACTTACAGTCGCTGCCTCTTTAATCAATCAATCAATAGTATCGTCAAGTCGAAACCCGCTATGGCCCTTAATCCACATGATCATTCTATCATCAGGATTTCCCGTCTGATCATTCGGATTGGAGGGTAGGGAGTCGATTCACACGATCAGCTGTCCCATTATTTTCAATCATCCTCTTCACGAGGCCAGAACTAACTGACAGGGTTGAGTAAAGGGTCAAACACCATGCCGGTCTCCATATTCGGAACCATCACCCAGAAAGCATGAGGCCTAAGCAATGCCAAAATAAGCATTTCTACAATTGTAGGGACCTAAATTAACTTTTCGCTTTGTGTGTAACTTTACTGTATCGATTAGAGGCTAGACATTAGTAGCAATAAGAGTAATTTACTGGGAAATACACTGACAGGAAGTCGGTAAATTATGTAACCAGATCCGGTCCTTGAAAGATCAAATCGACCTATTTGAACACGTATTGTTCCAAACTATTAAACAGCCTAATTACTCTTTGCAGTACACTGAGCTGATGAACTACCAACCTCTCAAAGTGTGGGATAACATCTGCGCATTCGTAACTTCCACCAATGGTGCCAACGATGACTGGGTGTACTTGAAGGTATGTCATTTTGTTTGCCTTTGTGCTGCTTTATGGAAGTGGAGATGATCTCATTTGGTAGAGGGGACTAGCCACACATGGAAGTGGACTAGTGGATTTAAATGATAACATTTAGAAATACGTAATTACCAGAAAATGCAGTTAGAGAATGTTGAGAGGAGAAGACCAGCAGTAAAGTGATGATGATGCGGACGTATTGTTGTTTTCAGATTATTCAACTGGTTCATATGTACTGTATCAACAAGACCTTGGACCTGATAGACACGGTGAGTAGACGAATTCTGTAGATGTTGCTCCAGCCTCTGCGATCATGTTCAGTACATCCTCTTCTTCTCTATTGCAGATAATCTTCTGTCTAAAGAAGAAACACTCCCAGGTCACATTTCTGCACGTGTACCACCACGTGGTGATGGTGTTGAGTAGTTTTATCACCGTCTACTATCTCAGAGGTATTTCCTAATCCATACTGTTCGCAGTTCCTTGAAGACAAAACTTGATGCTTTCGATCTGATCGTAATGCTGTCGGGAGTTTAGTCACCTTCAAACATGTTTACCATTAGAAAAAAAAGTAAAATAAAGTAATCGCCTATTTTTTCAGGCGGGGCTTAACGTCCAACTACCAAATAAGGTGTCGTGGATGGAGGCACTAGCAAACGTACTTTACCATTTCTCATTTAACCATTAAATAAAATCCAAGGCCAAGACCGGGAATCGAACCCAGTACCACAATGCATATTAGCTTTGCAGATCTCGCCTCTTAACCGCTCGGCTACCAAGGCGCCTACATGTTTACCATTATTAAACCACTAAATCGGGACAGTGCATGCACGCTGCAGAATATATTTTAGGATCCTATTGACGGAGAGGAAAGGATCTGAATTCCCCCTAAAGAGTCAATTTAGTGGTGTGTGCGGGCCGATTACCGGGCATCAAGTGAGTTACAAAAATTTCGAAAAAGGAAACAGCGTGATTGAAAATGAGGATTTCCCGAACAGACTTAGCACGATGTTTTTGGATTTATTGAATGAAGATAATCAGTTTCTCTTAAATAATAAATTAGAATGAATACCTAATATTAATAATCTGTTTGCCAAAAGTGCCAAACTAAGATCGCGGCCGGAGGTTGCAAGCAGAGATCTGCTGTAGCCTGTTAACCTCTGACGTAATGCTAGTTCCTTCTACTTATAAAGTCTTCAAGTATGGGCGCGTGACTTCACTTAGCTCCGCCTCCAAGACGCCAAGCACTAAAAAATCAAATTTTTTTCTGCTTTTCAGTGGAGTTGAGCACGACGTTGATTGCATTGAATTCACTGGTGCATGTGATAATGTATACATATTACTTCCTGTCAAATCTGGGACCAAGCGTGCGCAAGTACCTCTGGTGGAAACGTCACGTCACTAAACTTCAAATAGTAAGCATATCTGTAGATATTTGATTTTGTAGATTAAGGAAAAACAACGTGTCTAAGTGACCAAGGCGGGACTTGGAGAAGCCCTTTTTGCGCTTCCCTGATTATGTGCGTGCTGTACAAGGTGTTGAGTATTTCTGGCCAAACTCGATTTCTGAAGTTTGGGACGATTGCATTACTTTCTTCTACTTCAGTAGATCGTATCAGAAACTTATTCACTCAGTTTATTTTGTTTTGTTTACAGTTACAGTTCCTACTTGCGCTAACCTTGCTGGGTCGACTGCAGATGGAAGGTTGCAAACAGGCTTCACATTATGCAGTGATGTGGGGCTTTACCGTTGCCACAGTTTTATTTCTATTCTGTGACTTCTATAAGAAAGCTTACATCAAGAAAACAGCTTAGACCGCATTGTTACTCTTAAGGTGGGTCCACATCAAACGCTGTGCCTTAAAGCGCCACTGTTAGAACAAAACCAGAACAGAGCAGAATGGCGGAAGTGAATGTTGCAGAGAAGAACTGGTCATACGAGGACACTGAAGAAGCGCAGGACGGAAACAACCTACAAACCGGACTTACTCGAACCAACTTTTATGTGCTGAAAAAAAAAAAAACGTCAGAGTTTGAAGAGCGATCATAGCTTGCTGCTCCGCTATGAAATGTTCGCGGCGAAGCAGAGCGTTTGGAGGGGACCCATCTTTAGGAACAGAAGATTTAGGCGAGCCAGAACCAATTCTTATTTGGCAACCAACAGCAACTTTCTCAACAACTACTAGAAATCAAAATGATTCCCATTGCCCATCACTAGTCGTAGTGCGTGCTTTAACTCCTTCAAAGAATAAACGTTCTTCAAATGTCCCGGCGATCATCCGGAATCACAATTTTAAATGTTCACATTCCCAGAAACCTCGAGAGGCTTTGTTGACTTATAGCTTCAAAATTATTCAAAACCAACCTAGAAGATTAAGGCTTTACTGAATAGAGTTAATCTCTATTCAGTCGTCCCTTTTCAATTCCTTTGATAACATGCCGCCCGCTCTTTGCGGACAATAGTTGATCGATAGCCCGCAAGTGAACAATAAGTGATCGATCAATTTACTAACTTAGCAGAAATAGCTGTTAGCTGCCCAGAAAGCCGCATGCGACCCTCATGCACATCCCTTGCTGAACTTTATTCTTCAGGATTTAAAAAGCAGAAAAAGCAGCGCTTTTATTGTGATTCAGTAATTAACCTTTTAGTAATTTAGGTAATTATGGAAATGTAAATGAATTAAAACCATTGAAAATATATAATTATAAATAAATTAATTTTGAATACAATTCAATATTATTGACTATAATTTTTGTGTTTATTATTAATTGAATTAAATTAAAACGTTATTAAAATTAATAACTTAGGCGCAATTACACTGAGAACGGTAGAGTTGTATTCATTGTATGGTCGAACTAATAATGGAATTCTCACAGCCTTTTTGGAGAACACTCTCGATTGATTCCACTTCCGGTGGAGAATTCCGATGGCAGAATAGTGTGCAAGATGGAGGCCGTGCGCGGAACCATCACCAGCCTGACATTTCATAGAATTTTCAGCTTTCTTGCAGTGGCATATCCTGAATTTCAGCATCCCCGCATGCAGTTCAGGGAGAGAAATTTATAAATATATTTTAGCCGAATTTAATTACATATTTTATTTATCCCATTTGAGTAGACAATGGACAAAAAAGACCATACATATGTTCTAGAAATAATTATTACATAAAAATGTACAATAAATAGGGATAAAAGTTTTAGTAAGGTTCATTTCCTAATTACTATAATGGCGACGAGGAAAATCAAAATGCCGAAACCAAGGAGGAGCAAAGATCTGAGAGAGTGCAGGAGGAACTGGTCCGGATGGGAGATTTTCGGAAGGAAATGGAGGGGTTTTCTTTAGACTCTTGACAAAGGTGAGTCTAGAACGATATTTAGACTATTTTGGAAGAGTATTCGAGATGAAGGGGTCCTTGGAAGTTCTTGTATGGCTAACAATGAAATTAGAAAAACAAAAAACTATTACTAGCCTAAGTGGGAGCCCAGGGGAGCAGTAAAAACTTTGTTCGTACCTGGACGACTGGATAGTTGTAACTATTCAGATGTAGCAGGTGTAAGCCTGAAATAACTGCTTTTACTACCAGAATTGAGTACGAACAGGCAGTCAGTAGTGCGAAAAAGCCACTCATTGCATTTTTTAAGCAGATTGAAATCGCTTGGTGTAGATTGTAGATTAGTGGAAGGGTTACGAGACAGATTTCTAGGGAGGGGGGAGCCAGAAAGAAGCTCGCTTGCAGTGACCAGATGGACTGGACTCTTCAGGAGAGCCAATGAAATTACCAGTTGGGCTGTAGAAAGAGAAACTGAAGAATTAAAACAAGAAAAAATGTATCGGGTTGGAAGATCGACGAAGTTTAAATCTAAACAGCATGATTGGTGGACAAACGGAAAGATACGGAAATACGTGAGCGAAATCAGGGTAGCACAAAGAAATGTGTAAGTTGTGGAAGGAAGGATAAGTGGGCGGAATGTCCGGCGAGGAAGGCGAAATGTTGGAGGTGTGACAAAGAAGGACACTCCACTCGCAGAAGGAATGGAAGAAGAGCATCAAGGATACTACGCGATACTGATGTTAGTGGGGACCTCCCCCTTAAAAACCATCAAGTCTTAAATCCTTAAAATAGGGAGGAGAGTGATCATCAAGGTCATGGAGTTCAGGCTACCCAATTGTCTTTTCGGAAACTATGAATCTTTACTTTAGTACAGGTCTGATAAAACGGAAGCTTGACGTCAGAGCACCCCAGAACCTGATTCAAATTATTCCCAACTACCTAAAACCTTTTCTAACAACATTCCCACTCCATAAAGAAATGGCTTTAATTGCATTCAGCTTGAACAGACCTGTCTAAATAATTGCATATTGTACGAGAAAACCGTGTAGTCTAAACCACATCCGGTGGATCGGCATTCTAAATTGCGAATAGGCACTCCGTCCAAATAATATTGCCCAGGTGTTTTGCTAGATATTAGATCGCAGCTTAACTAAAATCACATTTAATAAAAATACCTTTAATAGTTCTAGATGTATTTAATATTTGTACAAAGTTAGGAGTTGAAACGTTTCCAAATAAGGCAACATGCACTCCAGTAAATAATACTTACGGTTCACTAATTTTTAGCGCTTCTCTTCAAATCTAGAACTTTGGTTACTAATTTAATATTACGTGAGGTAATATCACCGTACAATACGCTAAAATGAAACCAGAGAGCAGCCTGCCAAAAGTGCTCATTTCCGTGAAAAACGTTCAAAGAAAAAGGTTTTCAATCTACATGTACACTTCACTAGACTATGTTTGACGACATTTTGAAAATAACCTAAACATCGATAAAGAGAAAAAAAATCGATTTATTAAAGTGGTATAATAAAGTGATACTTTATCCATCAGCTAGTGAATTACTGAAGTGAGAAGAATACTTGCCTCGGTTTGCCCTATCTCGCTCGTACATTGCTGGTGACAGTACTTAGCGAAAGCGATAGATAGAACATTACAAATACAAGGCTTTGTGTCAACTGAAGTACATATTTTTTTAAAAAAACATAGGTTATGTTCTATATATTTATGAGTAGGGGTGTATAAATCAAAATTTGCTAACCTTGACGAGCTAAATGTGAATTATAAGTGGGTGACCTGTATGACCTCGCTCTCCACAAGAGTCAGGGGGCCTGACCGCAAAATATCAAATTAAACCCTTCAACCGGAAACGGACTTTTTTGACAACTTCTCCAATAACGACTGATCATTTCCTTTACACTATGTACACTCAAAGTACTCATCTTTATCTACAACTTTAACTTGAACAATTTACCCAGGTAAGCTTTCCTGTAAAATATCCTACATATTATATATTTCTAAAATTGCGAGTTAGTGGAAAACTCCAAAACCGGAAGTACCACATTCCGGAATGGATTTTCCACATTTTTGAGATTTTTCCGAAAATGTTTCCCCCACAATGTTAACTAATTTCTTCATATAAGATTAATAGTTTTTATTTGAACACTTGGGATGATTCGTTTTGGGCATTTTGAGATATGCAAAAATGTTTTCTACGAGTCATCAACTCGAGAATAGTCGAGAAAAGTGTTAGGAGTGTTCATATTTTTATTAAACAAACTTGTTATAACATAACCTTACTGCAAGGACACTTGTGAAGGTTACGCCATTCGTCCTAAACTTGTGCCAAAACAATCAATGTAACTTTGTACTTATCCAACCATTCATAAATATAATACAAACAATAATAAATTGTTAATTTATGTGCGATAGTTCAACATATTTTGAACGCAATCAAAAAAAAGTTAATTGCGTGGATGTTAGAGGGAGAGACTGTGTACAGATGTAATATAGTAATACACTTATAATTCAGTTATAGAGTAACCACTGGCGATGGAGATCCATTCTGTTTCTGCACAGAATAAACAATTTGCAAATCTTTCCACTTTTGGTCAGTATAATTTATTTGCAAGCACAAGCACATTTAGAAGATGGTTTCTAGCATCTAAATTGCACCCAAATTTTGAAAATATTACAATTTACTGTTACATTAAGATTACATTGTCTGCTATCGTGCAGATTTTTGATTTTTTGGGTACAAGTTTTGTAGCCTCCCCTTGTGAACGAATTGTGTGATTGTGGTGTTTCGATTATATGAATCGGATAGTAAAAAGTTCAAATTCAATATCTCGATCAGATGCGGACCCACCCTATGAACTTTTCAAAAAATTCTACCAACTGGAAGAGCCACCATTATTTAATCAATTTATTTATTTTGAATTTTTCTATCAAAAGAAGGAACACGTATTACTTTATCTTGGGGTACAAAAAATCTGCAATATTTATTTGATTAAGGGATATCGATTAGCAGGTTATCACCTTCGAACAACTTCTACATTGATATATGCAAGTTTGTAAGGCCATTATTTCAGGAAATTCCACTACGGCCCCCTTGAAATTGGTGTATGGACTCCCGGGGTTCGTGTACAACAGCTTAATAACCCAAGCATTTCTGGAACTGGTAGATGGGTACGCTTCGACCTAAAGTGTAATTTTGGGGTAATTTACTATTTTCAGAGTTAGCAGTGAATGTAGAGTTAGAAACATGAGTACTGTAGATAGTAACTGTTATACCAGATTTAAATTTGATTTGGGGGGGGCCTTAAAATACAGTGTTGCCGCTGGATATTCAATTTTGAAAATTCGTATATGGTCGCAATACATTCTCATACTAGAAGTTGGAAAAACAAAAAAAATAAAAATTAAATTCAATGCTTACAAGTAAACCTTAAAGACAAAGAAGCTCTTCTAGCGGCCTTTACACTAAACTAACCCTTATCTCAAAGTTTCGATTTAAATAATTTTTACAATTAATAATACCTACTAATCCCGCTGAACATTTTAACAATTCAGATGCACTGTATCATTATTGAATTTGCTTATAAGTTATATAATAATTCACTTCAGCTGCAAGTTAATAATTAAAAATTAAGGTTTAATGAATTTTACCTGATTAATGATGCAAACAGTATTGTAACCTCTAGCATGTTGCAGGGCACTAAATTTTATTTACACTCATTTAATAATATATCACAAACATTAGGTATATTGTGACTGTTTCACAAGTGTAACTTATGAGTAATTAGTTAAAAGAGATTGAAATTGCCAATAATTAAGTATAATCCATTTATTAAAGAACCACAATTACGTACAGAAAGATGGATGCCGGTGATTGGATGGTTCATCAGGTGACAATAGATGATATAGAGAGTAATACCAACTTAACTTGAATAATAGAAATTATTTAGTCAAGCACAGATATCAACATTGCAGTGAGATAGGTATAACACAAACACAACAATACCAAGAGCTCACTTAAAAAGTTTGTTTACATTTTTAAACTTATAGAAACCTTCTGTTATTGGCAACTTCTTTCAAGGTAACTTTACTGCTAAATAAACAAAGGTAATTATTTTATTTTCTGTAAGTCCTCGAATAAGAATGAAATTGTTTCTATCTTGAATAATGTATATTCCATAACTATGAAAGTGAAACACAGTGTTTGAATACAATATTTGGATGATATTTATGCGCCCATTTTGGGACTGGATAAAAAGCTATTAAACAAAATCAAATGGTTTTTATTGAATTGATTTTTTCGAGATTTATCGAAAACGGCTCTATTTATTTTAACTTGATACACTAATTGCTTACATTAGGACCGTTCCCGGACACTAAAGTAGACTTGTGGACATATTTGTTAGTTTGTTCTGTTCCTATAGCCTTGATAAAAAAAGCGAGTGATATTTATTTCAGCTATTATTTGTTTATTTTGAACATTCAAATGTAAACTCCTGTTATCGGGAATTTACTACATTAAAGTAACAATATGGTACGATGTTCGCAAATCAATTTTTTTTTTTGTATTCCTTGCAGCCATTGATCGGCAAGTGGATGATTACTTAGAGAGTAAACACTTCATTGGGTCGCCATTTTTCGCCATCCTAGTTACTGCAGGATACCTATGGCTGGTCCTAAGATTTCTGCCCCGATTTATGACTTCAAGGAAACCTTACGCTCCGTCTACCTTCATCGCTCTCTACAACCTCTCACAGATCATCTACAATGCCTACTTGTGCTATCTGGTAAGGATCATCAAACGCATTTACGTCATTATACCCCTTTTGAATAATACATGATTCCTTATTCATTATTCCAGCAATCCATTATTGCCTATTGTATGCGATGAGAACATGTTCTTAATTTTATAGAATGCTTTACAAATATTTACATAAATGACATAAAAATAAAGATGTTCCAATGTCGAAACATTATAACCTTCTTTTACTACAGTTTGGGAAAGTTTACGATAAAATAAGGAGATTATACGCAAGGAGAAAGAGAAAAAAACCTGCAGCTAGTACAGAATGTTAAAAAAAGACATACCTAATTCTTTTATGAGTATGGAATGGAAGTATGGAAGGTGCTATTTCTTGACAGAATGAGTTAGGATGACAATCTTGAATTGGGGAAGAGTTTCAGCAGAGTTTTGGATAAAAGAGGAAATTCCAGCTTGCGGAGCTGAACCTTATTTACTAAAGAATAAATGTTGGCCATAAAGGAAGAATTAAACCTCTAAATTGACCACGAACCTTAGCAGAAGCACAATAAGTGGTTGGTTAAAAGAGGGAGTTTCGATATATCTGTTCTGGAGCTATTACAGAAATTTATTTTAATGTAAAAGATGCTACAAAAAAAAACACAAAGAATTATGTTGACTTTAAGTAAGAACATAAAATCCACAAAAGTTCAGATTCGATATTTTGGCTAGGGATGCGAAGAGAAGGTTTTGGACAAAATCAGTCTATCGGATTTTATTTTTGTGTAGATTTTCTTACAATTACCGTCGATTTTCTCTTAACTTGGAATTTACATTACAAACAAACTCAGATCTTTGGCTGTTACATTACAAACACACAGATCTTTGGCTGTTACATTACAAACTCAGAGATCTTTGGCTGTTACATTACAAACTCACACAGATCTTTGGCTGTTACATTACAAACTCACAGATCTTTGGCTGTTACATTACAAACTCACAAAGATCTTTGGCTGTTACATTACAAACTCACAGATCTTTGGCTGTTACATTACAAACTCACAGATCTTTGGCTATTACATTACAAACACACATATCTTTGGCTGTTACATTACAAACTCACAGATCTTTGGCTGTTACATTACAAACTCAGAGATCTTTGGCTGTTACATTACAAACTCACACAGATCTTTGGCTGTTACATTACAAACTCACAGATCTTTGGCTGTTACATTACAAACTCACACAGATCTTTGGCTGTTACATTACAAACTCACAGATCTTTGGCTGTTACATTACAAACTCACAGATCTTTGGCTATTACATTACAAACACACATATCTTTAGCTGTTACATTACAAACTCACAGATCTTTGGCTGTTACATTACAAACACACAGATCTTTGGCTGTTACATTACAAACTCACAGATCTTTGGCTGTTACATTACAAACTCACAGATCTTTGGCTATTACATTACAAACACACATATCTTTGGCTGTTACATTACAAACTCACAGATCTTTGGCTGTTACATTACAAACTCACAGATCTTTGGCTGTTACATTACAAACTCACAGATCTTTGGCTGTTACATTACAAACTCACAGATCTTTGGCTGTTACATTACAAACTCACAGATCTTTGGCTATTACATTACAAACACACATATCTTTGGCTGTTACATTACAAACTCACAGATCTTTGGCTGTTACATTACAAACTCACAGATCTTTGGCTGTTACATTGTACAATTTTTCTTAGAAAATAAAGTTTTTGGGCAGTTCTCGTGGAGGGGGTAGGCTTCCATATAATAGACTGATACAACAAGTTTAAACTGCAAAGATGTTAAAACCTTGAAAATTATATCAATGTTATCAGAGTGTTTCTCACCGTTTATTACTGCCCTTCAAGGATTCTATCATTGGTAACTATTTTCTGCGTCATGAAATGCATTGAATTATTTTTTTTCTCAGTTTTTTTATTGTGCACCATTGTTCTGTTTGAAATTGTTCATCCACATTATTATTTTTTTCTATCTTGCATACGTACCTCTTTTGATTATTAATAATTACATTAATTAAATATCATTTTTCAATATAATTAATTTAAGTGGTGGGTGAGGGATGAGAGGAGCGAGGCTTTAGATTCCCCTCTAAAGTGCATTTCAACGAACAGTTTCCGACTCGTGTCGAATTCGTGCCAAATGATCTTTTAACCAAAATTACGATTGTTTACTACCATTTTCTTTTCAATGTTGACTTTTTTTTATCGAAAATGGTTCCAATGATTGTCTATTTTTTTTTGTCCAAATGCGAAATAGTCAATTTTTAGCCATTGGTCTCGTTTGGGATAGACTGCTTTCAGTCGTCGTCCGTCGGTCTTCTTGTTTTCTCCCCGGCTTCGCCCAGCCTCGTAGTTCGTAGATTCTCTCTAGAACTAGGAGTGTTTTCCTGTCCAATAAATCTGATATAGTGGATACATTTTGCATGAACCACGGCGCTTCTAAGGCGACACAAACTTGAAGCTTTTTTTTTTTTTTTTTTTTTTGGCACATCAACAGCTGAGGTTATTACCGCTCGGAGCTATTTCCCATGCACTGCCGGCCTCCGGACAGTGTTCTCACGTTACAGACAACACTGTCCATCACCGGACAGTGAGCTGTAAGAAGCTCCTAGGAAGAGAAAATCTAAGGGTCCGCTGCTGGATTCGAACCCGGGACCTCCGCGTGGGAGTCCAGTATGCTAACCTCATAGCTAATCCTTTCCCTAGCTTATTCAGTGCAGTTTTACTGGCGTCAGTGGTCTGATTTTTAGATGCAAACATGAGTCTAGGTTTCAATCTGTTGAGTTCAATTAGAGGATAGAATTGCCTGAAAGTCCTGGTTAGTCTCATGTTGACTTTAAGGTTGTTCACTCTGTTTAGTTTTTCCTCTATTGTGGGCAAATAGCGTGGGGAGACGTTACTTTCTGTTTTGAATGACCTCTCGAGATTGTGCTCAGGAATAATTATAACAATAACAAGTCAGTTTTGGATGATCCTTAACACGTCAAGCTTGACTTATAAGGCCAACTGTATTGAAGTGAATCAATATTTAGGTGTACAATTTAAAATCAACCAAGAAAAGTTATAAATCAAATCATTGTTTGAGATAAATCTGTGTATTCAAGTCAACTTTGTTTCGAAATTCCAGTACGTGAAGATGTTGAACTGGAAATCTTTAACAATCTGGGAGAACACATGTCATCCTGTGTCTGCAGCCAACAACTTCGATCCTGCAATTAATATAAAGGTAAGCTTGTTGCCAATGTGTGATCGCTTTGTACTACTTGCAATGGCGGCCACCTTTTTTGTATAAATTATCTTTTATTCCTTAAAACAGGCAAAAAAATAATTTTGAATAGAAGATTATTTGTATATTTTATCTTCAGCCATGGAATATTTTAAAGCAATAAACTGTGCGTGTTGACAGATGGCCGAATTCGAGTACTACTACTACGTGAATAAAATCTACGACTTCACAGACACGGTGAGTGTGGGTGTGGGTGTATGTCATCGTCTAGAGGTCGAGCGAAATTTCTGGACGCCTGAAGTGAATGGTTTTAATTGACAACCATTTGGTTGACAATAAACTAACATGTAATCGGATTTTAAAACATTTTAAATAGTAAATTAATTTTTCGCGATTACTCGCTCTTACTTATTTTAAGGACATTTAAGTCCAAAAAAGAGTGGGTAGGGTATTTTACACATTGTGTTTATCTGGACAGCGTAACTAAACAATCTGACACCAGCAGCTGCCGTCAAGAAATTTCGCATTCAGTTTTGTTATCTACAAAATTGTAGAAATGAATTTGAATATAATGTAAATAATTAACACTTCTAGATTCTATTCTCGCTGAGGAAGAAAACTTCACAAGTTACATTCCTGCATGTGTACCACCATTGTGTCATGGTTCCCTTCATGTGGATCACCTTATTCAAGCTCAGAGGTACTTTGGCTTTTTGCTTTGCTTTCCAGCGTAGACTATTGAACACAACAACTGAGAGAAAACTTTTTCTTTTTTTTATATTTAACTAACGCTTTTTTCTAAACATCAGTTATAATCTACGTAGCTAGGTGGTAAGCGTGAGAATTAATTCCAGAAATACCACAGTAGTATTCCTGCCAACGTTAGGTCATAACCTAACGAAATAATGAAATTAAATATTAAATTTAACTCAATTTAATATTTAATTTTGTGAAACCTTTAAGCACCTTATGTAGAAATCAACTACATTTAATTTATCAAAGAAAATGGAAAATTTGGTTCCGTAGCTAAGAGGGCTGACTGGTAAGTAATCTCCAGTTCGCGTTGTACATGATTTCAGCGAAATGTTTATAGTAAAGAATAAACATCCAATTAGGCGACCACCATTCCTAATTATTATTAGAATCAAGAAGCGTTGTAAACTATTCACTCATAATACAAAAAACAACAAAAATTTCCCGGAAACTCATTGGGTTTTCACGAATGATTCAGAGAGTGAGTTTGGAGTTATATGTCGAGATTAATATTGTCTAAAATCTCGAAAACTAGTAGATTTTCTTTATATTTTACCTGTATACGGAAACTACTATTGTCTATGATTGTATGAAATTTCGTTAAAATCTATCAAGTAGGAAACGAGATATTTAGTGCTAAATTTTAGATTCGTTTAAAACAGTGAAATATTTAAATCTAAATATCTGGTAAACTACTAGATAGATTTTCTTTATATTTTACCTGTATACGGAGACTACTATTGTCTATAATTGTATGAAATTTCGTTAAAATCTGTCGACTAGGAAACGAGATATTTAGATCTAAATTTTGGTTTCGTTTAAAACAGTGAAATTTTTAACTTCAAATATCTCGTAAACTACTCAATAGATTTTCTTTATATTTTACCTGTATACGGAGACTGCTATTGTCTATAATTGTATGAAATTTCGTTAAAATTTATCCAGTAGGAAACGAGATATTTAGAGCTAAATTTTGGATTCGTTTAAAAACAGTGAAATTATTCACTTCAAATATCTCGTAAACTACTCAATAGATTTTCTTTATATTTTAGCTGTATACGGAGACTACTATTGTCTATAATTGTATGAAATTTCGTTAAAATCTGTCGACTAGGAAACGAGATATTTCGATCTAAATTTTGGATTCGTTTAAAAACAGTGAAATCTTTAACTCTAAATATCTGGTAAACTACTCGATAGATTTTCTTTATATTTTACCTGTATACGGAGACTACTATTGTCTATAATTGTATGAAATTTCGTTAAAATCTATCGAGTAGGAAACGAGATATTTAGAGCTAAATTTTGGATTCGTTTAAATACAGTGAAATCTTTAACTCTAAATATCTGGTAAACTACTCGATAGATTTTCTTTATATTTTACCTGTATGCGGAGACTACTATTGTCTATGATTGTATGAAATTTCGTTAAAATCTATCGAGTAGGAAACGAGATATTTTTAGCTAAATTTTGGATTCGTTTAAAAACAGTGAAATCTTTAACTCTAAATATCTGGTAAACTAATCGATAGATTTTCTTTATATTTTACCTGTATACGGAGACTACTATTGTCTATGATTGTATGAAATTTCGTTAAAATCTATCGAGTAGGAAACGAGATATTTAGAGCTAAATTTTGGATTCGTTTAAAAACAGTGAAATCTTTAACTCTAAATATCTGGTAAACTACTCAATAGATTTTCTTTATATTTTACCTGTATACGGAGACTACTATTGTCTATAATTGTATGAAATTTCGTTAAAATCTATCGAGTAGGAAACGAGATATTTAGAGCTAAATTTTGGTTTCGTTTAAACCAGTGAAATTTTTAACTTCAAATATCTCGTAAACTACTCGATAGATTTTCTTTATATTTTACCTGTATACGGAGACTACTATTGTCTATAATTATATGAAATTTCGTTAAAATCTGTCGACTAGGAAACGAGATATTTAGATCTAAATTTTGGTTTCGTTTAAAACAGTGAAATTTTTAACTTCAAATATCTGGTAAACTACTCGATAGATTTTCTTTATATTTTACCTGTATACGGAGACTACTATTGTCTATAATTGTATGAAATTTCGTTAAAATTTATCCAGTAGGAAACGAGATATTTAGAGCTAAATTTTGGATTCGTTTAAAAACAGTGAAATCTTTACCTCTAAATATCTGGTAAACTACTAGATAGATTTTCTTTATATTTTACCTGTATACGGAGACTACTATTGTCTATGACTATATGAAATTTCGTTAAAATCTATCGAGTAGGAAACGAGATATTTAGTGCTAAATTTTAGATTCGTTTAAAACAGTGAAATATTTAAATCTAAATATCTGGTAAACTACTAGATAGATTTTCTTTATATTTTACCTGTATACGGAGACTACTATTGTCTATAATTGTATGAAATTTCGTTAAAATCTGTCGACTAGGAAACGAGATATTTAGATCTAAATTTTGGTTTCGTTTAAAACAGTGAAATTTTTAACTTCAAATATCTCGTAAACTACTCGATAGATTTTCTTTATATTTTACCTGTATACGGAGACTGCTATTGTCTATAATTGTATGAAATTTCGTTAAAATTTATCCAGTAGGAAACGAGATATTTAGAGCTAAATTTTGGATTCGTTTAAAAACAGTGAAATTTTTCACTTCAAATATCTCGTAAACTACTCAATAGATTTTCTTTATATTTTAGCTGTATACGGAGACTACTATTGTCTATAATTGTATGAAATTTCGTTAAAATCTGTCGACTAGGAAACGAGATATTTCGATCTAAATTTTGGATTCGTTTAAAAACAGTGAAATCTTTAACTCTAAATATCTGGTAAACTACTCGATAGATTTTCTTTATATTTTACCTGTATACGGAGACTACTATTGTCTATAATTGTATGAAATTTCGTTAAAATCTATCGAGTAGGAAACGAGATATTTAGAGCTAAATTTTGGATTCGTTTAAATACAGTGAAATCTTTAACTCTAAATATAATGGTAAACTACTCGATAGATTTTCTTTATATTTTACCTGTATGCGGAGACTACTATTGTCTATGATTGTATGAAATTTCGTTAAAATCTATCGAGTAGGAAACGAGATATTTTTAGCTAAATTTTGGATTCGTTTAAAAACAGTGAAATCTTTAACTCTAAATATCTGGTAAACTAATCGATAGATTTTCTTTATATTTTACCTGTATACGGAGACTACTATTGTCTATAATTGTATGAAATTTCGTTAAAATCTATCGAGTAGGAAACGAGATATTTAGAGCTAAATTTTGGTTTCGTTTAAAACAGTGAAATTTTTAACTTCAAATATCTCGTAAACTACTCGATAGATTTTCTTTATATTTTACCTGTATACGGAACTACTATTGTCTATGATTATATGAAATTTCGTTAAAATCTGTCGACTAGGAAACGAGATATTTAGATCTAAATTTTGGTTTCGTTTAAAACAGTGAAATTTTTAACTTCAAATATCTGGTAAACTACTCGATAGATTTTCTTTATATTTTACCTGTATACGGAGACTACTATTGTCTATAATTGTATGAAATTTCGTTAAAATTTATCCAGTAGGAAACGAGATATTTAGAGCTAAATTTTGGATTCGTTTAAAAACAGTGAAATCTTTACCTCTAAATATCTGGTAAACTACTAGATAGATTTTCTTTATATTTTACCTGTATACGGAGACTACTATTGTCTATGATTATATGAAATTTCGTTAAAATCTATCGAGTAGGAAACGAGATATTTAGAGCTAAAATTTGGATTCGTTTCAAAACAGTGAAATCTTTAACTCTAAATATATGGTAAACTATAAGATAGATTTTCATTATATTTTACCTGTATACGGAGACTACTATTGTCTATAATTGTATGAAATTTCCTTAAAATCTGTCGACTAGGAAACGAGATATTTCGATCTAAATTTTGGATTCGTTTAAAAACAGTGAAATCTTTAACTCTAAATATCTGGTAAACTACTCGATAGATTTTCTTTATATTTTACCTGTATACGGAGACTACTATTGTCTATAATTGTATAAAATTTCGTTAAAATCTATCGAGTAGGAAACGAGATATTTAGAGCTAAATTTTGGATTCGTTTAAATACAGTGAAATCTTTAACTCTAAATATCTGGTAAACTACTCGATACATTTTCTTTATATTTTACCTGTATGCGGAGACTACTATTGTCTATGATTGTATGAAATTTCGTTAAAATCTATCGAGTAGGAAACGAGATATTTTTAGCTAAATTTTGGATTCGTTTAAAAACAGTGAAATCTTTAACTCTAAATATCTGGTAAACTAATCGATAGATTTTCTTTATATTTTACCTGTATACGGAGACTACTATTGTCTATGATTGTATGAAATTTCGTTAAAATCTATCGAGTAGGAAACGAGATATTTAGAGCTAAATTTTGGATTCGTTTAAAAACAGTGAAATCTTTAACTCTAAATATCTGGTAAACTACTCGATAGATTTTCTTTATATTTTACCTGTATACGGAGACTACAATTGTCTATAATTGTATGAAATTTCGTTAAAATCTATCGAGTAGGAAACGAGATATTTAGAGCTAAATTTTGGTTTCGTTTAAAACAGTGAAATTTTTAACTTCAAATATCTCGTAAACTACTCGATAGATTTTCTTTATATTTTACCTGTATACGGAGACTACTATTGTCTATGATTATATGAAATTTCGTTAAAATCTGTCGACTAGGAAACGAGATATTTAGATCTAAATTTTGGTTTCGTTTAAAACAGTGAAATTTTTAACTTCAAATATCTGGTAAACTACTCGATAGATTTTCTTTATATTTTACCTGTATACGGAGACTACTATTGTCTATAATTGTATGAAATTTCGTTAAAATTTATCCAGTAGGAAACGAGATATTTAGAGCTAAATTTTGGATTCGTTTAAAAACAGTGAAATTTTACCTCTAAATATCTGGTAAACTACTAGATAGATTTTCTTTATATTTTACCTGTATACGGAGACTACTATTGTCTATGATTATATGAAATTTCGTTAAAATCTATCGAGTAGGAAACGAGATATTTAGAGCTAAAATTTGGATTCGTTTCAAAACAGTGAAATCTTTAACTCTAAATATATGGTAAACTATAAGATAGATTTTCATTATATTTTACCTGTATACGGAGACTACTATTGTCTATAATTGTATGAAATTTCGTTAAAATCTATCGAGTAGGAAACGAGATATTTAGAGCTAAATTTTGGATTCGTTTAAATACAGTGAAATCTTTAACTCTAAATATAATGGTAAACTACTCGATAGATTTTCTTTATATTTTACCTGTATGCGGAGACTACTATTGTCTATGATTGTATGAAATTTCGTTAAAATCTATCGAGTAGGAAACGAGATATTTTTAGCTAAATTTTGGATTCGTTTAAAAACAGTGAAATCTTTAACTCTAAATATCTGGTAAACTAATCGATAGATTTTCTTTATATTTTACCTGTATACGGAGACTACTATTGTCTATAATTGTATGAAATTTCGTTAAAATCTATCGAGTAGGAAACGAGATATTTAGAGCTAAATTTTGGTTTCGTTTAAAACAGTGAAATTTTTAACTTCAAATATCTCGTAAACTACTCGATAGATTTTCTTTATATTTTACCTGTATACGGAACTACTATTGTCTATGATTATATGAAATTTCGTTAAAATCTGTCGACTAGGAAACGAGATATTTAGATCTAAATTTTGGTTTCGTTTAAAACAGTGAAATTTTTAACTTCAAATATCTGGTAAACTACTCGATAGATTTTCTTTATATTTTACCTGTATACGGAGACTACTATTGTCTATAATTGTATGAAATTTCGTTAAAATTTATCCAGTAGGAAACGAGATATTTAGAGCTAAATTTTGGATTCGTTTAAAAACAGTGAAATCTTTACCTCTAAATATCTGGTAAACTACTAGATAGATTTTCTTTATATTTTACCTGTATACGGAGACTACTATTGTCTATGATTATATGAAATTTCGTTAAAATCTATCGAGTAGGAAACGAGATATTTAGAGCTAAAATTTGGATTCGTTTCAAAACAGTGAAATCTTTAACTCTAAATATATGGTAAACTATAAGATAGATTTTCATTATATTTTACCTGTATACGGAGACTACTATTGTCTATAATTGTATGAAATTTCGTTAAAATCTGTCGACTAGGAAACGAGATATTTCGATCTAAATTTTGGATTCGTTTAAAAACAGTGAAATCTTTAACTCTAAATATCTGGTAAACTACTCGATAGATTTTCTTTATATTTTACCTGTATACGGAGACTACTATTGTCTATAATTGTATAAAATTTCGTTAAAATCTATCGAGTAGGAAACGAGATATTTAGAGCTAAATTTTGGATTCGTTTAAATACAGTGAAATCTTTAACTCTAAATATCTGGTAAACTACTCGATACATTTTCTTTATATTTTACCTGTATGCGGAGACTACTATTGTCTATGATTGTATGAAATTTCGTTAAAATCTATCGAGTAGGAAACGAGATATTTTTAGCTAAATTTTGGATTCGTTTAAAAACAGTGAAATCTTTAACTCTAAATATCTGGTAAACTAATCGATAGATTTTCTTTATATTTTACCTGTATACGGAGACTACTATTGTCTATGATTGTATGAAATTTCGTTAAAATCTATCGAGTAGGAAACGAGATATTTAGAGCTAAATTTTGGATTCGTTTAAAAACAGTGAAATCTTTAACTCTAAATATCTGGTAAACTACTCGATAGATTTTCTTTATATTTTACCTGTATACGGAGACTACAATTGTCTATAATTGTATGAAATTTCGTTAAAATCTATCGAGTAGGAAACGAGATATTTAGAGCTAAATTTTGGTTTCGTTTAAAACAGTGAAATTTTTAACTTCAAATATCTCGTAAACTACTCGATAGATTTTCTTTATATTTTACCTGTATACGGAGACTACTATTGTCTATGATTATATGAAATTTCGTTAAAATCTGTCGACTAGGAAACGAGATATTTAGATCTAAATTTTGGTTTCGTTTAAAACAGTGAAATTTTTAACTTCAAATATCTGGTAAACTACTCGATAGATTTTCTTTATATTTTACCTGTATACGGAGACTACTATTGTCTATAATTGTATGAAATTTCGTTAAAATTTATCCAGTAGGAAACGAGATATTTAGAGCTAAATTTTGGATTCGTTTAAAAACAGTGAAATTTTACCTCTAAATATCTGGTAAACTACTAGATAGATTTTCTTTATATTTTACCTGTATACGGAGACTACTATTGTCTATGATTATATGAAATTTCGTTAAAATCTATCGAGTAGGAAACGAGATATTTAGAGCTAAAATTTGGATTCGTTTCAAAACAGTGAAATCTTTAACTCTAAATATATGGTAAACTATAAGATAGATTTTCATTATATTTTACCTGTATACGGAGACTACTATTGTCTATAATTGTATGAAATTTCGTTAAAATCTGTCGACTAGGAAACGAGATATTTCGATCTAAATTTTGGATTCGTTTAAAAAACAGTGAAATCTTTAACTCTAAATATCTGGTAAACTACTCGATAGATTTTCTTTATATTTTACCTGTATACGGAGACTACTATTGTCTATAATTGTATGAAATTTCGTTAAAATCTATCGAGTAGGAAACGAGATATTTAGAGCTAAATTTTGGATTCGTTTAAATACAGTGAAATCTTTAACTCTAAATATCTGGTAAACTACTCGATAGATTTTCTTTATATTTTACCTGTATGCGGAGACTACTATTGTCTATGATTGTATGAAATTTCGTTAAAATCTATCGAGTAGGAAACGAGATATTTTTAGCTAAATTTTGGATTCGTTTAAAAACAGTGAAATCTTTAACTCTAATTATCTGGTAAACTAATCGATAGATTTTCTTTATATTTTACCTGTATACGGAGACTACTATTGTCTATGATTGTATGAAATTTCGTTAAAATCTATCGAGTAGGAAACGAGATATTTAGAGCTAAATTTTGGATTCGTTTAAAAACAGTGAAATCTTTAACTCTAAATATCTGGTAAACTACTCGATAGATTTTCTTTATATTTTACCTGTATACGGAGACTACTATTGTCTATAATTGTATGAAATTTCGTTAAAATCTATCGAGTAGGAAACGAGATATTTAGAGCTAAATTTTGGTTTCGTTTAAAACAGTGAAATTTTTAACATCAAATATCTCGTAAACTACTCGATAGATTTTCTTTATATTTTACCTGTATACGGAGACTACTATTGTCTATGATTATATGAAATTTCGTTAAAATCTGTCGACTAGGAAACGAGATATTTAGATCTAAATTTTGGTTTCGTTTAAAACAGTGAAATTTTTAACTTCAAATATCTGGTAAACTACTCGATAGATTTTCTTTATATTTTACCTGTATACGGAGACTACTATTGTCTATAATTGTATGAAATTTCGTTAAAATTTATCCAGTAGGAAACGAGATATTTAGAGCTAAATTTTGGATTCGTTTAAAAACAGTGAAATCTTTACCTCTAAATATCTGGTAAACTACTAGATAGATTTTCTTTATATTTTACCTGTATACGGAGACTACTATTGTCTATGATTATATGAAATTTCGTTAAAATCTATCGAGTAGGAAACGAGATATTTAGAGCTAAAATTTGGATTCGTTTCAAAACAGTGAAATCTTTAACTCTAAATATATGGTAAACTATAAGATAAATTTTCATTATATTTTACCTGTATACGGAGACTACTATTGTCTATAATTGTATGAAATTTCGTTAAAATCTGTCGACTAGGAAACGAGATATTTCGATCTAAATTTTGGATTCGTTTAAAAAACAGTGAAATCTTTAACTCTAAATATCTGGTAAACTACTCGATAGATTTTCTTTATATTTTACCTGTATACGGAGACTACTATTGTCTATAATTGTATGAAATTTCGTTAAAATCTATCGAGTAGGAAACGAGATATTTAGAGCTAAATTTTGGATTCGTTTAAATACAGTGAAATCTTTAACTCTAAATATCTGGTAAACTACTCGATAGATTTTCATTATATTTTACCTGTATGCGGAGACTACTATTGTCTATGATTGTATGAAATTTCGTTAAAATCTATCGAGTAGGAAACGAGATATTTTTAGCTAAATTTTGGATTCGTTTAAAAACAGTGAAATCTTTAACTCTAAATATCTGGTAAACTAATCGATAGATTTTCTTTATATTTTACCTGTATACGGAGACTACTATTGTCTATGATTGTATGAAATTTCGTTAAAATCTATCGAGTAGGAAACGAGATATTTAGAGCTAAATTTTGGATTCGTTTAAAAACAGTGAAATCTTTAACTCTAAATATCTGGTAAACTACTCGATAGATTTTCTTTATATTTTACCTGTATACGGAGACTACTATTGTCTATAATTGTATGAAATTTCGTTAAAATCTATCGAGTAGGAAACGAGATATTTAGAGCTAAATTTTGGTTTCGTTTAAAACAATGAAATTTTTAACTTCTAATATCTCGTAAACTACTTGATAGATTTTCTTTATATTTTACCTGTATACGGAGACTACTATTGTCTATGATTATATGAAATTTCGTTAAAATCTGTCGACTAGGAAACGAGATATTTAGATCTAAATTTTGGTTTCGTTTAAAACAGTGAAATTTTTAACTTCAAATATCTGGTAAACTACTCGATAGATTTTCTTTATATTTTACCTGTATACGGAGACTACTATTGTCTATAATTGTATGAAATTTCGTTAAAATTTATCCAGTAGGAAACGAGATATTTAGAGCTAAATTTTGGATTCGTTTAAAAACAGTGAAATCTTTACCTCTAAATATCTGGTAAACTACTAGATAGATTTTCTTTATATTTTACCTGTATACGGAGACTACTATTGTCTATGATTATATGAAATTTCGTTAAAATCTATCGAGTAGGAAACGAGATATTTAGAGCTAAAATTTGGATTCGTTTCAAAACAGTGAAATCTTTAACTCTAAATATATGGTAAACTATAAGATAGATTTTCATTATATTTTACCTGTATACGGAGACTACTATTGTCTATAATTGTATGAAATTTCGTTAAAATCTGTCGACTAGGAAACGAGATATTTCGATCTAAATTTTGGTTTCGTTTAAAAACAGTGAAATCTTTAACTCTAAATATCTGGTAAACTACTCGATAGATTTTCTTTATATTTTAGCTGTATACGGAGACTACTATTGTCTATAATTGTATGAAATTTCGTTAAAATCTATCAAGTAGGAAACGAGATATTTAGAGCTAAATTTTGGATTCGTTTAAAAACAGTGAAATCTTTAACTCTAAATATCTGGTGAACTACTCGATAGATTTTCTTTATATTTTACCTGTATGCGGAGATTACTATTGTCTATAATTGTATGAAATTTCGTTAAAAATCTATCGAGTAGGAAACGAGATATTTAGAGCTAAATTTTGGATTCGTTTAAAACAGTGAAATCTTTAACTCTAAATATCTGGTAAGCTACTAGATAGATTTTCTTTATATTTTACCTGTATACCGAGACTACTAATGTCTATGATTATATGAAATTTCGTTAAAATCTATCGAGTAGGAAACGAGATATTTAGAGCTGAAATTTGGATTCGTTTAAAAACAGTGAAATCTTTAACTCTAAATATCTGGTAAACTACTCGATAGATTTTCTTTATATTTTACCTGTATACGGAGACTACTATTGTCTATAATTGTATGAAATTTCGTTAAAATTTATCCAGTAGGAAACGAGATATTTAGAGCTAAATTTTGGATTCGTTTAAAAACAGTGAAATCTTTAACTCTAAATATCTGGTAAACTACTAAATAGATTTTCTTTATATTTTACCTGTATACGGAGACTACTATTGTCTATGATTGTATGAAATTTCGTTAAAATCTATCGAGTAAGAAACGAGATATTTTTAGCTAAATTTTGGATTCGTTTAAAAACAGTGAAATCTTTAACTCTAAATATCTGGTAAACTAATCGATAGATTTTCTTTATATTTTACCTGTATACGGAGACTACTATTGTCTATAATTGTATGAAATTTCGTTAAAATCTATCGAGTAGGAAACGAGATATTTAGAGCTAAATTTTGGTTTCGTTTAAAACAGTGAAATTTTTAACTTCAAATATCTCGTAAACTACTCGATAGATTTTCTTTATATTTTACCTGTATACGGAGACTACTATTGTCTATGATTATATGAAATTTCGTTAAAATCTGTCGACTAGGAAACGAGATATTTAGATCTAAATTTTGGTTTCGTTTAAAACAGTGAAATTTTTAACTTCAAATATCTGGTAAACTACTCGATAGATTTTCTTTATATTTTACCTGTATACGGAGACTACTATTGTCTATAATTGTATGAAATTTCGTTAAAATTTATCCAGTAGGAAACGAGATATTTAGAGCTAAATTTTGGATTCGTTTAAAAACAGTGAAATCTTTACCTCTAAATATCTGGTAAACTACTAGATAGATTTTCTTTATATTTTACCTGTATACGGAGACTACTATTGTCTATAATTGTATGAAATTTCGTTAAAATCTGTCGACTAGGAAACGAGATATTTCGATCTAAATTTTGGTTTCGTTTAAAAACAGTGAAATCTTTAACTCTAAATATCTGGTAAACTACTCGATAGATTTTCTTTATATTTTAGCTGTATACGGAGACTACTATTGTCTATAATTGTATGAAATTTTGTTAAAATCTATCAAGTAGGAAACGAGATATTTAGAGCTAAATTTTGGATTCGTTTAAAAACAGTGAAATCTTTAACTCTAAATATCTGGTAAACTACTCGATAGATTTTCTTTATATTTTACCTGTATACGGAGACTACTATTGTCTATAATTGTATGAAATTTCGTTAAAATTTATCCAGTAGGAAACGAGATATTTAGAGCTAAATTTTGGATTCGTTTAAAAACAGTGAAATCTTTAACTCTAAATATCTGGTAAACTACTAAATAGATTTTCTTTATATTTTACCTGTATACGGAGACTACTATTGTCTATGATTGTATGAAATTTCGTTAAAATCTATCGAGTAAGAAACGAGATATTTTTAGCTAAATTTTGGATTCGTTTAAAAACAGTGAAATCTTTAACTCTAAATATCTGGTAAACTAATCGATAGATTTTCTTTATATTTTACCTGTATACGGAGACTACTATTGTCTATAATTGTATGAAATTTCGTTAAAATCTATCGAGTAGGAAACGAGATATTTAGAGCTAAATTTTGGTTTCGTTTAAAACAGTGAAATTTTTAACTTCAAATATCTCGTAAACTACTCGATAGATTTTCTTTATATTTTACCTGTATACGGAGACTACTATTGTCTATGATTATATGAAATTTCGTTAAAATCTGTCGACTAGGAAACGAGATATTTAGATCTAAATTTTGGTTTCGTTTAAAACAGTGAAATTTTTAACTTCAAATATCTGGTAAACTACTCGATAGATTTTCTTTATATTTTACCTGTATACGGAGACTACTATTGTCTATAATTGTATGAAATTTCGTTAAAATTTATCCAGTAGGAAACGAGATATTTAGAGCTAAATTTTGGATTCGTTTAAAAACAGTGAAATCTTTACCTCTAAATATCTGGTAAACTACTAGATAGATTTTCTTTATATTTTACCTGTATACGGAGACTACTATTGTCTATGATTATATGAAATTTCGTTAAAATCTATTGAGTAGGAAACGAGATATTTAGAGCTAAAATTTGGATTCGTTTCAAAACAGTGAAATCTTTAACTCTAAATATATGGTAAACTATAAGATAGATTTTCATTATATTTTACCTGTATACGGAGACTACTATTGTCTATAATTGTATGAAATTTCGTTAAAATCTGTCGACTAGGAAACGAGATATTTCGATCTAAATTTTGGATTCGTTTAAAAACAGTGAAATCTTTAACTCTAAATATCTGGTAAACTACTCGATAGATTTTCTTTATATTTTACCTGTATACGGAGACTACTATTGTCTATAATTGTATGAAATTTCGTTAAAATCTATCGAGTAGGAAACGAGATATTTAGAGCTAAATTTTGGTTTCGTTTAAAACAGTGAAATTTTTAACTTCAAATATCTCGTAAACTACTCAATAGATTTTTTTTATATTTTACGTGTATACGGAGACTACTATTGTCTATAATTGTTTGAAATTTCGTTAAAATCTGTCGACTAGGAACCGAGATATTTAGATCTAAATTTTGGTTTCGTTTAAAACAGTGAAATATTTAACTCTAAATATCTGGTAAGCTACTAGATAGATTTTCTTTATATTTTACCTGTATACGGAGACTACTATTGTCTATAATTGTATGAAATTTCGTAAAAATCTGTCGACTAGGAAACGAGATATTTAGAGCTAAATTTTGGATTCGTTTAAAAACAGTGAAATCTTTACCTCTAAATATCTGGTAAACTACTAGATAGATTTTCTTTATATTTTACCTGTATACGGAGACTACTATTGTCTATGATTATATGAAATTTCGTTAAAATCTATTGAGTAGGAAACGAGATATTTAGTGCTAAATTTTGGATTCGTTTAAAACAGTGAAATATTTAACTCTAAATATCTGGTAAGCTACTAGATAGATTTTCTTTATATTTTACCTGTATACGGAGACTACTATTGTCTATAATTGTATGAAATTTCGTAAAAATCTGTCGACTAAGAAACGAGATATTTAGAGCTAAATTTTGGATTCGTTTAAAAACAGTGAAATCTTTAACTCTAAATATCTGGTAAACTACTCGATAGATTTTCTTTATATTTTACCTGTATGCGGAGACTACTATTGTCTATGATTATATGAAATTTCGTTAAAATCTATCGAGTAGGAAACGAGATATTTAGAGCTAAATTTTGGTTTCGTTTAAAACAGTGAAATTTTTAACTCTAAATATCTGGTAAACTATTAGATAGATTTTCTTTATATTTTACCTGTATACGGAGACTACTATTGTCTATAATTGTATGAAATTTCGTTAAAATCTATCGAGTAGGAAACGAGATATTTAGATCTAAATTTTGGATTCGTTTAAATACAGTGAAATCTTTAACTCTAAATATCTGGTAAACTACTCGATAGATTTTCTTTATATTTTACCTGTATGCGGAGACTACTATTGTCTATGATTGTATGAAATTTCGTTAAAATCTATCGAGTAGGAAACGAGATATTTTTAGCTAAATTTTGGATTCGTTTAAAAACAGTGAAATCTTTAACTCTAAATATCTGGTAAACTAATCGATAGATTTTCTTTATATTTTACCTGTATACGGAGACTACTATTGTCTATGATTGTATGAAATTTCGTTAAAATCTATCGAGTAGGAAACGAGATATTTAGAGCTAAATTTTGGATTCGTTTAAAAACAGTGAAATCTTTAACTCTAAAT
Source organism: Rhodnius prolixus (assembly GCF_049639745.1). Taxonomy (NCBI): domain Eukaryota; kingdom Metazoa; phylum Arthropoda; class Insecta; order Hemiptera; family Reduviidae; genus Rhodnius; species Rhodnius prolixus. The sequence goes on along the minus strand of NW_027411627.1, from coordinate 527,439 downwards.
ATCTGGTAAAGTACTCGATAGATTTTCTTTATATTTTACCTGTATACGGAGACTACTATTGTCTATAATTGTATGAAATTTCGTTAAAATCTATCGAGTAGGAAACGAGATATTTAGAGCTAAATTTTGGATTCGTTTAATAACAGTGAAATCATTAACTCTAAATATCTGGTAAACTACTCGATAGATTTCCTTTATATTTTACCTGTATACGGAGACTACTATTGTCTATGATTGTATGAAATTTCGTTAAAATCTATCGAGTAGGAAACGAGATATTTAGAGCTAAATTTTGGATTCGTTTAAAAACAGTGAAATCTTTAACTCTAAATATCTGGTAAACTACTCGATAGATTTTCTTTATATTTTACCTGTATACGGAGACTACTATTGTCTATAATTGTATGAAATTTCGTTAAAATCTATCGAGTAGGAAACGAGATATTTAGAGCTAAATTTTGGATTCGTTTCAAAACAGTGAAATCTTTAACTCTAAATATATGGTAAACTATAAGATAGATTTTCATTATATATTACCTGTATACGGAGACTACTATTGTCTATAATTGTATGAAATTTCGTTAAAATCTGTCGACTAGGAAACGAGATATTTCGATCTAAATTTTGGTTTCGTTTAAAAACAGTGAAATCTTTAACTCTAAATATCTGGTAAACTACTCGATAGATTTTCTTTATATTTTAGCTGTATACGGAGACTACTATTGTCTATAATTGTATGAAATTTCGTTAAAATCTATCGACTAGGAAACGAGATATTTCGATCTAAATTTTGGTTTCGTTTAAAAACAGTGAAATCTTTAACTCTAAATATCTGGTAAACTACTCGATAGATTTTCTTTATATTTTAGCTGTATACGGAGACTACTATTGTCTATAATTGTATGAAATTTCGTTAAAATCTATCAAGTAGGAAACGAGATATTTAGAGCTAAATTTTGGATTCGTTTAAAAACAGTGAAATCTTTAACTCTAAATATCTGGTAAACTACTCGATAGATTTTCTTTATATTTTACCTGTATGCGGAGATTACTATTGTCTATAATTGTATGAAATTTCGTTAAAAATCTATCGAGTAGGAAACGAGATATTTAGAGCTAAATTTTGGATTCGTTTAAAACAGTGAAATCTTTAACTCTAAATATCTGGTAAGCTACTAGATAGATTTTCTTTATATTTTACCTGTATACCGAGACTACTAATGTCTATGATTATATGAAATTTCGTTAAAATCTATCGAGTAGGAAACGAGATATTTAGAGCTGAAATTTGGATTCGTTTAAAAACAGTGAAATCTTTAACTCTAAATATCTGGTAAACTACTCGATAGATTTTCTTTATATTTTACCTGTATACGGAGACTACTATTGTCTATAATTGTATGAAATTTCGTTAAAATTTATCCAGTAGGAAACGAGATATTTAGAGCTAAATTTTGGATTCGTTTAAAAACAGTGAAATCTTTAACTCTAAATATCTGGTAAACTACTAAATAGATTTTCTTTATATTTTACCTGTATACGGAGACTACTATTGTCTATGATTGTATGAAATTTCGTTAAAATCTATCGAGTAAGAAACGAGATATTTTTAGCTAAATTTTGGATTCGTTTAAAAACAGTGAAATCTTTAACTCTAAATATCTGGTAAACTAATCGATAGATTTTCTTTATATTTTACCTGTATACGGAGACTACTATTGTCTATAATTGTATGAAATTTCGTTAAAATCTATTGAGTAGGAAACGAGATATTTAGAGCTAAATTTTGGTTTCGTTTAAAACAGTGAAATTTTTAACTTCAAATATCTCGTAAACTACTCGATAGATTTTCTTTATATTTTACCTGTATACGGAGACTACTATTGTCTATGATTATATGAAATTTCGTTAAAATCTGTCGACTAGGAAACGAGATATTTAGATCTAAATTTTGGTTTCGTTTAAAACAGTGAAATTTTTAACTTCAAATATCTGGTAAACTACTCGATAGATTTTCTTTATATTTTACCTGTATACGGAGACTACTATTGTCTATAATTGTATGAAATTTCGTTAAAATTTATCCAGTAGGAAACGAGATATTTAGAGCTAAATTTTGGATTCGTTTAAAAACAGTGAAATCTTTACCTCTAAATATCTGGTAAACTACTAGATAGATTTTCTTTATATTTTACCTGTATACGGAGACTACTATTGTCTATGATTATATGAAATTTCGTTAAAATCTATTGAGTAGGAAACGAGATATTTAGAGCTAAAATTTGGATTCGTTTCAAAACAGTGAAATCTTTAACTCTAAATATATGGTAAACTATAAGATAGATTTTCATTATATTTTACCTGTATACGGAGACTACTATTGTCTATAATTGTATGAAATTTCGTTAAAATCTGTCGACTAGGAAACGAGATATTTCGATCTAAATTTTGGATTCGTTTAAAAACAGTGAAATCTTTAACTCTAAATATCTGGTAAACTACTCGATAGATTTTCTTTATATTTTACCTGTATACGGAGACTACTATTGTCTATAATTGTATGAAATTTCGTTAAAATCTATCGAGTAGGAAACGAGATATTTAGAGCTAAATTTTGGTTTCGTTTAAAACAGTGAAATTTTTAACTTCAAATATCTCGTAAACTACTCAATAGATTTTTTTTATATTTTACGTGTATACGGAGACTACTATTGTCTATAATTGTATGAAATTTCGTTAAAATCTGTCGACTAGGAACCGAGATATTTAGATCTAAATTTTGGTTTCGTTTAAAACAGTGAAATATTTAACTCTAAATATCTGGTAAGCTACTAGATAGATTTTCTTTATATTTTACCTGTATACGGAGACTACTATTGTCTATAATTGTATGAAATTTCGTAAAAATCTGTCGACTAGGAAACGAGATATTTAGAGCTAAATTTTGGATTCGTTTATAAACAGTGAAATCTTTACCTCTAAATATCTGGTAAACTACTAGATAGATTTTCTTTATATTTTACCTGTATACGGAGACTACTATTGTCTATGATTATATGAAATTTCGTTAAAATCTATTGAGTAGGAAACGAGATATTTAGAGCTAAATTTTGGATTCGTTTAAAACAGTGAAATATTTAACTCTAAATATCTGGTAAGCTACTAGATAGATTTTCTTTATATTTTACCTGTATACGGAGACTACTATTGTCTATAATTGTATGAAATTTCGTAAAAATCTGTCGACTAAGAAACGAGATATTTAGAGCTAAATTTTGGATTCGTTTAAAAACAGTGAAATCTTTAACTCTAAATATCTGGTAAACTACTCGATAGATTTTCTTTATATTTTACCTGTATGCGGAGACTACTATTGTCTATGATTATATGAAATTTCGTTAAAATCTATCGAGTAGGAAACGAGATATTTAGAGCTAAATTTTGGTTTCGTTTAAAACAGTGAAATTTTTAACTCTAAATATCTGGTAAACTACTCGATAGATTTTCTTTATATTTTACCTGTATACGGAGACTACTATTGTCTATAATTGTATGAAATTTTGTTAAAATCTATCGAGTAGGAAACGAGATATTTAGAACTAAATTTTGGATTCGTTTAAATACAGTGAAATCTTTAACTCTAAATATCTGGTAAACTACTCGATAGATTTTCTTTATATTTTACCTGTATACGGAGACTACTATTGTCTATTATTGTATGAAATTTCGTTAAAATCTATCGAGTAGGAAACGAGATATTTAGAGCTAAATTTTGCATTCGTTTAAAAACAGTGAAATCTTTAACTCTAAATATCTGGTAAACTACTCGATAGATTTTCTTTATATTTTACCTGTATGCGGAGACTACTATTGTCTATAATTGTATGAAATTTCGTTAAAATCTATCGAGTAGGAAACGAGATATTTAGTGCTAAATTTTAGATTCGTTGAAAACAGTGAAATTTTTAACTTCAAATATCTCGTAAACTACTCGATAGATTTTCTTTATATTTTAGCTGTATACGGAGACTACTATTGTCTATAATTGTATGAAATTTCGTTAAAATTTGTCGACTAGGAAACGAGATATTTAGATCTAAATTTTGGATTCGTTTAAAAACAGTGAAATCTTTAACTCTAAATATCTGGTAAACTACTCGATAGATTTTCTTTATATTTTACCTGTATGCGGAGATTACTATTGTCTATAATTGTATGAAATTTCGTTAAAAATCTATCGAGTAGGAAACGAGATATTTAGAGCTAAATTTTGGATTCGTTTAAAACAGTGAAATCTTTAACTCTAAATATCTGGTAAACTACTCGATAGATTTTCTTTATATTTTACCTGTATACGGAGACTACTATTGTCTATAATTGTATGAAATTTCGTTAAAATCTATCGAGTAGGAAACGAGATATTTAGAGCTAAATTTTGGATTCGTTTCAAAACAGTGAAATCTTTAACTCTAAATATATGGTAAACTATAAGATAGATTTTCATTATATTTTACCTGTATACGGAGACTACTATTGTCTATAATTGTATGAAATTTCGTTAAAATCTGTCGACTAGGAAACGAGATATTTCGATCTAAATTTTGGTTTCGTTTAAAAACAGTGAAATCTTTAACTCTAAATATCTGGTAAACTACTCGATAGATTTTCTTTATATTTTAGCTGTATACGGAGACTACTATTGTCTATAATTGTATGAAATTTCGTTAAAATCTATCGACTAGGAAACGAGATATTTCGATCTAAATTTTGGTTTCGTTTAAAAACAGTGAAATCTTTAACTCTAAATATCTGGTAAACTACTCGATAGATTTTCTTTATATTTTAGCTGTATACGGAGACTACTATTGTCTATAATTGTATGAAATTTCGTTAAAATCTATCAAGTAGGAAACGAGATATTTAGAGCTAAATTTTGGATTCGTTTAAAAACAGTGAAATTTTTAACTCTAAATATCTGGTAAACTACTCGATAGATTTTCTTTATATTTTACCTGTATGCGGAGATTACTATTGTCTATAATTGTATGAAATTTCGTTAAAAATCTATCGAGTAGGAAACGAGATATTTAGAGCTAAATTTTGGATTCGTTTAAAACAGTGAAATCTTTAACTCTAAATATCTGGTAAGCTACTAGATAGATTTTCTTTATATTTTACCTGTATACCGAGACTACTAATGTCTATGATTATATGAAATTTCGTTAAAATCTATCGAGTAGGAAACGAGATATTTAGAGCTGAAATTTGGATTCGTTTAAAAACAGTGAAATCTTTAACTCTAAATATCTGGTAAACTACTCGATAGATTTTCTTTATATTTTACCTGTATACGGAGACTACTATTGTCTATAATTGTATGAAATTTCGTTAAAATTTATCCAGTAGGAAACGAGATATTTAGAGCTAAATTTTGGATTCGTTTAAAAACAGTGAAATCTTTAACTCTAAATATCTGGTAAACTACTAAATAGATTTTCTTTATATTTTACCTGTATACGGAGACTACTATTGTCTATGATTGTATGAAATTTCGTTAAAATCTATCGAGTAAGAAACGAGATATTTTTAGCTAAATTTTGGATTCGTTTAAAAACCGTGAAATCTTTAACTCTAAATATCTGGTAAACTAATCGATAGATTTTCTTTATATTTTACCTGTATACGGAGACTACTATTGTCTATAATTGTATGAAATTTCGTTAAAATCTATCGAGTAGGAAACGAGATATTTAGAGCTAAATTTTGGTTTCGTTTAAAACAGTGAAATTTTTAACTTCAAATATCTCGTAAACTACTCGATAGATTTTCTTTATATTTTACCTGTATACGGAGACTACTATTGTCTATGATTATATGAAATTTCGTTAAAATCTGTCGACTAGGAAACGAGATATTTAGATCTAAATTTTGGTTTCGTTTAAAACAGTGAAATTTTTAACTTCAAATATCTGGTAAACTACTCGATAGATTTTCTTTATATTTTACCTGTATACGGAGACTACTATTGTCTATAATTGTATGAAATTTCGTTAAAATTTATCCAGTAGGAAACGAGATATTTAGAGCTAAATTTTGGATTCGTTTAAAAACAGTGAAATCTTTACCTCTAAATATCTGGTAAACTACTAGATAGATTTTCTTTATATTTTACCTGTATACGGAGACTACTATTGTCTATGATTATATGAAATTTCGTTAAAATCTATTGAGTAGGAAACGAGATATTTAGAGCTAAAATTTGGATTCGTTTCAAAACAGTGAAATCTTTAACTCTAAATATATGGTAAACTATAAGATAGATTTTCATTATATTTTACCTGTATACGGAGACTACTATTGTCTATAATTGTATGAAATTTCGTTAAAATCTGTCGACTAGGAAACGAGATATTTCGATCTAAATTTTGGATTCGTTTAAAAACAGTGAAATCTTTAACTCTAAATATCTGGTAAACTACTCGATAGATTTTCTTTATATTTTACCTGTATACGGAGACTACTATTGTCTATAATTGTATGAAATTTCGTTAAAATCTATCGAGTAGGAAACGAGATATTTAGAGCTAAATTTTGGTTTCGTTTAAAACAGTGAAATTTTTAACTTCAAATATCTCGTAAACTACTCAATAGATTTTTTTTATATTTTACGTGTATACGGAGACTACTATTGTCTATAATTGTATGAAATTTCGTTAAAATCTGTCGACTAGGAACCGAGATATTTAGATCTAAATTTTGGTTTCGTTTAAAACAGTGAAATATTTAACTCTAAATATCTGGTAAGCTACTAGATAGATTTTCTTTATATTTTACCTGTATACGGAGACTACTATTGTCTATAATTGTATGAAATTTCGTAAAAATCTGTCGACTAGGAAACGAGATATTTAGAGCTAAATTTTGGATTCGTTTAAAAACAGTGAAATCTTTACCTCTAAATATCTGGTAAACTACTAGATAGATTTTCTTTATATTTTACCTGTATACGGAGACTACTATTGTCTATGATTATATGAAATTTCGTTAAAATCTATTGAGTAGGAAACGAGATATTTAGAGCTAAATTTTGGATTCGTTTAAAACAGTGAAATATTTAACTCTAAATATCTGGTAAGCTACTAGATAGATTTTCTTTATATTTTACCTGTATACGGAGACTACTATTGTCTATAATTGTATGAAATTTCGTAAAAATCTGTCGACTAAGAAACGAGATATTTAGAGCTAAATTTTGGATTCGTTTAAAAACAGTGAAATCTTTAACTCTAAATATCTGGTAAACTACTCGATAGATTTTCTTTATATTTTACCTGTATGCGGAGACTACTATTGTCTATGATTATATGAAATTTCGTTAAAATCTATCGAGTAGGAAACGAGATATTTAGAGCTAAATTTTGGTTTCGTTTAAAACAGTGAAATTTTTAACTCTAAATATCTGGTAAACTACTCGATAGATTTTCTTTATATTTTACCTGTATACGGAGACTACTATTGTCTATAATTGTATGAAATTTTGTTAAAATCTATCGAGTAGGAAACGAGATATTTAGAACTAAATTTTGGATTCGTTTAAATACAGTGAAATCTTTAACTCTAAATATCTGGTAAACTACTCGATAGATTTTCTTTATATTTTACCTGTATACGGAGACTACTATTGTCTATTATTGTATGAAATTTCGTTAAAATCTATCGAGTAGGAAACGAGATATTTAGAGCTAAATTTTGCATTCGTTTAAAAACAGTGAAATCTTTAACTCTAAATATCTGGTAAACTACTCGATAGATTTTCTTTATATTTTACCTGTATGCGGAGACTACTATTGTCTATAATTGTATGAAATTTCGTTAAAATCTATCGAGTAGGAAACGAGATATTTAGTGCTAAATTTTAGATTCGTTGAAAACAGTGAAATTTTTAACTTCAAATATCTCGTAAACTACTCGATAGATTTTCTTTATATTTTAGCTGTATACGGAGACTACTATTGTCTATAATTGTATGAAATTTCGTTAAAATTTGTCGACTAGGAAACGAGATATTTAGATCTAAATTTTGGATTCGTTTAAAAACAGTGAAATCTTTAACTCTAAATATCTGGTAAACTACTCGATAGATTTTCTTTATATTTTACCTGTATGCGGAGATTACTATTGTCTATAATTGTATGAAATTTCGTTAAAAATCTATCGAGTAGGAAACTAGATATTTAGAGCTAAATTTTGGATTCGTTTAAAACAGTGAAATATTTAACTCTAAATATCTGGTAAGCTACTAGATAGATTTTCTTTATATTTTACCTGTATACCGAGACTACTATTGTCTATGATTATATGAAATTTCGTTAAAATCTATCGAGTAGGAAACGAGATATTTAGAGCTGAAATTTGGATTCGTTTAAAAACAGTGAAATCTTTAACTCTAAATATATAGTAAACTATAAGATAGATTTTCTTTATATTTTACCTGTATACGGGGACTACTATTGTCTATTATTGTATGAAATTTCGTTAAAATCTATCGAGTAGGAAACGAGATATTTAGAGCTAAATTTTGGATTCGTTTAAAAACAGTGAAATCTTTAACTCTAAATATCTGGTAAACTACTCGATAGATTTTCTTTGTATTTTACCTGTATATGGAGACTACTATTGTCTATGATTGTATGAAATTTCGTTAAAATCAATTGAGTAGGAAACGAGATATTTAGAGCTAAATTTTGGATTCGTTTAAAAACAGTGAAATCTTTAACTCTAAATATCTGGTAAACTACTCGATAGATTTTCTTTATATTTTACCTGTATACGGAGACTACTATTGTCTATTATTGTATGAAATTTCGTTAAAATCTATCGAGTAGGAAACGAGATATTTAGAGCTAAATTTTGGATTCGTTTAAAAACAGTGAAATCTTTAACTCTAAATACCTGGTAAACTACTCGATAGATTTTCTTTATATTTTACCTGTATGCGGAGACTACTATTGTCTATAATTGTATGAAATTTCGTTAAAATCTATCGAGTAGGAAACGAGATATTTAGTGCTAAATTTTAGATTCGTTGAAAACAGTGAAATTTTTAACTTCAAATATCTCGTAAACTACTCGATAGATTTTCTTTATATTTTACCTGTATACGGAGACTACTATTGTCTATAATTGTATAAAAATTTCGTTAAAATTTGTCGACTAGGAAACGAGATATTTAGATCTAAATTTTGGTTTCGTTTTAAACAGTGAAATTTTTAACTTCAAATATCTCGTAAACTACTCGATAGATTTTCTTTATATTTTACCTGTATACGGATACTACTGTTGTCTATAATTGTATAAAAATTTCGTTAATATTTGTCGACTAGGAAACGAGATATTTAGATCTAAATTTTGGTTTCGTTTTAAACAGTGAAATTTTTAACTTCAAATATCTCGTAAACTACTCGATAGATTTTCTTTATATTTTACCTGTATACGGAGACTACTATTGTCTATAATTGTATGAAATTTCGTTAAAATCTATCGAGTAGGAAACGAGATATTTAGAGCTAAAATTTGGATTCGTTTAAAAACAGTGAAATCTTTAACTCTAAATATCTGCTAAACTACTCGATAGATTTTCTTTATATTTTACCTGTATACGAAGACTACTATTGTCTATAATTGTATGAAATTTCGTTAAAATTTGTCGACTAGGAAACGAGATATTTAGAGCTAAATTTTGGATTCATTTAAAAACAGTGAAATCTTTAACTCTAAATATCTGGTAAAATACTCGATAGATTTTCTTTATATTTTACGTGTATGCGGAGATTACTATTGTCTATGATTGTATGAAATTTCGTTAAAATCTATTGAGTAGGAAACGAGATATTTAGAGCTAAATTTTGGATTCGTTTAAAAACAGTGAAATCTTTAACTCTAAATATCTGGTAAACTACTCCATAGATTTTCTTTATATTTTACCTGTATACGGAGACTACTATTGTCTATTATTGTATGAAATTTCGTTAAAATCTATCGAGTAGGAAACGAGATATTTAGAGCTAAATTTTGGATTCGTTTAAAAACAGTGAAATCTTTAACTCTAAATATCTGGTAAACTACTCGATAGATTTTCTTTATATTTTACCTGTATGCGGAGACTACTATTGTCTATAATTGTATGAAATTTCGTTAAAATCTATCGTGTAGGAAACGAGATATTTAGTGCTAAATATTAGATTCGTTGAAAACAGTGAAATTTTTAACTTCAAATATCTCGTAAACTACTCGATAGATTTTCTTTATATTTTACCTGTATCCGGAGACTACTATTGTCTATAATTGTATAAAAATTTCGTTAAAATTTGTCGACTAGGAAACGAGATATTTAGATCTAAATTTTGGTTTCGTTTTAAACAGTGAAATTTTTAACTTCAAATATCTCGTAAACTACTCGATAGATTTTCTTTATATTTTACCTGTATACGGATACTACTGTTGTCTATAATTGTATAAAAATTTCGTTAATATTTGTCGACTAGGAAACGAGATATTTAGATCTAAATTTTGGTTTCGTTTTAAACAGTGAAATTTTTAACTTCAAATATCTCGTAAACTACTCGATAGATTTTCTTTATATTTTACCTGTATACGGAGACTACTATTGTCTATAATTGTATGAAATTTCGTTAAAATCTATCGAGTAGGAAACGAGATATTTAGAGCTAAAATTTGGATTCGTTTAAAAACAGTGAAATCTTTAACTCTAAATATCTGGTAAACTACTCGATAGATTTTCTTTATATTTTACCTGTATACGAAGACTACTATTGTCTATAATTGTATGAAATTTCGTTAAAATTTGTCGACTAGGAAACGAGATATTTAGAGCTAAATTTTGGATTCGTTTAAAAACAGTGAAATCTTTAACTCTAAATATCTGCTAAACTACTCGATAGATTTTCTTTATATTTTACCTGTATACGAAGACTACTATTGTCTATAATTGTATGAAATTTCGTTAAAATTTGTCGACTAGGAAACGAGATATTTAGAGCTAAAATTTGGATTCGTTTAAAAACAGTGAAATCTTTAACTCTAAATATCTGCTAAACTACTCGATAGATTTTCTTTATATTTTACCTGTATACGAAGACTACTATTGTCTATAATTGTATGAAATTTCGTTAAAATTTGTCGACTAGGAAACGAGATATTTAGAGCTAAAATTTGGATTCGTTTAAAAACAGTGAAATCTTTAACTCTAAATATCTGCTAAACTACTCGATAGATTTTCTTTATATTTTACCTGTATACGAAGACTACTATTGTCTATAATTGTATGAAATTTCGTTAAAATTTGTCGACTAGGAAACGAGATATTTAGAGCTAAAATTTGGATTCGTTTAAAAACAGTGAAATCTTTAACTCTAAATATCTGCTAAACTACTCGATAGATTTTCTTTATATTTTACCTGTATACGAAGACTACTATTGTCTATAATTGTATGAAATTTCGTTAAAATTTGTCGACTAGGAAACGAGATATTTAGAGCTAAATTTTGGATTCGTTTAAAAACAGTGAAATCTTTAACTCTAAATATCTGCTAAACTACTCGATAGATTTTCTTTATATTTTACCTGTATACGAAGACTACTATTGTCTATAATTGTATGAAATTTCGTTAAAATTTGTCGACTAGGAAACGAGATATTTAGAGCTAAAATTTGGATTCGTTTAAAAACAGTGAAATCTTTAACTCTAAATATCTGCTAAACTACTCGATAGATTTTCTTTATATTTTACCTGTATACGAAGACTACTATTGTCTATAATTGTATGAAATTTCGTTAAAATTTGTCGACTAGGAAACGAGATATTTAGAGCTAAATTTTGGATTCGTTTAAAAACAGTGAAATCTTTAACTCTAAATATCTGGTAAACTACTCGATAGATTTTCTTTGTATTTTACCTGTATATGGAGACTACTATTGTCTATGATTGTATGAAATTTCGTTAAAATCAATTGAGTAGGAAACGAGATATTTAGAGCTAAATTTTGGATTCGTTTAAAAACAGTGAAATATTTAACTCTAAATATCTGGTAAGCTACTAGATAGATTTTCTTTATAATTTACCTGTATACGGAGACTACTATTGTCTATAATTGTATGAAATTTCGTAAAAATCTGTCGACTAAGAAACGAGATATTTAGAGCTAAATTTTGGATTCGTTTAAAAACAGTGAAATCTTTCACTCTAAATATCTGGTAAACTACTCGATAGATTTTCTTTATATTTTACCTGTATGCGGAGACTACTATTGTCTATAATTGTATGAAATTTCGTTAAAATCTATCGAGTAGGAAACGAGATATTTAGAGCTAAATTTTGGATTCGTTTAATAACAGTGAAATCATTAACTCTAAATATCTGGTAAACTACTCGATAGATTTTCTTTATATTTTACCTGTATACGGAGACTACTATTGTCTATGATTGTATGAAATTTCGTTAAAAATCTATCGAGTAGGAAACGAGATATTTAGAGCTAAATTTTGGATTCGTTTAAAAACAGTGAAATCTTTAACTCTAAATATCTGGTAAACTACTCGATAGATTTTCTTTATATTTTACCTGTATGCGGAGACTACTATTGTCTATAATTGTATGAAATTTCGTTAAAATCTATCGAGTAGGAAACGAGATATTTAGAGCTAAATTTTGCATTCGTTTAAAAACAGTGAAATCTTTAACTCTAAATATCTGGTAAACTACTCGATAGATTTTCTTTATATTTTACCTGTATGCGGAGACTACTATTGTCTATAATTGTATGAAATTTCGTTAAAATCTATCGAGTAGGAAACGAGATATTTAGTGCTAAATTTTAGATTCGTTGAAAACAGTGAAATTTTTAACTTCAAATATCTCGTAAACTACTCGATAGATTTTCTTTATATTTTAGCTGTATACGGAGACTACTATTGTCTATAATTGTATGAAATTTCGTTAAAATTTGTCGACTAGGAAACGAGATATTTAGAGCTAAAATTTGGATTCGTTTAAAAACAGTGAAATCTTTAACTCTAAATATCTGCTAAACTACTCGATAGATTTTCTTTATATTTTACCTGTATACGAAGACTACTATTGTCTATGATTGTATGAAATTTCGTTAAAATCTATTGAGTAGGAAACGAGATATTTAGAGCTAAATTTTGGATTCGTTTAAAAACAGTGAAATCTTTAACTCTAAATATATAGTAAACTATAAGATAGATTTTCTTTATATTTTACCTGTATACGGGGACTACTATTGTCTATAATTTTATGAAATTTCGTTAAAATCTATCGAGTAGGAAACGAGATATTTAGAGCTAAATTTTGGATTCGTTTAAAAACAGTGAAATCTTTAACTCTAAATATCTGGTAAACTACTCGATAGATTTTCTTTGTATTTTACCTGTATATGGAGACTACTATTGTCTATGATTGTATGAAATTTCGTTAAAATCTATTGAGTAGGAAACGAGATATTTAGAGCTAAATTTTGGATTCGTTTAAAAACAGTGAAATCTTTAACTCTAAATATCTGGTAAACTACTCGATAGATTTTCTTTATATTTTACCTGTATACGGAGACTACTATTGTCTATTATTGTATGAAATTTCGTTAAAATCTATCGAGTATGAAACGCGATATTTAGAGCTAAATTTTGGATTCGTTTAAAAACAGTGAAATCTTTAACTGTAAATATCTGGTAAACTACTCGATAGATTTTCTTTATATTTTACCTGTATGCGAAGACTACTATTGTCTATAATTGTATGAAATTTCGTTAAAATCTATCGAGTAGGAAACGAGATATTTAGTGCTAAATTTTAGATTCGTTGAAAACAGTGAAATTTTTAACTTCAAATATCTCGTAAACTACTCGATAGATTTTCTTTATATTTTACCTGTATACGGAGACTACTATTGTCTATAATTGTATAAAAATTTCGTTAAAATTTGTCGACTAGGAAACGAGATATTTAGATCTAAATTTTGGTTTCGTTTTAAACAGTGAAATTTTTAACTTCAAATATCTCGTAAACTACTCGATAGATTTTCTTTATATTTTACCTGTATACGGATACTACTGTTGTCTATAATTGTATAAAAATTTCGTTAATATTTGTCGACTAGGAAACGAGATATTTAGATCTAAATTTTGGTTTCGTTTTAAACAGTGAAATTTTTAACTTCAAATATCTCGTAAACTACTCGATAGATTTTCTTTATATTTTACCTGTATACGGAGACTACTATTGTCTATAATTGTATGAAATTTCGTTAAAATCTATCGAGTAGGAAACGAGATATTTAGAGCTAAAATTTGGATTCGTTTAAAAACAGTGAAATCTTTAACTCTAAATATCTGCTAAACTACTCGATAGATTTTCTTTATATTTTACCTGTATACGAAGACTACTATTGTCTATAATTGTATGAAATTTCGTTAAAATTTGTCGACTAGGAAACGAGATATTTAGAGCTAAATTTTGGATTCATTTAAAAACAGTGAAATCTTTAACTCTAAATATCTGGTAAAATACTCGATAGATTTTCTTTATATTTTACGTGTATGCGGAGATTACTATTGTCTATGATTGTATGAAATTTCGTTAAAATCTATTGAGTAGGAAACGAGATATTTAGAGCTAAATTTTGGATTCGTTTAAAACAGTGAAATATTTAACTCTAAATATCTGGTAAGCTACTAGATAGATTTTCTTTATATTTTACCTGTATACGGAGACTACTATTGTCTATAATTGTATGAAATTTCGTAAAAATCTGTCGACTAAGAAACGAGATATTTAGAGCTAAATTTTGGATTCGTTTAAAAACAGTGAAATCTTTCACTCTAAATATCTGGTAAACTACTCGATAGATTTTCTTTATATTTTACCTGTATGCGGAGACTACTATTGTCTATAATTGTATGAAATTTCGTTAAAATCTATCGAGTAGGAAACGAGATATTTAGAGCTAAATTTTGGATTCGTTTAATAACAGTGAAATCATTAACTCTAAATATCTGGTAAACTACTCGATAGATTTTCTTTATATTTTACCTGTATACGGAGACTACTATTGTCTATGATTGTATGAAATTTCGTTAAAAATCTATCGAGTAGGAAACGAGATATTTAGAGCTAAATTTTGGATTCGTTTAAAAACAGTGAAATCTTTAACTCTAAATATCTGCTAAACTACTCGATAGATTTTCTTTATATTTTACCTGTATGCGGAGACTACTATTGTCTATAATTGTATGAAATTTCGTTAAATTCTATCGAGTAGGAAACGAGATATTTAGAGCTAAATTTTGGATTCGTTTAATAACAGTGAAATCTTTAACTCTTAATATCTGGTAAACTACTCGATAGATTTTCTTTATATTTTACCTGTATACGGAGACTACTATTGTCTATAATTGTATAAAAATTTCGTTAAAATTTGTCGACTAGGAAACGAGATATTTAGATCTAAATTTTGGTTTCGTTTTAAACAGTGAAATTTTTAACTTCAAGTATCTCGTAAACTACTCGATAGATTTTATTTATATTTTACCTGTATACGAAGACTACTATTGTCTATAATTGTATGAAATTTCGTTAAAATTTGTCGACTAGGAAACGAGATATTTTGATCTGAATTTTGGATTCGTTTAAAAACAGTGAAATCTTTAACTCTAAATATCTGGTAAACTACTCGATAGATTTTCTTCATATTTTACCTGTATGCGGAGACTACTATTGTCTATAATTGTATGAAATTTCGTTAAAATCTATCGAGTAGGAAACGAGATATTTAGAGCTAAATTTTGGATTCGTTTAAATACAGTGAAATCTTTAACTCTAAATATCTGGTAAACTACTCAATAGATTTTCTTTATATTTTACCTGTATGCGGAGACTACTATTGTCTATGATTGTATGAAATTTCGGTAAAATCTATCGAGTAGGAAACGAGATATTTTTAGCTAAATTTTGGATTCGTTTAAAAACAGTGAAATCTTTAACTCTAAATATCTGGTAAACTAATCGATAGATTTTTTTTATATTTTACCTGTATACGGAGACTACTATTGTCTATGATTGTATGAAATTTCGTTAAAATCTATCGAGTAGGAAACGAGATATTTAGAGCTAAATTTTGGATTCGTTTAAAAACAGTGAAATATTTAACTCTAAATATCTGGTAAACTACTCGATAGATTTTCTTTATATTTTACCTGTATACGGAGACTACTATTGTCTATAATTGTATGAAATTTCGTTAAAATCTATTGAGTAGGAAACGAGATATTTAGAGCTAAATTTTGGATTCGTTTAAAAACAGTAAAATCTTTAACTCTAAATATCTGGTAAACTACTCGATAGATTTTCTTTATATTTTACCTGTATGCGGAGACTACTATTGTCTATAATTGTATGAAATTTCGTTAAAATCTATCGAGTAGGAAACGAGATATTTAGAGCTAAATTTTGGATTCGTTTAATAACAGTGAAATCATTAACTCTAAATATCTGGTAAACTACTCGATAGATTTTCTTTATATTTTACCTGTATACGGAGACTACTATTGCATATGATTGTATGAAATTTCGTTAAAATTTGTCGACTAGGAAACGAGATATTTAGAGCTAAATTTTGGATTCGTTTAATAACAGTGAAATCTTTAACTCTAAATATCTGGTAAACTACTCGATAGATTTTCTTTATATTTTACCTGTATACGGAGACTACTATTGCATATGATTGTATGAAATTTCGTTAAAATCTATCGAGTAGGAAACGAGATATTTAAAGCTAAATTTTGGATTCGTTTAAAAACAGTGAAATCTTTAACTCTAAATATCTGGTAAACTACTTGATAGATTTTCTTTATATTTTAGCTGTATACGGAGACTACTATTGTCTATAATTGTATGAAATTTCGTTAAAATTTGTCGACTAGGAAACGAGATATTTAGATCTAAATTTTGGATTCGTTTAAAAACAGTAAAATCTTTAACTCTAAATATCTGGTAAACTACTCCATAGATTTTCTTTATATTTTACCTGTATACGGAGACTACTATTGTCTATTATTGTATAAAATTTCGTTAAAATCTATCGAGTAGGAAACGAGATATTTAGAGCTAAATTTTGCATTCGTTTAAAAACAGTGAAATCTTTAACTCTAAATATCTGGTAAACTACTCCATAGATTTTCTTTATATTTTACCTGTATACGGAGACTACTATTGTCTATAATTGTATGAAATTTCGTTAAAATCTATCGAGTAGGAAACGAGATATTTAGAGCTAAATTTTGGATTCGTTTAAAAACAGTGAAATCTTTAACTCTAAATATCTGGTAAACTACTCGATAGATTTTCTTTGTATTTTACCTGTATATGGAGACTACTATTGTCTATGATTGTATGAAATTTCGGTAAAATCTATCGAGTAGGAAACAAGATATTTAGAGCTAAATTTTGGATTCGTTTAAAAACAGTGAAATCTTTAACTCTAAATATCTGGTAAACTACTCGATAGATTTTCTTTATATTTTACGTGTATGCGGAGATTACTATTGTCTATGATTGTATGAAATTTCGTTAAAATCTATTGAGTAGGAAACGAGATATTTAGAGCTAAATTTTGGATTCGTTTAAAACAGTGAAATATTTAACTCTAAATATCTGGTAAGCTACTAGATAGATTTTCTTTATATTTTACCTGTATACGGAGACTACTATTGTCTATAATTGTATGAAATTTCGTAAAAATCTGTCGACTAAGAAACGAGATATTTAGAGCTAAATTTTGGATTCGTTTAAAAACAGTGAAATCTTTCACTCTAAATATCTGGTAAACTACTCGATAGATTTTATTATATTTTACCTGTATGCGGAGACTACTATTGTCTATAATTGTATGAAATTTCGTTAAAATCTATCGAGTAGGAAACGAGATATTTAGAGCTAAATTTTGGATTCGTTTAATAACAGTGAAATCATTAACTCTAAATATCTGGTAAACTACTCGATAGATTTTCTTTATATTTTACCTGTATACGGAGACTACTATTGTCTATGATTGTATGAAATTTCGTTAAAAATCTATCGAGTAGGAAACGAGATATTTAGAGCTAAATTTTGGATTCGTTTAAAAACAGTGAAATCTTTAACTCTAAATATCTGCTAAACTACTCGATAGATTTTCTTTATATTTTACCTGTATGCGGAGACTACTATTGTCTATAATTGTATGAAATTTCGTTAAATTCTATCGAGTAGGAAACGAGATATTTAGAGCTAAATTTTGGATTCGTTTAATAACAGTGAAATCTTTAACTCTTAATATCTGGTAAACTACTCGATAGATTTTCTTTATATTTTACCTGTATACGGAGACTACTATTGTTTATAATTGTATAAAAATTTCGTTAAAATTTGTCGACTAGGAAACGAGATATTTAGATCTAAATTTTGGTTTCGTTTTAAACAGTGAAATTTTTAACTTCAAATATCTCGTAAACTACTCGATAGATTTTATTTATATTTTACCTGTATACGAAGACTACTATTGTCTATAATTGTATGAAATTTCGTTAAAATTTGTCGACTAGGAAACGAGATATTTTGATCTAAATTTTGGATTCGTTTAAAAACAGTGAAATCTTTAACTCTAAATATCTGGTAAACTACTCGATAGATTTTCTTCATATTTTACCTGTATGCGGAGACTACTATTGTCTATAATTGTATGAAATTTCGTTAAAATCTATCGAGTAGGAAACGAGATATTTAGAGCTAAATTTTGGATTCGTTTAAATACAGTGAAATCTTTAACTCTAAATATCTGGTAAACTACTCAATAGATTTTCTTTATATTTTACCTGTATGCGGAGACTACTATTGTCTATGATTGTATGAAATTTCGGTAAAATCTATCGAGTAGGAAACGAGATATTTTTAGCTAAATTTTGGATTCGTTTAAAAACAGTGAAATCTTTAACTCTAAATATCTGGTAAACTAATCGATAGATTTTCTTTATATTTTACCTGTATACGGAGACTACTATTGTCTATGATTGTATGAAATTTCGTTAAAATTTGTCGACTAGGAAACGAGATATTTAGAGCTAAATTTTGGATTCGTTTAAAAACAGTGAAATATTTAACTCTAAATATCTGGTAAACTACTCAATAGATTTTCTTTATATTTTACCTGTGTGCGGAGACTACTATTGTCTATGATTGTATGAAATTTCGGTAAAATCTATCGAGTAGGAAACGAGATATTTTTAGCTAAATTTTGGATTCGTTTAAAAACAGTGAAATCTTTAACTCTAAATATCTGGTAAACTAATCGATAGATTTTTTTTATATTTTACCTGTATACGGAGACTACTATTGTCTATGATTGTATGAAATTTCGTTAAAATCTATCGAGTAGGAAACGAGATATTTAGAGCTAAATTTTGGATTCGTTTAAAAACAGTGAAATATTTAACTCTAAATATCTGGTAAACTACTCGATAGATTTTCTTTATATTTTACCTGTATACGGAGACTACTATTGTCTATAATTGTATGAAATTTCGTTAAAATCTATTGAGTAGGAAACGAGATATTTAGAGCTAAATTTTGGATTCGTTTAAAAACAGTAAAATCTTTAACTCTAAATATCTGGTAAACTACTCGATAGATTTTCTTTATATTTTACCTGTATGCGGAGACTACTATTGTCTATAATTGTATGAAATTTCGTTAAAATCTATCGAGTAGGAAACGAGATATTTAGAGCTAAATTTTGGATTCGTTTAAATTACAGTGAAATCATTAACTCTAAATATCTGGTAAACTACTCCATAGATTTTCTTTATATTTTACCTGTATACGGAGACTACTATTGCATATGATTGTATGAAATTTCGTTAAAATTTGTCGACTAGGAAACGAGATATTTAGAGCTAAATTTTGGATTCGTTTAATAACAGTGAAATCTTTAACTCTAAATATCTGGTAAACTACTCGATAGATTTTCCTTATATTTTACCTGTATACGGAGACTACTATTGCATATGATTGTATGAAATTTCGTTAAAATCTATCGAGTAGGAAACGAGATATTTAAAGCTAAATTTTGGATTCGTTTAAAAACAGTGAAATCTTTAACTCTAAATATCTGGTAAACTACTCGATAGATTTTCTTCATATTTTACCTGTATGCGGAGACTACTATTGTCTATAATTGTATGAAATTTCGTTAAAATTTGTCGACTAGGAAACGAGATATTTAGAGCTAAAATTTGGATTCGTTTAAAAACAGTGAAATCTTTAACTCTAAATATCTGCTAAACTACTCGATAGATTTTCTTTATATTTTACCTGTATACGAAGACTACTATTGTCTATAATTGTATGAAATTTCGTTAAAATTTGTCGACTAGGAAACGAGATATTTAGAGCTAAATTTTGGATTCGTTTAAAAACAGTGAAATCTTTAACTCTAAATATCTGGTAAACTACTCGATAGATTTTCTTTGTATTTTACCTGTATATGGAGACTACTATTGTCTATGATTGTATGAAATTTCGTTAAAATCAATTGAGTAGGAAACGAGATATTTAGAGCTAAATTTTGGATTCGTTTAAAAACAGTGAAATATTTAACTCTAAATATCTGGTAAGCTACTAGATAGATTTTCTTTATAATTTACCTGTATACGGAGACTACTATTGTCTATAATTGTATGAAATTTCGTAAAAATCTGTCGACTAAGAAACGAGATATTTAGAGCTAAATTTTGGATTCGTTTAAAAACAGTGAAATCTTTCACTCTAAATATCTGGTAAACTACTCGATAGATTTTCTTTATATTTTACCTGTATGCGGAGACTACTATTGTCTATAATTGTATGAAATTTCGTTAAAATCTATCGAGTAGGAAACGAGATATTTAGAGCTAAATTTTGGATTCGTTTAATAACAGTGAAATCATTAACTCTAAATATCTGGTAAACTACTCGATAGATTTTCTTTATATTTTACCTGTATACGGAGACTACTATTGTCTATGATTGTATGAAATTTCGTTAAAAATCTATCGAGTAGGAAACGAGATATTTAGAGCTAAATTTTGGATTCGTTTAAAAACAGTGAAATCTTTAACTCTAAATATCTGGTAAACTACTCGATAGATTTTCTTTATATTTTACCTGTATGCGGAGACTACTATTGTCTATAATTGTATGAAATTTCGTTAAAATCTATCGAGTAGGAAACGAGATATTTAGAGCTAAATTTTGCATTCGTTTAAAAACAGTGAAATCTTTAACTCTAAATATCTGGTAAACTACTCGATAGATTTTCTTTATATTTTACCTGTATGCGGAGACTACTATTGTCTATAATTGTATGAAATTTCGTTAAAATCTATCGAGTAGGAAACGAGATATTTAGTGCTAAATTTTAGATTCGTTGAAAACAGTGAAATTTTTAACTTCAAATATCTCGTAAACTACTCGATAGATTTTCTTTATATTTTAGCTGTATACGGAGACTACTATTGTCTATAATTGTATGAAATTTCGTTAAAATTTGTCGACTAGGAAACGAGATATTTAGAGCTAAAATTTGGATTCGTTTAAAAACAGTGAAATCTTTAACTCTAAATATCTGCTAAACTACTCGATAGATTTTCTTTATATTTTACCTGTATACGAAGACTACTATTGTCTATGATTGTATGAAATTTCGTTAAAATCTATTGAGTAGGAAACGAGATATTTAGAGCTAAATTTTGGATTCGTTTAAAAACAGTGAAATCTTTAACTCTAAATATATAGTAAACTATAAGATAGATTTTCTTTATATTTTACCTGTATACGGGGACTACTATTGTCTATAATTTTATGAAATTTCGTTAAAATCTATCGAGTAGGAAACGAGATATTTAGAGCTAAATTTTGGATTCGTTTAAAAACAGTGAAATCTTTAACTCTAAATATCTGGTAAACTACTCGATAGATTTTCTTTGTATTTTACCTGTATATGGAGACTACTATTGTCTATGATTGTATGAAATTTCGTTAAAATCTATTGAGTAGGAAACGAGATATTTAGAGCTAAATTTTGGATTCGTTTAAAAACAGTGAAATCTTTAACTCTAAATATCTGGTAAACTACTCGATAGATTTTCTTTATATTTTACCTGTATACGGAGACTACTATTGTCTATTATTGTATGAAATTTCGTTAAAATCTATCGAGTATGAAACGCGATATTTAGAGCTAAATTTTGGATTCGTTTAAAAACAGTGAAATCTTTAACTGTAAATATCTGGTAAACTACTCGATAGATTTTCTTTATATTTTACCTGTATGCGAAGACTACTATTGTCTATAATTGTATGAAATTTCGTTAAAATCTATCGAGTAGGAAACGAGATATTTAGTGCTAAATTTTAGATTCGTTGAAAACAGTGAAATTTTTAACTTCAAATATCTCGTAAACTACTCGATAGATTTTCTTTATATTTTACCTGTATACGGAGACTACTATTGTCTATAATTGTATAAAAATTTCGTTAAAATTTGTCGACTAGGAAACGAGATATTTAGATCTAAATTTTGGTTTCGTTTTAAACAGTGAAATTTTTAACTTCAAATATCTCGTAAACTACTCGATAGATTTTCTTTATATTTTACCTGTATACGGATACTACTGTTGTCTATAATTGTATAAAAATTTCGTTAATATTTGTCGACTAGGAAACGAGATATTTAGATCTAAATTTTGGTTTCGTTTTAAACAGTGAAATTTTTAACTTCAAATATCTCGTAAACTACTCGATAGATTTTCTTTATATTTTACCTGTATACGGAGACTACTATTGTCTATAATTGTATGAAATTTCGTTAAAATCTATCGAGTAGGAAACGAGATATTTAGAGCTAAAATTTGGATTCGTTTAAAAACAGTGAAATCTTTAACTCTAAATATCTGCTAAACTACTCGATAGATTTTCTTTATATTTTACCTGTATACGAAGACTACTATTGTCTATAATTGTATGAAATTTCGTTAAAATTTGTCGACTAGGAAACGAGATATTTAGAGCTAAATTTTGGATTCATTTAAAAACAGTGAAATCTTTAACTCTAAATATCTGGTAAAATACTCGATAGATTTTCTTTATATTTTACGTGTATGCGGAGATTACTATTGTCTATGATTGTATGAAATTTCGTTAAAATCTATTGAGTAGGAAACGAGATATTTAGAGCTAAATTTTGGATTCGTTTAAAACAGTGAAATATTTAACTCTAAATATCTGGTAAGCTACTAGATAGATTTTCTTTATATTTTACCTGTATACGGAGACTACTATTGTCTATAATTGTATGAAATTTCGTAAAAATCTGTCGACTAAGAAACGAGATATTTAGAGCTAAATTTTGGATTCGTTTAAAAACAGTGAAATCTTTCACTCTAAATATCTGGTAAACTACTCGATAGATTTTCTTTATATTTTACCTGTATGCGGAGACTACTATTGTCTATAATTGTATGAAATTTCGTTAAAATCTATCGAGTAGGAAACGAGATATTTAGAGCTAAATTTTGGATTCGTTTAATAACAGTGAAATCATTAACTCTAAATATCTGGTAAACTACTCGATAGATTTTCTTTATATTTTACCTGTATACGGAGACTACTATTGTCTATGATTGTATGAAATTTCGTTAAAAATCTATCGAGTAGGAAACGAGATATTTAGAGCTAAATTTTGGATTCGTTTAAAAACAGTGAAATCTTTAACTCTAAATATCTGCTAAACTACTCGATAGATTTTCTTTATATTTTACCTGTATGCGGAGACTACTATTGTCTATAATTGTATGAAATTTCGTTAAATTCTATCGAGTAGGAAACGAGATATTTAGAGCTAAATTTTGGATTCGTTTAATAACAGTGAAATCTTTAACTCTTAATATCTGGTAAACTACTCGATAGATTTTCTTTATATTTTACCTGTATACGGAGACTACTATTGTCTATAATTGTATAAAAATTTCGTTAAAATTTGTCGACTAGGAAACGAGATATTTAGATCTAAATTTTGGTTTCGTTTTAAACAGTGAAATTTTTAACTTCAAGTATCTCGTAAACTACTCGATAGATTTTATTTATATTTTACCTGTATACGAAGACTACTATTGTCTATAATTGTATGAAATTTCGTTAAAATTTGTCGACTAGGAAACGAGATATTTTGATCTGAATTTTGGATTCGTTTAAAAACAGTGAAATCTTTAACTCTAAATATCTGGTAAACTACTCGATAGATTTTCTTCATATTTTACCTGTATGCGGAGACTACTATTGTCTATAATTGTATGAAATTTCGTTAAAATCTATCGAGTAGGAAACGAGATATTTAGAGCTAAATTTTGGATTCGTTTAAATACAGTGAAATCTTTAACTCTAAATATCTGGTAAACTACTCAATAGATTTTCTTTATATTTTACCTGTATGCGGAGACTACTATTGTCTATGATTGTATGAAATTTCGGTAAAATCTATCGAGTAGGAAACGAGATATTTTTAGCTAAATTTTGGATTCGTTTAAAAACAGTGAAATCTTTAACTCTAAATATCTGGTAAACTAATCGATAGATTTTTTTTATATTTTACCTGTATACGGAGACTACTATTGTCTATGATTGTATGAAATTTCGTTAAAATCTATCGAGTAGGAAACGAGATATTTAGAGCTAAATTTTGGATTCGTTTAAAAACAGTGAAATATTTAACTCTAAATATCTGGTAAACTACTCGATAGATTTTCTTTATATTTTACCTGTATACGGAGACTACTATTGTCTATAATTGTATGAAATTTCGTTAAAATCTATTGAGTAGGAAACGAGATATTTAGAGCTAAATTTTGGATTCGTTTAAAAACAGTAAAATCTTTAACTCTAAATATCTGGTAAACTACTCGATAGATTTTCTTTATATTTTACCTGTATGCGGAGACTACTATTGTCTATAATTGTATGAAATTTCGTTAAAATCTATCGAGTAGGAAACGAGATATTTAGAGCTAAATTTTGGATTCGTTTAATAACAGTGAAATCATTAACTCTAAATATCTGGTAAACTACTCGATAGATTTTCTTTATATTTTACCTGTATACGGAGACTACTATTGCATATGATTGTATGAAATTTCGTTAAAATTTGTCGACTAGGAAACGAGATATTTAGAGCTAAATTTTGGATTCGTTTAATAACAGTGAAATCTTTAACTCTAAATATCTGGTAAACTACTCGATAGATTTTCTTTATATTTTACCTGTATACGGAGACTACTATTGCATATGATTGTATGAAATTTCGTTAAAATCTATCGAGTAGGAAACGAGATATTTAAAGCTAAATTTTGGATTCGTTTAAAAACAGTGAAATCTTTAACTCTAAATATCTGGTAAACTACTTGATAGATTTTCTTTATATTTTAGCTGTATACGGAGACTACTATTGTCTATAATTGTATGAAATTTCGTTAAAATTTGTCGACTAGGAAACGAGATATTTAGATCTAAATTTTGGATTCGTTTAAAAACAGTAAAATCTTTAACTCTAAATATCTGGTAAACTACTCCATAGATTTTCTTTATATTTTACCTGTATACGGAGACTACTATTGTCTATTATTGTATAAAATTTCGTTAAAATCTATCGAGTAGGAAACGAGATATTTAGAGCTAAATTTTGCATTCGTTTAAAAACAGTGAAATCTTTAACTCTAAATATCTGGTAAACTACTCCATAGATTTTCTTTATATTTTACCTGTATACGGAGACTACTATTGTCTATAATTGTATGAAATTTCGTTAAAATCTATCGAGTAGGAAACGAGATATTTAGAGCTAAATTTTGGATTCGTTTAAAAACAGTGAAATCTTTAACTCTAAATATCTGGTAAACTACTCGATAGATTTTCTTTGTATTTTACCTGTATATGGAGACTACTATTGTCTATGATTGTATGAAATTTCGGTAAAATCTATCGAGTAGGAAACAAGATATTTAGAGCTAAATTTTGGATTCGTTTAAAAACAGTGAAATCTTTAACTCTAAATATCTGGTAAACTACTCGATAGATTTTCTTTATATTTTACGTGTATGCGGAGATTACTATTGTCTATGATTGTATGAAATTTCGTTAAAATCTATTGAGTAGGAAACGAGATATTTAGAGCTAAATTTTGGATTCGTTTAAAACAGTGAAATATTTAACTCTAAATATCTGGTAAGCTACTAGATAGATTTTCTTTATATTTTACCTGTATACGGAGACTACTATTGTCTATAATTGTATGAAATTTCGTAAAAATCTGTCGACTAAGAAACGAGATATTTAGAGCTAAATTTTGGATTCGTTTAAAAACAGTGAAATCTTTCACTCTAAATATCTGGTAAACTACTCGATAGATTTTATTATATTTTACCTGTATGCGGAGACTACTATTGTCTATAATTGTATGAAATTTCGTTAAAATCTATCGAGTAGGAAACGAGATATTTAGAGCTAAATTTTGGATTCGTTTAATAACAGTGAAATCATTAACTCTAAATATCTGGTAAACTACTCGATAGATTTTCTTTATATTTTACCTGTATACGGAGACTACTATTGTCTATGATTGTATGAAATTTCGTTAAAAATCTATCGAGTAGGAAACGAGATATTTAGAGCTAAATTTTGGATTCGTTTAAAAACAGTGAAATCTTTAACTCTAAATATCTGCTAAACTACTCGATAGATTTTCTTTATATTTTACCTGTATGCGGAGACTACTATTGTCTATAATTGTATGAAATTTCGTTAAATTCTATCGAGTAGGAAACGAGATATTTAGAGCTAAATTTTGGATTCGTTTAATAACAGTGAAATCTTTAACTCTTAATATCTGGTAAACTACTCGATAGATTTTCTTTATATTTTACCTGTATACGGAGACTACTATTGTTTATAATTGTATAAAAATTTCGTTAAAATTTGTCGACTAGGAAACGAGATATTTAGATCTAAATTTTGGTTTCGTTTTAAACAGTGAAATTTTTAACTTCAAATATCTCGTAAACTACTCGATAGATTTTATTTATATTTTACCTGTATACGAAGACTACTATTGTCTATAATTGTATGAAATTTCGTTAAAATTTGTCGACTAGGAAACGAGATATTTTGATCTAAATTTTGGATTCGTTTAAAAACAGTGAAATCTTTAACTCTAAATATCTGGTAAACTACTCGATAGATTTTCTTCATATTTTACCTGTATGCGGAGACTACTATTGTCTATAATTGTATGAAATTTCGTTAAAATCTATCGAGTAGGAAACGAGATATTTAGAGCTAAATTTTGGATTCGTTTAAATACAGTGAAATCTTTAACTCTAAATATCTGGTAAACTACTCAATAGATTTTCTTTATATTTTACCTGTATGCGGAGACTACTATTGTCTATGATTGTATGAAATTTCGGTAAAATCTATCGAGTAGGAAACGAGATATTTTTAGCTAAATTTTGGATTCGTTTAAAAACAGTGAAATCTTTAACTCTAAATATCTGGTAAACTAATCGATAGATTTTCTTTATATTTTACCTGTATACGGAGACTACTATTGTCTATGATTGTATGAAATTTCGTTAAAATTTGTCGACTAGGAAACGAGATATTTAGAGCTAAATTTTGGATTCGTTTAAAAACAGTGAAATATTTAACTCTAAATATCTGGTAAACTACTCAATAGATTTTCTTTATATTTTACCTGTATGCGGAGACTACTATTGTCTATGATTGTATGAAATTTCGGTAAAATCTATCGAGTAGGAAACGAGATATTTTTAGCTAAATTTTGGATTCGTTTAAAAACAGTGAAATCTTTAACTCTAAATATCTGGTAAACTAATCGATAGATTTTTTTTATATTTTACCTGTATACGGAGACTACTATTGTCTATGATTGTATGAAATTTCGTTAAAATCTATCGAGTAGGAAACGAGATATTTAGAGCTAAATTTTGGATTCGTTTAAAAACAGTGAAATATTTAACTCTAAATATCTGGTAAACTACTCGATAGATTTTCTTTATATTTTACCTGTATACGGAGACTACTATTGTCTATAATTGTATGAAATTTCGTTAAAATCTATTGAGTAGGAAACGAGATATTTAGAGCTAAATTTTGGATTCGTTTAAAAACAGTAAAATCTTTAACTCTAAATATCTGGTAAACTACTCGATAGATTTTCTTTATATTTTACCTGTATGCGGAGACTACTATTGTCTATAATTGTATGAAATTTCGTTAAAATCTATCGAGTAGGAAACGAGATATTTAGAGCTAAATTTTGGATTCGTTTAAATTACAGTGAAATCATTAACTCTAAATATCTGGTAAACTACTCCATAGATTTTCTTTATATTTTACCTGTATACGGAGACTACTATTGCATATGATTGTATGAAATTTCGTTAAAATTTGTCGACTAGGAAACGAGATATTTAGAGCTAAATTTTGGATTCGTTTAATAACAGTGAAATCTTTAACTCTAAATATCTGGTAAACTACTCGATAGATTTTCTTTATATTTTACCTGTATACGGAGACTACTATTGCATATGATTGTATGAAATTTCGTTAAAATCTATCGAGTAGGAAACGAGATATTTAAAGCTAAATTTTGGATTCGTTTAAAAACAGTGAAATCTTTAACTCTAAATATCTGGTAAACTACTCAATAGATTTTCTTCATATTTTACCTGTATGCGGAGACTACTATTGTCTATAATTGTATGAAATTTCGTTAAAATCTATCGAGTAGGAAACGAGATATTTAGAGCTAAATTTTGGATTCGTTTAAAAACAGTGAAATATTTAACTCTAAATATCTGGTAAACTACTCAATAGATTTTCTTTATATTTTACCTGTATGCGGAGACTACTATTGTCTATAATTGTATGAAATTTCGTTAAAATTTGTCGACTAGGAAACGAGATATTTTGATCTAAATTTTGGATTCGTTTAAAAACAGTGAAATCTTTAACTCTAAATATCTGGTAAACTACTCGATAGATTTTCTTCATATTTTACCTGTATGCGGAGACTACTATTGTCTATAATTGTATGAAATTTCGTTAAAATCTATCGAGTAGGAAACGAGATATTTAGAGCTAAATTTTGGATTCGTTTAAAAACAGTGAAATATTTAACTCTAAATATCTGGTAAACTACTCAATAGATTTTATTTATATTTTACCTGTATACGAAGACTACTATTGTCTATAATTGTATGAAATTTCGTTAAAATTTGTCGACTAGGAAACGAGATATTTTGATCTAAATTTTGGATTCGTTTAAAAACAGTGAAATCTTTAACTCTAAATATCTGGTAAACTACTCGATAGATTTTCTTCATATTTTACCTGTATGCGGAGACTACTATTGTCTATAATTGTATGAAATTTCGTTAAAATCTATCGAGTAGGAAACGAGATATTTAGAGCTAAATTTTGGATTCGTTTAAAAACAGTGAAATATTTAACTCTAAATATCTGGTAAACTACTCAATAGATTTTCTTTATATTTTACCTGTATGCGGAGACTACTATTGTCTATGATTGTATGAAATTTCGGTAAAATCTATCGAGTAGGAAACGAGATATTTTTAGCTAAATTTTGGATTCGTTTAAAAACAGTGAAATCTTTAACTCTAAATATCTGGTAAACTAATCGATAGATTTTTTTTATATTTTACCTGTATACGGAGACTACTATTGTCTATGATTGTATGAAATTTCGTTAAAATCTATCGAGTAGGAAACGAGATATTTAGAGCTAAATTTTGGATTCGTTTAAAAACAGTGAAATATTTAACTCTAAATATCTGGTAAACTACTCGATAGATTTTCTTTATATTTTACCTGTATACGGAGACTACTATTGTCTATAATTGTATGAAATTTCGTTAAAATCTATTGAGTAGGAAACGAGATATTTAGAGCTAAATTTTGGATTCGTTTAAAAACAGTAAAATCTTTAACTCTAAATATCTGGTAAACTACTCGATAGATTTTCTTTATATTTTACCTGTATGCGGAGACTACTATTGTCTATAATTGTATGAAATTTCGTTAAAATCTATCGAGTAGGAAACGAGATATTTAGAGCTAAATTTTGGATTCGTTTAATAACAGTGAAATCATTAACTCTAAATATCTGGTAAACTACTCGATAGATTTTCTTTATATTTTACCTGTATACGGAGACTACTATTGCATATGATTGTATGAAATTTCGTTAAAATTTGTCGACTAGGAAACGAGATATTTAGAGCTAAATTTTGGATTCGTTTAATAACAGTGAAATCTTTAACTCTAAATATCTGGTAAACTACTCGATAGATTTTCTTTATATTTTACCTGTATACGGAGACTACTATTGCATATGATTGTATGAAATTTCGTTAAAATCTATCGAGTAGGAAACGAGATATTTAAAGCTAAATTTTGGATTCGTTTAAAAACAGTGAAATCTTTAACTCTAAATATCTGGTAAACTACTTGATAGATTTTCTTTATATTTTAGCTGTATACGGAGACTACTATTGTCTATAATTGTATGAAATTTCGTTAAAATTTGTCGACTAGGAAACGAGATATTTAGATCTAAATTTTGGATTCGTTTAAAAACAGTAAAATCTTTAACTCTAAATATCTGCTAAACTACTCGATAGATTTTCTTTATATTTTACCTGTATGCGGAGACTACTATTGTCTATAATTGTATGAAATTTCGTTAAATTCTATCGAGTAGGAAACGAGATATTTAGAGCTAAATTTTGGATTCGTTTAATAACAGTGAAATCTTTAACTCTTAATATCTGGTAAACTACTCGATAGATTTTCTTTATATTTTACCTGTATACGGAGACTACTATTGTCTATAATTGTATAAAAATTTCGTTAAAATTTGTCGACTAGGAAACGAGATATTTAGATCTAAATTTTGGTTTCGTTTTAAACAGTGAAATTTTTAACTTCAAATATCTCGTAAACTACTCGATAGATTTTATTTATATTTTACCTGTATACGAAGACTACTATTGTCTATAATTGTATGAAATTTCGTTAAAATTTGTCGACTAGGAAACGAGATATTTTGATCTAAATTTTGGATTCGTTTAAAAACAGTGAAATCTTTAACTCTAAATATCTGGTAAACTACTCGATAGATTTTCTTCATATTTTACCTGTATGCGGAGACTACTATTGTCTATAATTGTATGAAATTTCGTTAAAATCTATCGAGTAGGAAACGAGATATTTAGAGCTAAATTTTGGATTCGTTTAAATACAGTGAAATCTTTAACTCTAAATATCTGGTAAACTACTCAATAGATTTTCTTTATATTTTACCTGTATGCGGAGACTACTATTGTCTATGATTGTATGAAATTTCCGTAAAATCTATCGAGTAGGAAACGAGATATTTTTAGCTAAATTTTGGATTCGTTTAAAAACAGTGAAATCTTTAACTCTAAATATCTGGTAAACTAATCGATAGATTTTCTTTATATTTTACCTGTATACGGAGACTACTATTGTCTATGATTGTATGAAATTTCGTTAAAATCTATCGAGTAGGAAACGAGATATTTAGAGCTAAATTTTGGATTCGTTTAAAAACAGTGAAATATTTAACTCTAAATATCTGGTAAACTACTCAATAGATTTTCTTTATATTTTACCTGTATGCGGAGACTACTATTGTCTATGATTGTATGAAATTTCGGTAAAATCTATCGAGTAGGAAACGAGATATTTTTAGCTAAATTTTGGATTCGTTTAAAAACAGTGAAATCTTTAACTCTAAATATCTGGTAAACTAATCGATAGATTTTTTTTATATTTTACCTGTATACGGAGACTACTATTGTCTATGATTGTATGAAATTTCGTTAAAATCTATCGAGTAGGAAACGAGATATTTAGAGCTAAATTTTGGATTCGTTTAAAAACAGTGAAATATTTAACTCTAAATATCTGGTAAACTACTCGATAGATTTTCTTTATATTTTACCTGTATACGGAGACTACTATTGTCTATAATTGTATGAAATTTCGTTAAAATCTATTGAGTAGGAAACGAGATATTTAGAGCTAAATTTTGGATTCGTTTAAAAACAGTAAAATCTTTAACTCTAAATATCTGGTAAACTACTCGATAGATTTTCTTTATATTTTACCTGTATGCGGAGACTACTATTGTCTATAATTGTATGAAATTTCGTTAAAATCTATCGAGTAGGAAACGAGATATTTAGAGCTAAATTTTGGATTCGTTTAATAACAGTGAAATCATTAACTCTAAATATCTGGTAAACTACTCGATAGATTTTCTTTATATTTTACCTGTATACGGAGACTACTATTGCATATGATTGTATGAAATTTCGTTAAAATTTGTCGACTAGGAAACGAGATATTTAGAGCTAAATTTTGGATTCGTTTAATAACAGTGAAATCTTTAACTCTAAATATCTGGTAAACTACTCGATAGATTTTCTTTATATTTTACCTGTATACGGAGACTACTATTGCATATGATTGTATGAAATTTCGTTAAAATCTATCGAGTAGGAAACGAGATATTTAAAGCTAAATTTTGGATTCGTTTAAAAACAGTGAAATCTTTAACTCTAAATATCTGGTAAACTACTCGATAGATTTTCTTCATATTTTACCTGTATGCGGAGACTACTATTGTCTATAATTGTATGAAATTTCGTTAAAATCTATCGAGTAGGAAACGAGATATTTAGAGCTAAATTTTGGATTCGTTTAAAAACAGTGAAATATTTAACTCTAAATATCTGGTAAACTACTCAATAGATTTTCTTTATATTTTACCTGTATGCGGAGACTACTATTGTCTATAATTGTATGAAATTTCGTTAAAATTTGTCGACTAGGAAACGAGATATTTTGATCTAAATTTTGGATTCGTTTAAAAACAGTGAAATCTTTAACTCTAAATATCTGGTAAACTACTCGATAGATTTTCTTCATATTTTACCTGTATGCGGAGACTACTATTGTCTATAATTGTATGAAATTTCGTTAAAATCTATCGAGTAGGAAACGAGATATTTAGAGCTAAATTTTGGATTCGTTTAAAAACAGTGAAATATTTAACTCTAAATATCTGGTAAACTACT
Organism: Rhodnius prolixus; assembly: GCF_049639745.1. NCBI lineage: Eukaryota > Metazoa > Arthropoda > Insecta > Hemiptera > Reduviidae > Rhodnius > Rhodnius prolixus. The sequence continues at coordinate 494,076 of NW_027411627.1, read as the reverse complement.
CAATAGATTTTATTTATATTTTACCTGTATACGAAGACTACTATTGTCTATAATTGTATGAAATTTCGTTAAAATTTGTCGACTAGGAAACGAGATATTTTGATCTAAATTTTGGATTCGTTTAAAAACAGTGAAATCTTTAACTCTAAATATCTGGTAAACTACTCGATAGATTTTCTTCATATTTTACCTGTATGCGGAGACTACTATTGTCTATAATTGTATGAAATTTCGTTAAAATCTATCGAGTAGGAAACGAGATATTTAGAGCTAAATTTTGGATTCGTTTAAAAACAGTGAAATATTTAACTCTAAATATCTGGTAAACTACTCAATAGATTTTCTTTATATTTTACCTGTATGCGGAGACTACTATTGTCTATGATTGTATGAAATTTCGGTAAAATCTATCGAGTAGGAAACGAGATATTTTTAGCTAAATTTTGGATTCGTTTAAAAACAGTGAAATCTTTAACTCTAAATATCTGGTAAACTAATCGATAGATTTTTTTTATATTTTACCTGTATACGGAGACTACTATTGTCTATGATTGTATGAAATTTCGTTAAAATCTATCGAGTAGGAAACGAGATATTTAGAGCTAAATTTTGGATTCGTTTAAAAACAGTGAAATATTTAACTCTAAATATCTGGTAAACTACTCGATAGATTTTCTTTATATTTTACCTGTATACGGAGACTACTATTGTCTATAATTGTATGAAATTTCGTTAAAATCTATTGAGTAGGAAACGAGATATTTAGAGCTAAATTTTGGATTCGTTTAAAAACAGTAAAATCTTTAACTCTAAATATCTGGTAAACTACTCGATAGATTTTCTTTATATTTTACCTGTATGCGGAGACTACTATTGTCTATAATTGTATGAAATTTCGTTAAAATCTATCGAGTAGGAAACGAGATATTTAGAGCTAAATTTTGGATTCGTTTAATAACAGTGAAATCATTAACTCTAAATATCTGGTAAACTACTCGATAGATTTTCTTTATATTTTACCTGTATACGGAGACTACTATTGCATATGATTGTATGAAATTTCGTTAAAATTTGTCGACTAGGAAACGAGATATTTAGAGCTAAATTTTGGATTCGTTTAATAACAGTGAAATCTTTAACTCTAAATATCTGGTAAACTACTCGATAGATTTTCTTTATATTTTACCTGTATACGGAGACTACTATTGCATATGATTGTATGAAATTTCGTTAAAATCTATCGAGTAGGAAACGAGATATTTAAAGCTAAATTTTGGATTCGTTTAAAAACAGTGAAATCTTTAACTCTAAATATCTGGTAAACTACTTGATAGATTTTCTTTATATTTTAGCTGTATACGGAGACTACTATTGTCTATAATTGTATGAAATTTCGTTAAAATTTGTCGACTAGGAAACGAGATATTTAGATCTAAATTTTGGATTCGTTTAAAAACAGTAAAATCTTTAACTCTAAATATCTGGTAAAGTACTCCATAGATTTTCTTTATATTTTACCTGTATACGGAGACTACTATTGTCTATTATTGTATAAAATTTCGTTAAAATCTATCGAGTAGGAAACGAGATATTTAGAGCTAAATTTTGCATTCGTTTAAAAACAGTGAAATCTTTAACTCTAAATATCTGGTAAACTACTCCATAGATTTTCTTTATATTTTACCTGTATACGGAGACTACTATTGTCTATAATTGTATGAAATTTCGTTAAAATCTATCGAGTAGGAAACGAGATATTTAGAGCTAAATTTTGGATTCGTTTAAAAACAGTGAAATCTTTAACTCTAAATATCTGGTAAACTACTCGATAGATTTTCTTTGTATTTTACCTGTATATGGAGACTACTATTGTCTATGATTGTATGAAATTTCGGTAAAATCTATCGAGTAGGAAACAAGATATTTAGAGCTAAATTTTGGATTCGTTTAAAAACAGTGAAATCTTTAACTCTAAATATCTGGTAAACTACTCGATAGATTTTCTTTATATTTTACGTGTATGCGGAGATTACTATTGTCTATGATTGTATGAAATTTCGTTAAAATCTATTGAGTAGGAAACGAGATATTTAGAGCTAAATTTTGGATTCGTTTAAAACAGTGAAATATTTAACTCTAAATATCTGGTAAGCTACTAGATAGATTTTCTTTATATTTTACCTGTATACGGAGACTACTATTGTCTATAATTGTATGAAATTTCGTAAAAATCTGTCGACTAAGAAACGAGATATTTAGAGCTAAATTTTGGATTCGTTTAAAAACAGTGAAATCTTTCACTCTAAATATCTGGTAAACTACTCGATAGATTTTCTTTATATTTTACCTGTATGCGGAGACTACTATTGTCTATAATTGTATGAAATTTCGTTAAAATCTATCGAGTAGGAAACGAGATATTTAGAGCTAAATTTTGGATTCGTTTAATAACAGTGAAATCATTAACTCTAAATATCTGGTAAACTACTCGATAGATTTTCTTTATATTTTACCTGTATACGGAGACTACTATTGTCTATGATTGTATGAAATTTCGTTAAAAATCTATCGAGTAGGAAACGAGATATTTAGAGCTAAATTTTGGATTCGTTTAAAAACAGTGAAATCTTTAACTCTAAATATCTGCTAAACTACTCGATAGATTTTCTTTATATTTTACCTGTATGCGGAGACTACTATTGTCTATAATTGTATGAAATTTCGTTAAATTCTATCGAGTAGGAAACGAGATATTTAGAGCTAAATTTTGGATTCGTTTAATAACAGTGAAATCTTTAACTCTTAATATCTGGTAAACTACTCGATAGATTTTCTTTATATTTTACCTGTATACGGAGACTACTATTGTCTATAATTGTATAAAAATTTCGTTAAAATTTGTCGACTAGGAAACGAGATATTTAGATCTAAATTTTGGTTTCGTTTTAAACAGTGAAATTTTTAACTTCAAATATCTCGTAAACTACTCGATAGATTTTATTTATATTTTACCTGTATACGAAGACTACTATTGTCTATAATTGTATGAAATTTCGTTAAAATTTGTCGACTAGGAAACGAGATATTTTGATCTAAATTTTGGATTCGTTTAAAAACAGTGAAATCTTTAACTCTAAATATCTGGTAAACTACTCGATAGATTTTCTTCATATTTTACCTGTATGCGGAGACTACTATTGTCTATAATTGTATGAAATTTCGTTAAAATCTATCGAGTAGGAAACGAGATATTTAGAGCTAAATTTTGGATTCGTTTAAATACAGTGAAATCTTTAACTCTAAATATCTGGTAAACTACTCAATAGATTTTCTTTATATTTTACCTGTATGCGGAGACTACTATTGTCTATGATTGTATGAAATTTCGGTAAAATCTATCGAGTAGGAAACGAGATATTTTTAGCTAAATTTTGGATTCGTTTAAAAACAGTGAAATCTTTAACTCTAAATATCTGGTAAACTAATCGATAGATTTTCTTTATATTTTACCTGTATACGGAGACTACTATTGTCTATGATTGTATGAAATTTCGTTAAAATCTATCGAGTAGGAAACGAGATATTTAGAGCTAAATTTTGGATTCGTTTAAAAACAGTGAAATATTTAACTCTAAATATCTGGTAAACTACTCGATAGATTTTCTTTATATTTTACCTGTATACGGAGACTACTATTGTCTATAATTGTATGAAATTTCGTTAAAATCTATTGAGTAGGAAACGAGATATTTAGAGCTAAATTTTGGATTCGTTTAAAAACAGTAAAATCTTTAACTCTAAATATCTGGTAAACTACTCGATAGATTTTCTTTATATTTTACCTGTATGCGGAGACTACTATTGTCTATAATTGTATGAAATTTCGTTAAAATCTATCGAGTAGGAAACGAGATATTTAGAGCTAAATTTTGGATTCGTTTAATAACAGTGAAATCATTAACTCTAAATATCTGGTAAACTACTCGATAGATTTTCTTTATATTTTACCTGTATACGGAGACTACTATTGCATATGATTGTATGAAATTTCGTTAAAATCTATCGAGTAGGAAACGAGATATTTAAAGCTAAATTTTGGATTCGTTTAAAAACAGTGAAATCTTTAACTCTAAATATCTGGTAAACTACTTGATAGATTTTCTTTATATTTTAGCTGTATACGGAGACTACTATTGTCTATAATTGTATGAAATTTCGTTAAAATTTGTCGACTAGGAAACGAGATATTTAGAGCTAAATTTTGGATTCGTTTAATAACAGTGAAATCTTTAACTCTAAATATCTGGTAAACTACTCGATAGATTTTCTTTATATTTTACCTGTATACGGAGACTACTATTGCATATGATTGTATGAAATTTCGTTAAAATCTATCGAGTAGGAAACGAGATATTTAAAGCTAAATTTTGGATTCGTTTAAAAACAGTGAAATCTTTAACTCTAAATATCTGGTAAACTACTTGATAGATTTTCTTTATATTTTAGCTGTATACGGAGACTACTATTGTCTATAATTGTATGAAATTTCGTTAAAATTTGTCGACTAGGAAACGAGATATTTAGATCTAAATTTTGGATTCGTTTAAAAACAGTAAAATCTTTAACTCTAAATATCTGGTAAACTACTCCATAGATTTTCTTTATATTTTACCTGTATACGGAGACTACTATTGTCTATTATTGTATAAAATTTCGTTAAAATCTATCGAGTAGGAAACGAGATATTTAGAGCTAAATTTTGCATTCGTTTAAAAACAGTGAAATCTTTAACTCTAAATATCTGGTAAACTACTCGATAGATTTTCTTTATATTTTACCTGTATACGGAGACTACTATTGTCTATAATTGTATGAAATTTCGTTAAAATCTATCGAGTAGGAAACGAGATATTTAGAGCTAAATTTTGGATTCGTTTAAAAACAGTGAAATCTTTAACTCTAAATATCTGGTAAACTACTCGATAGATTTTCTTTGTATTTTACCTGTATATGGAGACTACTATTGTCTATGATTGTATGAAATTTCGGTAAAATCTATCGAGTAGGAAACAAGATATTTAGAGCTAAATTTTGGATTCGTTTAAAAACAGTGAAATCTTTAACTCTAAATATCTGGTAAACTACTCGATAGATTTTCATTATATTTTACCTGTATACGGAGACTACTATTGTCTATAATTGTATGAAATTTCGTTAAAATCTATCGGGTAGGAAACGAGATATTTAGAACTAAATTTTGGATTCGTTTAAAAACAGTGAAATCTTTAACTCTAAATATCTGGTAAACTACTCGATAGATTTTCTTTATATTTTACCTGTATGCGGAGACTACTATTGTCTATAATTGTATGAAATTTCGTTAAAATCTATCGAGTAGGAAACGAGATATTTAGTGCTAAATTTTAGATTCGTTGAAAACAGTGAAATTTTTAACTTCAAATATCTCGTAAACTACTCGATAGATTTTCTTTATATTTTACCTGTATACGGAGACTACTATTGTCTATAATTGTATAAAAATTTCGTTAAAATTTGTCGACTAGGAAACGAGATATTTAGATCTAAATTTTGGTTTCGTTTTAAACAGTGAAATTTTTAACTTCAAATATCTCGTAAACTACTCGATAGATTTTCTTTATATTTTACCTGTATACGGATACTACTGTTGTCTATAATTGTATAAAAATTTCGTTAATATTTGTCGACTAGGAAACGAGATATTTAGATCTAAATTTTGGTTTCGTTTTAAACAGTGAAATTTTTAACTTCAAATATCTCGTAAACTACTCGATAGATTTTCTTTATATTTTACCTGTATACGGAGACTACTATTGTCTATAATTGTATGAAATTTCGTTAAAATCTATCGAGTAGGAAACGAGATATTTAGAGCTAAAATTTGGATTCGTTTAAAAACAGTGAAATCTTTAACTCTAAATATCTGCTAAACTACTCGATAGATTTTCTTTATATTTTACCTGTATACGAAGACTACTATTGTCTATAATTGTATGAAATTTCGTTAAAATTTGTCGACTAGGAAACGAGATATTTAGAGCTAAATTTTGGATTCATTTAAAAACAGTGAAATCTTTAACTCTAAATATCTGGTAAAATACTCGATAGATTTTCTTTATATTTTACGTGTATGCGGAGATTACTATTGTCTATGATTGTATGAAATTTCGTTAAAATCTATTGAGTAGGAAACGAGATATTTAGAGCTAAATTTTGGATTCGTTTAAAACAGTGAAATATTTAACTCTAAATATCTGGTAAGCTACTAGATAGATTTTCTTTATATTTTACCTGTATACGGAGACTACTACTATTGTCTATAATTGTATGAAATTTCGTAAAAATCTGTCGACTAAGAAACGAGATATTTAGAGCTAAATTTTGGATTCGTTTAAAAACAGTGAAATCTTTCACTCTAAATATCTGGTAAACTACTCGATAGATTTTCTTTATATTTTACCTGTATGCGGAGACTACTATTGTCTATAATTGTATGAAATTTCGTTAAAATCTATCGAGTAGGAAACGAGATATTTAGAGCTAAATTTTGGATTCGTTTAATAACAGTGAAATCATTAACTCTAAATATCTGGTAAACTACTCGATAGATTTTCTTTATATTTTACCTGTATACGGAGACTACTATTGTCTATGATTGTATGAAATTTCGTTAAAAATCTATCGAGTAGGAAACGAGATATTTAGAGCTAAATTTTGGATTCGTTTAAAAACAGTGAAATCTTTAACTCTAAATATCTGCTAAACTACTCGATAGATTTTCTTTATATTTTACCTGTATGCGGAGACTACTATTGTCTATAATTGTATGAAATTTCGTTAAATTCTATCGAGTAGGAAACTAGATATTTAGAGCTAAATTATGGATTCGTTTAATAACAGTGAAATCTTTAACTCTTAATATCTGGTAAACTACTCGATAGATTTTCTTTATATTTTACCTGTATACGGAGACTACTATTGTCTATAATTGTATAAAAATTTCGTTAAAATTTGTCGACTAGGAAACGAGATATTTAGATCTAAATTTTGGTTTCGTTTTAAACAGTGAAATTTTTAACTTCAAATATCTCGTAAACTACTCGATAGATTTTCTTCATATTTTACCTGTATGCGGAGACTACTATTGTCTATAATTGTATGAAATTTCGTTAAAATCTATCGAGTAGGAAACGAGATATTTAGAGCTAAATTTTGGATTCGTTTAAATACAGTGAAATCTTTAACTCTAAATATCTGGTAAACTACTCAATAGATTTTCTTTATATTTTACCTGTATGCGGAGACTACTATTGTCTATGATTGTATGAAATTTCGGTAAAATCTATCGAGTAGGAAACGAGATATTTTTAGCTAAATTTTGGATTCGTTTAAAAACAGTGAAATCTTTAACTCTAAATATCTGGTAAACTAATCGATAGATTTTTTTTATATTTTACCTGTATACGGAGACTACTATTGTCTATGATTGTATGAAATTTCGTTAAAATCTATCGAGTAGGAAACGAGATATTTAGAGCTAAATTTTGGATTCGTTTAAAAACAGTGAAATATTTAACTCTAAATATCTGGTAAACTACTCGATAGATTTTCTTTATATTTTACCTGTATACGGAGACTACTATTGTCTATAATTGTATGAAATTTCGTTAAAATCTATTGAGTAGGAAACGAGATATTTAGAGCTAAATTTTGGATTCGTTTAAAAACAGTAAAATCTTTAACTCTAAATATCTGGTAAACTACTCGATAGATTTTCTTTATATTTTACCTGTATGCGGAGACTACTATTGTCTATAATTGTATGAAATTTCGTTAAAATCTATCGAGTAGGAAACGAGATATTTAGAGCTAAATTTTGGATTCGTTTAATAACAGTGAAATCATTAACTCTAAATATCTGGTAAACTACTCGATAGATTTTCTTTATATTTTACCTGTATACGGAGACTACTATTGCATATGATTGTATGAAATTTCGTTAAAATTTGTCGACTAGGAAACGAGATATTTAGAGCTAAATTTTGGATTCGTTTAATAACAGTGAAATCTTTAACTCTAAATATCTGGTAAACTACTCGATAGATTTTCTTTATATTTTACCTGTATACGGAGACTACTATTGCATATGATTGTATGAAATTTCGTTAAAATCTATCGAGTAGGAAACGAGATATTTAAAGCTAAATTTTGGATTCGTTTAAAAACAGTGAAATCTTTAACTCTAAATATCTGGTAAACTACTTGATAGATTTTCTTTATATTTTAGCTGTATACGGAGACTACTATTGTCTATAATTGTATGAAATTTCGTTAAAATTTGTCGACTAGGAAACGAGATATTTAGATCTAAATTTTGGATTCGTTTAAAAACAGTAAAATCTTTAACTCTAAATATCTGGTAAACTACTCCATAGATTTTCTTTATATTTTACCTGTATACGGAGACTACTATTGTCTATTATTGTATAAAATTTCGTTAAAATCTATCGAGTAGGAAACGAGATATTTAGAGCTAAATTTTGCATTCGTTTAAAAACAGTGAAATCTTTAACTCTAAATATCTGGTAAACTACTCCATAGATTTTCTTTATATTTTACCTGTATACGGAGACTACTATTGTCTATAATTGTATGAAATTTCGTTAAAATCTATCGAGTAGGAAACGAGATATTTAGAGCTAAATTTTGGATTCGTTTAAAAACAGTGAAATCTTTAACTCTAAATATCTGGTAAACTACTCGATAGATTTTCTTTGTATTTTACCTGTATATGGAGACTACTATTGTCTATGACTGTATGAAATTTCGGTAAAATCTATCGAGTAGGAAACAAGATATTTAGAGCTAAATTTTGGATTCGTTTAAAAACAGTGAAATCTTTAACTCTAAATATCTGGTAAACTACTCGATAGATTTTCTTTATATTTTACGTGTATGCGGAGATTACTATTGTCTATGATTGTATGAAATTTCGTTAAAATCTATTGAGTAGGAAACGAGATATTTAGAGCTAAATTTTGGATTCGTTTAAAACAGTGAAATATTTAACTCTAAATATCTGGTAAGCTACTAGATAGATTTTCTTTATATTTTACCTGTATACGGAGACTACTATTGTCTATAATTGTATGAAATTTCGTAAAAATCTGTCGACTAAGAAACGAGATATTTAGAGCTAAATTTTGGATTCGTTTAAAAACAGTGAAATCTTTCACTCTAAATATCTGGTAAACTACTCGATAGATTTTCTTTATATTTTACCTGTATGCGGAGACTACTATTGTCTATAATTGTATGAAATTTCGTTAAAATCTATCGAGTAGGAAACGAGATATTTAGAGCTAAATTTTGGATTCGTTTAAATACAGTGAAATCTTTAACTCTAAATATCTGGTAAACTACTCAATAGATTTTCTTTATATTTTACCTGTATGCGGAGACTACTATTGTCTATGATTGTATGAAATTTCGGTAAAATCTATCGAGTAGGAAACGAGATATTTTTAGCTAAATTTTGGATTCGTTTAAAAACAGTGAAATCTTTAACTCTAAATATCTGGTAAACTAATCGATAGATTTTTTTTATATTTTACCTGTATACGGAGACTACTATTGTCTATGATTGTATGAAATTTCGTTAAAATCTATCGAGTAGGAAACGAGATATTTAGAGCTAAATTTTGGATTCGTTTAAAAACAGTGAAATATTTAACTCTAAATATCTGGTAAACTACTCGATAGATTTTCTTTATATTTTACCTGTATACGGAGACTACTATTGTCTATAATTGTATGAAATTTCGTTAAAATCTATTGAGTAGGAAACGAGATATTTAGAGCTAAATTTTGGATTCGTTTAAAAACAGTAAAATCTTTAACTCTAAATATCTGGTAAACTACTCGATAGATTTTCTTTATATTTTACCTGTATGCGGAGACTACTATTGTCTATAATTGTATGAAATTTCGTTAAAATCTATCGAGTAGGAAACGAGATATTTAGAGCTAAATTTTGGATTCGTTTAATAACAGTGAAATCATTAACTCTAAATATCTGGTAAACTACTCGATAGATTTTCTTTATATTTTACCTGTATACGGAGACTACTATTGCATATGATTGTATGAAATTTCGTTAAAATTTGTCGACTAGGAAACGAGATATTTAGAGCTAAATTTTGGATTCGTTTAATAACAGTGAAATCTTTAACTCTAAATATCTGGTAAACTACTCGATAGATTTTCTTTATATTTTACCTGTATACGGAGACTACTATTGCATATGATTGTATGAAATTTCGTTAAAATCTATCGAGTAGGAAACGAGATATTTAAAGCTAAATTTTGGATTCGTTTAAAAACAGTGAAATCTTTAACTCTAAATATCTGGTAAACTACTTGATAGATTTTCTTTATATTTTAGCTGTATACGGAGACTACTATTGTCTATAATTGTATGAAATTTCGTTAAAATTTGTCGACTAGGAAACGAGATATTTAGATCTAAATTTTGGATTCGTTTAAAAACAGTAAAATCTTTAACTCTAAATATCTGGTAAACTACTCCATAGATTTTCTTTATATTTTACCTGTATACGGAGACTACTATTGTCTATTATTGTATAAAATTTCGTTAAAATCTATCGAGTAGGAAACGAGATATTTAGAGCTAAATTTTGCATTCGTTTAAAAACAGTGAAATCTTTAACTCTAAATATCTGGTAAACTACTCCATAGATTTTCTTTATATTTTACCTGTATACGGAGACTACTATTGTCTATAATTGTATGAAATTTCGTTAAAATCTATCGAGTAGGAAACGAGATATTTAGAGCTAAATTTTGGATTCGTTTAAAAACAGTGAAATCTTTAACTCTAAATATCTGGTAAACTACTCGATAGATTTTCTTTGTATTTTACCTGTATATGGAGACTACTATTGTCTATGACTGTATGAAATTTCGGTAAAATCTATCGAGTAGGAAACAAGATATTTAGAGCTAAATTTTGGATTCGTTTAAAAACAGTGAAATCTTTAACTCTAAATATCTGGTAAACTACTCGATAGATTTTCTTTATATTTTACGTGTATGCGGAGATTACTATTGTCTATGATTGTATGAAATTTCGTTAAAATCTATTGAGTAGGAAACGAGATATTTAGAGCTAAATTTTGGATTCGTTTAAAACAGTGAAATATTTAACTCTAAATATCTGGTAAGCTACTAGATAGATTTTCTTTATATTTTACCTGTATACGGAGACTACTATTGTCTATAATTGTATGAAATTTCGTAAAAATCTGTCGACTAAGAAACGAGATATTTAGAGCTAAATTTTGGATTCGTTTAAAAACAGTGAAATCTTTCACTCTAAATATCTGGTAAACTACTCGATAGATTTTCTTTATATTTTACCTGTATGCGGAGACTACTATTGTCTATAATTGTATGAAATTTCGTTAAAATCTATCGAGTAGGAAACGAGATATTTAGAGCTAAATTTTGGATTCGTTTAATAACAGTGAAATCATTAACTCTAAATATCTGGTAAACTACTCGATAGATTTTCTTTATATTTTACCTGTATACGGAGACTACTATTGTCTATGATTGTATGAAATTTCGTTAAAAATCTATCGAGTAGGAAACGAGATATTTAGAGCTAAATTTTGGATTCGTTTAAAAACAGTGAAATCTTTAACTCTAAATATCTGCTAAACTACTCGATAGATTTTCTTTATATTTTACCTGTATGCGGAGACTACTATTGTCTATAATTGTATGAAATTTCGTTAAATTCTATCGAGTAGGAAACGAGATATTTAGAGCTAAATTTTGGATTCGTTTAATAACAGTGAAATCTTTAACTCTTAATATCTGGTAAACTACTCGATAGATTTTCTTTATATTTTACCTGTATACGGAGACTACTATTGTCTATAATTGTATAAAAATTTCGTTAAAATTTGTCGACTAGGAAACGAGATATTTAGATCTAAATTTTGGTTTCGTTTTAAACAGTGAAATTTTTAACTTCAAATATCTCGTAAACTACTCGATAGATTTTATTTATATTTTACCTGTATACGAAGACTACTATTGTCTATAATTGTATGAAATTTCGTTAAAATTTGTCGACTAGGAAACGAGATATTTTGATCTAAATTTTGGATTCGTTTAAAAACAGTGAAATCTTTAACTCTAAATATCTGGTAAACTACTCGATAGATTTTCTTCATATTTTACCTGTATGCGGAGACTACTATTGTCTATAATTGTATGAAATTTCGTTAAAATCTATCGAGTAGGAAACGAGATATTTAGAGCTAAATTTTGGATTCGTTTAAATACAGTGAAATCTTTAACTCTAAATATCTGGTAAACTACTCAATAGATTTTCTTTATATTTTACCTGTATGCGGAGACTACTATTGTCTATAATTGTATGAAATTTCGTTAAAATTTGTCGACTAGGAAACGAGATATTTTGATCTAAATTTTGGATTCGTTTAAAAACAGTGAAATCTTTAACTCTAAATATCTGGTAAACTACTCGATAGATTTTCTTCATATTTTACCTGTATGCGGAGACTACTATTGTCTATAATTGTATGAAATTTCGTTAAAATCTATCGAGTAGGAAACGAGATATTTAGAGCTAAATTTTGGATTCGTTTAAATACAGTGAAATCTTTAACTCTAAATATCTGGTAAACTACTCAATAGATTTTCTTTATATTTTACCTGTATGCGGAGACTACTATTGTCTATGATTGTATGAAATTTCGGTAAAATCTATCGAGTAGGAAACGAGATATTTTTAGCTAAATTTTGGATTCGTTTAAAAACAGTGAAATCTTTAACTCTAAATATCTGGTAAACTAATCGATAGATTTTCTTTATATTTTACCTGTATACGGAGACTACTATTGTCTATGATTGTATGAAATTTCGTTAAAATCTATCGAGTAGGAAACGAGATATTTAGAGCTAAATTTTGGATTCGTTTAAAAACAGTGAAATATTTAACTCTAAATATCTGGTAAACTACTCAATAGATTTTCTTTATATTTTACCTGTATGCGGAGACTACTATTGTCTATGATTGTATGAAATTTCGGTAAAATCTATCGAGTAGGAAACGAGATATTTTTAGCTAAATTTTGGATTCGTTTAAAAACAGTGAAATCTTTAACTCTAAATATCTGGTAAACTAATCGATAGATTTTTTTTATATTTTACCTGTATACGGAGACTACTATTGTCTATGATTGTATGAAATTTCGTTAAAATCTATCGAGTAGGAAACGAGATATTTAGAGCTAAATTTTGGATTCGTTTAAAAACAGTGAAATATTTAACTCTAAATATCTGGTAAACTACTCGATAGATTTTCTTTATATTTTACCTGTATACGGAGACTACTATTGTCTATAATTGTATGAAATTTCGTTAAAATCTATTGAGTAGGAAACGAGATATTTAGAGCTAAATTTTGGATTCGTTTAAAAACAGTAAAATCTTTAACTCTAAATATCTGGTAAACTACTCGATAGATTTTCTTTATATTTTACCTGTATGCGGAGACTACTATTGTCTATAATTGTATGAAATTTCGTTAAAATCTATCGAGTAGGAAACGAGATATTTAGAGCTAAATTTTGGATTCGTTTAATAACAGTGAAATCATTAACTCTAAATATCTGGTAAACTACTCGATAGATTTTCTTTATATTTTACCTGTATACGGAGACTACTATTGCATATGATTGTATGAAATTTCGTTAAAATTTGTCGACTAGGAAACGAGATATTTAGAGCTAAATTTTGGATTCGTTTAATAACAGTGAAATCTTTAACTCTAAATATCTGGTAAACTACTCGATAGATTTTCTTTATATTTTACCTGTATACGGAGACTACTATTGCATATGATTGTATGAAATTTCGTTAAAATCTATCGAGTAGGAAACGAGATATTTAAAGCTAAATTTTGGATTCGTTTAAAAACAGTGAAATCTTTAACTCTAAATATCTGGTAAACTACTCGATAGATTTTCTTCATATTTTACCTGTATGCGGAGACTACTATTGTCTATAATTGTATGAAATTTCGTTAAAATCTATCGAGTAGGAAACGAGATATTTAGAGCTAAATTTTGGATTCGTTTAAAAACAGTGAAATATTTAACTCTAAATATCTGGTAAACTACTCAATAGATTTTCTTTATATTTTACCTGTATGCGGAGACTACTATTGTCTATAATTGTATGAAATTTCGTTAAAATTTGTCGACTAGGAAACGAGATATTTTGATCTAAATTTTGGATTCGTTTAAAAACAGTGAAATCTTTAACTCTAAATATCTGGTAAACTACTCGATAGATTTTCTTCATATTTTACCTGTATGCGGAGACTACTATTGTCTATAATTGTATGAAATTTCGTTAAAATCTATCGAGTAGGAAACGAGATATTTAGAGCTAAATTTTGGATTCGTTTAAAAACAGTGAAATATTTAACTCTAAATATCTGGTAAACTACTCAATAGATTTTATTTATATTTTACCTGTATACGAAGACTACTATTGTCTATAATTGTATGAAATTTCGTTAAAATTTGTCGACTAGGAAACGAGATATTTTGATCTAAATTTTGGATTCGTTTAAAAACAGTGAAATCTTTAACTCTAAATATCTGGTAAACTACTCGATAGATTTTCTTCATATTTTACCTGTATGCGGAGACTACTATTGTCTATAATTGTATGAAATTTCGTTAAAATCTATCGAGTAGGAAACGAGATATTTAGAGCTAAATTTTGGATTCGTTTAAAAACAGTGAAATATTTAACTCTAAATATCTGGTAAACTACTCAATAGATTTTCTTTATATTTTACCTGTATGCGGAGACTACTATTGTCTATGATTGTATGAAATTTCGGTAAAATCTATCGAGTAGGAAACGAGATATTTTTAGCTAAATTTTGGATTCGTTTAAAAACAGTGAAATCTTTAACTCTAAATATCTGGTAAACTAATCGATAGATTTTTTTTATATTTTACCTGTATACGGAGACTACTATTGTCTATGATTGTATGAAATTTCGTTAAAATCTATCGAGTAGGAAACGAGATATTTAGAGCTAAATTTTGGATTCGTTTAAAAACAGTGAAATATTTAACTCTAAATATCTGGTAAACTACTCGATAGATTTTCTTTATATTTTACCTGTATACGGAGACTACTATTGTCTATAATTGTATGAAATTTCGTTAAAATCTATTGAGTAGGAAACGAGATATTTAGAGCTAAATTTTGGATTCGTTTAAAAACAGTAAAATCTTTAACTCTAAATATCTGGTAAACTACTCGATAGATTTTCTTTATATTTTACCTGTATGCGGAGACTACTATTGTCTATAATTGTATGAAATTTCGTTAAAATCTATCGAGTAGGAAACGAGATATTTAGAGCTAAATTTTGGATTCGTTTAATAACAGTGAAATCATTAACTCTAAATATCTGGTAAACTACTCGATAGATTTTCTTTATATTTTACCTGTATACGGAGACTACTATTGCATATGATTGTATGAAATTTCGTTAAAATTTGTCGACTAGGAAACGAGATATTTAGAGCTAAATTTTGGATTCGTTTAATAACAGTGAAATCTTTAACTCTAAATATCTGGTAAACTACTCGATAGATTTTCTTTATATTTTACCTGTATACGGAGACTACTATTGCATATGATTGTATGAAATTTCGTTAAAATCTATCGAGTAGGAAACGAGATATTTAAAGCTAAATTTTGGATTCGTTTAAAAACAGTGAAATCTTTAACTCTAAATATCTGGTAAACTACTTGATAGATTTTCTTTATATTTTAGCTGTATACGGAGACTACTATTGTCTATAATTGTATGAAATTTCGTTAAAATTTGTCGACTAGGAAACGAGATATTTAGATCTAAATTTTGGATTCGTTTAAAAACAGTAAAATCTTTAACTCTAAATATCTGGTAAACTACTCCATAGATTTTCTTTATATTTTACCTGTATACGGAGACTACTATTGTCTATTATTGTATAAAATTTCGTTAAAATCTATCGAGTAGGAAACGAGATATTTAGAGCTAAATTTTGCATTCGTTTAAAAACAGTGAAATCTTTAACTCTAAATATCTGGTAAACTACTCCATAGATTTTCTTTATATTTTACCTGTATACGGAGACTACTATTGTCTATAATTGTATGAAATTTCGTTAAAATCTATCGAGTAGGAAACGAGATATTTAGAGCTAAATTTTGGATTCGTTTAAAACAGTGAAATATTTAACTCTAAATATCTGGTAAGCTACTAGATAGATTTTCTTTATATTTTACCTGTATACGGAGACTACTATTGTCTATAATTGTATGAAATTTCGTAAAAATCTATCGAGTAGGAAACGAGATATTTAGAGCTAAATTTTGGATTCGTTTAATAACAGTGAAATCTTTAACTCTTAATATCTGGTAAACTACTCGATAGATTTTCTTTATATTTTACCTGTATACGGAGACTACTATTGTCTATAATTGTATAAAAATTTCGTTAAAATTTGTCGACTAGGAAACGAGATATTTAGATCTAAATTTTGGTTTCGTTTTAAACAGTGAAATTTTTAACTTCAAATATCTCGTAAACTACTCGATAGATTTTATTTATATTTTACTTATATACGAAGACTACTATTGTCTATAATTGTATGAAATTTCGTTAAAATTTGTCGACTAGGAAACGAGATATTTTGATCTAAATTTTGGATTCGTTTAAAAACAGTGAAATCTTTAACTCTAAATATCTGGTAAACTACTCGATAGATTTTCTTCATATTTTACCTGTATGCGGAGACTACTATTGTCTATAATTGTATGAAATTTCGTTAAAATCTATCGAGTAGGAAACGAGATATTTAGAGCTAAATTTTGGATTCGTTTAAATACAGTGAAATCTTTAACTCTAAATATCTGGTAAACTACTCAATAGATTTTCTTTATATTTTACCTGTATGCGGAGACTACTATTGTCTATGATTGTATGAAATTTCGGTAAAATCTATCGAGTAGGAAACGAGATATTTTTAGCTAAATTTTGGATTCGTTTAAAAACAGTGAAATCTTTAACTCTAAATATCTGGTAAACTAATCGATAGATTTTCTTTATATTTTACCTGTATACGGAGACTACTATTGTCTATGATTGTATGAAATTTCGTTAAAATCTATCGAGTAGGAAAATAGATATTTAGAGCTAAATTTTGGATTCGTTTAAAAACAGTGAAATATTTAACTCTAAATATCTGGTAAACTACTCGATAGATTTTCTTTATATTTTACCTGTATACGGAGACTACTATTGTCTATAATTGTATGAAATTTCGTTAAAATCTATTGAGTAGGAAACGAGATATTTAGAGCTAAATTTTGGATTCGTTTAAAAACAGTAAAATCTTTAACTCTAAATATCTGGTAAACTACTCGATAGATTTTCTTTATATTTTACCTGTATGCGGAGACTACTATTGTCTATAATTGTATGAAATTTCGTTAAAATCTATCGAGTAGGAAACGAGATATTTAGAGCTAAATTTTGGATTCGTTTAATAACAGTGAAATCATTAACTCTAAATATCTGGTAAACTACTCGATAGATTTTCTTTATATTTTACCTGTATACGGAGACTACTATTGCATATGATTGTATGAAATTTCGTTAAAATCTATCGAGTAGGAAACGAGATATTTAAAGCTAAATTTTGGATTCGTTTAAAAACAGTGAAATCTTTAACTCTAAATATCTGGTAAACTACTTGATAGATTTTCTTTATATTTTAGCTGTATACGGAGACTACTATTGTCTATAATTGTATGAAATTTCGTTAAAATTTGTCGACTAGGAAACGAGATATTTAGAGCTAAATTTTGGATTCGTTTAATAACAGTGAAATCTTTAACTCTAAATATCTGGTAAACTACTCGATAGATTTTCTTTATATTTTACCTGTATACGGAGACTACTATTGCATATGATTGTATGAAATTTCGTTAAAATCTATCGAGTAGGAAACGAGATATTTAAAGCTAAATTTTGGATTCGTTTAAAAACAGTGAAATCTTTAACTCTAAATATCTGGTAAACTACTTGATAGATTTTCTTTATATTTTAGCTGTATACGGAGACTACTATTGTCTATAATTGTATGAAATTTCGTTAAAATTTGTCGACTAGGAAACGAGATATTTAGATCTAAATTTTGGATTCGTTTAAAAACAGTAAAATCTTTAACTCTAAATATCTGGTAAACTACTCCATAGATTTTCTTTATATTTTACCTGTATACGGAGACTACTATTGTCTATTATTGTATAAAATTTCGTTAAAATCTATCGAGTAGGAAACGAGATATTTAGAGCTAAATTTTGCATTCGTTTAAAAACAGTGAAATCTTTAACTCTAAATATCTGGTAAACTACTCGATAGATTTTCTTTATATTTTACCTGTATACGGAGACTACTATTGTCTATAATTGTATGAAATTTCGTTAAAATCTATCGAGTAGGAAACGAGATATTTAGAGCTAAATTTTGGATTCGTTTAAAAACAGTGAAATCTTTAACTCTAAATATCTGGTAAACTACTCGATAGATTTTCTTTGTATTTTACCTGTATATGGAGACTACTATTGTCTATGATTGTATGAAATTTCGGTAAAATCTATCGAGTAGGAAACAAGATATTTAGAGCTAAATTTTGGATTCGTTTAAAAACAGTGAAATCTTTAACTCTAAATATCTGGTAAACTACTCGATAGATTTTCTTTATATTTTACCTGTATACGGAGACTACTATTGTCTATAATTGTATGAAATTTCGTTAAAATCTATCGGGTAGGAAACAAGATATTTAGAACTAAATTTTGGATTCGTTTAAAAACAGTGAAATCTTTAACTCTAAATATCTGGTAAACTACTCGATAGATTTTCTTTATATTTTACCTGTATGCGGAGACTACTATTGTCTATAATTGTATGAAATTTCGTTAAAATCTATCGAGTAGGAAACGAGATATTTAGTGCTAAATTTTAGATTCGTTGAAAACAGTGAAATTTTTAACTTCAAATATCTCGTAAACTACTCGATAGATTTTCTTTATATTTTACCTGTATGCGGAGACTACTATTGTCTATAATTGTATGAAATTTCGTTAAAATCTATCGAGTAGGAAACGAGATATTTAGAGCTAAATTTTGGATTCGTTTAATAACAGTGAAATCTTTAACTCTTAATATCTGGTAAACTACTCGATAGATTTTCTTTATATTTTACCTGTATACGGAGACTACTATTGTCTATAATTGTATAAAAATTTCGTTAAAATTTGTCGACTAGGAAACGAGATATTTAGATCTAAATTTTGGTTTCGTTTTAAACAGTGAAATTTTTAACTTCAAATATCTCGTAAACTACTCGATAGATTTTATTTATATTTTACCTGTATACGAAGACTACTATTGTCTATAATTGTATGAAATTTCGTTAAAATCTATTGAGTAGGAAACGAGATATTTAGAGCTAAATTTTGGATTCGTTTAAAAACAGTGAAATCTTTAACTCTAAATATCTGGTAAACTAATCGATAGATTTTCTTTATATTTTACCTGTATACGGAGACTACTATTGTCTATGATTGTATGAAATTTCGTTAAAATCTATCGAGTAGGAAACGAGATATTTAGAGCTAAATTTTGGATTCGTTTAAAAACAGTGAAATATTTAACTCTAAATATCTGGTAAACTACTCGATAGATTTTCTTTATATTTTACCTGTATACGGAGACTACTATTGTCTATAATTGTATGAAATTTCGTTAAAATCTATTGAGTAGGAAACGAGATATTTAGAGCTAAATTTTGGATTCGTTTAAAAACAGTAAAATCTTTAACTCTAAATATCTGGTAAACTACTCGATAGATTTTCTTTATATTTTACCTGTATGCGGAGACTACTATTGTCTATAATTGTATGAAATTTCGTTAAAATCTATCGAGTAGGAAACGAGATATTTAGAGCTAAATTTTGGATTCGTTTAATAACAGTGAAATCATTAACTCTAAATATCTGGTAAACTACTCGATAGATTTTCTTTATATTTTACCTGTATACGGAGACTACTATTGCATATGATTGTATGAAATTTCGTTAAAATCTATCGAGTAGGAAACGAGATATTTAAAGCTAAATTTTGGATTCGTTTAAAAACAGTGAAATCTTTAACTCTAAATATCTGGTAAACTACTTGATAGATTTTCTTTATATTTTAGCTGTATACGGAGACTACTATTGTCTATAATTGTATGAAATTTCGTTAAAATTTGTCGACTAGGAAACGAGATATTTAGAGCTAAATTTTGGATTCGTTTAATAACAGTGAAATCTTTAACTCTAAATATCTGGTAAACTACTCGATAGATTTTCTTTATATTTTACCTGTATACGGAGACTACTATTGCATATGATTGTATGAAATTTCGTTAAAATCTATCGAGTAGGAAACGAGATATTTAAAGCTAAATTTTGGATTCGTTTAAAAACAGTGAAATCTTTAACTCTAAATATCTGGTAAACTACTTGATAGATTTTCTTTATATTTTAGCTGTATACGGAGACTACTATTGTCTATAATTGTATGAAATTTCGTTAAAATTTGTCGACTAGGAAACGAGATATTTAGATCTAAATTTTGGATTCGTTTAAAAACAGTAAAATCTTTAACTCTAAATATCTGGTAAACTACTCCATAGATTTTCTTTATATTTTACCTGTATACGGAGACTACTATTGTCTATTATTGTATAAAATTTCGTTAAAATCTATCGAGTAGGAAACGAGATATTTAGAGCTAAATTTTGCATTCGTTTAAAAACAGTGAAATCTTTAACTCTAAATATCTGGTAAACTACTCGATAGATTTTCTTTATATTTTACCTGTATACGGAGACTACTATTGTCTATAATTGTATGAAATTTCGTTAAAATCTATCGAGTAGGAAACGAGATATTTAGAGCTAAATTTTGGATTCGTTTAAAAACAGTGAAATCTTTAACTCTAAATATCTGGTAAACTACTCGATAGATTTTCTTTGTATTTTACCTGTATATGGAGACTACTATTGTCTATGATTGTATGAAATTTCGGTAAAATCTATCGAGTAGGAAACAAGATATTTAGAGCTAAATTTTGGATTCGTTTAAAAACAGTGAAATCTTTAACTCTAAATATCTGGTAAACTACTCGATAGATTTTCTTTATATTTTACCTGTATACGGAGACTACTATTGTCTATAATTGTATGAAATTTCGTTAAAATCTATCGGGTAGGAAACGAGATATTTAGAACTAAATTTTGGATTCGTTTAAAAACAGTGAAATCTTTAACTCTAAATATCTGGTAAACTACTCGATAGATTTTCTTTATATTTTACCTGTATGCGGATACTACTATTGTCTATAATTGTATGAAATTTCGTTAAAATCTATCGAGTAGGAAACGAGATATTTAGTGCTAAATTTTAGATTCGTTGAAAACAGTGAAATTTTTAACTTCAAATATCTCGTAAACTACTCGATAGATTTTCTTTATATTTTACCTGTATGCGGAGACTACTATTGTCTATAATTGTATGAAATTTCGTTAAAATCTATCGAGTAGGAAACGAGATATTTAGAGCTAAATTTTGGTTTCGTTTTAAACAGTGAAATTTTTAACTTCAAATATCTCGTAAACTACTCGATAGATTTTATTTATATTTTACCTGTATACGAAGACTACTATTGTCTATAATTGTATGAAATTTCGTTAAAATCTATTGAGTAGGAAACGAGATATTTAGAGCTAAATTTTGGATTCGTTTAAAAACAGTGAAATTTTTCACTTCAAATATCTCGTAAACTACTCGATAGATTTTCTTTATATTTTACCTGTATACGGAGACTACTATTGTCTATAATTGTATGAAATTTCGTTAAAATTTGTCGACTAGGAAACGAGATATTTTGATCTAAATTTTGGATTCGTTTAAAAACAGTGAAATCTTTAACTCTAAATATCTGGTAAACTACTCGATAGATTTTCTTTATATTTTACCTGTATGCGGAGATTACTATTGTCTATGATTGTATGAAATTTCGTTAAAAATCTATCGAGTAGGAAACGAGATATTTAGAGCTAAATTTTGGATTCGTTTAAAACAGTGAAATATTTAACTCTAAATATCTGGTAAGCTACTAGATAGATTTTCTTTATATTTTACCTGTATACCGAGACTGCTATTGTCTATGATTATATGAAATTTCGTTAAAATCTATCGAGTAGGAAACGAGATATTTAGAGCTAAAATTTGGATTCGTTTAAAAACAGTGAAATCTTTAACTCTAAATATATGGTAAACTATAAGATAGATTTTCTTTATATTTTACCTGTATACGGAGACTACTATTGTCTATAATTGTATGAAATTTCGTTAAAATCTATCGAGTAGGAAACGAGATATTTAGAGCTAAATTTTGGATTCGTTTAAAAACAGTGAAATCTTTAACTCTAAATATCTGGTAAACTACTCGATAGATTTTCTTTGTATTTTACCTGTATATGGAGACTACTATTGTCTATGATTGTATGAAATTTCGGTAAAATCTATCGAGTAGGAAACAAGATATTTAGAGCTAAATTTTGGATTCGTTTAAAAACAGTGAAATCTTTAACTCTAAATATCTGGTAAACTACTCGATAGATTTTCTTTATATTTTACCTGTATACGCAGACTACTATTGTCTATAATTGTATGAAATTTCGTTAAAATCTATCGGGTAGGAAACGAGATATTTAGAACTAAATTTTGGATTCGTTTAAAAACAGTGAAATCTTTAACTCTAAATATCTGGTAAACTACTCGATAGATTTTCTTTATATTTTACCTGTATGCGGAGACTACTATTGTCTATAAATGTATGAAATTTCGTTAAAATCTATCGAGTAGGAAACGAGATATTTAGTGCTAAATTTTAGATTCGTTGAAAACAGTGAAATTTTTAACTTCAAATATCTAGTAAACTACTCGATAGATTTTCTTTATATTTTACCTGTATACGGAGACTACTATTGTCTATAATTGTATAAAAATTTCGTTAAAATTTGTCGACTAGGAAACGAGATATTTAGATCTAAATTTTAGTTTCGTTTTAAACAGTGAAATTTTTAACTTCAAATATCTCGTAAACTACTTGATAGATTTTATTTATATTTTACCTGTATACGGAGACTACCATTGTCTATAATTGTATGAAATTTCGTTAAAATCTATCGAGTAGGAAACGAGATATTTAGAGCTAAAATTTGGATTCGTTTAAAAACAGTGAAATATTTAACTCTAAATATCTGGTAAACTACTCGATACATTTTCTTTATATTTTACCTGTATACGGAGACTACTATTGTCTATAATTGTATGAAATTTCGTTAAAATTTATCGACTAGGAAACGAGATATTTAGAGCTAAATTTTGGATTCGTTTAAAAACAGTGAAATCTTTAACTCTAAATATCTGGTAAAATACTCGATAGATTTTCTTTATATTTTACGTGTATGCGGAGATTACTATTGTCTATAATTGTATGAAATTTTGTTAAAATCTATCGAGTAGGAAACGAGATATTTAGAGCTAAATTTTGGATTCGTTTAAAACAGTGAAATATTTAACTCTAAATATCTGGTAAGCTGCCAGATAGATTTTCTTTATATTTTACCTGTATACGGAGACTACTATTGTCTATAATTGTATGAAATTTCGTAAAAATCTGTCGACTAGGAAACGAGATATTTAGAGCTAATTTTTGGATTCGTTTAAAAACAGTGAAATCTTTAACTCTAAATATCTGGTAAACTACTAGATAGATTTTCTTTATATTTAGCTGTATACCGAGACTACTATTGTCTATGATTATATGAAATTTCGTTAAAATTTATCGAGTAGGAAACGAGATATTTAGAGCTAAATTTTGGATTCGTTTAAAAACAGTGAAATCTTTAACTCTATATATCTCGTAAACTACTCGATAGATTTTCTTTATATTTTACCTGTATACGGAGACTACTATTGTCTATAATTGTATGAAATTTCGTTAAAATCTATCGAGTAGTTAACGAGATATTTAGAGCTAAATTTTGGATTCGTTTAAAAACAGTGAAATCTTTAACTCTAAATATCTGGTAAACTACTCGATAGATTTTCTTTATATTTTACCTGTATACGGAGACTACTATTGTCTATAATTGTATAAAAATTTCGTTAAAGTTTGTCGACTAGGAAACGAGATATTTAGATCTAAATTTTAGTTTCGTTTTAAACAGTGAAATTTTTAACTTCAAATATCTCGTAAACTACTTGATAGATTTTATTTATATTTTACCTGTATACGGAGACTACCATTGTCTATAATTGTATGAAATTTCGTTAAAATCTATCGAGTAGGAAACGAGATATTTAGAGCTAAATTTTGGATTCGTTTAAAAACAGTGAAATCTTTAACTCTAAATATCTGGTAAACTACTTGATAGATTTTCTTTATATTTTAGCTGTATACGGAGACTACTATTGTCTATAATTGTATGAAATTTCGTTAAAATTTGTCGACTAGGAAACGAGATATTTAGATCTAAATTTTGGATTCGTTTAAAAACAGTAAAATCTTTAACTCTAAATATCTGGTAAACTACTCGATAGATTTTCTTTGTATTTTACCTGTATATGGAGACTACTATTGTCTATGATTGTATGAAATTTCGGTAAAATCTATCGAGTAGGAAACAAGATATTTAGAGCTAAATTTTGGATTCGTTTAAAAACAGTGAAATCTTTAACTCTAAATATCTGGTAAACTACTCGATAGATTTTCTTTATATTTTACCTGTATACGGAGACTACTATTGTCTATAATTGTATGAAATTTCGTTAAAATCTATCGGGTAGGAAACGAGATATTTCGATCTAAATTTTGGATTCGTTTAAAAACAGTGAAATCTTTAACTCTAAATATCTGGTAAACTACTCGATAGATTTTCTTTATATTTTACCTGTATACGGAGACTACTATTGTCTATAATTGTATGAAATTTCGTTAAAATCTATCGAGTAGGAAACGAGATATTTAGAGCTAAATTTTGGTTTCGTTTAAAACAGTGAAATTTTTAACTTCAAATATCTCGTAAACTACTCAATAGATTTTTTTTATATTTTACGTGTATACGGAGACTACTATTGTCTATAATTGTATGAAATTTCGTTAAAATCTGTCGACTAGGAACCGAGATATTTAGATCTAAATTTTGGTTTCGTTTAAAACAGTGAAATATTTAACTCTAAATATCTGGTAAGCTACTAGATAGATTTTCTTTATATTTTACCTGTATACGGAGACTACTATTGTCTATAATTGTATGAAATTTCGTAAAAATCTGTCGACTAGGAAACGAGATATTTAGAGCTAAATTTTGGATTCGTTTATAAACAGTGAAATCTTTACCTCTAAATATCTGGTAAACTACTAGATAGATTTTCTTTATATTTTACCTGTATACGGAGACTACTATTGTCTATGATTATATGAAATTTCGTTAAAATCTATTGAGTAGGAAACGAGATATTTAGAGCTAAATTTTGGATTCGTTTAAAACAGTGAAATATTTAACTCTAAATATCTGGTAAGCTACTAGATAGATTTTCTTTATATTTTACCTGTATACGGAGACTACTATTGTCTATAATTGTATGAAATTTCGTAAAAATCTGTCGACTAAGAAACGAGATATTTAGAGCTAAATTTTGGATTCGTTTAAAAACAGTGAAATCTTTAACTCTAAATATCTGGTAAACTACTCGATAGATTTTCTTTATATTTTACCTGTATGCGGAGACTACTATTGTCTATGATTATATGAAATTTCGTTAAAATCTATCGAGTAGGAAACGAGATATTTAGAGCTAAATTTTGGTTTCGTTTAAAACAGTGAAATTTTTAACTCTAAATATCTGGTAAACTACTCGATAGATTTTCTTTATATTTTACCTGTATACGGAGACTACTATTGTCTATAATTGTATGAAATTTCGTTAAAATCTATCGAGTAGGAAACGAGATATTTAGAGCTAAATTTTGCATTCGTTTAAAAACAGTGAAATCTTTAACTCTAAATATCTGGTAAACTACTCGATAGATTTTCTTTATATTTTACCTGTATGCGGAGACTACTATTGTCTATAATTGTATGAAATTTCGTTAAAATCTATCGAGTAGGAAACGAGATATTTAGTGCTAAATTTTAGATTCGTTGAAAACAGTGAAATTTTTAACTTCAAATATCTCGTAAACTACTCGATAGATTTTCTTTATATTTTAGCTGTATACGGAGACTACTATTGTCTATAATTGTATGAAATTTCGTTAAAATTTGTCGACTAGGAAACGAGATATTTAGATCTAAATTTTGGATTCGTTTAAAAACAGTGAAATCTTTAACTCTAAATATCTGGTAAACTACTCGATAGATTTTCTTTATATTTTACCTGTATGCGGAGATTACTATTGTCTATAATTGTATGAAATTTCGTTAAAAATCTATCGAGTAGGAAACGAGATATTTAGAGCTAAATTTTGGATTCGTTTAAAACAGTGAAATCTTTAACTCTAAATATCTGGTAAACTACTCGATAGATTTTCTTTATATTTTACCTGTATACGGAGACTACTATTGTCTATAATTGTATGAAATTTCGTTAAAATCTATCGAGTAGGAAACGAGATATTTAGAGCTAAATTTTGGATTCGTTTCAAAACAGTGAAATCTTTAACTCTAAATATATGGTAAACTATAAGATAGATTTTCATTATATTTTACCTGTATACGGAGACTACTATTGTCTATAATTGTATGAAATTTCGTTAAAATCTGTCGACTAGGAAACGAGATATTTCGATCTAAATTTTGGTTTCGTTTAAAAACAGTGAAATCTTTAACTCTAAATATCTGGTAAACTACTCGATAGATTTTCTTTATATTTTAGCTGTATACGGAGACTACTATTGTCTATAATTGTATGAAATTTCGTTAAAATTTATCGACTAGGAAACGAGATATTTAGAGCTAAATTTTGGATTCGTTTAAAAACAGTGAAATCTTTAACTCTAAATATCTGGTAAAATACTCGATAGATTTTCTTTATATTTTACGTGTATGCGGAGATTACTATTGTCTATAATTGTATGAAATTTTGTTAAAATCTATCGAGTAGGAAACGAGATATTTAGAGCTAAATTTTGGATTCGTTTAAAACAGTGAAATATTTAACTCTAAATATCTGGTAAGCTGCCAGATAGATTTTCTTTATATTTTACCTGTATACGGAGACTACTATTGTCTATAATTGTATGAAATTTCGTAAAAATCTGTCGACTAGGAAACGAGATATTTAGAGCTAATTTTTGGATTCGTTTAAAAACAGTGAAATCTTTAACTCTAAATATCTGGTAAACTACTAGATAGATTTTCTTTATATTTAGCTGTATACCGAGACTACTATTGTCTATGATTATATGAAATTTCGTTAAAATTTATCGAGTAGGAAACGAGATATTTAGAGCTAAATTTTGGATTCGTTTAAAAACAGTGAAATCTTTAACTCTATATATCTCGTAAACTACTCGATAGATTTTCTTTATATTTTACCTGTATACGGAGACTACTATTGTCTATAATTGTATGAAATTTCGTTAAAATCTATCGAGTAGGAAACGAGATATTTAGAGCTAAATTTTGGATTCGTTTAAAAACAGTGAAATCTTTAACTCTAAATATCTGGTAAACTACTCGATAGATTTTCTTTATATTTTACCTGTATACGGAGACTACTATTGTCTATAATTGT
This sequence comes from Rhodnius prolixus, assembly GCF_049639745.1. Lineage (NCBI taxonomy): Eukaryota > Metazoa > Arthropoda > Insecta > Hemiptera > Reduviidae > Rhodnius > Rhodnius prolixus. Next base: position 465,978 of record NW_027411627.1, on the reverse strand, counting down.
ATGAAATTTCTTTAAAATTTGTCGACTAGGAAACGAGATATTTAGATCTAAATTTTGGTTTCGTTTTAAACAGTGAAATCTTTAACTCTAAATATCTGGTAAACTACTCGATAGATTTTCTTTATATTTTACCTGTATACGGAGACTACTATTGTCTATAATTGTATGAAATTTCGTTAAAATCTATCAAGTAGGAAACGAGATATTTAGAACTAAATTTTGGATTCGTTTAAAAACAGTGAAATCTTTAACTCTAAATATCTGGTAAACTACTCGATAGATTTTCTTTATATTTTACCTGTATGCGGAGACTACTATTGTCTATAATTGTATGAAATTTCGTTAAAATCTATCGAGTAGGAAACGAGATATTTAGAGCTAAATTTTGGATTCGTTTAAAACAGTGAAATATTTAACTCTAAATATCTGGTAAGCTGCCAGATAGATTTTCTTTATATTTTACCTGTATACGGAGACTACTATTGTCTATAATTGTATGAAATTTCGTAAAAATCTGTCGACTAGGAAACGAGATATTTAGAGCTAATTTTTGGATTCGTTTAAAAACAGTGAAATCTTTAACTCTAAATATCTGGTAAACTACTAGATAGATTTTCTTTATATTTAGCTGTATACCGAGACTACTATTGTCTATGATTATATGAAATTTCGTTAAAATTTATCGAGTAGGAAACGAGATATTTAGAGCTAAATTTTGGATTCGTTTAAAAACAGTGAAATCTTTAACTCTATATATCTCGTAAACTACTCGATAGATTTTCTTTATATTTTACCTGTATACGGAGACTACTATTGTCTATAATTGTATGAAATTTCGTTAAAATCTATCGAGTAGGAAACGAGATATTTAGAGCTAAATTTTGGATTCGTTTAAAAACAGTGAAATCTTTAACTCTAAATATCTGGTAAACTACTCGATAGATTTTCTTTATATTTTACCTGTATACGGAGACTACTATTGTCTATAATTGTATGAAATTTCTTTAAAATTTGTCGACTAGGAAACGAGATATTTAGATCTAAATTTTGGTTTCGTTTTAAACAGTGAAATCTTTAACTCTAAATATCTGGTAAACTACTCGATAGATTTTCTTTATATTTTACCTGTATACGGAGACTACTATTGTCTATAATTGTATGAAATTTCGTTAAAATCTATCAAGTAGGAAACGAGATATTTAGAACTAAATTTTGGATTCGTTTAAAAACAGTGAAATCTTTAACTCTAAATATCTGGTAAACTACTCGATAGATTTTCTTTATATTTTACCTGTATGCGGAGACTACTATTGTCTATAATTGTATGAAATTTCGTTAAAATCTATCGAGTAGGAAACGAGATATTTAGAGCTAAAATTTGGATTCGTTTAAAAACAGTGAAATATTTAACTCTAAATATCTGGTAAACTACTCGATAGATTTTCTTTATATTTTACGTGTATGCGGAGATTACTATTTTCTATAATTGTATGAAATTTCGTTAAAATCTATCGAGTAGGAAACGAGATATTTAGAGCTAAATTTTGGATTCGTTTAAAACAGTGAAATCTTTAACTCTAAATATCTGGTAAACTACTCGATAGATTTTCTTTATATTTTACCTGTATGCGGAGACTGCTATTGTCTATTATTGTATGAAATTTCGTTAAAATCTATCGAGTAGGAAACGAGATATTTAGAGCTAAATTTTGGATTCGTTTAAAAACTGTGAAATCTTTAACTCTAAATATCTGGTAAACTACTCGATAGATTTTCTTTATATTTTACCTGTATGCGGAGACTACTATTGTCTATAATTGTATGAAATTTCGTTAAAATCTATCGAGTAGGAAACGAGATATTTAGTGCTAAATTTTAGATTCGTTGAAAACAGTGAAATTTTTAACTTCAAATATCTCGTAAACTACTCGATAGATTTTCTTTATATTTTACCTGTATACGGAGACTACTATTGTCTATAATTGTATAAAAATTTCGTTAAAATTTGTCGACTAGGAAACGAGATATTTAGATCTAAATTTTGGTTTCGTTTTAAACGGTGAAATTTTTAACTTCAAATATCTCGTAAACTACTCGATAGATTTTCTTTATATTTTACCTGTATACGGAGACTACTGTTGTCTATAATTGTATAAAAATTTCGTTAATATTTGTCGACTAGGAAACGAGATATTTAGATCTAAATTTTGGTTTCGTTTTAAACAGTGAAATTTTTAACTTCAAATATCTCGTAAACTACTCGATAGATTTTCTTTATATTTTACCTGTATACGAAGACTACTATTGTCTATAATTGTATGAAATTTCGTTAAAATTTGTCGACTAGGAAACGAGATATTTAGAGCTAAATTTTGGATTCGTTTAAAAACAGTGAAATCTTTAACTCTAAATATCTGGTAAAATACTCGATAGATTTTCTTTATATTTTACCTGTATACCGAGACTGCTATTGTCTATGATTATATGAAATTTCGTTAAAATCTATCGAGTAGGAAACGAGATATTTAGAGCTAAAATTTGGATTCGTTTAAAAACAGTGAAATCTTTAACTCTAAATATATGGTAAACTATAAGATAGATTTTCTTTATATTTTACCTGTATACGGAGACTACTATTGTCTATAATTGTATGAAATTTCGTTAAAATCTATCGAGTAGGAAACGAGATATTTAGAGCTAAATTTTGGATTCGTTTAAAAACAGTGAAATCTTTAACTCTAAATATCTGGTAAACTACTCGATAGATTTTCTTTGTATTTTACCTGTATATGGAGACTACTATTGTCTATGATTGTATGAAATTTCGGTAAAATCTATCGAGTAGGAAACAAGATATTTAGAGCTAAATTTTGGATTCGTTTAAAAACATTGAAATCTTTAACTCTAAATATCTGGTAAACTACTCGATAGATTTTCTTTATATTTTACCTGTATACGGAGACTACTATTGTCTATAATTGTTTGAAATTTCGTTAAAATCTATCGAGTAGGAAACGAGATATTTAGAACTAAATTTTGGATTCGTTTAAAAACAGTGAAATCTTTAACTCTAAATATCTGGTAAACTACTCGATAGATTTTCTTTATATTTTACCTGTATGCGGAGACTACTATTGTCTATAATTGTATGAAATTTCGTTAAAATCTATCGAGTAGGAAACGAGATATTTAGTGCTAAATTTTAGATTCGTTGAAAACAGTGAAATTTTTAACTTCAAATATCTCGTAAACTACTCGATAGATTTTCTTTATATTTTACCTGTATACGGAGACTACTATTGTCTATAATTGTATAAAAATTTCGTTAAAATTTGTCGACTAGGAAACGAGATATTTAGATCTAAATTTTAGTTTCGTTTTAAACAGTGAAATTTTTAACTTCAAATATCTCGTAAACTACTTGATAGATTTTATTTATATTTTACCTGTATTCGGAGACTACCATTGTCTATAATTGTATGAAATTTCGTTAAAATCTATCGAGTAGGAAACGAGATATTTAGAGCTAAAATTTGGATTCGTTTAAAAACAGTGAAATATTTAACTCTAAATATCTGGTAAACTACTCGATACATTTTCTTTATATTTTACCTGTATACGGAGACTACTATTGTCTATAATTGTATGAAATTTCGTTAAAATTTATCGACTAGGAAACGAGATATTTAGAGCTAAATTTTGGATTCGTTTAAAAACAGTGAAATCTTTAACTCTAAATATCTGGTAAAATACTCGATAGATTTTATTTATATTTTACGTGTATGCGGAGATTACTATTGTCTATAATTGTATGAAATTTCGTTAAAATCTATCGAGTAGGAAACGAGATATTTAGAGCTAAAATTTGGATTCTTTTAAAAACAGTGAAATATTTAACTCTAAATATCTGGTAAACTACTCGATACATTTTCTTTATATTTTACCTGTATACGGAGACTACTATTGTCTATAATTGTATGAAATTTCGTTAAAATTTATCGACTAGGAAACGAGATATTTAGAGCTAAATTTTGGATTCGTTTAAAAACAGTGAAATCTTTAACTCTAAATATCTGGTAAAATACTCGATAGATTTTCTTTATATTTTACGTGTATGCGGAGATTACTATTGTCTATAATTGTATGAAATTTTGTTAAAATCTATCGAGTAGGAAACGAGATATTTAGAGCTAAATTTTGGATTCGTTTAAAACAGTGAAATATTTAACTCTAAATATCTGGTAAGCTACCAGATAGATTTTCTTTATATTTTACCTGTATACGGAGACTACTATTGTCTATAATTGTATGAAATTTCGTAAAAATCTGTCGACTAGGAAACGAGATATTTAGAGCTAATTTTTGGATTCGTTTAAAAACAGTGAAATCTGTAACTCTAAATATCTGGTAAACTACTAGATAGATTTTCTTTATATTTAGCTGTATACCGAGACTACTATTGTCTATGATTATATGAAATTTCGTTAAAATTTATCGAGTAGGAAACGAGATATTTAGAGCTAAAATTTGGATTCGTTTAAAAACAGTGAAATCTTTAACTCTAAATATATGGTAAACTATAAGATAGATTTTCTTTATATTTTACCTGTATACGGAGACTACTATTGTCTATAATTGTATGAAATTTCGTTAAAATCTATCGAGTAGGAAACGAGAAATTTAGAGCTAAATTTTGGATTCGTTTAAAAACAGTGAAATCTTTAACTCTATATATCTCGTAAACTACTCGATAGATTTTCTTTATATTTTACCTGTATACGGAGACTACTATTGTCTATAATTGTATGAAATTTCGTTAAAATCTATCGAGTAGGAAACGAGATATTTAGAGCTAAATTTTGGATTCGTTTAAAAACAGTGAAATCTTTAACTCTAAATATCTGGTAAACTACTCGATAGATTTTCTTTATATTTTACCTGTATACGGAGACTACTATTGTCTATAATTGTATGAAATTTCTTTAAAATTTGTCGACTAGGAAACGAGATATTTAGATCTAAATTTTGGTTTCGTTTTAAACAGTGAAATCTTTAACTCTAAATATCTGGTAAACTACTCGATAGATTTTCTTTATATTTTACCTGTATACGGAGACTACTATTGTCTATAATTGTATGAAATTTCGTTAAAATCTATCAAGTAGGAAACGAGATATTTAGAACTAAATTTTGGATTCGTTTAAAAACAGTGAAATCTTTAACTCTAAATATCTGGTAAACTACTCGATAGATTTTCTTTATATTTTACCTGTATGCGGAGACTACTATTGTCTATAATTGTATGAAATTTCGTTAAAATCTATCGAGTAGGAAACGAGATATTTAGAGCTAAAATTTGGATTCGTTTAAAAACAGTGAAATATTTAACTCTATATATCTGGTAAACTACTCGATAGATTTTCTTTATATTTTACGTGTATGCGGAGATTACTATTGTCTATAATTGTATGAAATTTCGTTAAAATCTATCGAGTAGGAAACGAGATATTTAGAGCTAAATTTTGGATTCGTTTAAAACAGTGAAATATTTAACTCTAAATATCTGGTAAGCTACTAGATAGATTTTCTTTATATTTTACCTGTATACGGAGACTACTATTGTCTATAATTGTATGAAATTTCGTAATAATCTGTCGACTAGGAAACGAGATATTTAGAGCTAAATTTTGGATTCGTTTAAAAACAGTGAAATCTTTATCTCTAAATATCTGGTAAACTACTAGATAGATTTTCTTTATATTTTACCTGTATACCGAGACTACTATTGTCTATGATTATATGAAATTTCGTTAAAATTTATCGAGTAGGAAACGAGATATTTAGAGCTAAAATTTGGATTCGTTTAAAAACAGTGAAATCTTTAACTCTAAATATATGGTAAACTATAAGATAGATTTTCTTTATATTTTACCTGTATACGGAGACTACTATTGTCTATAATTGTATGAAATTTCGTTAAAATCTATCGAGTAGGAAACGAGATATTTAGAGCTAAATTTTGGATTCGTTTAAAAACAGTGAAATCTTTAACTCTATATATCTGGTAAACTACTCGATAGATTTTCTTTATATTTTACCTGTATACGGAGACTACTATTGTCTATAATTGTATGAAATTTCGTTAAAATCTATGGAGTAGGAAACGAGATATTTAGAGCTAAAATTTGGATTCGTTTAAAAACAGTGAAATCTTTAACTCTAAATATCTGGTAAACTACTAGATAGATTTTCTTTATATTTTACCTGTATACGGAGACTACTATTTTCTATAATTGTATGAAATTTCGTTAAAATCTATCGAGTAGGAAACGAGATATTTAGAGCTAAATTTTGGATTCGTTTAAAAACAGTGAAATCTTTAACTCTATATATCTGGTAAACTACTCGATAGATTTTCTTTATATTTTACCTGTATACGGAGACTACTATTGTCTATAATTGTATGAAATTTCGGTAAAATCTATCGAGTAGGAAACGAGATATTTAGAGCTAAAATTTGGATTCGTTTAAAAACAGTGAAATCTTTAACTCTAAATATCTGGTAAACTACTAGATAGATTTTCTTTATATTTTACCTGTATACGGAGACTACTATTTTCTATAATTGTATGAAATTTCGTTAAAATCTATCGAGTAGGAAACGAGATATTTAGAGCTAAATTTTGGATTCGTTTAAAAACAGTGAAATCTTTAACTCTAAATATCTGGTAAACTACTCGATAGATTTTCTTTATATTTTACCTGTATACGGAGACTACTATTGTCTATAATTGTATGAAATTTCGTTAAAATTTGTCGACTAGGAAACGAGATATTTAGATCTAAATTTTGGTTTCGTTTTAAACAGTGAAATTTTTAACTTCAAATATCTCGTAAACTACTCGATAGATTTTTTTTATATTTTACCTGTATACGGAGACTACTATTGTCTATAATTGTATGAAATTTCGTTAAAATCTATCGAGTAGGAAACGAGATACTTAGAGCTAAACTTTGGATTCGTTTAAAACCAGTGAAATCTTTAACTCTAAATATCTCGTAAACTACTCGATAGATTTTCTTTATATTTTACCTGTATACGGAGACTACTATTGTCTATAATTGTTTGAAATTTCGTTAAAATTTGTCGACTAGGAAACGAGATATTTAGATCTAAATTTTGGTTTCGTTTAAAACAGTGAAATTTTTAACTTCAAATATCTCGTAAACTACTCGATAGATTTTCTTTATATTTTACCTGTATACGGGAACTACTATTGTCTATGATTGTATGAAATTTCGTTAAAATCTATCGAGTAGGAAACGAGATATTTAGAGCTAAATTTTAGATTCGTTGAAAACAGTGAAATCTTTAACTTTAAATACCATGAAAATTTATACAATGAGAAATGTTGTCTCCATATACAGGTGAATTAGTTAAAACTGTCCGGTAGGACAGTTGTATAAGGGTTAATAATTGGCATTATTTTAGTAGCAGTAGTTATTGAGTTATGGGAGGTTGAGGTTTTGGTGTTTTCAAATCCTTAAAATTTCCCATCTCCATTTTTTTTTTTTTTTGTATTCATCAGATTTGTATGTTTTTTTTTTACCAAATAGTAGGATAAAAGATCTTACCAGTGGTAGTTACGGTTCTAATTTTTATACTATATCAGGATTGTTTCTAATGTCAAGAAAATTTGTTAGGCAGATATATAACTTTGCGGAATAGAAATAAGGATAATCTATCCAAACGGTACTAAAATTTCTTTAACAAAAGCCTACAGTTTATAAAGTTAGGTATAAGGGTTGTCTAAGCGCTAAAAGGCGCTCAAATCGGCTGTTACCTCTTTAGTAGGTAACAGTAGAATTAGTCGCAGGCTGAGTGTTTACGTTTTTGAACTGTACAATGTTAATAATAATGAGATTTGTCTGAAATATCAGGAATTGGTTGAAAGTTTTTTAGATAGAAACTTGGGGATTTATGGACAAGACTCTATCACAATCGAAACCGCTTTTTATCTCAAAGAGGACATTTGGACTTTTGGACACATGTTCTCCTACCTAGTAGGTACGGAACTCATTCTAAACTTCCTTCTTGTAACTAAATCCTTTTTTTGCTTGCAGAGGAAATGACCGTAGTAATGCTGTTTTTGAATACGACCATTCACGTCATCATGTACGTATACTACTTCCTTTCTAATCTAGGACCGGCTGTGCAGAAGTTCCTCTGGTGGAAGAAGTACATCACCTTGCTCCAAATGGTAAGTTTGCTTGTGTAGTTACCAAAAAAATGCAGAAAATGCGATTTTCTGTGCAGGATCAGATCGCTACTTTTCTCTGTCATAGCGTATTTCTTTTTAATTAATTATTTTAGCAAATCATAATCGTCAAATTATCGTTTGTCCAAATACTGTGTGTAACTAGCGCGGAAGTTTGTTCTTAGTTGGTGCGATTACAACACTCTCTTCCGCCTTGTGATGCAATAATGCCGCACTCGCATTTCTTTCCGCACAGTTCATCCAAATAATTATCCATTTTCTGTTGCAGCTGCAGTTCATTGCAATACTGTCACTATTTGCAAAATTGAATCTAGAAGGATGCAAGTCTAGTCCTTATTTCACGCTAATATGGACCTTCATTACTAGCTCCTTCGTAGTTCTGTTTACCCACTTCTACACAAACACTTACAAGAAGAAAACAGAAGTCCCAGTAAGTGAACAGAAATTTTTATTTCTTTTTTTTAAACCTTAAAATATTTAGGGTAACTTAATTATTTTTTTTTTTTAATTTTATTTTTAGTTTCTACAAAAGTCTAATTAAATAATGGCAGACAAGAAACGGAATGTAGAAAATATTGATTGTTATTTTATCAGTCTGAGTGAACTTCGTAAAATATTTTATTATTACAAGTTTATTTAACGACAGAGAAGTATTCATTTCTTTTTTATAATAATTTTCAATGTTAAGGAAAATATGTTTATGTTACCTTTTCAAATTAGTTATTCAAAGATTTTTCAACAATTAAATTTCCACTAAGGGTTCGATTGTAAACCTGTGGGAAATGATGATACTCACGATCTTTGCGAGGCGATTGCTGAGCGATAGAACCAAACAATGGAAAATTGATGGTAATCACCTGGTCTGTAGATTCAGTGTTTATTTTAAAACGCATTCGTATATCTTACGTATTTGTATCTGGTCATAAAGTGCAGCTGGAAGTAATAAGGACATGTTGGGAGATGCCAACTGTGGATTAAAAATCTGAAATATTTTAGTTTAGCAAAGATATCAAAATAAACATTTCACAAAAAAGATTGTTTTATGTACAGTCTGGATCGAATGTGCGTCACCTAGCTAACCTCCTAGTTTTAAAATATTCACTCAATAATTTTTAAACATTAAAAACAATAGCTAAACCAAAAATTTTAAAAACAACAATCTATTAAAAAACAAAATTCATAGTTATCAATGCTAAAAGTAAAACAAAAAACATGAAGTTATATTTATGGGAAATTATGCATCTGTGTTATTTTAGGTCAACACTGATTCTTATCGTTCAGCTGTGTTTGGTGTTTGTGTTCTAATTTATCAACTTCATCTATCTAATAACGTGTAGATCTGGATGCAAGTGATTTGAGTTGGATTATTTGTTATTAATTGCATTACATTAATAAAGTTTGTATTCCTTACAAGTTTTGTGGGGTTAACATTAAGAAAATAAATAATTTAGGTTATTTACATACTTAGTGTTTATATTTCTAAATTATGGTTTAGTTAACCTACAATTAATCTGGATTTATAAAACCAAATCTTTCTTTTTTTTGTGTAATGCATATTACCAGGCATATTTATGAATTCAAAGTGGTATGATCAGTATTATGGGTATGGTTAGATTTATTGAATCTAGGATATACATTTTATGGCTATGAATGGGATTGCCAATGGAATTTATCATGAGAAGCAGGTAAGACTATATTCTGATGAGTAAATACCTAAAATAGTATGTGAAATAAATATAATTTGAATATATAGTGGCGCTACACAAATAGAAATATGAAGTGCTCCGAAAAAATTTTGATTTCAAGCAAGGCAGGAATTTATATTGCTGAACTAAATAGACGTATGGTAACAAGTTGAAGTTTTTGTTTTTATTGAGCATAGTTAACTACTAAAGTGTTTCTAAGTCTTAGAAAATGTATAAATGTAAAAAATAAATAAAATCAAAATATTGGATTATTTTGTTGACTTCTTGAATCATTCGTTTACGAAACATAAATCAAACGATTTAAGTTGAAATTCAATTGTCCCTTTTCGTTGCGTAATTGATTTATAGTAGTTGATGCCAAAAATTAACTGAGAAACGTTCCTCGTAGACCCAATTAATAATAGCAATAATTGAGAAAGAGATTGGCTAAGCCGTTGTTGCTTTGGCCTTCTATACAAAGTTCCCGAGTTTGAGTCCGGCCAATTTTTAGATTTTTCTATTTTTATAAGCTTTTTACAGCTTATTATCCGGTAACAAGTGTCTGTAGCGTGAGAACAGTGCTCAGGAAGCAGATAATACAATCCGGGATAGCTACGAGCGCCAATGAATTTTTCTAACTCATAAGTTTTCTTCAAATGCTGAATATTGTAATCATACTTACCAACACTATTCAGTATAGCAGGAGCTTAGCTATATTTAAACAAGATTTTTTTGGTTTTAGAATATTTGTATTCTCGCACAATGATATTCTAATCCTCTCACATGTATAGATTATTATTTATTTTTTTTTTTTTTGAAAGGTGAAAGAATTATGCGCATTGCACGCTCTAAACAATTTGTTTCAATCGCGAGATGCTTTCACTAAAGGAGAATTGGATGAAATTTGCCAATCGTTATCGCCGCACGTCTGGATCAATCCGCACAAATCGCTGCTCGGACTAGGCAACTACGATGTCAACGTTATCATGGCTGCTTTGCAACGAAAAGGCTGTGAAGCGATTTGGTTTGATAAACGCAAGTAAGTGGTTTTTTATAATTATTATTTTCATTTTATTCAATTTTTAAGCTTTCTAAAAAACATAAGACTGTTTGGTTGCTTACAAATGTTGTCTTTCTCTTTCAAGTAGCAAATTCGCTATTTTACACTCCTTGTGATATTTACATTTTTTGCCCCAAAGCACCACATTAACGGCCAACAATTAATTTCTGGCCAGATAATAGTCCTGCCAAATCTCCTAAACTTAAAAATAGACTTTACTTTTACAGATCACCAGATTGTCTTCAGCTATCCCATATTCGAGGCTTTATCCTCAACGTACCCAGTGATTACAGATTAGGCTTTGTACTTCTACCACTGAGAAAACGACATTGGATTGCCATCAGGAAAATTGCCGGAGTATACTACAATCTTGATTCAAAATTAGATTCACCAAATGTTATTGGACAGGTAATGTTTTCTATATATATATTTTTTTTTTTACATAAATATTGTTGCATTTATAAACTCTTCATTAATGTGTGTTTAAATTTAAAGCTGTCTGATGTGTGTCAGCTGGCGGAGGTTTCCTTATAGATATAACAAACTTCCTTTCATTGACGATAGAACAAAACTTGTAACATCACATATCTGTTTTTACAAGACATCCTAGAGAGAAAAGAGTCCATTGTTGTTTAATAATAGGTTTAATGTATACCTAAATTTGGCTTCACATAGACGTATTGTAATGCCTTATACCTTTAAGGCACCAAAAAATCACACAGCATTGAACTTTAAAATGTAAATCAATATAATAGTAAAAAAGTAATGCGTATTCTTTCATGCCTGAAATGCCTGAAATCCAGCATGCCTGCTTCGTGTCCACAGTTCATTGAAGTTCTTCGATTCCATAAGAAAGTCCAACTCTTATCCATAATGAACTGTCGCGCCCCTCTTGCTGCACATTACCACTTAATTTTATGAATACTATTTGAATATTACCATTCATTTAATGGATTCCGTGTTCTATATTATTTAAAGTTCTTAAAAGAAAGAACAATGCTTATTTATTAGAGGTAACAGGGAACAGGTTATTGTGGCCTGTTTCTATCCTTACAATTTACCTACTACTTCCTTACTCTCAATTCTTTCTGGGTTATTTTATGGCCTAATTAGGCGCCTAGTAATATTTTTAGCTAGGGAGGTGCCCTACAAGTTAGAAAAAGAAACATTGCTCTAAGGTATGCAAAGTACCTTCCACAGTGTTTATGAAAGCAATAATAATAATAATCTGTTTTCTTGACACACAAATATCTTGTGGTTGGTATTCCATACGGTTTTGCAATTGCCAAAACTCTAGTGTGAGCAGATATAGTCCTAGATGAATGCACCTACTGCTTTAATTGCTGTTCATTTTCTGCAGGTAGTAGTGGAATCATTTCTCGATTATTGCAAAAAAGATTCAATTGAATTTGATTTTAAAAATCTTCCCAAACATTTTCATCTTTCCATTTTGGCCAAACATTCGTCACTAATTTTTTTAATTATTATTTCTATTACAGGAATCGGAACTGAAAAGCTATTTACGTGAACAATTGAACTGCAAGGAGAAAGAACTGTTCATCGTAGTTTCGAAACATGTTGAAGAGGCTCATCTTTGGGAATACGAAGACAATTTGACCAACATCAAGAGATAGTTAAAGCAATAAAAGATTAAAAATTAAGAAACAACTTATATCATTTTATCTTTAGCATTTAAGTTTATATATAAAGAAAAATGGGACCTGAAATAATTTATTGAAGAAAAGAGAATCTTGAAAAGAAGGTTAAAATAATCTACTGTTATCTTTGAATAGGTATTCTATTTGTTGAACTTATGTACAAAGTCTAAATTCTTATTTATATTTATGATTTCATTATAATTCTTTTCTAACATGTACAGTTCACTTAGAGGTGTTAATGTTTGTTCTAGTTCATACTTGTTTAAGAATTGTTGATTGACGGCCTTAATAAGAGAGAAACAAATCGCAAAGAAAAGAGAAAAAAAAAGTCTTAAGAACTTAAAAAGTTCTTTGTTTGGTCTTTTTTCAATGAAAATCTTTAAGAAAGATTGTAAAGAAAGAACTTAAAAAAAGCAATGTATGTACATATTATATTGTTCACAATGTAATAGCTTGTCACTGCCTGCAGCTTGGAGGTATTGATGAGGTTATATGGGAATTTGTTTTTGTTTTTTTGGAAGGAAGAGGAAGCTGTTGGAAAATCGTATGAATTTCAATAAAATACGTATTACGAAAGGGCTGGGCTTAGAAATGGGATACGGGATAATGCAGGGTTCAAGTACTAGGAGGAAATTATCTATTATTTATTTTTGTTTTATAAAAACATCTTTGGTCTTTAAGCGGATGTTTGTGAAGGCTTTTTTTTGGTTCAATTAGGCTGTGTGTTAAGGATGGACTGTAAGTTTGAATAGAAAAGATGGCTTTAAGAATGTTTTTGAAAGTGTATGCCCTCTTACATGGTCAAAATCTGACTGACGCATTTCAAGAAGTTTTTTTAAAATCTTAAGCACCAATCACGCCATGTTTAGAGGAGATTTTCTCAATCAGAATGAACGTTTAGCTTCTCACATCCCTCTTGACGTCTGTCCAGTAAAGTAGAATGGAAGTAAATTATATGATCGTGAGTCTGTTCAGCATCTTGTTCGCTAATATCAGCTACCGCGAAGCGTGAACTGTTTGAATTGTTTTATCCAAGCATGCGCACAAGTCAAGACGAAAGCTTTAGATTGATGCAATCCCAACATACGTAAAAAATAAATTCAAGAATACTAAGGCGTTCGCAAAAGTATTCTTTTTAATTTATGCAGAAATTAAGCCTTACTCAACAAAAACAACTATAGCAATTAAAATATAAGGAAAACAATTCTCTGATGTAAACACACGCAACACCAGTGCAATCAGGTGTTGCATACATTTCTCCGAAAATTAAGCGCGAAGTATTCACCCCTTATATGTTGGGAGGGGGCCATACTTACCAGATTCCAAGATTTATGGTTGAATCTACCGGTCATAAAATGTGTTTTTTTTCTCTCTCTCTCTCTCTCTTACAGATGGTGTTAAGGTGGTAATACAAGAAATTTAACGAATAATAATTTTAAAAATACTGATGTTCGGATTGAACTGGACTGAATTAGTCAAGAATTGTGAACTCCATTGTCGAGCGTGTAAAGGCGTGTCTATTAAGTGATATGAAGTCAGTTTAACAAAGTTTTGAGTTTTTCCATTATTGTTTGGATGGGATTTAGTTTTAATGGTTGAAAAGATTGGCAAGTTTTGTTACGTAGGTATAGTAAAGCCAGTGATGGGAGGAGATTAATGGCCGTTTTCCTTAAACAAGTATAAATCCAATTGGCCAATAATATTTGTTTATATTTTTATTTGAAATGTTGTAAAAGAAGGAAGGGATGGATTTTTACACGCAGTTTAAAATCAAGGAAGCTCGCTTGTTTAGTACAAATTTGAATTAATTTTTTTTTTTTTCAAAGAAATTGTTTATTTTGTAAATAAATAATTTAAAATGGCTTCATTTTGTTGTAAAACTAAAGAATAGTTGTTGCTTAGTTTGAATTTTTTGTTTTGTTCGTTTTTTTTTTTTTAGGTTACAAAAAGTTAAGTTGGTCATACTTTTTTTTTGTGGAGTCTTCAAAATAATTTTATACATATAATAATGACGGGTAAACAAAAAATATTTGGGACTGTTATTATTCATAAATTTTTTGTAAAATTGATGTTTGCTTGTATTTTTTTTTTATTTTTATTTTTTTGATCACATCTACCTCGCAATGTTTGTGTTAACAACTCTGTATTCATCTGTGTGTTATCCATACGTAAAACACTAACTTTTTTTTTTTTTGTTTTTGTTTGTTGATGAAATTATTTAATAATTAGTGTATTGGCAGAACTGTTTTAATTAGTTTTTGGGTTAAGTTGAGAATCAGGATAAAGCTTTGATTTATGAAGGGATACTGCTAACTCTTCAATAAAATCAGCTGAGTGTTTAGAACACTTTATCTTTTCAAATGGTTATATCTTATGTCAGCAATAGTTACTTTTTTGGTGAGGAGGAAACTTGAATTGACAATTCTAACGTTTCACATTAGATTCCCAGATTACGTAATAGAAATCGGCATTACTAAGTACCTTCGACGCGGTAATGAAGAAGCCGACAGTTCAGAAGCTTTAGAGACAGTGTCTATTGACCATGTGTGAAGCTCAGCTCATTACCAACTTAGGATATGTAGAGCTGTTTAAATTTAATAATAAGTAAAGGAATCAACAGTAATCTGCCTTTCAATGTCGCATTGGAGTATTTTGTGCCAATGAGGTGATACATTGGATTGCAACCCAAAGGTATTATAAAAATATATTTCTAAATCCTTGAATCATTCGTCTACAAAAACAAATGATCTAAATAAAAAAAATCAATGAACCTCTTTTGCTTTAAAACTGATTCCATTTTTGTGTTCATACTAAATTTAAAAGAAAATTAACGCATTATATTTTCTTTGAAAATAAATAGTTACACTTTTGTAATAAAACAAATCTTAAAACAATAATAATAACTAAAAACTCAAATCAGTTTAGAATAAAAAAATGAGTAGGTTAAATTTGAAACTGTTATAAAAGATAATACCACGGCTTAAACAAAAATGTTTATTCTGCCATTTAAAGTGCTACAATTTAAAACACTTTTCCTTGGAAATGACTTCTTTTTTTCATAATTAATCAGTAACTTCATTAATTGATTTTTCTAGTCCTGGAATTACAGCAATCCTACTTGAAATAACAAATTAAATTGTACTAAAGTGAAATCTAACAAAGTGATCAAAAATTTGGCACAAAAGTAGTTTTGAAATTTAAAGAAAATGTTCGAGTTATTTTTAGGAATTTTGTTTTTAAAAAAGACACATTTTGGACAATGAACTCGTGACGTATAGGCAGTGGTTTAATCAGGAATCCAAAAATATTTGTTTTCTGGTATAAGAACGAATTCAAAAAGATAACAGCAAAACTTTATAAGATTTAGAAGAAAAAAAAAAAAAAAACAAATTAGTACTTTCTGATTCTCAATTAATCTAAATAACTTGGCATTTTTACTTATTTTTAATGGATTCACATGATTGAAATCTGATGTATATATTTTGTGACCGTTGTGTCGAGCACAAAATAAGTGTAATATTGAATTTCATTTAAGTAATAACCATTTTCAGAACTGAGTATCTCAATTAATCTCATGATGCATTTAGGGGTCCATTTTAGAAACTTCATTCATTGTCTCAAAATTTTGGGATATGTAAATGTTATACCCCTCTGAACTCTATCTTAGAAAAAAAAAAGTTTCTATATTAAAGAGTTTTTAAAAGACTATTTATTAAGTAAAAAGTTTAGAAAAACCTTAGATGATTTAAAATGGAAATTTATAAGTTGAATAAAGTAATTAATAATTACAAAGAAAGTGATTAATTTCTACATTCTAGAAGAAAAAAAAAGAAGAAGCTGTGTTGATACTGATATCCTGATAGTGGTTCTGGGAGTAAACTGGCTAAGAAGACAAGGTGCCCCGGGTAAGTGCAGGTTTTAGAGGAATTGTGTGAGGCACTGGACTATGTGGTATGGCGGTTTGTAGTTGTGCTAGAGAGTTTGAGCAGGTCGCCAGCGTAACAGCAGTCGACGTCTTTTTAGAAGGTGGCCTTAAAAAGTAAAGGAACCTGTTAAGTTAACCTTACTTTCAGACCGTTTTACATCCCTACCCTGGCTTGTGTTGAACTTTCCAGTTGGATTGATTACTTGGAGTAAGTGGAAGAGAGGGGATACAAGCCGATTGATCATGGTGGCTTCCAGCCAGGACAGAAGGGAAGACTGGGACACCTCGTTGCACTTTACTACAGAGTGCACACCGCTCTTCAGGGTATCGCTTGCTCGGTCTTCCGATTGGAAGTGCCGCCAGTAAGTGTGGAGTGCGACACGCGGCAAGGAATTCCCCGTACGTTCCGTTCCCCACTAGATGCTCATATTTTGTAACACAAGTGTTAATAATTAAGTATTCTGTAACTTAATACAGAGGAATGGGATGAACTTTGCTCTACTTACTTCATTCAATTATTTAATTCATAATTTATATTAAAGTATGTGATTTCATTCATAAATTAAACAAATAATCAATTATTCTACAAATTTAAATCATTCAAAATATTAGTCTTAGTCTAATTTAGAAATTACATGAAACAATAAATATATGCATTTATGTTCAGTGAATTGGATACTTACTCATTTGACAATTGAAAGGAGAATTGAGAATTTAAGAAAAAATAAACAACCCCTTCGAGACAACCGACTGCGTCCATTCTTAAAAATCAGTGCACACATTAAAAAAGTCATTTCAGAAAGATTGGAATTTAAAGAAAGAATTTAATTAAATTGAGAAAATAGGGTGAAGGGACCAGTAATTGACATACCAGAAATAAACTGGTATTATAAGGGATATGAGCCGTTTTTAGTGGTGATTCTTTCAATTTCGTAATTGAGAAGCCTTTGGGCAGCAGTTCCAGAAAAATGGTTCCTTGGTATCAGTGGAAGGTTATTTGTGTTAAAAGTTCAAAATCAAGGAAAAAACAAGCCGTTGCTAAGGAGGATTGATAAGAAAATAATTTTCCTTTTTTCTTAGTTTTCGTTTATTTGTTCATATATTCGTGAGGTTATAAATGTTCTGTTATAATTAGTATTACTTGTAGATTTCATTTATGTAGTTTTTTTTTTTAATTATAAGAAGCATTGAGGATTAAAATGGGGCTGTCAATCACTGGTCCTTGAAACGGCAATTTGCCCAGTAATTGACATGTATGTATGTCAATTACTAGTCCCTTCACCCTATATATATTTTTTTATGTTTATCTTGGAACACCTTGCCATTTCGTGTTTTGATTCCTGGAACTATAAATAGTTTGTCAAAGTAAGTATAGTTTTTTTTAGTGCCTTTCATTAAGGCAGTATTTTATAATGAAGAAGTTCAGGAATCTCAAGTTGATACAGTTGAAATTATCAAGCCAAGGAATCCTTCGATTAACAACTTCTAATTAGAAATGCTTTCTGCAAACAAGAGGGCGCTCCATTAAAGCAGATGACGTAGTAAGCTGTTATAGTTCAAAGTATTGCCGCTAAGTTAGCACTAGGTATGCATTTCTGTTAATTTAGGACGCAAACACAATTCGGCTTTAAAAAAAATGATTCAAATTACGATAATAGTTTATTTCGTAAACTTACATTTCATGAAATGTTACATTTTGTAAAAAAACGTGAAAACTAGTGAATTTGCATAAAAATTAAATGTGTTGAGTGGTTTCCTATGTTCAGAAGAAAGAGGCGAATTACTATTTTGTCTGGAACTTTTTATTTTTACATTGACTACCACAGCTCACAGAGGGCTTAAATAAAAAAAAACGATGGCTTTATTAAGGAAATTACTCAGATGTACATAAAGAAAATCTAGAGTGCCAAACTTATTCATTTACTATTCTCAAGCGTAGTTAAAAAAGTTCGCAATTTTGATAAGGTAAATTTATTGTTTTCTTCAGGGTTATGTAAATTTGTAGAGCTCTATGTTTAACTACTTCATCATAACTGTTAATGCAGCATGAATAAATTAGATTATTCAAAATATATGAGGGTGTATATATTTATTTATGATAGCTACAATTATCTACACATAACTTCTATCTGTTAGAAACCCTATTTATCTACGTATGAATTTGGGGGGGCCACACCTTAACAAATTATCAAAACGTTTGACGTTTCAGGCTAAATTTTGTTCTCTTTCACTTAATAGCAATGCCTGTTTTAATGACCTTCATTGTTCCGTTGAGAAAACTAGCATTACTTCCGTTTTAAATCTTAGGTACGGTTGTTTATGCCTGAATTATTTCTTGTAACTTTGGCCACAACTTGGTATCAGGTTATTTTTTGAATTGTAGGAATATTTTCAAATTTTATGTTAGATAAAGGTAAAATTGATGACGAGCTGTGCCCCCTCCCCAACAAAACCTAATTTCATCCCTCATTAAAATTAACATTCGAAAGAGGGATTAAAATTTCATCTCACTAGTTGAAATCTATCTGTTGCATAATCCAACTTATTTATGAATAGTAAAAGGGAAATAAGAAAGTTGAACATTAAAAGTGTTGCGTCACGCGTGATGTTTGTATTAATTACAAGATCTATAGTGGATCTAGAAAGAAATTGTTCATGAGTGAAGGTCCAAAAATAATATCATTCGGTAAACAACTGTGTTCGTATGATGTAACCCTCTACATCGATCATTTTAACACCTAGTAATCAATGTGTTCGATCTTTAATTGATTACCTTCACCTGTTTACTCTATAAAAAGCTCTTTGAAGCGATAAAAATAAATACCTCAGTGAACATAGTAACCTTACTTTATAAACAAAAATATATTTTTTTGAATATCTAGTCATAAAATTAGGAAGGTTATTGTGCAATCATATTATTTGCTGTCAAATTAAAATTGTACTTGGCCTCAGGGGAAGTATACGCGTCATATCGGGAGAAAATTTAAAATTGATAATCTGCACGATTTCAATGCTTCCTATTTTTAGAGATTAGAAAAGTGTATTCAAAATATTAAAATAATACAAATTAATAAACTACGTAAAGTTAAGTCTATGAATTCTGCTAACAATGAAACTCAGACAAATGCCTGAGCGCTGCTGTGGCAAAAAGACGAAGTAAAATGGCCGAAAACAAGAAAACAATCGTCCTTTATTATGATATTCAGCTTTTAACCAATTCAATTAACCTTAAGGCTAATTAGATGGCAGCCAAAATAAATACCTACAAATAAAGAATTTCATAGTAATGGTGTCGATAAAGAAAAAAAATTAAATAAATCGCTAAAATGGCTAAAAGTTACGTCTAACAAATCTATATAAAACATTAAATAAATAAAAATAAAATTTACATAATTAAAAAAATCATACATTGTTAACAATCTTTGGTTTTCGACAACAACAGTCTGTCTCTGTTGATTTTTAATTTATCTAGCGTTGAATAGATTATGGTTCTAGCGTCGATGGAGATGTCTTTCGATCTGCCAAGTACCCAAATGAAATCTGAAAATAAAATTTACTATTATAATTTTATTTAAATATACTGCAGAAATAAAATTGTATAAGGCTCGTCTAATTAACGACTCAAGAAGTCTCTATTTAAGAATAACTGCGTTAAATGGTGGTCTTGTTGGGCAAAATCAATGATGCAATCGTATTTACTGAAAATCGTAGATCTGCACGATTATACTACCTAGCTCCTGGTAGTAGAGTAAGAGCAACTAAACTGCAGGATGGCCATCAAGTACAAGAGAAATTACTGGCTAGATACCTGCATGTACAAGACGTAAATCGGTGCAAGAGTAGATGAGAGCGTAGTCTATGTAGTCCGTATCCAAAACGATGTACTTGCCACTGCCTGGAGCCATCCTTGCGATTAGCGCTGGCAGCGTGCTGGCCAACACCATGTTCAGAATACCTGGAGTCTTGGACACATCTTTGATTATGTACTCAGATGTACTGCTGGTGCCGCGCCTAGGTTAATAATAAAAACTGATTACTGTACAATTTGATTGTTTCTATCATATTTTATTAGAAATAAATATTTCATAAAAATTCAAAATACTGTAAAGATTACTGACCACGGAGCTCTATAGTTAACATCGGCCACCATAGTGTCGTTTGAGTACAAAGTGAAGTTCAGTTTGGTGCATGAAAGTGAGGACTCGAACAGATAAAAGGAACGTTCTATTTCGTTCCATTCTCCAGTAAACTGTGAACATAGAACAACTAGGATTATTATCCATTTAAATTGCATTTTTGTTAGAATGTATAGATTTCCAATCTTAGAATTGTCTGGGACCATGCATGTTTTTCTACTTTCGGACAATTTGGGGTTTTTCTTTTATCCATCATTCAAGATAGATTCTCCTCTGTTCGGTGTAAAGATTTTGGGTGCTACTTTACAATACATCTGCCACATATTAAGGCACTAATTTTTAAAGAAAAATGTTACATAACAAAAGCTGTAGAATAAGTACTGCAAAAGACACTTTTATCGTACTAAGATTATCTCGAATCGGTTATTCCCGGTAAAAATTTAAAAAAAATTATATAATTTTTCCTTTCGTAGGTCCAGATAAAACCTCAAAGTCATCTCCAAAGAACTAAACTTCAAGCCAGTGAAGTCCTCCTCAAGGTCAAAATACGTACATGCAAGAAAACATAAATAAACAGCACAGCTGTTTTCTTGCAGACCAAACCTAAAAGCTTAACCGTTGTTAGCTCGTCGTGCTTCACAATCAGCTGTTTGAAGGTCTACGAATACAAATTACCTCCCAGGCTGTTACATAACATACCGAATTTTAAGACAATTAGAATCAGCTACTAGGAAATACCGATTTAAAAAAACAAATTTTTTTTCACCTTTCACAGACTTTTATTTAAAAAAAAGAAAATATTACTTAATAAGTCAGCTGTCAGAGAAGTACAGGTAATGTTAGTTAATCGTATAATTAAGTACGTACTTATTAATGGCGCTAATTATATACTACAAAAGTTAGTAATCCAATACTAAATTGCAGTATTTATTGTTAGTAATGGTACGTTTAGTCTAAAGGTGGTTTGACTATCATTGTCTCCACAACAAGCAGAGTAATAATTCTGGAATTGTTACAAACTACGTCTATTACATTATTATTATTTTTCTCGCATTCAACAGTAAATAAGAACTTAATTTATTGAGTTTTTATAAAGTTTTGAGGTTATTTTTAATTGAAATTAAAGCCAATAATAAATTTGATCAAGTAAACACAGAATTATGTACATATATTCTGAATGACCTTATTTGTCAAAATACGTGGGTAGTAATGGAAGGTTAATTAATTTGGTGTGGTTGTAAAAGTGAAATCATTATATTGTTTTTAGAATTGAATATAATCGATCATTTGGATGGTATATTAAGGGAACTTTCTTTTTTATAGTTCTAAGAACAATGTAGTGTGGAAGCTGTACTAAAGTAAACGAATACTTCTAAAATTCTAAGAAGATTATTCTTCATAAAAACGGCTGAACCCTAGTTATACGGAAACTGCAGACCCTATAACGTGAAGACGCGCAGTGTTTAACCCTGACAGTAACAATCAAAACCGAGATATAGTTATTCTTTACGGTGGCCAGACTGCCATTAAACAGCTGAGTTCAAAGTGTAAACAGCTCAAAAGAAGATTGGGAATGCCTCTCTACCAAAATACAACCTGGACCTGGACAGAAGAAATTAAGATCAGATCTCGCCAGGGAAGAAGTTTCCGGATATCAACCACTGTGGGAGACGGAGACATGTCTCGATCTGGATGGGGAAAAAGAAAAAAGATTTAGGTCATTATCAACTTGTGAAGAGCATCTGGAAGAAGCCTGAGCCTGAAACGTGATGGTACAAATTCTGTGCGAAGATAAAGGAATCTGCAATAACCTCCTAACACTAATGCAAGGTCATCTTTTTAGAGAGATTTATCAGACACCTGGGAAGTTACCAAGTATTTCATGGAGGTCATATCCTCTTTAGTACAATACCGGATTATGAGACCTGACATTCCTTGTATTGGTGAGAATGCTGTAGGGTCCTTATCTGGCACCTGTAGATCTGGGAAAGACTTTATCCCCCTCCTTAAACTCTCTTATCAATTTTCACGATAAAACTTTGAAGAAAAACTTGATGGGGCCATTAAAAATGAATTGAAACAAGTTTTTCAAATCATCTGGATTTCCCTGTTATTGCTTATCGATTTTTATAACTGTGTTATAGTTTCTTACTGCTATCTTGTAACTTCAATCAGTTATTATTAGTTTTTTATGAAGGAATAATTCTAGTTATGCTCATTGTTAAATTATGGAACAAGTTTTAATAAAATCATAAAGAAATAATTTTTTAAAAAAACATATTCAAAAAATCACTCTTTCGAACTCAAGGAACCTCCTTTCAAAACTTAACATCATAAAAAATTATTTATATAATATTAACAATAATAATAATAGTAATAATAACAATAATAGTAAGAATAAGGGAAGGGATTAGCTATGCGGTTAGAGTACTCAATTCCCACGCAGAGGTCCCGGGTTCGAATCCAGCTGCTGACCCTTAGATTTTCTTTTCCTAGGAGCTTCTTCTAGCTCACTGTCCGGTGATGGACAGTGTTATCTGTAATGAAAGAACACTGTCCGAAGGCCGGTAGTGCACGGAAGAAAGCTCCGGGCGCCAATAACCTTAGATGTTGACGCGCCCTAAATCATAAAAAAAAAAAAATAAGAGTAATAGTAATAATAATAATATCAGTAGCCGAAATTCCCGGTTTGAAGAGAATTTGATGACCAACTTGCGGAAGTATGTCTGAACTGAATATTATTTTAAGATCCGGCAATTTCCCGGATAAAATGACCTTTCTCTTTCTTGCTAAAAAAGGAGACGATCTTTTGATAAAGATGAACCTATAAACTACGAGCCTCGTATTAGAAGGAATCTAATTATTAAGTAACTATTCTAAGTTGGTTTAAATCTCCCGTCAGATTCTGTTTTCCTTGACATCAATGCACGTTCTAATGACCACAGCATTAGTGTTTTTTTTTTACACTACCTTAGTTCACATAAAGCGTATTGAACTGCAAAAATATATAGTATTTTTGTTTTTACCTGGGATACGTCAAAGTCTTTTTTTGGCGTGACATCGGGACACCTGCCGAACGCTGGTCGCTGGCCGGAGGACAGACTAAAGAAACAGATAGCGATGACGAGGAGGAGCTGGTAGCCCCAGCTGACCGTAGCGGCCCAGTTCAGCTTCATTCTGCCACTGCCGCAGACAGAACCACTTTCACGCGCCTAGATTCTACATCCCCTCCTCAAGGACCAGCTCACTACAACTGGCTGGCCTGTACTGATTTAGTTAGAAGCATGGTTTAAGTAGATTTCACCATCCAGTTTTATATTTATACTGATTAATCATCGCTGATAATGGATAAATATCTGTTAGGAATTCAACGCACTTCGATGGACGAAACGATACATTGTATGTTCAGGTAACATCAAATGTTGATGCTTTAAGATATTTCAAAATCAGCGTATTTCGAGATATTATTTCAAAAATAATACTTTTATAAACAAATTCCTCAAAATAAAAGTGTGATTTTAGCGAAGTGGTAACTTGTTTACATTTGCTTTTGTAGGTTATTATCGTTCCAAATCGTATTTTTTTTTTTTTTTTTTTTTTTTTTTTTTTTTTTGGCGCATCAACAGCTGAGGTCATTAGCGCCCGGAGCTTTTTCCAGTGCACTGCCGGCCTCCGGACAGTGTTCTCTCGTTACAGACAACACTGTCCATCACCGGACAGTGAGCTGTAAGAAGCTCCTAGGAAGAGAAAATCTAAGGGTCAGCTGCTGGATTCGAACCCGGGACCTCCGCGTGGGAGTCCAGTATGCTAACCTCATAGCTAATCCCTTCCCTACCAAATCGTATTATTATTATTATTATTATTTAAAATGATTTAAGGCGCGTCAACATCTAAGGTTATTGGCGCCCGGAGCTTTTTCCAATGCATTTCTGGCCTCCGGGCAGTGTTCTCTCCTTACAGACAACACTGTCCATCACCGGATGTTGTTAGATTATTATCGTTATTTTGGTCACAAAGATAGTTCACATTTTTATTTTATTTCCATAAATTAGGAATACTAAAATTTTGTTTTATTGCTGTCTATAAAAATGCAGAATCTATTAGGCAGTATAATTTTTATTTCTTGAAATATGCTATTGTACGTATGTATTAAGATAGAAGTATTGAAGTGCTATGAAATAAGAACTATAAATTTGTTTATATTTTGTTGTTTAGTGGCCAGCTGTAATGAGCACAGTGATAGATACTGTAAGTCTAACGTTATCGATTGCTTTCCAACGCTACCAAGTTGCAGCTCAGTACAACGCTCAGCTCACATCTGAAATGATTACCTCTCTATGGTAACCTTCATTATATGCAGCAGCACACCAGTAAATATAAGTCGTTTCTCATCCATTCTAATCGGGGAGTATTAAGAAGTCCAAGGAAATCTACCTACCGTTCTGCCTGTGGAACTGTTGTTGTCCAGGTTGCCGCCCTTGCTTATACGTAATTTCGTATGTAACGAAAGTAATATGTATTACTGCAGAAATTAAAACTTCTATTTCCAGAAAAATTAAATATTTCCCATTGAATCTGGAAAAGATAAGGATACTTTTCCGTTAGCCGGGCGCAAATGTCGCCAATTGTGAACCAAACGCGAGTCAAGTCAAACTGAAAAAAGTAGAAAACGTTCAACTATAAACAAATATTAATTATTAGTAAGCAAAACAAGTTCAACTATAAACAAATATTAATGAATTGTAAAGAAAATAGTTTTACCCAATACTGTTTTTCGCTTGCGCCCGGCTAACGGAATTGTACCAAGATAAGTTTTAATTATTGTTGAACGAAGTTTTATTTTGATTGAAAAATTCTAAGTCAAACGTGAATTGTGAATATTTTTTTGAATAAAATTGAAATATTTTTAATCAAGTTATATACTTTACATGGGAAAAAGTCTTTGGAAAAATATTTCATTGTATAACGATGCTTTTCAGATTGAAACGGACAATACTGGGAGTACTACCTAAAACTATGCAAAACTATTCATCAAATGAAGTAGAAATGAAAAAGACGTTGAGGAAACATCCAATGTAAAAATAAAAACTTTTGTTATGAGTCAATTACCAAAAAAAAATGTATTCTTTAGTTGTACGTAAAATATATCACAATGTAATTAACTACATGATTTTTCTTTACTTTTATAAAGATAATTTATAGGAGCCTCTAGTAGAAGAATAAATAAAGACCTTTAATAAAAAACAAAAAACATCTATTTCTCTGCATACCTATTTTTAACATAGACTTAGTATTTATATTGTGTTATTGGAACAATATATGTACATATAAATTAATAAAATGCAAAAACAAATGCTAAAAAAACGTCCCAAACTTAAAAACAAAGATAAAATTAAACGAAATTATAAAAAATAAAAAAATAGTTCTTGAAAAATCCGTCAGTGAGCGCCACTTACCAGGGAGGTTAATTGGTAGTTTTTTTTAGTTCCTAAAATAAGCACTAGGTAGCACTGCTTTCGGTACCACTATTATATCAATCAAGGAAATTCAGTACGATTTGAATATCATGTTGGGGTACGTCGCTCTGTCGCTCGTCACTCCAAACATATCTTGACTCGCCTTACATTCTCTTTCTTAAAGAATCATGAATGTTAATGGTGGAAGTGATGACGCTTCGACGGTCGAACGGCAAATATTCGCCTAGTTCGGCCTCCGCGGCGAACTTTCTTATTTAAAGAAAAATCTATACATTTAATATAAATATTTAACCATGTTGGTGACTCTCTAGACCTATATAGAACTATCATTAATTATTCAGATGAGGAAAGATTATTCATCATAAATAAAGTTCTAATTAATGATGTAATACATTGAAAGTAAACAATTTAATCGTCCCTAGTGATTAAAACTAGATTTGGAATTTAATTCAATCAACTAATTTTGGTCGATTAAATTTTTTTCCCATTTCTGGAGCCGAGTGAGTACCTTTACTTCAATTTGTAGTTCTCTGATATCTATTGAAGAACCAAACATGCATTTCCGTTGAAAACCCCAAATTGTAAGACTTGAAAGAGTCCAGAGAAAGTCAGAAAAAGATTGTATAACTCGAATGTCAGAAGTTGACATTTTCCTAGTAACAACTATTTTGGAATTTATAATTGGTATCCACTATTTGATCTTGACAGCTACTCCAACCTGGTGGCAGCAAAATGCACTAATTTTATAAACAAGTCTAACCTTCTTAGTTACTTATTTACAGTAAAAGTCTGAGGTAGTATTATAGAAATAAATAGTCACACTAATACGTTTTATATACTAAATTGTGCCTTTTAAATTGAGTGAAATAGCTAATTCAAAGCAGAAAATGGTTCTAAATAGATGATTCGCTGTTCTACAGTGGGGAAGATTCTTTTAGATTTGATACGTCTTAAAAGAAGGTTAAATACTAGAGTGAAATCAGAATTAATAAAAATTGTTGAAGCGTGATTGAAAAAGATCGAACAATTTAAGGTGAGCTGGAAATTGTTACATTAAGATTTTCATTACAATTCTGTCGTTTTTAAGAATTAATTTAGTGTCAAAGAGTGTTTTTTTTTTTTGTTATATTTCAGCTGAGTAATTTCTTTATTACTTAGTATGTTTTAGGTAATATTTCTGAACAATGGCAAATCATAGAGAAGATTCACAAACATCTAAAAATCTATTCAAACGTTTACGAAATTCAAACCGATTTGGCAGACCAACTGTAGACGCTGCACATCCATTCTTTAAAGCATATACTGGACAGATGCGCGATGCTCAAACCTCTACTGAAGATGATTTAGCCTATCATTGTAAAGAATGTGAACTATATTTTCCAGTAAATATGAAATCTGTTAAGGAACATTTCCATAATCGTGCTCATCTGCCTGTAGATTGTTGTGTCTATTGTAATGGACCAGTCTGTGAGTATTATTATAACAGTAGTAGGTTAATCTTTCATAGTTGTGAAAGTTCTAGTAAAATTGTCAATAGTTCAACAATAGTGGATGTTATAAAACGTAAATTAAGTTGGAGAAATAGTAATTGTGATGTTGTTTAGAACAAAGGCATAATCAGTGGTCTTTATTTAAAAAGAAAGTTGACCAGTTTAATACAAAAAATCACTAAAAGTTTAAGCTCAAATCATTACCAGAAATGAACAAATAGTTCCTGCAATTGAAGTTTACAAAACAAAATCGGAGTCTTCCACAATAATATCGATTATTTTTTTAATACTCGTATCTAGTGAAGATGTTAAGCTCCATAATAAGAACTACTTTTTTTTTTTTTTAAAAAAAACTAAAATAATATTAAGATTATATATTTTTTTGAATACTTGCCACTAAATCAGGGATTGGTTTGCACAAATTTTATATGTTATATTAAAAACAAAAAGGCACCTCATTATGTTATCGTGATATTTCGGTAATCGTTAAGACAATTTGATCCACCAATAATTGCAATCGATATCGTTATAAGCCATTTGTATCAAAACATTACTGTCAAATAAATAAATTTGTGCTATTAATAGTTATTTTATGTACTTTTTTTTCTATTGTATCTATTTTTGCTCTACTTTTCTGTGAACAAAGAATATATCGTAAGTAATTTTCGGTCATGCTGTTCGTTTATCGATTACTATGAAAAAAAAATAACTCGTAGCAATTGATCATTAGAATGTTCACGATTTAGAAAGACAGTTTTGTTAGAAAATTTCCAGCTGGTCAAATCAAACCCAGCTCTGTGAAGATAGATTTCCTAAATATAGCACGGACTGAGTTAAGGAATGACTCTTTTTTACTGAGTTAAGTCGTGTTAATATGATAAATAATTTTCATAAGTCACCAAAAAAAAAACAGTGGAAGAGCAATTAGCAACAATTTAAACGAGTGGTTTAAAATGATATCTAGCTAGCTATTTACTGAAGGATCAGTCTTTCCAAATAAATATTACCTACATTAATTTTATTTCACTTGTAATTTATTATTTGTATTTTTTTGTATTGTCACTTAATTAAATCTAGTCTTATAGTTTTCTTTATTTGTATTTTGGAACGTATCTTCTTTTTTTAATTTATAAATATGGTAATCTTTGGTGTATTTTATGTTAGAACTATTTTTATTTTTTTAAATCATAATTTTATAGTTGGTAATATTACAGTTCTGGCTACGCTGAACTGTAATATTACGTCCTGTTGTTTCAGCTAAGAATGTTACCATCATTTCCTTTCTAGACTTTATTTCTTGTTCAGGGCTTTAACTCACGGCTTGAACACAAGTCACTAGTTTCGACTCCAAGGGAAGGAATCAGGATATTTTTTCCCTAATAGGTGCTCCATCTTTGACAAACATTAATATCTTTAGCAATTCTTCTCGTTCCTTTTCAAAAACATAAATCTTAACTACTCAGTGTCCCTCTATGCTGTTGGACAGATGGGCCTACGTCTTTGCCCTTATATAAGGCAATACGCCACCATTACAAGTCCAAAGAAATCTTTTTTTATCGGAACAAGATCTAGTTTCGATTGACACCATCCTTCTGCAATGTACCTTGGATGCATCTTAGTTAAGGCTTTCTTGTTAGCTAACCAATCGACGTCCTCATTCCTTGCATACCTCAATGGGCTCCATGTACACTTGAGGAGTGGCATTTTTCATCCTCATCTATAGAAACTGAAGGCCAAAACTCTCTCCGGCAGTTTCTGCAGTTGTCTAATCCTAGTAGACTCCATCATACTCTTGAACGCTTGAACTGTTAACGGCTCAACTAAAACCATTTTTCAGGAGCCTTCTCTTACTCTCGGGTCGGTCCCCTCCTCTTCTTGAGTCAACAAGTGCCCAATGGTTTTTGCTCGGCCATTGTCCATTAAGTAACAATAGGAGAAGGTCTTGTGAATTTTCATCTCTCATTAATAAGAAGGAATCTGTTTATATTTTGCCAAATCATAGTCAGTCAGTGGAAAATCATGCACTTCCAATCTGGACTTGATTTTATTGAAAGCTTAATATTAAACTTCGTAATACTTACCCTAATATAAGTTCTTACTGCAAGATCTAAAGTATTTCATGCATTCTTTTAACTACTTTGTTAAATATTTTCTGTCTTTTTTTACTCATTATTTGTTGTTAATTGTTTGAAAATTTTTGTTTACAATGTTATTGGACGTTCTAATAGAACGATTGTTACGCTCAAGTAATCTAAGACTTGAAAGTTATTGTAGAAATAAGAATTATAAGGGTATTTATACAATTATTGGGTGATATGGACATTAACATTAACATGGGCTCTAACATTACCTGAATTGACAATAATAGAGTGAGTTTCAGTTCTGTGTTCAAAGTGAGAAGTAAGGGGCAAAGGTTTCGTTCAGGATGTGAAAGAATTTTTCTAGCAGAGTCCCGAAATTTTCAAATGAATAGAATCCCCATCCCTGTAGTGCGGTTTCGGAAGTTGTGAAAAGTTCAGCATCTATCGCCCACTTCACTTGTCTCAAGACGTTCTCCTGTACCGATTTCTGTGAAAGAGGTAGAGTATCAGTAGGTGTGAAAAAACCTGGATGTAACAACAATTTGAACTTTCTCAATTCCTTTGGTTTTCCCAATTGCCAGACTTGTTAAGTAGTTTTGGTGCACAGCATTCGCTAATCATCATTTACCCTATTATAGAAGGACATTTAAAGCAATCCTTTTCATACCTCTCATAAATCCACTGACCATGACGTTTCTTTCCCTTATTTTTGCTGGACTCGCTCGTAGTAGCGAAATCTCTTGGATTATTTTTTTAAAGCGGCCCTGAAATTGAAAAATTTGTCTCAAGGTCAGCATTTTTGACGATTGCCTCTTGTACAGTGTATGTTCTAGTTGTAAACTGAAAACTTTGTCTATCTTCTGATAGCCTACGATATCACAGCTGTCTCATATCCTGTACAATCGCTGATCGTCCCGTACTTTCTCGATGTTTCCGTCTATGGTGTTCATCATATTGCTCTTTTGAAGGAAATACGGAGACAATAAATTAATTCAACTGGAATATTCTAAGATTTACTGCATTTTGATTCTTCTACATTCACCAATCTTCCGTATAATCTACGCATTCACCGTTCAAGTAAATATTTGCGTCCATATCACCCAATCAAGTAAAGGCATCATTCCACTAAACTAGTATCTAAGTACCTAATGTGCACCTAACATGGTGAAAGGTAAATATGGGCCACAACCTTTAGTAGTTTGTAGTTTCGTTAGTACTATCTGTGATTTACCATTAGTATTATTGTTATTTGATCAATGTAACAAAGTATGCTGTCCAATTAATAAGACTGGCTCGGATCAAAATGTATTTTATAACTTTTTTTTTTATAAATAAAGTGAATTTTGAAAATAAATATACCAATTTGAAATTTGAACTAATAACAATCAATTTATTTATTTAACCTAGCTAAATGCAACCTACTTGTCTATATTCTCTTATTGTATTAGCTGAAGGAAGTGTGAGCTGTTCACGAGATCAAGTGTCCGCCGGAAATAACTGTTTTGGGAGCCCCAGAATCTCTCCTTTCCCCCAAAAAAATACCTTGATCTGTAAAAAATAGCAGGAAGTTTATATTTGATAACCTATTTGGTGTAGTAGGTGCCATCAACGTACCCAACCGGAAACCTAAACATCGAATACGCCCATGGAGTAGTGGTGGATCAATATAACCTTTATATATCAATATAACCTCTTATTTTGGCAGTATTTCTAAAAGAGTTCCGTTTTAGGGCAATCTGAAGAGGGACGGGGGTTGCACACTGTTGGACGTCACTTCATTCCACATTCATATTCTCTAGAGCAGTGATGGCGAACCTTTTTGTGACGTGGGTCAAATTTTGTTCATTTTTTTTTTTAGTACTAGCTCTTGGGTCACTAATGCCCATTTGCACAAGAGTTAAGTTTAAAAATTTTAAACTGAATATTTTCAAAACTAAACATCTTTAAAATTCAGTTGGCTTAACTGGGTTAAACGGGGACGAAACAAGTGCTATGGAAGTCTCTTTTTACAAAACATAACTGAACAAAAGTGTGTTTTATCTGAAGAAAAATCTAAATATGGTTATTTGCTTTGGGTTGTCGATTTTTTTTTTAACAGACAAAATATGAGTAAAATTATACATTTTATTTGATATTTTGTAAATAATTTTTGCTTTATTTCAAATACGATTTAGAACTGTAATGATCAAACTAAAGGTTACAGATAGCATTTAAATTGCTTTTGTGTCAATGCGTGATTGAAAAAAAAATACAGATAGAATATAAATTATCCACCACAATTAGAAAATCTAAATCAACCCGCGTAAACAAACAAATGGTTGCCTAGCAATTGTGGGTCAGGGAAAAAGCTTGCGCGGGTCATAGGTTCGCTCTAGAGTAATTGAAGTCATCCCGTAATTAAGAAATGTGGCGACCATATTTGAAAAAAAAAAATCTAGATGATAAGCAGAAGTAAAAGCCATTGTCATTTTTATTTCCATTGCCTGCTAGATACTGAGATTTAAGTTCAAACTGTCAAAAGAAAAAAAGTAGAACTGTAAAAATAATTGACTAAAAGACAATATATGATCATCGTTAGCCATATTGTTTACATTCTCTTACTTTGCTTAAGAGGCAGTTTGCAACCGTGCAAATTTCCTCTTAATTGTGATTTTATTCGATGGAGGTTTCGAGCGCCCTGGATTCAGAAAAAGCAATCTTCGGTTCGTTTAGAGCCGTGCGTGTGTTCGCCAGTTACAATGTACCACAGGATGCGCAGGTTTCGAGACAGGTCGAGTGACACGGACTCTTAATAGGTGCCTATCTTTAGTAGTGGGTGGAATTATTTTACAAAATACAACTTAACCATTTCCGTCTACTTGGGCAATTAAGGTATAATACGTATCTGTGGCCTCGCTCAGTGCCAAGGCCGCGCAGGTTTACCACCACACCAAACTGGCTAATTATCCCTTTACCCAGACTGAACGCGGAGCCACACATAATCATCAGCCTTGGAACTGAATCAAAGTGCTCAGCTCGAAACTAAACATCTGAGTGGTCACTCACACGACTTCCTGTTACTGCTTTTTCTCTAGGTTCGAACTCATTAATATTCTTCGAACTCGGAATATTTGACCCCCATATTAATTCTTACCAATATCTCAGTTTGTAAAATCGTTGATTACGCTGAAATATAACTTCACATGAAAGCCCTAACCAGGACCCTTAGCCCAAAAATAAACTTAAAATTTTTGCTAGAAAAGAAGTAAAAATTAACTGTTATTAATCTATGCGTGCAAAATGTATACAGGAAGTTGGTAGAAAAGCCTGGGAACCATTTTTTTTTTTTTTTGAACACGTGAACAATCAATTGGGTGCTGACGTGCTTCTGGTAGAGTGATTAGATGCAAACTCGATTTTAGCCCTCATACAAGTGGTAATCCTCCCTGAACAGCAGACCCGAGATACGACCTTACATAATGGACATCAGCAATTTACGGTTATCTACCGTAAAGTATACTTCTTGAATAGAACTAGCCTTAATCGAATTAGCCAGGGAACATGTTTCAAGTGAAGGTTACCGATCTACTGAATCAGGTTAGTGAACCTAAAGAAAAGCGTAGGATTCGTTTTGGGGAAAAGCTCAGCAAACTGAAAGAAAAACGATTATGCGAAGTGGTACTTCCGGCTGACCAAGTTTGGCCCTCTGTATGAATCCTCTGTTGGCACCTCCAACTTCCTGCGCTTCTTAAAGCGAATGTTTTTCCAAACCATTTTTTTGAAAAACCACCGATTTCCACATTTACTAGCAGTTTTAGAAAAAGTAAATATCGCTAAAAGATCGAATATAGTATTTAGTTAGGGGCACCTTGGGCGCAATCCAAGGATAAGAATTTCGATGATTAAGTGTATTAGCATTTTCCCCTAGGAACCGGCCCTCTCGATTTTCATTAAGCGAGAAAATCAAAGTGCGCATCTTGATTTTCATCGGAGACATTTTCCAAGGAGAATTTAATATAAAAGGAAGGGCTTTTTTCTGAAGGCAATTTATGGCGTCACTTATTACGTAAATAAGAGGCATACTTAAAGAAATGTGTAGATCGGAAGTTATTATAAGATTTACTTCATCTTAGGAGTTCTTGTTGGGAAAGTATTGCGATCTAGACGGATTTCCGTTTTTAAGGTCACCTTAGGAAGAAAAATTGTTTTTTTTCCCCTTTTTGCAGGAAATGGTCTACACGTGTGAGTGGGTTCCTCTTGCAATAGAGGAGACGGAGAGGTAGGGCTGGCGTCAGGAGTCCTGAGCGGCCTCCACAGCTCCCGAACGGTCCTGGTCTCCTGGTAGTTCGGCCCGCCAGAGCGACACGGCGCGCTCACTTTCAGCTCTACTACAATCGTTCTAATTATCGCCGATACTGGAGCGCTCCAGTGCGGCGCTAGTTCTAACTAATAATAAAAAGTATGTCTAATTACAATATTTAATGGTTGCTTTACATTTGTAATCAATCACAAGATTTCCCCCTAGATTTAAGTTAATACAATTTGCCTATTTCCTTTAAATACCACATTCTTACTTTTAAAAGGATTCCATTTGGCTTGCAGAAATTTTTTTTTATCAAAGATACAGGACAAAGCACTTTTCGGCAAGTCCTGCTAGGTTTTGGGTGACATCACTTAACTTTGCCCCTGAGGTAACTTACTTGTTCGAGCTCTACCTAAAAACTCAGCTCTGTTTAGGTGTACTTTTATTCCAGCAAACTTTCATTTAAAGTGGCGATCTTAAGATGAGATGAAATTACGGCCTTCTTGAGTGAAACTTCACTGGTCTACAAGTAAGATATTCACTCGCAGCGTGAGACATTGTTTTCCTCAAAATCGGTTTGGGTAACTGAATTGATTTTACACATTCGAGATCACAGCTTTAAACTTATCTTATTGCGCACAAGGAGTTAGAAGCAAGCAATATCCCTGTTGGAAGACAACGTTTAGTGTTCTCAAGTTCTTGTCTAACTCGGAAAACTTGCTAAAACAATTTCCTTTTTGGCCGAAAACTCGTATGTAAGACCACCCAAACTATATTACTATTTACTAGCCGGTAGATGGAAGTTGTTAAAATAACATTTGGCTCCAGCGTATAATATTAATAAAGTTGTGAAGTTCACCGTGCGATGAAAGCTTGGTTTGTTATTTCTTTACTACACGCGAGCTGCTCTATATGTGTTAGTAGGGAAAAATCAATGGCAGAGTTTGCGCAGAATGGAATGCTGGTCTAGTCTACCAGGAGCGTCGCTAGAGGGCTCTTTCTCTGGCTCTACTAAGTCCCCTACTCAGTCTGTGTCTGTACACCCAGCCGGCAACTGCACTACGCTCACTTAACGATATTTCTTAATATTTTTTTAAATAAAAGTTTTTAGTAAACATGTTCGGTGGAATTGGAGGTGGTAAGTCATTTTTACAAATAATTTTACTAATTAATCTGATTTTTAATTAAGTTTCATTAGAAATACATTAAATTTTAATAATTTTTTTCCAAACAATATTGTTTAGTTATTCCATCACCGGCCATTACGTCACAATAATCTACTCAATAATTTCTTCTTCTTTCTTCGTTGTTGCTTTCAAAAGCAACTTTTAGCGCTTTGCAGCCACTATTTTTTGTTTAACTTTATTATTTACAGCGCATTTCGGAAATACTTCGAAGGAAGCCACACCCCCTTTTTGTAGTGTTAGTGGAAAGGGTTGTTACATATCCGCCGCCTCTATGTACGATTTAGCTGGCATTCGCAATTCTTTCTTGTGTATATAATGTATATGTACACTACCAATTATTATTTATGAGTAACATTTATTATGCAAAAACAAAATACAATTATATTAATTTGCGTCATCAAATTAATAAACTAGAGCGAGATATTTAGCCCAAAAATCTAAATCAATAATCTGATCATTGTTAATTTAGTTGTTGATTGCTAAAATTATTTTGAAAACATTTTAATTTAATCTTAAATTTGATTTACTTCGTTCTAAAACTTTAAATACTTAATCGTTTTTCCCATCGCATACATTACCACTATCTTTTCACAGTAGGAAAGAACATCTCCTTCAAGTTCTTGCGATACTCACGACCTCCCTCACGAACTAGCATGGTGTTTGTGCCTCCTTAATCACGCACTTCACTCAAACCATTCCTCCACAAGGCGACATTCATTTGGAATCAATAATACAACTACTACATATTGCATTGGAACCATTTTTGTTTTTTTTTTCCAGTTAATTTTAATTGTTAGTTGTAATTTTAGGTAAGAGTTATATTACTACCATCGAGTTGGACTTTGGATATTGCATTTTTACAGGAAACATATGTTTGGTGATTTCCTGTGAAAAGTGTTTTTATAAGAAATAATCGGGAGCGGACACTCACACGACTGTTATGAGGGAATCGCCACTTCTTAGATCATTCAATTTTTCAAAAAAAACTGAATCGTTTATTTGAATTAGGTGGTTGGTACATAGTCGCGATACAGATCCACGTTTCCGGTTTAGGGGGGGATTATCTACAAACTGGCAATATAAGTGAAATACGTAATTTCCACTAATACACAGCTGGTGATAGCAACCACATGGACAAGTGCCAAGGGGCAGACAATCACTTCTAAACAGATAATCTACTACCCCTTTTTAGTAAACAAATAGTTTTGTTTTATATTTAAGTTTTCTGAATGTGAAACGTGCAATATGTAAAAAAAAAGGTACACCCATTATCGCCAACTTAAGGAACAAAAAATATCCCCAAATAAAATTGCGTATTCAAATAATTATTTTGTCCTTTCAGTTGGTAAAACTGTTTTTTCTTTATCCCCATATGTGTTATTATGTATGATTACAGTATGAAAAAACAAGGAACTAACTATGCATTAACATATTTGAGCGGCCATGATCACATTCGCTAGGAATTTCTATTTTCTAATTTTACATCACGTTCAAAAAGACTAAATTAGCAGCCAGCGAATTTGGCCAACTAATAAGACCCACAGATAAGAGAAGAGCTATTTATAGTGTAAACGCTTTGTGTCCTTAGTGTTTATAAATTAGTTGAAATAGTTTGCGACAGGAAGAGCGGGGAAGGACTCTTTAGTTGTGCTTCGCTTAGACTGAGAGCTCCGGTGATAAGCGCATTACGAACTCAACGTGGCCGCTGAAATAGCTGAGTTCTGATTAGTTTACGTTCGCCAAAGTAAATCGTGATTAATAGAGTTAGGGATAGAAACAGCTGATAGGCTGCACTACATTTTCTAAACAAATTATACAATTAACAGAGTTATTGATCCACAAATACGTAATGAATACAGTAAGTTTAGAGGCAGCTTAGAGGCTGTATGGGATTACATCTCAGGAAAATGGAAAATTCATTCTGTCCGCCTCCAGTTTGTGAGAATTCCTTCAAAATTCGGTATTTTACTGCCACATCTATTCCTCTTTATAATATACTTTATACTACTAGCGTGTACTTTATAATATACTTACAGCGAATACTCAAGTTCGTAAATTTGGCACGATTGCAGTAAGAGGAAGTTGATTAGCAGGTCATCTTACTCAGAGCTGCTTCCGTTTTCCTAAAGATGGATTATTGACTTTATTAACTTGTTTCACAAATCCTGCTTCAGCACTTTTCTGGAATTTACACTGAAAATTCATTTCCGCTAAAACAATACGCGTGTAGTGTGTATATATTAAATAGTTTTTAATTTGTAAATTCGCAAAGCTATCTATTAAGGTACATTTTACCACTCCTAACCTGTCTCGGATTTTATTATTTATACTAGATAATTTGTGAAATGTAAACATAACCTGATCGATTGTTATCTGTGTAATAGTTATTATTTGGCTTCACTTTAATACGATCATATTAATCCGATTGAGGCGGCTAACGAATAAATAAATAACTTTTAGCCCACTAACCAAAATATAGAAACAAGAATATAACAAATTTTAACCTTCTTGCGCACAACACGTAAATTGAAAATTTACACGGCCAATTTAAATTTTTAGAGCTGATAGCAACAACCAAGTAGTAATCAATCGTAAAATAATTTAATTATTCAAAGAAATAAAATAATAACTTTCTACTACAAAAAGTATCGATTTGTTACAATAAAACCAACTTAAATAACCATATATAACAATCAGTGTTTTAGTGAAATTAATCGATCACAAAATCGATTTATGCGATAAATTTTCTTCAACAATTTTTTGAAGAAGGTTATTATAATTCGTGTCATGTTTACTTTTAAGTGGAGTATATATTGATGTCATAAAAAATTCTTCGTTTTGACTGGTTAATCGTTTTGCTCATCATCGTTGTACTGTTGTAGAAGTTGGTTTAGAAGTGGAGAAACTCTATCCCTATCATCTAGCACCCCACTCAAATTGTTTTCAAATCTAAAGCAATTTTTAGGCCGGAAAATGTTTTTAGCCAAATGGAGAGGCGATAGCAATCTTCGCACATTTCCTGTATCAAACTGTTTTTTGATTGCAGAATAAGTTGGTTAAAGTGCATTGTACAAAAAAAAAAAAAAAATAGGACTAAGCTGAAAAGAAAAAAATGCATTTTTGAAGTAAACTATAGTCCTTCACCGCCTGGTCGAAAACTTACCGTATTACTAATCGATCAGCTAGTCGATGAAGATCCGTATAGTTCCATAGTAACTCAAAATCTATTTAGCGAATATTGCTGAAAATAGAAATCAATACTTGTCCGTTTTATTTCAGCTAAATACAGCAGGCCATGGATATTGTGTTCAGTGTAATCAACAGTAGATGAGATTGTCACTTTAACAACTGAGTAAAACCCTTGATTTGCATAGATATTCACAATGGGCACGCTCCGCTTGTGCAAGACTCGCACAGACACAATGACAATGGCATTGTGAGCGGGCGATATTGTTACTATGGGGGGGGGGGCAGGAGGCTAACTTCGGTGCAAGATTATTGGTCCGGCTAAGCTTGAGTGACCGTCACATCTTTAATATCCTCGCATCTCGTCATCGGTAGGACGAGATGTGAGGATATTGCTTTTGTGACGTCACTGCCTTCCTTTACACCGGAAATGTCACTGAGAAAATTCCTAAATTGATAAATTCTCTAAATAAATTTCGGTTTTTCTCTCAAGTGAACGTAGTTTTCGGTCGCAAAGGAAAAATACAGAGCGCACACTCACACGACCGTCTTTTTATGCGCTTGAATCTTCGAACAAAGTTCTCTCAGTCTGCAGGAAACTCGGAGAAAGGACTCAATGAATCTGCTTCGTAAAATCGAATTTCCGGTTGGTAGAATTCAATTTGAAAAGTCCGAATCGATATTTTGACATTTCACCGCAATACTTCCTCTTGCTAGTACCGTAAGTTTTTCTCTTCGTCTCCGTTTTGAAACCACTGCAGTAGAAAGAAAAAAACTGTAAAATCGATTAACTGGAATATTCGATTCTACTCATCATTTCCACTTTCAGAAGTAAGAGGTGAGTAAATAAGGCGCAGAAGAACCAACGAAGTGCCGCCTCTAAATAACAAGGCGCTCCCAGGAACTGCACGCTCTCTAGGCTGGCTGTATGTTGGTAATTATATTCGGAATAGACCAGACGCAATAAGCCAAGGTCGAGGTTATCATTCAATTCGGCCAGCTGTTGTTGTTTTTTAGTTAAACGAAGTGTTGTGGGGAAGAGAGAGAGGT
This sequence comes from Rhodnius prolixus, assembly GCF_049639745.1. Lineage (NCBI taxonomy): Eukaryota > Metazoa > Arthropoda > Insecta > Hemiptera > Reduviidae > Rhodnius > Rhodnius prolixus. The sequence continues at coordinate 426,482 of NW_027411627.1, read as the reverse complement.
GACTATATTATAACCTTCATAACCTTGTCGGGTTACCACTTCGACTTCGCTACAACTTATTAAGTTAGAATACGCACAAAGTCCTATCTTATAACTTAATAATATAAAGTTGATTTTATGAATAAAATTTATGAACAAAAGGGGCGGCGCAAAAGTCTAGCACAATGGCTTCCTTTATTTAGCAAACAGAGGTTACCAGAGATTCATATCTAGAGCAGTCTGGCCAACATATGAGAGCATACAGGGCGCCCATTGTTTTACCACAGCCTTCTATTTAGTTAAATTAGTGCAATACTTGAGATATCACGCTGCCACCTATATTATTAGTGTTTTCTAAATCAATATGAATACTCACACGACTTTCACTCGCCACTGTTTACGTAATTCAATTTTCTTGAAACTTGGTGTTCGTACTAAGTAATTGATCAACTTGAATATGATCAAACATTGAAGCCAATTTAGAGAAAATACTAAAGAAACCAGACTCTTCATGGAAGTGCCAAGAAGGGGCTTATCTCTTAAGTGCTCCTGCTGCACCTCGGCCGGCATGTTGTCAATATACAATAATACGATCATTGAATGGGATTTCAAGTTAGAGGAAATCGATTAATCGTAAATGCGTTTTTACTCAGTAAATACCTGAACTGTGACGATTTGAATTGAACTTGATGAAATTTTTTTAGGATCCAAAAGTGTTTTTCAAGTGAACTGCACTTTAGGGGTAAGTCGATTTTATACAAATTGAATTCTCAAGGGGTTAAAAGCTTAACCTACAGGAAGTGATCCTTTAGCGGAAGCCACAACCATCCGCTCTCAGGAATGCCCTTAATGGAATTGTGCCAGGAATAATGTTGAATAAAGGTTGTTGTTAAACAATTTACGCGCAGTAGATAATAAAGTTTAAAGGAAAATAATAATCGATGTTGTTAAGTTGGCTGAACTGGTGGAAAAGGTGGAGTTCGATAGATCGATTCAAAACCAGGGCTCCTTAAAACAGGATTTCCGGTGAAATCTCAATTCCAAAAATTTGACACGATCGCCATACTTCCTAGTTAGAGGAAGTGAAAAATTTGGCCGGTTAGTTTCCGCTACAATAGGAATAATACAATAAGAACAGCTATAGCTACACTCCTATTCAGAATGCAGAGCCTGTCCCAACCTGTAGTTTTATAGCGACATATCGACAATCTGGAGGCCGACATACCTGCCAATCCTGCTGGGGCTGTGGAATTCCATTATTAATGCAGTAAGCTGTTTGGCCTGCACGCCAACATTGACGGGCTCATCAATATTCCAGTTTTATTGGATTTCAGGGATACAGTATCAACCAACCCCCACTCGCACAGAGTAGATATAGGCTCCTCATTGTGATAAATATTTCATTATACATGTTTAAACATGAGCACGTCATATGCATACAGTTGACAATGCTGCCAACTGTATGCATCATTGGGTATCAATAAGTTATTTTTGCTTCTGGATACGTAGGTTTTTTCTTTTATCAAAGTGGTAGAGTAATCTGGTAGGCCGTCCAAATGTTTGAAAACACAAAGTTTCAGGTCTCCAGAAGTTCATTGTCACAAAACGCCAAACTTTTCGATCTTTCTGATTAAACTTTAAGAATTTTCATGATATCTCTTTGGATGGTAGAGCGGAAGGTCTTTCGTATGACATTTATAAAACTTTAAACAATTGAAAAATTTAAAAAAAAGTATTATTTAAAATCTGTAATCTCCAATTGTGTCAGCTAAAATCCTAACCTAACTAGATTTATCTGGAAAAAAAAGACAGCTACATTTATTTATACTCCAAATTATAAAGAATTCGAAAACTGATCGGTTTTGAAATCTCTCTTTTTGCTAAAATTTAAATTGAAAAGTTTCAATTCAGAAATTCAGTTTTATTCTCAGAGAAATTCGGTGGCGAACACAGCTGGCACTGGTCGGTCCATTGTTGCCAACAGTTGTCAGGCAAAAAATGTAAACATTGTTTTGCAAAGGGAGATTTCATTAACATGAAACACCATAGTTGGCAACCTGTACTCGTATTCTCCCCCCTCCATCTATATCTTACTATTGCTATAGAAACTCGCACTGGGCAAATTTTCTAAAACTTGAGTTCGAAGTGGAGTTAACGTCTTTTTGATTTCGAATTTGTTAGCAGTAAGAAAATATATATATATATATTTTTTTGCACAACCGGATGTAATAGTTTCAAATTTTTGAGATTAATCTATGGCGGCAGACATTCTTGTTGAAATTATTTTTTTGGTAACATTTATCTAATTTGAAAATGATTTTCTTCTAAGACCTTGAGCCCAAATCTTTATTTGGTAGGCGGATACATGCTACAAAGAGTTAGGATGGCTTTTTTGATGATGCAATGAGGAAGTGTTCATCTGTTGATAATTATTTCAGCTAATGGACCACCGAACTGTCGTCCAATTAGGCACTGATTGAATTGGGAATCGACAAAGGTGATTCCTTTAAGTTAGATACTATAAGCGTTAGGCGTCTAAGTTTTCTAAAACCTGAGACAGATGTACAAAGTAAAAGTGAATGCATGTACGAGTACACTTCTTGGGCTAATCTCTAGTATGATCGACTTATTTTTACCTTTTGTTTGTTTGTACATTAAAACAGCTTTGAAGAGTCTTTCGGGCAAGGCCGAAGAAATGATCGAAAAGACGAAGACCTCGGTTGGCGAAATGGCGGCCGAGAAGAAAGCCGCAGCGGCGGCCATGTTAGAAGGTCAGGCAAAGAAGACGGGCGACCTGCTGTGGCAGACGAAGACGAACGCTGAGACCGGAGTCTCTGAGATCGTGACCGAAGGCAAAGCGGCCGCCATTGACGGCTTTGACAAGGAGGTGGCCAGCGCTGAAAAATTAGTCGAAGAAGGACTAAACGAGGTACTGTATTCTGGCGTCTTTCAGTGATTGGACATTTTACTTAGTAAATATCGAGGCGTTTCCGGTGTTCAGATATTGATTTGGCACGTGTGTGTTACGATTCCTCTTTTGGATTAGATTTTGTTTTTTTGCTCGACATCAAAATGTCTTCAGTATTCACAGATCAAAAATTACATTCTTAATACACGGATCACGTACACTACAATATGATTTGCACTTGGTATTGTTTTTAAAGACGTACGTCTGGGATAAAAACCCAAGGGATCCTCACACCCTACCAGCAAGACTTCCACTAAGACTGGCTAAGGCTACCTCAACTCCATCATTTTTGCTCTCAATGGTAAAATAATCTGTTTGATATTTGACCAATAGCAATCCGAGAATAGCCGATTATTCTAAGAAGTCTTTTGAGAGAAAATCTCGAGAAAATGAGAATTAGATTCAGCAGCGGGACATTTCCGGTTTTATTGAGTGACGTTGCGGTGCAGATGCTAAGGAATAACAGCAATTGCATTGAATTTCAGTGGCAGCATTGGGCAACAAGAATCATTTGGCTGAGACCATAATTTAGGAAAAGATTCAATGTGTGAGAAATGGGGATGTCGTGTTAATTGAGTTGCAGATTGAGCTGACGTAACTTTTGTAACTTTGCTTCTATTCGCTAGCTTAACACCAGCTGGCGTGCCCAGGGTCAGTGGCGCGGTTAACTCCCCGCCCCCTTAGTGCGGTGTCTAGCCAGTCCAACTGTTCGTGTTCCGAAACGACGCCACTCTGAGGTTTCTTAAGAGATGAGTAGCCAATATGCTGTAAGTAAGGCGGAAGTGAAGTTAAACTGTGGAAGAGTCCAAATAGTTCCGCCTAAACCCGTGGCGATCTCAAGGGAAATCTTACATCATCATGAAATCATCAGCAAATGAATGTTAAGTGCAAGCATACCTGTTTTCTGTTGTTCTCGTTATTCACCAAATAAGATGAATCAATACCAAACACTTAAATGTATGAGATTACTTTACGCATTTCTGTCTCACCAAAAAACACTTAGTTGATTTCATTTACCCAGATATTAATTTACACTTTGTTTCTTTCTATGTGACGATGTTTACCCCAAATTGAAAATTAGGGTGTAAATCAGGTAAAGTTTTGTGCATTTTTCTACCCGTACTGTAGTAATTTTTTTAATAATTTTATTTATTTTGTTTTTTCCTGCTTGCTATCAATTATTTTTATTTGTGATGCCTGCAACTTAGTTGGTACTAGTATTTAGTTTGATACCAATAGAAATCCCAAGAGATATCTAAGGATGACGCGGCCAAAACACCAACTGGTGGAGAAGCAGCACCCGCTGGACTTCCGTTTGATCCCGCTAAATTGCTAGCAGGTGGTGCTGCAGCCAGTGGTCTTGCCAACGTTGACAAAGAAGTCGAGAAGGCTGTTGATGGTGCAATAAAACAGGTAAGCGGTTTTTGCGGTGGTTTGTCGCTTAGAACTATCCTGGGTGATTTCTTTTAGACAAGACGGCTCCACCAGCAATCATAATCAGGTCCTTTTTGAGGCTTGTCGCGGCAGTGGCATCTCCCGACATTGTACCTAAAAGTAGAGCAAAATACTCTAACCTCACTTTTCCTAGTTAATCCCTAAAATTCTCGCAAGTTTTTCTGTCTTTCCCTAACAACTCAATCATTCCCCTTTTTATTCTAGGGAGTCTAACTCACTCACACTTAGCTCTTCTCTCATTAAGCCAGCCGATCTCGCCACGATACGAATACTGTCAGCAGAACCCAGGTCGATCGCTCGATGGCCACTTGCATGTACTTATTAATCTAACATTATCCTATACATCGCATGTAATTCTAGTAATACGTTACTAAAGTATCGTCTGATAAATCTGTAAGTAACTTTTTTTAATAAATAACCTACATATATATTCTAATTATAACTTTGTAACATTTTATTCCATTATTAAGCTAACGATTCAAGTTGCACGATCAGCACATCCGTTTGTTTACAATCCGTATCCGCTTTTGAGTTGCCTAAACGAGCAAAAAGTTGGCTTAGAAAAATGCCAGTTTAGGTTATGAATAATTTATCTAGGCTATACACGTTACAGGTTAGCACCACTGTGGACGCCAAACTCAAGGAAACGGATCAGTTCATTGACGAGAAACGCGAACAAGTGGTGACCTCCGTTCAAGAAGAAACGCAGAAGTCTACTGCCGCGGCCAGCGAAGGATTCAGTTCTGTTCTTGGCAAGGCAAAAGGACTTCTAAATTGTTAGTATTTCCATAAAGTTAAATAACTATTTATTGATCCTGATGATATCATAGTTAATGATTGTGAAATTGCGTGTAGAATAGGTTGTAGTGGCCCACTGAGACAGTTATTTGTTAACTGACACAAAGGTCAGTCGGCCCACACTTATTTTTGCATTCTTTTTCATGTATTACAACAGTTTCCATCCCCGTCCATTATTTGTTTGTGGAAGAAATTATTCGTAGCAAAAGCCTTGGAACTCGTAATCTATTTCTTGTTCTTCTTCTGTAGTTCATTCAGTATAAATTTATCTTTAAGAAAAGGGTTTTTTATAGATAAGTAACTTATAAAGTACACAGAATCTATATAAATTTGTTTTTTAAGGGCCTAATAAAGCTCAGACTTTTTCCTCATTTCACTCACCAAACTTAGTATTATTAATTATAAAAATATGTAATATTTTATTAACAAAATTTAACATTGTCTATTTTGGTATTTGATTACAGTTTAAAAGTTCTAACCCTGCCTGAGCACATCTCTGCCACACTCGCTTTAATTTTTTTGGTCTATATTGATTATTCTTATCTTAGTAAACTAGTAAAGTACATCATTATTATAAATATTATACATTAAAATAACTCTCTAGTACCAACTTTTAGATATTATCCTTAGACAAAAAACAAATAAAAATTATATGTAACTAGTTTTTGAAACATGTCTGAAGCATTAAAAGAAAAAAAAAATCTATTCTCTCTACTAAAAATATTGAAAATATTTTGAGGTTAAACAAGATACAAGTTAGGAGAAACAGTAAGGAAGGTAATTCATAAACAAAAGAATGAAGTCACTGAAGGCCTAAACAAAAAAAATAAATAAATAAATAATTATAATTTTGATGCAAAAAATAAATTAAAAAAACAAAAAAATTTTGTTCTTGTGCGAAAAATAGTGCTGAGGCATTAGCTCTTTTCCTTTAGACATGCGCATAGTACTGAATGTGCTGTTCAAAAGTACGATTATTTATTTAAAGCAAAAATAAAGCTATTATGGAATATATATATTTTTGAAAATAAATTCTTAACCAATAATCTTATAAAAAAGGCATGTTTTAGCAGATTAGGTAATTGAGTAATGGTATAAAAACAGAAAATAAAAAAAAAATAGAGAACTGAATTGTGGTGTTAGCTCGCGAAAACGCTTTGGTTGGAACGAAAATCAGATAATCTATGGTAGGAAGCTAAACCACTGTTATAAATAAGTAAGGTTAACGAGACAAATTTGTTATTATAAACTAATAATCTCTTAGAATTTAACTTTCCTGGTAAAAATGCAAAAAAAAAATTTAAATATTACTTAAGAATCAATGAAAATCAAACCATGAACGCTTAATAATTTTTCTAAAATCAAGGAAAATTTTTGTGTAGCACACAATTTAGCTGGTAAACGACCTGTTTGTTCTGCCAACCACTTTGGCCGGACAACCAAAAAAGAAAAAAGTCAGTATTTTGAGAGTGATGCAACCAAAGCAGGAAGCTCTAGGTTTCATCTCCTAAAAATGGTCGATTTTGGTCTACGTAAATAGTTGCAGTTAATGGTAACTGAGGCAGATTTCTTGCATAGAATATATAATAGAGACAGAGATATCTCCAACAAAGGTTAGAAATCCCATAAAACTAAACACAATTAGAGGCAGAGGTGAGGGATTAACTTAGGGCAGAAATGCACTCTAAGACGTCAGAACTAGTGTTCCTGAGTTCGACTCCATTGAAATCTATTTACCCTAGACGGTCACCAAATCCTAGAGGAGCTAACTACCCGGAAAGTGGACAATATTATCTGAGTCGAGGTAATAAAATCCGGATGTCCGGAAATTGTACCGAGAAGAGTTGCCAATGACCGTTGATGCGACTTAAAAAATAATCCCAATCACATCACAATTCCTGAAAAAAAAACTAACTGAACTAATTGTGGACAAATCGCTAAAACACGCCTACATTAAAAGATTATAAATTATCTTATATATAATTCGCTTCGGCTGTAAAAGGAAATGTAAACATTGAAGAAAGTTTATTTTTAGGTTTTAAGCTTAAGGTTATATTTTCTTTTTTTCTTAATACAAAAAGAGAACAAAGCAGTATTGTAAACACGAATTTTTGTTTTAGAACTATTATTTTATTAGTATTCATTATTCTTAATTAGATAATTAGCTTTTTATTATTTATAAATTTTATTAATTAAATATAATATAAAGCTGTACCCGAGAAATTGTAGTAACCTGGTTGCTAAAATTGGTTTTCTTCTAGGATTGTTTGGTCTGGTTAAAAAACGTTGTTGCTTAATGTTACCGTCAAAATAGTGACGGTTTTATAAATTTGTATTAAACACTATTTACCAGTTAATTTCTTTAAAAATAGGTAAAAAAGATCGCAAAAATGATCTGACCTTAGTGTAAGTGAACATAGATATATCAACAATATCAAATGGGTTTCCCTCTTGGAATAGTCCCTTTCAGAAATGGATTATTATGATCGCAGCATGCGCAATTATTGGAGATACATTTCATTTAAGTAACCACAATGTGATAATCCAAGTAAAGAAAAAAGTCTGAGACCTGAAATTGGCAGCTAACTTGAGGGCTTGATCTGTAGAGATAACGATTCGTCATTTCTTTAAAGATCTTGATAAAACCGAAGTTTTAGTCTTATAGACCTTCCCTTATGAAGGGTGCGGCCCACAGAAGAGATAGGAAGAAGTCTGTTTCAGTTCGTCGACGAAGACTACAGTCATATTTCGATCATATGTAGGCTGGAGGTTACACTTCTGTCATTTGGTAAACTGACGACTAAGATTTAAGACGATTCTAAGAAGGTGTAGAGTCACTTCATTCGGTATTTTATTCTAATTCCTACACCTTTGAAACTCCTATTCCAATTCAGAAGCAAGTATTGATAAGAGGTTGTTGCGACATTTTGTGCAGAGTATAGTAAGCTGTATTTCTGATGATAATTAGATACTACCATCTCAGGGTAATTTCCTGATCGTTAAGTTTCAAAAGACGATTGTTACCTTCATAGCGACCATCACTGACGTTAAATTCTAATAAAATGTCAAACAAAGATATCTCTCGACACATTGCGCATGCTCATAGTAACTCCATTTAAATCGAAAGTTCAAATGCTAAAATTACTGAATTATTTGGAACAAATCAAATAAATAAAACTTTAAAAAAAAAAACAAAAAAAACGTATCTCTCAAACTATTTTATTACTTTGTGGAAACAATACAATAAGTCACAAAAATTATATTTATAAGTCAGTCACAAGAGCAGTTCATCAAAATGATTTTCAATGTCTTGTTATAAAAAATATGGAAGAATTATTGATAACATTCAAAATTTGTTTTAGAACACGTAATTTTCAAAAACCACACATATCTGATAAACCATGATAATTGTTTTTTTTTAATTAAAACGCTTTTATAGCAGCGAATAGGAAAACTTAATTTACTTCCAGCACGTAACTATAATTTTATAATATAACCTGGTGCAATGTAACCTTTAAAAAAAAAGTAGTAAAAGCGCTCCCTATATAATATAATTTGTACGCTTTATTAATGGCTTGTTGTTTTTAATATGGTAAAATAAAAGAAAGAAATTGTGGCCTGTTTAAATTGAGAAAAACAGTTACAAATTAATAATAATGAACAAATGTTTTTTAAAACAAAAAAACTTTTAAAAGAAGCAACAGCTGTGTTGTATTAAAATGAAATGTGAAAATGTGATAAAAATGCAGTATTTCATTTTGGTTTTTATTTTGCATTAGCACAGCTACAAAACGTAATTTAAAAATTTTTCTTAACTGTAATTTAGATTTTTATTGTTTTCTTTACCTGTAAATAAATGATTATACTCCAAAACAAAAAGCTATATTTTTTTAAATATTATCTTTAATGGAAAGATTTTTATTTATTTATTTTTTTTTTAATTCGACTTCTTGCATTCAACTCTACTTGACAAGTTCTCAACCTTTACGAAACTGGCAAACACAGTTGAGTTTTTTCAATGATTGTGACAAAGCCATAAGTTCCAACCTAAGTTTTGTTGCTTAAATTGAAGAAGAGACAACTTAAAATGTTGTGAAAGATAAGTGTAAACTCATTTTGTTTGTTATTTCAAATGTAGATGATTTTATATTTGCAAAGATAGTGGCTATGAGGTAGAATTCTCTGCTGCTAACTTTACAAAACACAATCAGTGATTTCTTTTGGTGCCAGAGTTCCTTTTATTAAAAATAAAATATTTTTGTAAAGTGTATTTATTAAATTGAAATGAAGTTTGCCAAGCCTGTGGGATATTGTGGGTGGATACTGGGAGTGTCGTGAGTTGTTAAGCTAGGATACCCCCCTGGGACGCTAAATTCCCTGCAAAAGTGACTGAGGATTACTAATAAACAAATGTCATTCAAGAGTTTGGCTTCTCCTAAGTGGCCACTATTTAAAAAAAACCTTTATTATGAGAAGAATTGCTGGATATCAGTTTAAGTAACCTCAAGACAATTAATTCTTATGAAGATTACTGAATGGAGTCAACCAGTTACGTCAAAAAAGTGCAACTAGGCAACAACCAAAGGCATTACGATGGAAAATGTCCAAAATCTTTTCTTGTCAAAGGAAAAACACTCCTAGTAATTGATGTCTGATTGTTCCTTGAATTATGACATCGCCGTCAGTGAGGGGTGTATTGGAATGTCTTCCATCTACAGTCAAGCACCACCACTTAATAGATCCAGCTTCTTCAGAAGTTCTCATTCTAAAATCAAAAAGAGAACAAGCTTTTTAACATAAAATTTCTCTTGTGTCTCGAGATTTCCTCCCCGCAAAGCACTCCCCCAGAGATTTTCAAACTGGCTTCAAAATAAAAGCCGGGAAAGCTCTGCGATGTGTGGATGAACTGTTCACTCCTGTTGACAGCCTAGGCTTTTTTTTGCCTAGTATCTCATCTCCAAGTAACTCCAAAATAGATCTTATTGCCTGTTTCGCAACAGGGTTCTCAGACCTTACGGAGGGGACAGACCGCCCTTGGCTCATGTCATGACATGAGTTCCTCACAAGAACATTTATTATTCAAGATTAGTATGTCCTAAACATGTATTCAGATTCAGTTTAGTTACAACTCCATTTACCATCTCCAGACTTGACGTTATGGTCCATTTTTGAACTTAATGATTGAAACGTGACGCGATAAAGATTGAGAACTGATACTATTTGATAGGATTTACTTTATTTCACATTATTTATCACTTGTTCTAATTACTAGGTCAATTACCAGTAATTTACCACCCGCCTATTTAAACAAAAAATTTAAAAAACCTTTAATCAAACAGATGTAAAAGTTGTTATAGTTTAAACTTTTAAAGGAAGATATTTTAAAAATGCAAAATGATATAAATTCTATTTTTTGAAACAATACAGAATTTAAAAGAGCCTATTTTAGAATTTATTAGTTAAGTTTAAAGAGAAGTTTATTACAAAAAAATTTAAAGAAAGCACACTTTTTTTTGTATATATAAATGTATCTTTTTCATATTTTATAATTTATATTTTTTATATATCAAAACTTTTATTGGCAAATTTGTTAGTATTTTTTTGTTTTTTGTTTTATCTATATCATTTATAGCTAAATTTATAACTTTGTTAAATAATAAAAAAAATATATATGAACTTGCACTCTAATTATATTACAGTGTTTGTCTTTAATACGTATTATCAAAGTTAAATGAAAACAATAAAAAAGGAAAATCTCTCTAGATATTGTAATAACATATTTGGGCAATAAAGGAAAACGTTTTAAAAGTTTTTTTTTTCTCTTTGGGTGCTTTTCTTTTTAAAATTAAGTTAAATGTATGTATATGTATCACAACAAATTAATATTTATTTGCACACAATTAGACCTAGTTCTGACAGTGTTGCCACTTTGTATTAGAAGTCACTGGAGTTTAAGAAACTGAAATATTGCTAGATATTTACCAGATCTGAGAAACCTAAGATTTATTTGGAAAAATTTGCAAAGGCAATGTCTTATTCCCTACCAAGCGCTTGCTGTCCCCTCAAGGTATCTCAAAAGATACATTGGTAATTAATTTCGAGGCAATATTTACTTTGTAGCTATTTTTTTATTTACTAAAGAAAGCAGTATTTAAACTAATGGAAGGCGATGAACTTAAAGAACTTTGCATGGATGTGGACGAGACACTTTGAAAAATGGACTTATACGTGGAAAATAGTTACAGATTGAAGTTTATTTTACTTACAATAAATTGTTTCCATAATCGGCTGTTGAATAGTTGCTACTATGATATTAGTAAGTTATCTGTTAGTTTCCCACAATTGATTCAAATTAGGAAGAATAAATTCAAAAATGTACTTAGTTCACTATCGATGTTATATGGCCATCGCAGACAAGTATGGTAACAGGCAAGAAGGATTCTCATAGGTTACAGGACAAAGATGTGTACAATTTTATGTAAAATTTAAAAGTTATTCTTAACTTATAAATTTAAACTTATTTATTAATACTGAATTTAATACAATATTTTTTTTTTTAAATAATTAATGTAAAAAAAATGAGATCGTACTAATGAACCATTTCTGGCAACAATGGTTCTCAAAGACAGTGATTAAAATTTGAACTCCACCAAAAGTATGATTGGCCTAGTATAGCGTTTGTAAGAAAAAAATTCTTTTGAGCTTCTTGTATCCAGAACATCACTAAAGTAACTCCAAAAAACTTTTCACAGTGTTACTTCCAAATTCTCAATGTGAACTAGCTAAAATGTATTGTACCTTGGAAAATATTTGGGTCAGTTTGAGTATTTTAATTACAATTCCGTATCGACAGAAAGAAACTTACCTAAATTAATGCTGATAAAAGTCTATATCAGTAACCAGTGCAAGATGTTGTAGTTCGACATGATGGTCATTAGAAAACTAGTCTTGAATCTCTTAATCATTTTTTTTGTATGGTAGAAAATTAACAACGTTTAGATGCAGAAGTTTAGAACGTTTAGTGTCTTCGTCTTCTTCTACTAGCGCTAAGGCCCAGAAAAGCAGCACTTTGCTCTCCGTAGCATCCTTACATTTGGTTACACTCACTTAGCTTATAAAACAGTATTTCACCATTACAGGCCTGCTTAAAAAAAATAAACGACGAACGAGGCTGAGATAACAGACGAAGAGAAATATAAAAATTTTCTATAACAAAAACTTCCGAAATAACAATACATTTATCATTGAGTTGTCTGAAAGCTATCAGGTGGAGGAAGCCCAACAAAGTTTCGAAGGTTCATCAAAAACAATGAAACTTCATTGAGAATGAAGTTAGAAAGAAAATTGAATCTTTTTCAGCAAACATTGACGAGAAATCAGGATCCCTTTTTACACATTAAACCTAGCAGCGGTAGTAGAGGACTTGCAAGTAAAGTTCAACCTCAAGTACGTCAAGATAACTGAAGAAGTAATTAATTTTCCCTCAAAGGACACTAATAAAATCGGCACAACCAGGTGATCACACCTGAATTAGCCTGTGTCAGCTTTATTCGATCATTTGCGGCTCAGTTTGCGGGAAATATATTATTTTATAATGTTTTCCCACAAAGAAGATGAGACTCAAATCCTCGTAATTTTTCTAATAACTGAACGTCCATTTTTAAAAAATATTAAATATTATTTTAATTTAATAGCCCGTATTAGGAAATAATATATACATTTTCGAATTTCTAGACTATGGTTCTAAAAGGCTCCACAGAGAAAACATTCAACAACGCCCAAGGCGATAGAGAACTCCAACCTGCAATTCGGCTGGATTAATCTTCAGGAAACACGGTTTGCGAGCTAAGTGTTCGCATTCCGAAGGAGGTTCTTGAATGTGAAATTGTATTAACTAAAATTTGCCGAGAAACAATCACCAAAGAATGCAAAAATATTTCTAAGATTGTAGGTACATTCATTATCAATTCAGAAGTCTGTTTACTAAAATATTAGAGTAAATAGCTTTGGTTCAAGTATTTTTTAACAATATTTTTTAAAAAAGAGACCTCCTTTATTTTATACTATTTATCTACTTATCACCATCCCTGCATTCAAGAGATTTACCAATATTTTTCAAGTAGACGAAATTTCAAACGAAAAAATCAGTCTGAATTTGACAAAAGTTTATGAAACAACTTATAGATAATAAATTGTAAGACGGACTGCGTTTTAACGCAAAATGGTAAATCTTTTGTTCTCAAATAAAATGGTAATTTACAAAAAAAAAAAAAAAAAAAAAAACTAACACATTGAACCCTGCATACAAGTCAATGTCATTGCCGCCAACTTTTTCGTCCAATTTCTAAATTTATTCGCCCCTCTTCACTCTTCTTTACGATTTTGACCTAAATATGGCTCTTGAAATGTAGAAAGAGTGTCCAGAAATAATTGAATAAGTTTACTCTTGTTTTAATAATAAATTTTATAATATAAAGATTAGCGATTTTATTTTAATTTTTTTTTGGTAATTCTGGAAAATGTTTCCATGACTGTTATCGACCGGTTTTTGGACAAAGGTTCAAAGAACTAATTATCATAGAAGGTCATTAAATAATTAAATGATCATATAAACATTGATCCAAGGATCATTTAGGACTTAAAAATAATCTTATTAATTCCAAAAGTTCTTTTGAAGCACACAGTTTATCAGCATATTGTAACCAGCCAATTATGATTTAGTAAAAATTCTTTATTATTTTAATTTCATTTTTACAAATTATTTGGATTTTTCTTTTAACTATGTTACCTAAAATCAATTAAAACGAAAAAGATAAATGAGTTGTTACAATGAAAAGAAAATCACATAGTATGAATTTTATAGTGGCCCCCTCCAGTAAAATTTAATGCTTTATTCTTGAAGAATGTTCACAATAAATTATGCATGTTAATTAATATATAAAAATGATTAAGTAATTTGAATTATTTTGCTGCAAAATACCTCTTTTGTTTTGTTTTTTTAAAAAAGAGATTACTCCTTTTAAATTTGTTCTTTTAAAGATAAGTATGAAATATTTTTTTAAATTAGTATTGAAAAGCAAAAGTATATTACAAAATTAATCAAAGAAAATGAAAACTAATTAAGGATAAAAAATAAATAGAAACAAAAAATAAAAAACAAAATAATAGGATCATGAATTGAAAACATATACTATCGTGTAGGAGTGGTCAATTGGGTATTAGACCATTTTGGTATTGAGTACGATGAACCGTGGCTGAAGTGATTTATTATTCGTGAATTAATAGAATAATTTGTTGTTTAAAAATTTGTAACCATTTTTAGCTGAAGTAAATTCCAATATGTATTAGAGGCAAGAAGACCTGGAGTGTGTTGGCTACAATGGGGTATTGTAAACTCCTAAACTGCTAGGCTTGGGTAATGGCGAAGGAAGTCAATAAATTGTAAACAAGTTGTTCACCTACTATCAGTACTCGGTTTTAATGTTTCTTCAAAATCCATCTTTTTTGTGCTCTCCCCATAATAAGGGTTTATTGTGCTTTTTATTTTTTAATTTTTTTGTTAACACTTCTTTAAAGAGGGTGGAAAGGATATATGAAACACATGTTAAGGTAAATTATAGACTTTTAAGAAAAATACTTTCATCATACTTCATATTTATTGTTTAATTAATCTTTGCCTATAGTTGAAATTATTAAAATAAAATTAAAGCGTGTTTTTTAATCATTCATCTTTACAGATGTAAGTCTGAACGGATTTTGGATCCGATTAAAGCTGTATCCGATCATCTTTCAGAAAGAATAACATTAGAATCCAATGAAGAGTCTATGCCATATTTTAGTCACGCTAAACCGTCCTCGCAGAGTACTTCAATAGCTACTAAACCATACAAAGTGAAAACTGAAACGGAATCTCTTTTAAAATCGAATGAACCAACTAACATGAACAATAATTTAATGTTTCGAAGCATGTTTTTCATGAACGACGAGCCACGTCATTTTCTCGCACCGCATATACCTGTTATACCAAATGAAGCTGAATATTTTCAAAGGAAACAGAATACAGCCGGCGGAAGTACACAGACGAATGTGGCAAGTCAGACGAATAGCGGGGAAAATTCGACTACACCACATGTAAAACCTTCTACACAAGGTAAACAAAGGCCACATTCTTGCGAAGAATGCGGTAAATCGTTTTTACTGAAACACCATTTAGCCACTCATATTAGAGTGCATACTGGTGAACGCCCGCACGTCTGTCCGGAATGCGGTAAATCGTTTGCATTGAAACATTGTCTGAGCACTCATCTATTGCTGCACAGTGCAGAAAGGCCCTATAAGTGCAATGAATGCAATAAAAATTTTACACTCAAACATCACTTAGTGAGTAATCTTTTCTCCTTTACATTTACATATAAACATTTCTATAATTATTAATTAAACATCTGTTTTATTTAAACTTTATTTTTTTTCAGGTAAGCCATGAAAAAATGCACACTCGTGATCGTCCATTTGAATGTCGAGAATGTGGCCAGAGATTCTCTCAGAAAAGGCATTTGAGCACACATATGAAGTTCCATTCTGGTGAAAGACCCTTTTCGTGTCAAGTAAGTGGCCACCATAGCAATCTTTTTTGGAGAATTGCTTCTCAAATTGTTGTAATTTTAAAAGTATTAAATAAATTTCATTTGCACATATTTAGTGTCATTTTTTTTTTCTAACATTAGCTTTTAATAGTTGTTTTAACTTTTTATAATAGGATGTAACAAAAGTATTTGCGTTTTCCTTTCATTTTTTGTTTAAGGCCTGTTATTTGAAGTCGATATTGCACTCTAGTCACATATTATTGATTAGTTGATAATATTATTTACTTTTCAGTATGTAGCTGCATTTTTGGTCGGATAATTTGTTATAAAACTTAATTCAATGCGTGAAACATCCTTTTTTTTATTAAAACAAATAAAAAAAGGGGTTTAGGGCTTTACAGGTTGCAGCGTTAATAAAGTTGCGGGATATCCAAAACCTGCTAAACAGTATGGTTTAACAATTTCTGATAAGAGAGATTTGGTGACTCTTGGAAGATGGCAGAATCCACAGTCCCTTGATCCAGTTATATAAAAAAAAATTAATAACTGTAGAAGTAGACCGGTTATGAGAGTCTCCCTCTAGTATTAACATGCACTTGTTTGATATAGAAATGTTTCCTAAAGAATGTAGAATGGTCCTCCAACGAATTATCACCTCAGGAAATGCACACAGGTTGTGCATTATACTAAAAAAAAAAAAAAAATCCACATTATTTTTCGATTTATAAAAAGAATACCACTTTCGTGAAAAAAAAGTGGATGGGTATAGCTAGAACAAACCAAGCCCTCAAAAAACAGTGTGTTAGACACTGACTGCTTTTCGTGTGCCTCAATGGGAAAGGTTGACTTTGAGAAGGAGTGAAGCATTTTTCCAGTAAAATTGGAAAAGGTCAATTGATGATCTGGCTGAAAATTATCCCTCCTTTGACAACAATGTGCAGGATGATGTTGTTAATACAAAATTCATGTTCTAACTTCTTTCACACCGTGCTTAAAACAAGTCCTTTAAAACTAGCACTTATTTGTCAGATGCATAGTCTTTGGGTAGATAAAAATTGACAGAAGGATGAAGAGATGATAGGTTGTATTTGAATTCTTTGCCTCCCAAGAACCTTTATAGTTTCTGAAGTGGAAGTTTATTGGCACCAAAGTGGGATTTTGGTAGCTATAAATTATACTTTAAGGAATAACAGGTGTCCAGTTTTTAAAAAAAATTCTAATCAAATTAAATCTTTAATTTAAAAAAAACGCCAAGAATTTTGTTACATCCCAGTGGTTATAGTTTTTAAACATTTTATTTTGTTTCTTCTAGTAAGTTTCTTTGCCATTCTTGGTTCTTTTAACAAGCTACGTTTCTGTTAACAGCATGTCTTATTTCTTTGAAGTAGAATTTAGTGATATTTAGTGAATTTAGTTAGATCTTATCTGAGGAGACAAATTGTGTAACTGGAAAACTTGTGCCTCCAAATTTCCTTATTTCTCTCCAATTTATATTTTCTTATAACGGCAACTGGAAATTTTGATTTTGCCATAAAAAAAAGCACCCGTTAAGGTCTTCTTCATAAAACCAATACATTAAAAACATATATCCTAATTTTATATATTTCTTTTATGACCAAGTTTGCGAATTTAAATTTTCAAAAGTTTTGGGTAATGGTTAAATCATTGGGAAATGTTTGGGAAAGTCCCATATCTAAACAATTTTATTTTAGTAATGTTTCTGAAGCCATTTAAATTTAGTTTGCAAAATTATATTTATAAAGCAGTTCAAAGCTGGAAAACCTCTGCTACTATCATAATTGTGCATAATCGCTAAATCACTTAGTTGATACATGATGCTGTGGATACGTACTGAAATATTGGTGATTAGGTACTTAATTAAGTGTTATACTCCAAATTTTCAAGAGGAACTGTTCTTACTTTACAAAGATGATGGATTTGTACTGCTTTTTGTCCCACCAAAACTTTTGATTTAATTTTTTTTTTTTTTTGGACAGGGCACTGCAAACGTTACAGGCCCATTGTGCTCTTCCCCGAACTATGCTTGAGGGATCACTTAAACAATAAATTAAGATTTCTGAAAATCTCAGAATCTAGGAGAGTTCCAGGGTGATAAAACCCTCGTCTAGTAACTCACCCAGGTTTACAAATTTTCTTTGATGAGGACATTGCAATTTGTTAAAAATGATTCCCCTCAGAATCTGCTGGTGCTCTAACCTAACCTACAGGGTTTTGTAGACCCTGTTTCAGGTTTCCACTTCAGGGAAGAACATTGCCCTGAACATGAAACTATTCAACTATTCTTTCAGCACTATTTCGGTTACAGTAGTCTAGGAAAATCTATTCCCGGATAAACAGTCCGGAAAGAGCTTAGCTTTAATGAGTTCCTTCTTTCTGAGCACCCCCTCTGGGGCAAGATAACCTGGTTTATCCCCCCCCCCAAAAAAAAGGATCCATTATAAGGTGACTTTATTTTTTCTACCCTGATTCTGATGTTACGTTTTCAAAACCATTTTTGAGCTTATAACATTTAACTTGTTGAAACCCTTTAACAAAGGTTTGTATTGCAGTCCCATGATTCCAAACTTACAGTCGTGATTAAACTGGACGCCTCTTCTTATGGCAGAAGCTGAGAAATTTTAGCCATAGGCTTCCGAGTACATGACTTGAACACGCTAAAGCGGCCATTTATCGAAACACTTAAGCCACAATGGCGTAAAAACTCTTTCTAGAGTAAAAGAAAGGGACCTACAGTTATTGGGCTTAATAGAAATCTCCAGGCTGTAACGGACAATAACCAATGACCCAGGACACAGGCGCATGCAAATTATCACTTGTAGGCCTCAATGAAATCGTCTGCAATTAATTTCTAATTTGCTGGGATCTTGATTGTGCTAAAACCTGCAATGATAGAGGATTTCTTAATGAAGCAATGAAAATAGACGCTACCTCCCTCCCATATACATAGATTTCCCTTGGAAAATTATTTAATTAAAAGTGATGGGCATTAGGTGCTTAAATGGTATATATAAAGAAAATCAATAGATCCATTTTCAAGAAAACCTTGGTGTAGCCTGGCGGCAGAATAACTTATTGTCTAAGTCGGCTAGAGTTCAGTATAACTCGCCCATCTGTAACCAACTCGAAATGCACCAAACTTTCTCCTTCAAAGTTTCTAAGATCATTAACTTTTTCCAAACAGTTTTCTTTGCAGCACAGGAATACGAGACTGGCCAGACATTCTGTTTTCAGCGTGTATGGGTTGTTAAAGCATATCTAACTTCTTAGCGAAGATCCAATTCACTTCAGGGGAGTTTGACACCTGTACTCTGTGTCCTCAACTAGATACTGTTACATTTCAAGAATTAATTATCAAATAATCAGTTTTTAAGAGATCAAAGTACCGTATCACTATTTAAGTATAGTTTATTCATTGATCCTAAACGCTCATTGTTGGCAGGCTGAGGGTTTTTCATCGTTTTTCCCCTCATTATTTACTTGTACTTTTATTTTTTATTTTATTTTGAAACAATAGATATTTTGGAGGTTATAGTTTTATTACTGGAACTCCTTATGTACATATGTATATACTTAAATGGTAAATAAAGTTTATTCATTCATTCATACTCATTGTTGGAAAATGGTCACGATTGCAACACTTCCACCTGATGAGGAGAAAAAAATTCCTGTGTAAACTGTGCGGTTTAAAAAAAAACAACACATATCAGAGTTCTTTTCTACGTTAGATTACTGCAGTTTTTGCTCAACAACTAGGGATATTCGTCCATCTTTAGCTTATCTTAGTGAATATTGGGACATCACAGACAGTGTGTTTGACACATTTGTAATATACTTCACAATAGAGTGTGCATTCTTCATTCTATGCTCTTCCCGTTCTCATAACTGCATCAAGGTAGTTGAAGACAGGCGATCACCTCCAGGAAAACGTTATGTTAACAAAATGAACTCAATTATGGAAAATTCTTTTTAATTTTAACAGCATTTTGAACTCATCATAGTTTCGTATTGTATCATTTTAATTGATTAAGTAGCGTCCCCTCTCACAATCTGTACATAGAGGGCCTGAGATTAAGATTGAAGAATACCGAACGACTAATTCCGAAGGAAATATTATGAAGGAGAAACAGAGTCAAACAGAGTATCGTGAAAGGCTTGGCCGTTCTGCTCAGAGATGCAATAAGGAAGTGAATGGTTGAAGAAAGTATCGATGTCTTGCGTCGATTTTTCTGGAAGATTATTCATTGTTATACTTTTAAAAATGAATTCTTTGTTTAACTGGTGTGTCTACCCGGCCCTGTTGTAAGGCTGCAAGAGCTGGGTTTGTGATTAGCTAGATTGATGGCAATATGGAGGCAACGGAGATGCGATTGATGAGGAGAATGCTTGGATGTAAGAAGAAGCCATAAGATAAGAAATTCGTCCCTTCTCGAGAAGATAAGAATGAAGAACTTGGCAAGAGAAGCTCGCAAGATAAAGATGGGTCATGTTGCCCGGTACTGGACTAATTTGAGCGCTGAGTGGTTCCCGTGGGATAGAACAAGAAATAGAGGAAGGAAGGGCTAATCCAGTGGATTGGGTAGGTGCAGCTGAACAGTAGATCCAGTGAGAGGTAATAACCTTTAGTTCAATTGAAGGTATGATTCTCTTTATTCGGTCCTCTTGTAAGATTTGTTTATCTTGTAAATTTAGAGTTTCACTGACCCTTCAAACAGTAAATGCGTATTTAAGAAAGACAAAGACAAGCAGCTCTGCAAAAATTATCTTTGATAAAAAGAGCCTTTTGTTCTGTTAACTAATTTGCATTTGGAATCGTTACAGGTATGTGGTGAGACATTTACACGCGAAGAGCATCTAGTAATGCACTCCAGATTTCATGGCGGCCTACAGCCTTACATCTGTCCAGACTGTGGTGCAGGCTTCCTACGTAAATTCCAGTTGGTGGAGCATGAACGTCAACATGGAAGATGTCCAGACGCGTGCCCTACATGCGGCAAGGAATTCCTACAGAAACGGACATTATTGCTGCACGTACGTACGTGCGGTATGAACAGCAATCCGCATAGTACGCATAATGTAGATCCAAATGCAGCGCTCACTAAAGTTTGCAAGTAAGCTGTATTTTTTAAATTTAAATATCATTTATTTAAAAAAAATAA
The DNA here is from genome assembly GCF_049639745.1 of Rhodnius prolixus. Classification (NCBI taxonomy): domain Eukaryota; kingdom Metazoa; phylum Arthropoda; class Insecta; order Hemiptera; family Reduviidae; genus Rhodnius; species Rhodnius prolixus. Next base: position 405,522 of record NW_027411627.1, on the reverse strand, counting down.
AAAATCCATTTTGGTCTGAATCAATACAGAACTGAATTTCAGTACTGAATTTATAATCAGTGCGCTTAGTTCGAGAGAATTGCGGGCCCATCATATTTCTAGACAATGTCAATTCCTTATCAGTTAGAGTTAAGCATGTTTTCCAAATCGTTGTAGCAGCTGATGTCTTGGAAGATTCTTGCGCCTCTTCAGAAAACTTTCAACCAAGCTCCCTCCTTATTGATAAGATAATAGATGGGACGCGACCTACGCCCCACGGCACCACAGCCACAAAAGACTTATTGTGCCAGCCTCTTCTTAGTTCTAGTAAGCGAACCCTACCCTCCTAAAGAGGTTGAGGACCTTCCCTACTAGTTCTTTTTGCGCTACCATCTCCTTCGGCCTCAGCGTTCCAAAGGTTTCATAGCGCAAACGCTTGATTGCAACGCAATCGAACAGTAGGTGAGAGGCCGTTTCCTCCTCTTCCTGACATAATCTGCACAACGGTTCCGAGCTAATAAGCCCCACCTTGCGCATAGCTCCTTACTGAAGTTCTTGTCCCTTTCTTTAAATATTCTCATCTTAAACTTGCTTGGCAATTTTCTTAAGTTTTTATTTTACCTAATCCTACGTCTACCGCCCTTCTTTTGGCCTAGATCAAGTGATCCCGAATGCAAACTTATAATTTATTTATAAAAACAACATGTTCAAAAAAAGTAATTAGCTCCTTGGGGATTTTTAGTTACTATCTTCATCTGATTTTTCTTTTAAGTCTTTTATCTGTCAATAAAATCGTTTTAAGTCCTAGGTAGATCAAGTAGGTGTAGGTATCGCACATCGACAACTTTCAGCACGCAGTGACATTACTGCATCTAGTTAGTATTGCAAGTTCGGTGTTAAAGCTGATGATTTTTAGACTCTAGTATAGTTTTAGAGTATTCTCATTTTAATAAAGCATCCTCCGCCTGCATGTATCCGTAGTTATGAAAATGCTAGCGACTGATTCTGTTGAGCCAAGAGTATACTACTGAGCCACATTTCCTCATGCACTCTCCTGCATATGTTAGATTGTTTCTCACTTTTTTGTAAGCTGTTCAAAGCAGCCTTGTACGCGCCCAGGACCTCTCTTCAACTACATTTTCTGATACAATTCTTTGATTAGATATGATTCTCGAAAGTTTACCGTGGATTTCCATCATTTCTTCAGACTTAAAAAATAAATCTCATCCAAGGACTCCATGTAGAATGATGGTCTTTCCCTCACCTGTATTCTCAGCACCCATCCTTGAATTTTCATAGGGAAGAAATGTGACCCAAATTAATAGATTAGAATCTCGGTGATGTGCAACCGATTTACAAACCAATAACAGCCTCTCAGTTGTTCAGATGATTTGATTTAGTCTTTAAGTTTAATTGTAAACAAATTTTATTATTTGCCAACCGTTAACATTAGATTATCTACCCCCTACTTAAGTGTTTTCTCAGTGAATTCATGAGAAACAAGCTCGAAACAATCTTCCTCATTGTGCATATTTGTGCTGCATGAACGACTCTTTCATGTTGCGATTCGTTCCTTAAAATAGACTTTCATCAGCTGATCAAAACTTTTTTTTCAATTGCCTTCTTTTCTTTCTTTTGTTTTTAAATTGATTTTTGATCTAATCAAAGCAAAAATATAAAACACAAACAAACAAAAAAATTATGTACAAAATCAAAAAATATCAAGTGTATTTTTAACATTAATAAAATTTGTGATAATTAGAACTGACGGTACCCGAACACAGTCGAATGCAGTCGACGGCACCAGTCGGAGGTAAATAAATTTTTTAATTTTGTTAAATCAAAAAAAAAGTGCATCATTTTTTGAGGATTGGAAAAGATCAGAGAAGCTTTTTTTTTTGTCTCTCCCAGTAAATTTGTTTGAATTTTTGAATCAAAGAAGTTTCTCAAAACGAAGTCAAATTTTTGGAAACGTGAACAAACGGAATGTTACAAATTGTTTAGAATTAACCGTGTCTTGACTTCAGCTTAAATTTACCTACATTTCAGTTCAGTTGATGAATATTTCAATTTTTTTTAAGTTGATTTATTTAAATTACAAATATTTTTGAAACAATCTTGATTTTCGTTTTAAAATAAGTACAGATTTAGGTTTGGCATGATCGGGTGTCGAAGGAACCCTTTCTTTTAAGGCCCTTTTTGTTTTTTATTATAGCCTTCCAGTCGCAATGGTGCTTCTTTTTCTGAAGTTTTTGGACCTGTTTCGAATTTGCCTCCATCATCAGTGACTTTCATTTTATAAAAAAAAATATATTCACACAACAAATTTCAGTGATTGCCAAGCCGACAAAAACAAAATTTTAATGTTTGCCAAGCTAGTCTGTGCAAGACTGAGAAATTTACATTTTCCTCTAACAGAGCTTAGTGCCTTTATTCCAAGGCTCTCATGACTAGGTGGTTATAGAAAAGGATGTCGATATGCTACCTGTGCAGGCTGTAAGTTAGTTTGAGAACGTCAGTTAAATGTTTGTTCTTGTGGTTAGGATACGGAGCCCCGCTAGGAGGGCCCTGTGGATGTTAGGTTAGGCATAGTTCCCTTCTTCCCGTGGGAGGTCCGTCTGGCACCGTAGAAAGTTTGTGAAAAAGGGTCGATATCATTCTTAAGACATTTTTTCAAGATTTCTTCATTTTTTTTATTTCAGGGTTGTGATTGAAGATTGTTATGATTTATAATTATTAAATTTCAATTTGTTTCTTGCAGGGAATGTGGCGAGGCGTTCTCGAGTGCTGAAGGATTGGCACTGCACATGCGTCTGCACATCGGCGACCACAGTTTCCTATCCGACATCTGCAGTCTGGCGGCATCATTGAAACAGGCGGCCGGAACACAGACGCCAACGATTCCGAAGAAGGCGCACTCATGTCCGGACTGTAATCGCAGTTTCACGCAGAAACACGGCCTCAATCAGCACATGTTGAGGTATCCAAATGGTGCATGTAAATTGAAACCGTTCAGATGTGATAAATGTGGTAAATCTTTCTCGCAGAAAAATCATCTTGTGCTACACGAACGTCAACATATGGAGCCGTCGGCTAGAAGTGAATTACAAAAACATAGAAATAATAATATGCGCGATAATATGGCTAGCATAGAGAATTCTCAGGCAACGCTGATGAGGCACCTAGAGTTGAGCAGTCCGCCGCCACGGGGACCGCATACTCTGGCACATCCGCAGAAACCGCATCTAGTGTTGCACGAAAGACAGATGGAGCCGGCTGAAAGAAATGAAATCAACAAGGTGAGAAGCAATATGGAGAGTATGGAGAATTCGCAGGCTTTAATGCGACATCTAGAGATGGCGGATCCGGCGGCCAGACCTCAACAGCATCCGTTATCGTTGCCGGGCGGCAAGGGTCATCATGTACTACATGAACGGCAGATGGAAAGCGATCGTAATGATCTGAACAAGCACCGCAACATGGAGGCCATTGACGGCACACAGAGCTCCTTGATGAGACATCTGGACCACCCTTTGGCGCACAACCAGTGAGATCTCAACAGTATGATTGGCTACCTCTCCTAACATCACCTACTTCTTCGTGATTAACTTCTTTTTTTTTTCCAAAAAAATAAGAAAACAAACGTAGGTCTTACATGCTGCAAGGAAAAGGAAAAAGATGTCTGCTACATGTTTAGCACATTATACTACGTCAAGTTTAAAAGGAAATGTAAAAAAAAAAGAAACTTTTAAAAGCTTCAGCAAAATTTCTTGATGAAACCATGATTATCAGCAACTGATTTACTGAAGCAAAATTTACTTATCTTTCAATTAACATTTAAAATAAAAAAATTAATTGAATAAGTGACAAAGCGTATTACAATGGACTTTAAAAATACAAACAAACAAAAAATGTGAAGTTATTTTGATTTTTTTGTCTTTTTAATGCACATTTAAGGGCTAAAATGTTTGCAGCTTTAGAGAACCATGAATTTATTTGCCCTTAAGTCGAACGAATAATATATTATTAAGGTTAACAAAACACATATAACCACCAAACCTAAGTCGTCTCCTTTCAGTAAAAGCGATACTTTTTTTAAGATTTTTTTTTTTTGTACGAAATTTGAAATACATGAATAAATAATACACAAGAAATGATAAATTGCACTACTTTTTTTTTTTGTGTTCACAAAGTAACAAATAATTTTGTTCTTGTTCATTTAAACTACACATACTTCGCAAAATAAAGCCAGAAATGATTTCTATTTAGTCGTGGCTAACCTAATCCACCTGTGTAATACTCCTAGCACACTAAGTTTGGCCATATTTAAAACAAAAAACAAAAAAATATATATATTACCTAAAAATAGTAACTTTTCTAACTCCAACCTTTTTTTGTTGTGACTAATTTCGTACAACAAAAGCACAAAAATGAAAGAGTGAAAAAAAATTACAATATCCGAGTGAAATATTTTGCAAAGATCGAAATGCAAAGGTTGAATCGATCATCGAGATCTAAAACAAAAACAAAAAAAATATATGAATAATCTAATAAAGGCCCACCGATTTGTGAACGACAATTATATGTATTGTGTAAAAAAATAGGTTATTTAATATTCTATTAATTTCTTGCCGGCAATGAATTTTTCCATTAAAAAAAAAGAAAAGGTTCTTTGAACAAACCAGTTAGACGTCTTTCTCTTACCAAATTTTACACATATTTGAAACATTTTGTCCAGGCAAACAACTATGAAAGAAGATGGGTTGCAGGTTTTCCCCCTCTTTTAAAGAAAATCACTTTGTTCAGCAATATTGCCACACTTTGATTGCGTTCTCCGAACCTAAGATCTGGATATCGGTTTTGGTTACACTTCTTTTCTTGAAAATAACTTTTAAGGAAAAAGTTTTACTGGAAGCCATGATTCACTTAAAAATTTATTACTTTTATCGTTGTGAAAATTATATTTCATCCATCATATAGGGTGCGTTCCACTAAGCGACCACAACGACCAAAACATACCTTCAGGCGTTCCACTTGGCGACTGCGGTCGTTGTGGTCGTGGCGAAAACGTCACTAATGACGTCACTATTTTCGCTCACGCGAAGCCCACAACACCCCATCTATAGAGCTGGGTCGAAGTGGGCGTTCAGAAATATGGCGCAATTTTTAAAACAAAATATGGCGACCGAAAAAATTATCTCGATGTAAATGAAAGTATTATTTCTTGTAAATAATAGAATGTGTTTCTCGAAAGTCTACAAAAAATAAATAAATAAATAATTACTTATCCCTTTACATACTAAATCACTGAATAACACAAAATCATTTACCTGAAATAACTTTCAAGTTTTTCATCTGAATAAAGATCAATTACACTGATAGCTAATAATAACGTGGCCTAAGTTTTCGCTTTTCACCATTGCGATTTTGTAAAATTGCATTCCACTCTTCATCGGAACTAGATAAAGAACTTTCTAAAGCGTTATTAATAAATATCCAACTGTTGCCACAAAAAACATTTTAATTTTATTTAAACGTAAATTTTATAAATACTCCACTAAAATGTAATATAAAAAATTGAATTATTTATATATTTTTAATATAAGTCAACTTTACCAATAATTAATAAAGTTTATCATAACTGCTTATAAACGGGGTTAAAATTAAAAAATTAATAAATAGCTCTTCAAGCTTCTAACTTATTTTCGAGGCCACCATATGTAATGTTTACATGAACGGTTAAAACGCCCACAGACGATTCCACTTGGGTTTTCGACCGCAACGCTCGCAAGCAAGTGGAACGGCCAAAACCGCGGTCGTTGTGGTCGCTTAGTGGAACGCACCCATAGTATACAGACTTAAGTTTAAAGAACATTTGGGAATAGCTGATTAGAGAAAGACTAGTGATACAGAAAAACTGGATTGTCGATAATAAATTTTTGGTTTCTAAAGAAAAATGTTTTTGCATTTTTTAATCCCTGAAATAAATTAACATATTGTTGAACCCTTTGCTCCTTCCAGAAAAACTCATTCAAGTGCTAACAAAATTTAGAATGTATAATTTAAAAAAATAAAATAAAATAAAAAGACAGAATTTGTAATGAGAGCAACGAATTGTGCAGAACTCAAAATTTTAACCTGCAAATGTCAATAAACAAATCGACTGTTATAGAACCTACCCTGCACGTTTTTTTTTGTAAATCATTTTATTATTATTATTTTTTAGTGGAATCAATTTGCAAACAAGTTACAAAAAAAAAATAACACAATCTCTCATATCAATTCTTTCATTTATTTTTTATTCACGTTTTAAATTTATTAATGTTTATTATGATAGATTAAAAAAAAAGAAATATTTATATGATATTTTAACACTTTATCTGTCTGTGATAAAGAATTTTAATTTTATTATTTTTTAAATTTGTTTCTTTGTTTCGTACAAATTAATATTTGTGAAGGTTACAAATAGTGTCATTTAATGGATGTAAACAAACAAATTGACGTTTGCGTTGTGTTTCTGTTTCATTATTGATTATTTAAAAACATTTGGGTTTGCGTCACAAAATATATAATATATATTTTCAATTAAAAGAAATTGACTCATTAAATTTAAACTGCTTATAATTTAAATAGAATATTGAGGTTTGTCGTAGCGGGAATCTCTTGCTCACGCTTCTTTGTTGTTACCTCTTTTCTAATGCGTAAATTGAGACCATTTTTTTTTTTTTTTTTTTTTGTCAAGCTACACTAGAGTGATTCTATTTTGTACTATTTATTAAGATCTCTGTGTTGCAAATAATCTCTTCTGATTTGGCCAATCTGGTAAATTTAGGCTTTCTCATCCATTAGTCTAAACTAATAAAGTCCCCGCTGCTTCTCCTAGAAAAATAGAAATCTACTAAGGGGGGCAAGGGCTAGTAATACACTTGAGATTTTTCTGGAAAAGTTCTTTCATACAACGAAATTGCGTCCGGGTTGCATCTTTGGCAACTTTGTCGTACTGTACTTATACAAAAGAATATTGCACGTACTAGTTTTTTGTTTTAACTTTATTCTGAATTTTGTACACGTTTTGACGTTTTAAAAATTTCTGATTTATAACTCATCAGATATAATGTGGACGCAATGTTGTTGTGATCGCCCGAACGCATTTTCTCGATAAAGGAATCTTTAAGGAGCTTTTAGCCGAGTAAATCCTGATGTAATTCTAGCCTGCACTGCCTCCGAGCGTCAAAGTCTTTAAAATAAGTGGGAATTTTCTTCTATATTTCTTCTTTTTTTTTTTTTAGAGAAAGAACCTCAGTATTCTTTTTTAAATTATTAAAAACTCGTTATTTGATAATACTGTTCCAAAAGAGCCATATTGAAAGCCTAATCTCTTGTAAGGTTTATATATAAAAACTCTTATGAATTAATAATATCTTTTAAGGTTTTGTCCTTTAAATAAACAGGATAAACATTTAAATCAGTTATAAAATATTGAAAAAAGAAAAAAACTGAACTTAATGGAAGATAATTTAAAAAGTATGAATCGAGTCAACAATCTAGCAGAAGTCTAAAAAACGAAACGTTAAAACTTAACGTTCCGCAAGATACTTTAAAAGCTAAAAAAAAAAAACAGGACTTCTTTTTTCTAGATTATTTTTTGATAACTCAGCCGTAAATACACACAAAGGAAAAAACATAGACAACAAAGATGTTAAAAAGAAAAGGAAAATGTAAAAAAAGAAAATTAAAACGTTTTTTTTTTTTTAGCCTGCACTTATGTTTCCCCCGCATTAAATGTACGTCTAGATAAGAAATTTGTAAGTGTGCGAATATAAATATAAATAGTTAATGTAAGAAACGAAACAAATATGGAAGCAAATATGTGAAAAATAAAAATATTATTAAGGAATAAATTTAAAAAAAAAGTATGTTGCATTTTTCTTACTTTGTGTGAAAAATCGCCTCTTTTTGTTTTTTGAAAAATATGAGAAAACAAATTTTTGTATGTGTGAGTGTGTGTGTAATTCTTCAAAACACCTGTAGATAAAGAAAAAAACATAGTGGACATTTTTCCGCAGTTAATTACTTCGGGAAAAAAAATTTAAAGAAAGTTTGATTAGATTTATATGTAAAAAAATAAAGTATTGTTTTTTTGAACAAACAAAGAATATTAAACATAATAATTTATTAAAAACTAAAAAAACAAAAATAGATTTTTAGAATGATAAAAAAACAGAAAATAAAAAATATAAAGTAGGCACATTAAATGGAAATTAATTTCATGTTTACTCAAGTTTTTGTTTATCGATAAGTATCGATTGTTTGTAGTTACTTTTTTTTTTTTTTTTCTTATTGGCTTGGAATAAGACAAAATCGATGATACTGCTGTTGTGATGAATATATTTTAATTTTATTTTTTATTTGATGATTAGATCTGACTTTGCTGGATGATATAATTTGGGGGATATATTGTACGAGTATTTTAACTGTAATTGCAAGCTTGTTTTCTTTAATTCTGGATTTTATTTTTAGTAATTTTCCCAAAAAATGGATTGGTTAAACATGGATAGAGTATTCCGGCTTTCACTTAGTGGTTTTCTGTCCTGTGGTAAACCTAGAAGTCTGCGTGTTAGTTGTGAGGAAAAGATTTAGGTTCATAGCTCTGTTAAACAAACTTTAACTTTAAAGCTGCTGTAAGCTTCGTAACTTCAGCGCTTTCATAAAAGAAAAAAAAAACTAAGCTTTTTATTTTGAGTGAACTGACTCTTTCGTATCTATATTGAACGTCTGTTCTGGAAAAGCCATTCTCCCAGAATAGAATATGAAGGCCCATTATTCGGTCCACAATCACTGCCACCTATACGGATCGGAATGCGCTCAAAGCCAGGCCCAAATTGTATGTTGAAGTTGGAAACATTGGCCATTGAGACTTCGTTAGTTGTGACCAATGAGGTGATCTGTGGTATGCGCACTTCGAAAACCGGAAGAACATCTTTTTAGAAGAGTTTCTTCCTGAGCGTTGTAGGAGAGAAAGTCCGGAAGCTAGTGGAAGGATCATCTACTCTATGGTGGACAACGTTCAAAGAAAGACTTCCAAAAGAGTTGCAGCCCGTGGAAAAACACTTGGTTCTCCATGAGAACAACGCTATGCTTGTTCGTTCATTTCTCGACAAACACAACACGTTGTTCGTCTCATCCGCAAGGTCCTCCCCTTTACTCTCCCAGATTTAGTTCTCGTGGATTACTTTACTCGTATATTCTTGGAGGAAAAGATCCCATTGTCGTTTTAATACCCTTTTACAAGATCTAGCGTGAATCGCAGAAGCTTTTGCTGCTTGCTTACTAAGGAGGACTTCAAAACATTCAGGAGTGGCAGCAACGTCGAGATCCAGAAATGCCTAGGTGTATTTCTGGATCTCTACTTGAACCCACTTGGAAACACCAATTGCGAGGAACACTAATAATTATAACAACTTTGACAAATTCTTGATTGAATTTCAGTCGGTCTGACAGAAAACTTGAAAGTGAGAATGCCAGTTTATTTCTGATTTCCAGAATTTAAAGAAAACAAAGCTTATAAGTTAAAAAAGGGTCAAAACTTGATTATTTGAGATGTTGCTTTAATAAACTTTCTAAGCATTTCGATTTTTTTTTATTCGATTTTTTGTATCGATGTCTACTAGCATATTTCGACAACGCCTTTTTAAGGCGATTATCAGAAAATAAGACAACAAATACAAGTTGAATTCGACCCTTATTACTATTTACATTAGACGAGACAAATCCTGATTTAACATTTACCACTTTTTTTTTTGTAGTTTTTCTTTGGATGAAAAATAATGTCTCAGATATTTTCTAAATTTTTCCAGTAGTTTAACATCTTCCGTCCATGAGAAAAATGTTCCCAGTGTTTTAGAAGAAGGAAATAGTTACCAACATAGGCGCGTTTATAATATATTGTAGTCCAAGTACGGTGTTATTGATGGTGCAATGCTTTAGTAGAACTCTAAATAATCGCAGAAGACGGAGACACAAAGTAAGACCCAGAGGATGTAACTAAAGAGGTCCAGAGCGTTTCCCGGCTGGGAATCTCCCATTTCGGAGATCATTGGCCCAAATTCCTGTGTGATTACCCCCTCCCCCCATTTCCCTTTTGAACTTTAAGGAAGTTTCGGTGGATCGTAGGAGAAAGTTGAATGACGCTGGTTTATTCCACTTCGTTCACGTTCTCTGTACTGAACAATAACTGGAGACTGCCCATTTCGTGAGAGTGAATATTGGAGAAATCCTCTATCCTTCTCAAAGGACTTCCGCACTTCGTGTCTCTAGGCGCGAAAAAAGCCATTTGTATTGAAAAATAGTGATCACTGCACTTAGTATATTAAAACCAAAATAACTTGGAACTTGTATCAAAGTTTACATAAAACAACATCTCAAATAACCGTAATGACTTCTTTTTCAGCATCTGAGTGTAAAATCAGCTGTAAAATATTTTAAACTTAGGATGGAAGATTTGCGAGGAATCGGTCAAATAAAAACAACTCCGTCTTTTTTGCCAACTTTTCGACAAATATATTGTCCTCTTCAGAGGCCTGGATATTACAAATACAAAACAATTTACAGAGTCAGTAACATAGAAAAAAAAACAGTAAAAAGTCAGTAATACAAAAATAATCAGTAAAATACAATAAATTCTTTATAATTATTGAAAACTTACGTGGCTCTGCGGGTTGGTTGAGTTACAGAAACTAAGATCTCCATTGTTTCTGTAACTCAACCAACCCGCATAGCCAGGTAAGTTTTCAATAATTATAAAGAATTTATTGTATTTTACTGATTATTTTTCTATTACTGATTTTTTACTGTTTTTTTTTCTATGTTACTGACTCTGTAAATTGTTTTGTATTTGTAATATCCAGGCCCTGAAGAGGACAATATATTTGTCGAAACGTTGGCAAAAAAGACGGAGTTGTTTTATTTGACCGATTCCTCGCAAATCTTCCATCCTAAGTTTAACAATTTGCGGTCACGAAAACTATATATTCGTAAAATATTTTGTTAGACAACTATTTTTTTTTGTTTTAATAAAAATGTAAACAAAACTAAAAATGTATTACGTACATAATGTAAATTTAAAATTAAGTAGAGGTTTTTTTTTTCATTTTTCAATGAGAAAATTAAATGTTTAAAAGAAACAAAGTTAAAAAGTCTTTTTTTTAAAAAAAATAAAAAAATATTGTATAAAAAATATGTTAACCCTAATTGTAAATTACAATTGCATGCTATAAGTAACTGGTTTATCTTAAAAAACAAAAAAGCAAAAAAAAAAAGTTAGATGTAGTCTCCGTATTGTAAAATATATACATAAATTTAAATATAATATATATAAAATACAAATTGATATGAAATTGAAAAATACTTGAACAAAAAATCTTGTAAGAAAACGTTTTTGTCCCAAGAGAAAAAAAGATTCTTTTTCAGTAACAATTTTGAAAATTGTTTGAAGCTGACAGAATAACAAAATTCACAAATATGATGAAGAAATAAGAAATAAATATATTGCTAATAAAGACTGTGTGTTCTCTGAATAGTGTCTAAGGTGCTATTGAAAAAAATAAATAATAAATAATAATAAAGTAAATTAATAATAATACAAATTTAACTTTAAAACAATATGAGGCTAATGTTTGTATTTTGTACACAGAGAGCAAAAAAGCTGAGAAGCGAAACAAAGCAAAATGAAATATCATGTGTTTGGGAAAATACTGAACATTTTGGTTTTTGTTTTTTTAGTTTTTCTTTTAGTTTTCTGTTTCCTTTTTGTGCAAAGCTTCGAAGTGTGAGAAGTTATTCGCTTAGTGTAGTGAACTCATGGCAGACCGCACCGTAGGTCCTCCCACGTATTTTTGGAAATTGAAATCATGCTATTATACTTATTTTTTTCTGTTTTTTGTTTTAATGATATCAGATGTCGTGATTATAGATTTAAAATAAGTTCAGTGGTAGCAAAAGAAAAAAAAAAAACAACAAGTCGAGGAGAAGGTTATCTCTCTACAGTGGTTTAAAATCTGTATTTAACCGGGTATACGTGATCTTCAATCCATCAGAGAATATGGCTCTGTAAATCAATATCTGAGGTTATTTGTTCCAACAATATCTGCCACCGAAAAGTCTTCACAATGCACTGCTTCCCTCGTTGCAAGTGTTCTCTCTAGTTGCACATCTCCCTCATTGGTAAAAGATCTGGGAAGAGAGAAATCTTAAGCAGCATTGGTTCCCGTCTGGAATCCTGGGACATTCGCGTATTCCGAGCGTATTCAGCGACTACTCCGTAAAGTAAAGGCTTCCTTTGAACTGGTCCTTCCGGTGTACCCTGAAGCGTATCAATCGCCTTGACAGTACCTCCAGAATGTAATTTAATTCACTCTGACCCACCAAGTGCACTCTCGTAGCGCTAGTTTTTTATTTTTTTTTTTCCGGATTTCATATTTAGGAAATTCTTTTTTTTTAAACCAGGAAAAACTTGACATTAATTAATATTTTATGGATAGCAGGAAAGGGGGAAGCCCTTCGAAATTCCAAAAATAAATGTATTTCCAAATGTCTACATCTCGTACAACTTCGCAACACTGAAGCAGTCCAAAGTTTATCTCGGCTTTTCCCGTGGAGAACCGTTAATTGCTTTCCATACAGTCGCGTATTCCTTCCTGTCATTTTGTAAGATAGTGGTAATTTCTAGTTTTCCAAATCTTCAGGCAAATTTTGGCAGAAGTAAGTTGCAAAATTTAATTTTCCACAAACTACATTAAATTATACGTGTATGTGGGCAATACTTGAATGATAACTTCTTAGATTATGTACATAAATAATATAAAATTAAATCTATAATCACATGTTTACGCGCATTATTTATTTATTGACTAAAATGGATTTTAGTTTTTTTTGCAACTCCGCCTCTCCCAGCGCTCCTTACAGTAGAAAATGAACTATAAACACATTCATTGAAGATGCAATATTGGTGGCCATCTTTAATTTTATTTGATTTTAATTAAATAATATAATTTCATATATTATTGATTGTTAATTGATTCGTTTTTATTTTAATTTTTATTTTATTTTTTTTTTTAATTTTATATTAGATTTATTAGAACTTTTATTTTTTAATTTACGCCATTTTTTTTTTAAATTTTTTAAATTGTGAATATTTATTTTTTAATTATTTTAAAAAAATAAATTATATATTATATATATATTTTTACTTTGTATCTCTCAAAAATAATAATAAATAAATAAAATAAAATAAGTGAAAAAAAAAATCGTGTCGTATTTTTAGGATTTATTACGTAGAGAGCAATAAATTTTAATTAGTTATTAAAAAAATATATAAATGATTAAAAAAAAAATGTAAAGAAAAATGAAAAACTCGAACAAAAAAGAAAATGTGGCTTGTTGATGGCCACAAACAGGAGGAAAAATTGTAAAACAATTTCTAAAAACCCAAAAAAAATTCTTAAAAATAAATAAATGTAAAAAAAAAAGTACACTTGGATCGACCTTGTTCTTTTCTTAATGTGTTTCTTTATTTTTAATTTTGTTACTTCCTCTTACTTCCCTGAAGAGGATGTATTGCGATCGTGTCAAATTGATACAGGAAAAATTAGGTTTTTTTTTTTTCTTAATCTGAGGAAAAAAATGGGCTCTCATTATCAAATAGTGTTTGTTCTCTGGATTAACTTGGGTGAATTCCTAAAAGTGTTATAAACTTTTGTAATCCCTTGGGAACTAAAACAGAAAGCGATCGAAATTCCTGAACTAGAAGATCCACTTTGATAGACTTGTTTCTTTTTTAATTGATTGAGTTTTCTGCAAAAAAAAAACAACAATTTTCTAGGTTTTCCTTTAATCTTCACCGCACAACCATTTTCCTGTCCCCCCTACTCCCTGTAAGCTAAGCTAACCTTGGGGAACAGAGAGAGCTAGCTATCATCGAAGTGGATTAAGCTAGCTAATAACATAAATGGACTAATAGAGCCCAAATTGATTGGTTTGCTCAAAAGTGATTGCGGATTGCAGCAAATCTTTCAAAATCTTAGGAAGTTGCAATTGAGACTTCAAATTGTATTTCTTTTAATGCACCTAAAATCGCTTAAACTTCCGGAATGAAACATTGAAACGGTTTGGCCCTGACATAAGTTATCTCCAAATTCAGATGAAACTTTTTGAATTACTCGAAAAAAATAGAGAAAGTTCCTAGACATTCTCACTTTGATGTAATGGTATTCTTCCAACGACAATCTTTGGGGCTACATGTATCTCACTCACAATAGATCAACTTGTACATAAGAGTGTTCACCAAGTTAAGAAAATCTTTCAAATAATTTATCGGAAAAAAGAAAAATGTATTGTAGTAAAGTTTAACTTACAATGAAACTGATTATCTTTAAAATTGTGAGTTTTTCTTGGGGCTCACTTTAGGAAGAAAACCTACCACGCCCTTAAAATTGCCATCCAGGGGGAAAAAAAACAGGTTCTGGATAACCAGTTATAGATCAAGATGCACGAAAGTCGTACAGTATGTTTAAGGTAACTGTAGCCAGAGAGATGAAATTTGTTACTTGACTTAAGATGTGGTACTTCTATGGAACGCCATTATATGCCTTTCGACATACCACAGCCTCCAGGATATACCACTTTACTAAATCAATTTTTGAACTTAAAATAATTAAGTACATGTAGAGCTTTAACTTTTATTTGAAACGTTCTTCCAGGGAAATACATTTTATGGCACTTCAGGGAATGGGGGTCCCTCTAATGTCTCGTTTCAGTTTCAATATACTGATCTGTGTATTATAAACTAAACTGAGAGAAAAATTACGTGATTGTTCCGCACTAGATTTCAGTAATAGTTAAAATACGTAAGAATGGACTTCGCAAATTCATTAAAAACTGTTAACACCAAAACTTCAGGACGTGCTGTGGTAAAAACGCCCATAAAATGTACACTTAGTGGTACCAAAAATATTTGAGGGAGACCTCAAAACTAAATTGCTCCTGGAATTTTCTATAGTGCTAAAAAGATTTTAAAACTTACCTTTTTTTTTGTGAGTAATTGAAGTTAAAATTATTAAACAAAATTCCAAACTAAATAATTTATTAATGAAGTGCTTTTAATTATTCAATGCGGTTCATTAAGCACCTGTAAGCCCACTGTGCTTCCAATATATTTGCAAGGAACAGAATTGATAATTAAATATTTAATCTATTTACATTTTTTAATTCAATTCGCAAAATCATCGATCTTCATGACTTTAATTGCAACAGCATTCAATCTGCGGACCATGTAGTTTCAAGTGATAAAAAGGTAATTATTAAAATGCAAGTTGGAACAGAAAAGAATTAGCGATGGAGCTAGTAGAATTATAAAGTTGGCGCAAAATTCATGCTGTTCCAATTTTATTTCTTTCTGAATAGAATTGTCGTATTATCGATTTAAATAAAAGTGATTGTTTGGCGGAAAGTTTGTCCACGTTCGTAGAAAAAAACATGTTTTCCTATCAAGTTTAACAAGATATCCGCAGAAGTTCTCAAAATGGTGATGATATTTGTAAACAATCTGATAATGAGATTAAACAAAACTATATAACCTTAAAATCAGTCCCCAAAAACAATGAACAATATTCATTTTATCGATTATTACACAAAAGCTCATAGTTTCAAACTGAATGAATCAAAAAATTAAATTTCGATTTAAATCGAAAAGTTGTTTAATACAACATATTCATCACAAACTCGATTATATATGTTATGTTTGGAAAAAATTAACTTCTACATACATACCATAATGCATTTATTTGTGGGTCTCTTACAAATCCAAAATTATATCACTATTTCATTAAAAAATGTTCAATCTTTTTATAAATTAAATTTTTCAAAAAAAACTTTAAACACTTTTTTTCCACTTTTACAGTATCTGAATAGAAGAATTAAAATGTTGAAATAAAGCTTCACAATCGTATTAAAATCATTTATTTAATTTACTTACGAGATATTGAGTAGGCTGGACCTATCTAATCAGCCAGTTCAGCGCGGAAACTGCATCTTTAAACCCTCGGAGGGGGGGGGGCTTTTGATGTAAATACAATTTACTTTAATTAAAGATTGCTAGAATAATACATTAGAAAAATGAAAAGAAAAAAATTGAAATATAAGCATTAGATTTCTGTAAGATTTTATTTGATACAATGAAAGATTATTTTATTTTAAAATTACTGGAAAAAACTCAAAGGTATCTTCTATTTTATAACTGAACTTGGAAAAAAAGATGGCGCAAGAAAAAACAAATTTCAATTAATTGTAGCAGTTTTTTTGGATAACTAATGATTGTAATTCGTAACTGTCTTAAAGAAAATGGTATTTCTTTATCTTTATTTACACAAATAAATATAGAATAGATTTTTTTCAGAATCTATTGAGAATGTTTTATCTCAATTAAGAACTGCAATTTAATTCAATTTTATCAAAAACAAAAAACTGAATTTAATGAAAAGTTATTGCGCAAAGCAAATTCTGCTATCTCTAAAATCTTTTTGAGATCATTACTTATGATTTTTTTTTTTTTTATTGATTGCATAAAACATTGTCGCCAAGAATTTTGTAATCAAAGAGAAGCAAGGAAGTAATTAAGTCTACAATTTTTTTGATGTATACTCACTTGTAAAACATTTTATAAACCCATCTGTTTTATAGTTCGATACAAATTGTGAGTAACAATAAAATTACCTCTTCAACAAAAATTTGAGCTCATAAAACAACACAAAAAATATAAATTACCAATGTAATTCTAAACAAAATCCAGACTTTGAATATAATATAGTATATAACTGGCCACTAAATTATCCATCGAAGGTAGCTAACTTTTTGTTTTGTTTTGAGTTAATTGCTATAAATTAATTAAATTCAAAGATAAGCACTGACGAAAACTGCTACATTAAAATAAAATTTTGGTAAACCAAATCTTAGCCTTAAAAAAAAAACAACAACAAAAATCAGAAATTACAACTGAAATTTATAATCAATAAGAGCCTTAATTTCGTTTCATAAAACTACGATAACATTGTGGTTAGAACAATACTATTTCTGCTTCGATTAATTAGGGCTTAATTTAGGCTACATTTTCACGTTTATTAAGTTTTATGTCCAATATTGTTTACGCAAGAATATCAAACCAAGCTGCTATCTTATTATTCGAAAAATAAAAAATAAATTGGTAAGTTATCATTTTTCAATTATAAAATCCAAATTATCGTATTTTTCCACTTTGAAGGGAAAAAATGTATGAAAATGATTGTCCCTTTAAAAAAAGTTCTAACCTTCAAATTTCAAATTGATTTTCAAAAAGAAGGAAAAGTTTAATACGATAAATTTTTTGCTTTTTATTAGTTTTTTGTACAATAAATTCAGAACGATGACAGATGTTCATTCTTCTTCAGAGAGATGGCGATCAGATTTGAATGCTTAGACCAGAGTTCCCCAAACTTTTTTGTGTCGTAGACCCCTTGCCATGTTTTTCCGTGTTGGGTAGACCCCCTACTTACCTGATATTGATTTCCTGTAAATTTCTAACTGTAGTGAAGTTTAGTGTTAAAAACTTAAAGTAAAAACACATGTTAATTTATACATTTATTAATTGAATTTAAATTAAAACTACTCAAAATAAAATTTTGTATCTGTTATGTAAAATGTACGTAACATTGAATAAACATAAAATAAACTATAAATAAAATAACATAAGCAATAAGTCAATATTTTTAATGAGAAGGATGAACCTGATGCTTTAATAATAAATTATCAACATTTGGCGTCAATTTTGTAAGGGTTAATCTTAAATCTCCTCGGCTAATGATGTCCAGCCTGTTTCTTTTTTTCGTTAGGAGATTGATAACAGCGCTGAATATGTTTTGATATTATAAGATAGTATGATGTAAGTAAATAGGTTCTATCAGTGTATGTGTTGAGATCCACTATCGTGGACCCCCATTTTCATTTCATGGACCCCCAAATTTTTTTTGCGCTGAGGTAGACCCCTTGCAGGTTGTCATAGACCCCTAGGGGTCGATATAGACCACTTTGGGAATCACTGGCTTAGACATTCCTATCTTTCTTTACATGAATTTTATAAAAAACTAATTTGGGAAAAACTAATGAAAACCTAAAACTGCCACAATCAATGATAAAGTAAAGGTGCTATTATGAATAAAATCACTGATATTATTCAGCGTTATGAAACTAATAGGTTTTAATTAATCTAATTTATAATGAGTGAATGATTACTCTGTATTAAATATGTTCTACTTTTATGTAAAATGAAAGATACTATTTAATGATTGAATGAATGAATAAAAATAAATTTATTATCCTGGGACTATTGTCCCCTTAGAATAAATACATGTACAATTGGAGGTCCTATCGATTTGGCAATGTATAACTTATCTGAGATAACAATTATCGTTTACATTTGTAGATATTTTAAGAAGTTTGTCCAGAATAGATTCATGTTTTTATTCAGGCATTTATTCAGACAGTGTTGCAATAATGAAACAATTTTTTTCATGGTTGAGTCCAAATTTTAACTTCTTGTAACACTTAAGTTATTTACAATAACTTCTTAAGCAAGAATAGAATAACTCACCTATCAAGAATAAGATTCACAGTAGGTAATTTAAATAATAGGTAATAAAAAACAAGGAGCATGGTTTTAATCTAAGAAGGTTAGGTCTTCTGTATTAGTAAACAAATTATTACATATGTATGTATGTAGTACTGTACTAATTATTAGGTAGTCTATTTATTTTACAAATTAATACTCGGAACGGCTCACTTAAAGCATAAAAAATAGTGTAAACTTAAAAGTGTATATTAACAAACAAAAAATGAAAGAAATAGAACTCAATCTTAATAGATTCTAGTGTAATTAGGGTTTCTCGTACTAGAAGATGTAGTACCTCCAGTGATAATGCGTTGATGAAGGATATGTCTGAAGAGTAAGAAGAAGATAACAATATAAACATCTTGAATGTCGAGTTCTCAATGTATTTGGGTATTTTTAGGAAAAAAAATCTCGTTCACTGCGATCTGTAGTGTCCTGAAACATTAGTCATTTCGTTAGTGTATTGCTAGCTGCTATGCCAACTGGGCAGCCTTTTGTCAACTCAGAGTTCTGAGGAGTGTCTTGAACAGCAGTACAGTACTGAAGTGATTGAGAAATGTGTTTCTGTTGATGGGTTTGTTTCAGTCGAGTGTACGATTGTTTTAGTACTTAACACATACCTTGGTCGTTTCATTTCCATGGTATTTCCAGATCGTAAGCCTTCATTCCGGAGCCGGCAATGATTGAAGAACTTTACTTCTTTTTTGGAACTATTGAGCTGCAGTTTTTATTTTTGAAACAGATCGATGTCTATGGATGTCAGTGGCATTATTATTTTGGTGTGGCTAATATATCGTCGTTTCAAACGTAGCTAGGAGTCGGCAGTACAGGTAATGTATCGGGCTCACGATTGAATCTAATCAAGGATTTTCAGTCTTGTAGAACAAAAGTTCGTTTTTATGTAGAAATCCAGATATTGCCAAATTGGCGAATGCAGCCAGCTGTGTCAAGAATATCGCCGCAATATGTTTTCTGTCCTTAAAATTGTGTACGAAGTGTTCGTGATTCCCTTAAGTTGATTGTATTGGTGATTATTTAGGCTTAAACCCGGAGTTGTGAGATGGAATGGTGTTTTGTCCACTTTATTTGGGAGACATTTGTAAATCATTTTTCTTATCTTTTGGTTACGTGTTCAGAAGCTGATCGGCCGGTAACTGTTAGTACTGTGTTTTGTTGGCCAGTTTTATGAAGTATTATTATGATTACAGTGTTCGGAAAGTATTCGCAGGTGTTGAAAAATGCAGGTTATCGAGTTTATGCGCTTTGTTTTTCATCGAAGAATGCCTTAATTTGGAAAATACAAAGAGGCTTAGGAGGTTCTGTGTCGACAAAATGCTTAGGTCGCTGCAGTTTGTTATTGATGTCGATAGTCAAAGTCTGAGTATTAGTTACGAGTGAATTCGTTTTCTAAGTGATTTGCTGGTACCTCGTATTTTTTATTTTTCTTAACTTTTGCATCACATGTTGCCAGATGTTTCCATTTTGAGACTGTAGGAAACGGAGACAATTAATTAAGTAGCTCTTTAAAGGCAAGTCATCTGATGTTATCGCTCCTAAAAGAACATATGAATTTCGGAACTTCTGTAATTCTCAAGTGCCCATTTAATTTATATTGCTAGTAAGTCAAAGTTTTGCCAATGGATTCCTACATCTGTGCCAAACTTGGTGTATTTTGTTTTGTTGAATCAGTTTGAGAATGTCCAGGTAGTCATGTGTCTGTTAGTATTGTCATGGTTTTTTGGTGTGTACAGTTCGGTATTGTCTGGTTAAAAAAAAGTCTATCTACGGTAAAAACCAAATGCTTCGACTGCCTGTGCTGTTCGGCGAGACCATCAGAGATACCAACAGGAAAATCCAGAACTTTGACGACATGACTAACCATTAGAAGTAAGTCTTATTAAGTTTATTTTAAAACTTCTTTTAAATTTTAAACACTTTTTAATTTGTAACTGTGACAAGAAATTGCTACGATTTGAACATCCGTTTTATAAAATATGGTTGAGTTGGCAGTCCTGGATAATATCGTCGATTTTTCCCATCATGACATGATTTTCTTAATTCTGATTGGTTTCGAATTTTCAACCATCATCAGAGATTGATTAATCAGTTTTGAAATTTTACCTCCCAACTTTGTTTCTGTCACACACTTCATTTGCTGACAGGGGAGCCAAAATCTCTTCATCAAACTAAAGAATGAATCTCTAAATAAATAAATATAAAAAAAAGACATCGTGCTATGACGAAACAATAATGTTTTGTCTACTTTTATTGTTTTAACAATAAATGAATATGTAATAAATTCTGGAGTTCACTTAGGTCACCAAACAAGTTTTGATAATACTATTCAATGCGATCGATAGGAAATAAAAATTGTATAAATAGATAAATAGAGTAACGAAAAAGATGATACAAATAAAATCTTACAAATTGTAATCAAAATATTTTAGGAAATAAAATCATGATGCTATTGTTGGGCAATAAAATAGAAATTATTTTATAAACTATTTCTTGATTGCCATGCATTGTAAACATTCTTTGGATTTTCAGATGATGCAGGAGTGTAAAAGATAGGTGTTTGGTTTGTTTTTTTTATTCCAAATATTTAATATATTAAAGAAATGATTTTATTCAAATCAGTGCGTAAACCTAGTAATTCGTGTTTTACCCAAATTATTTCAAAATTATCAGTTTGTTTAGCCGTTACTATTTATTTTTATTGTGTCAAGTGTCTAGTGAGAAGTTATTGGCAGACTTCAGACGGTCCATCCATGGAAATAGCCACCAATAAAAGAGGTAGGATTTAAAGAATTATACAGTAATGGCCCACATTTACGCTTCTGTACCAATAGATGGCACTATTGTTACAATTTCTGTTCACAAATGAATTTAATGTACCACATTAAAGATAATTCCATCTTATTTTACTTATTTTGGGTGCAGGTATTTATTTATTTTTTCCTCAAGTTGTATACTGTGTTAATATTTAAATAGATTTATTCAAAGTAACTTTTTGAACTTTGAACGAGTAAACTTTACAGGAGCTAAAGAAGTATCTCACTCCACCTCAAAAATAAGCACTAGCCTGACATTGGAATGTTGTCTAAAAGATTGGGATCATCTCCTACAAATTGCCACGTCAGCAGTAGGCACAGAAATGTCTGGAAAACCAAAAAGATATTACAAGATTACCACTTTGCGCCAGACTGCCTCGAAAATTACTGAGTTGGGTTTGAACTTCTACCTTACAGGGGATAAACAGGGGTTCATAGCATAACCTCGCTGCTTCCGATCCGTTGACCATTAAGGGCGGGGTAAAAACTTTGCCAACAGGATAGCGACTGACATCCGGTTCTATTGAATTATATGCCTCCCAACAACCTACTAGTGGGCAAATAGGAGTTGAATGTCTTACATAGAATTGGGTTTAACTGAATGGATAACCATGGATTATGTAACTTAAATCAGAAATCGGTGCCTCCATAAGGAGGTAGAATGTGCACATAGGCCGTACGTGGCCTATTGTGACCCAGCCTTGCACGATTCAGAAACGCCTGGTCATAGGCGAGCGAATACTTTTATTTCCAATACAGGTGCCAAAGTGGTCGTCATGCTCGTATTCTTCAAGGAAGTGGAAGGAAGTTTTGGCCCTCTAGCGATGTTTCCTTCATAGCGGTTTCGCATATATTTGCTTCAAGAGCAGTGTGACTACGACTAGGGCAAGTAATCTTCGTCAGCTCGATTTCAACCAAGGAGATTGAGCAGGGGCCTTGACACAGACCTTTGCTAGAAGTTCTGGAAAGCGATCTTTTGCGTCACAATTTGAAGCCAAATATCTTTAGTACAGACTCTTTAGTTTTAAGAAAAAATTTTTTATTTCGTCGAACTGCAAAAAAGAGAAAGTCATATGATTCTTAACGCCAGCTGTAGTATATAATAGTGATGGGCTATTAGAGCGGACTCGTTCCACTGGAACGAGTCCGATGGTGGAACGAGTTGATTCAAATCCCTATTTTAAAAAAAAGTGATTCCGCCCCGCCCCAAAAAATTGAGGCAAATTAAAATGAAAATAATTAATACTGTAGTCGTTTACACTAAAATAAAACTCACTTAAGGCTACTATGTAGAAGTTCACTGACACATTCCAACTTGTAAGAGGAATCCACACCAAAATACAAAATCTGGCGAGCTTAAATACTGATGCTTGAAGAATAAAATAAGTTCCAAGGTTTTTTTAGAATATCGATTCTAAAATAATATTCATTTTATTATTTTGTTAATTTCTAAACAAAAGTAGGGGTCGATCTAAGACAGGGAGTCGAAGGAAAAATAATTTCGTACCCAATATAGCGAACCTTGCAAAGAAACACCAGGCACACCCATCTCATTAATTAAAAAGCAATGCTGTAGTTACTTTACTTATTATTTAATATTTTATTTTACATATAGAAAATGCTGTGTGCTTAATCTTTAACTTAGCGGCTGGACGCTCTTTCTCTTATCTTCATTGGCGAAAGTTAAATCGTGTACATGTTATTACGACGATCAAAGTAATACTGAGCTAAAAAATAGTATTACCTAACTGGTTTACTTACTGCTGTATCCCTCCCACTCTATCACCTACTTCACAAACATTCGTCGATTGGAAATGGGTTGTAGTTTAATATTCGTTTCATTTGAAAACAAAAAACATTATAACGCTTTCTCAAGATGTTTTTAATTTTTAAAAATTTGTTTTTGTCCATTACTCTTATAATATACGAAGAATTTCGAATAAAATATAATATACAAACACAGAATGATCTAGAGTGCAGGTGGAGTCAGTCGGCGTTGTCATGGTGATGGAACCGTTTAACGACTCCGGCCCAACACCAGCAATTTCATTGGTTAAATCCACTGGAATTGGTGGAGTCAAATCCGGAGTGATTTAAATCCTTTTGAAACCGGACTCGTTCCATTTTTTCGTTCACTGAATCTAGCCAATAGAAAATGCTGGAGCTGGAACCGGAGTCGTTAAACGGTTCCATCACCATGACAACGCCGACTGACTCCACCTGCATTCTAGATCATTTGTGTTTGTATATTATATTTTATTTAAAATTCTTCGTATTTTACAAGAGTAATGGACAAAAACAAATTTTTAAAACTTAAAAACATCTTGAGAAAGCGTTATAATGTTTTTTGTTTTCAAATGAAACAAATATTTAACTAAAACCTACTTCCAATCGACGAATGTTTGTGAAATAGGTGATAGAGTGGGAGGGATACAGCAGTAAGTAAAGCAGTTAGGTAATACTATTTTTTAGCTCAGTATTACTTTGATCGTCGTCATGACATGTACACGATTTAACTTTCGCCAATGAAGATAAGAGAAAGAGCGTCCAGCCGCTAAGTTAAAGATTTGGCACACAGCTTTTTCTTTTTGTAAAATAATAAGATATTTTAAAAGCTTGATATTAATTCATAGTAAATAAATATTTCTTTCTTTATGAGTAATTATCATTTTGTTTGAAGGGTTATAATTTTTTTTTATGGGAATAATTTCCTACCCATTTGCGTTTTTCTTCTTGAATCAAGTTAACTCCGGTGGTCAAGCTAGATAACGACAAAACTGCAGTTGCTTTAATTTTTATATTTGACTAGCCTATTTTTGTTAATATTTGGTTACGTTGTTAATTTTATATTTATCAGATCAATTGGGAATTAGGGAACTACTTAATGTGTGTTAAAGAAATATAGTTTTGTTATTAACTGGAAAAGCTAACTTTTAATTATTTATTTAATTACAATGCGTGACATTTGTACTAATGCATAGGGTAAGTACAGACTGGAATCAGTGAACGAGTTGTTGGAATCGATTCCAACCCTGGAACTGATTCAAATCCAACGACTCCAAACGCGGACTCGTTCTGCCCATCACTAGTATATAATGGATTCGCTGTAAATAGCAGAGTATTAGTGTCTGTAGTGGGGGGTACCCATACAGGCTGCGCACTAACCTGCGCGTTAGGTCCAGTTTCTTGCCTTGCATTCACCAACACTTGGCCACAAAACAAATCGAAACTCGTTCTCAGAATCGTGTGTGCGCTTTTACGTCTCTTGTTCAAGATATTTTTGTTTGTTTTTTTGAGAAATAACAAAGAACAATTGAAGTCGCATTTTGTTTTTGTAAATTTGATTCAACAATAAATCTATAATCTTGTTTATAATATCTTTAAACGGTGTACAATACGCGGACAATCGTTTTAAATAAAAGGATTTCTTAAAGAAATAATATGGAGGTAAGTGGTTTTCATTTCTGGTCAATCTGTTCACTTTTTTTGTAGGTTTTAATTGGTTTGTTTTTTCTTGATTGAATGATTAATTTATTCATTGATTTTGTTTAAACATGTGTTAATCAATTTCCAGAAATTAACTGCTTTTGTTGTTGATTGCATTTGGAAATTTACGTCTTTAGGTCAGTAGCACTTTTAGGTCTTATAGCTGCAAATTAGAATAAGGGAATCAATAAATTCATTTAATGTAAATAAAATTTATTTGTATTGAACATATTTTACACAGTAAAGTGTATTTACTTTCTTTGATTAATTATTAAAACGAATAGATCAAAACTTTGCCAGCAGTTAAACCCCTGATTTGGGTTTAGATTTGACCTGTTTACTTACAAGAGTTTTGAACCTCTAAAACTTTCTAGATAAAATAGCTTGCAAGGAACTTCGTTCTGGGATGTTTTGACGATCAGCTGAGCGCAGTCTGAGAGTGGGGATGACGGTAGTGTTGCCCTGGGGTAGTGGGGATACCTCAGTTTTTTGTTCCCTCAAAGGGGTTTAGCATTGGCGGGGGGTGGTGGTGGAGGAGCAAGATTATCTTTTGTATAAACTTGCATTGCTCTCCTTAGTGTATTTTTTGACGATTGTCTTAACTGACGTGGTTAGTTCGTTCTTGGGAGTAAATTTTTATTTATTTTTGGTAGTATGTTTTTTCCGTTTCTATAATAGACAGAGTGAACGAGCTCAAAGTGTTTATCTTCACTTTATTTATGAACTTCCTTCTTGTAGCATTTGTGATTTTTCGGCACCTTGGAGGTAAGCCAAAAAATATATTGAAGGCAGTGAACAGAATGAATTTAATGTATTCTTCCTTTTTTGCACTTCAATCCAGAATGTTTTTCATTTGGTTCAACATGACGATTTTTTTTTTCGTTCTTGTTTTTTCAGCTTTCATCTGCAAATTTCCTCTGTTGAGAGGCCCCTCTGAAAAAGTAATTTATAAATTATTAGGATGTGCGTGGTGTTTGTGTTACATCTAGCTCTATAATTAAGTCGTGCTAACTCTTTTGCTTTATCATCATGACACTTGGGACCTCAATTAGCTAGGGGGAAAGTTCTTCGACTTTTCCGACGATTTTCATGTCCAGTATAGGGTGTTATTTGTATTTTAATTATATTTTTCTAGGAAACCTAGTTTTAGGGCCATACTGGAGGAAGAGACCTATGTACCCTTTCTTCCTAAGTGTTATTTAGAATGATGTACAATTTAAAATTGTTACCTACCTACCTGCCTTACATCGTGCGCTACGGTCCTTCAAGAACCTGGGCTTTTTTTTTTTTACTAACCATTGCCATTCGACTCTGCTGCGTCTTCTCCATCATCACTTTAGTTGTCTCAAAGTAGACTGGAATTCGTCACTCTATCTCAACTAAGGGCGCCTTCTTCGTTAGTAACGGACCTTAGTATATTCAAAAATTCCCAGTTTGAAGAGAATGACCTGGAGAATCAAGATTGAGAAATTCCTAAGAGTGTTCCAGAAACATAGTTTAGGATGTACTGGGATTACTAACGACTAGGGAGGTAGATGTTTCTCTTTAAAGTACCATTTTCTTAATTACAGGATGTAGTGCCAAAATCGCCGAATGGTACAATTATCAGCGAAACAATAATGCGATTTTTTTGCAGTTTATTCTCGATTTTCCCGAAAATAACTCACAACGCTTTTCTGTTATCTATTTTTAATCACCTGATTTCATAATCACTTTTCATTGTAACTTTTCCGCCTGAAAATTCGTTATCTAGGTAATCTTATCTTTGAGCATTTCCTTGAAATAAAGAAATGACTAAATATCGTGACTCACCAACGGATAAACATCCTAGGGGTTTAAGATGAATCTATGTTTGAATTTATATGGCGGTGGATTTCTCTTAAACATGGTTCTTATATGAGGACTACCAATATATGTACTGATATATTGTCGGAAGTATCCGTCGAACCTCCACAACGGAAAGATTAAAATATTTGGTTAGGGCGCCTAACCAGAGGTTGCGGCAATAAAGTTTTGGTCTAAATCGGTCCGGCGGAAGTACTACTTTACGATTTTCCGGTCGTTGCGATTTCCGCTTTCGTACAGTTTTTTTTTACACGCACTTTTATTTACACAATTTTCCTGGGAAATTGGAATTAAGGCTCTACTGGTAAATGGAGAAGTAGTATTCCCCTAAAGAGGGCGCTGAAATATGTTGCTAAAAGATCGCGTTGATGCAGAGTTCTGTATCCGGAAGTCACCGATGGATCATATGTTTGCTTTATTGCTGAAGCTTAACCGGCCATTTTTTTTTCCAAACTTTATCCACAGTTGTCTTACAAATAGATCTTCAACTACTTACAACTTTTTTTAAAAACAATTCCAGGCGAATGAATGGGATAGGTAGGGGGGGGTTGACCTGCATCTTACGCACCATTGTAGTTGTAATGTATGGTTTTACCAAGTTTAATTTTAGAAAAAGGAAAATGTTTGATTCGAGAGTTCTGATTTTATTAGGAGAAAGTGTTAACTGGTCGCCATCGCCATTCAGATATTAGTACGTATTTTGGAGTCTGACCGATCAACTTCCGGCTAACTCCGTCATCCTGTTTTATACGCTAATTGGCTCCTTTTTGTTACTTTTTTTTTGCGCGCGCAGTAATTATTTGTAAGTAATTCTTTTATTATTAAAAGCAAGCAGCCAAATTCAGTCGCTTATTGTTGTGAACCTTTATTCATTTATTTTTTTTAGATGAAAAAAAAATTTAATGTCCTACCAGTTTGTAAAGGACAGTTTTGCCGGAAATAAGGGCAATCGCCGCGATGAACAGCAGATCCGGGGAGCCGTCATTGGAGCTCTTACAAGGCGAGTCATTCAACCTGCTCTGGCCAAGTTCATTAACACGCCCCGCACGAGGTGTTGCGTTTGTGCGTGTGTAATTCACTAATCGAGTTTATAAATCGCGCTGTGAAAATATATCGATATTTTAGTCCATTTTCAATTTTTCTAACACATGGTTTTGTGAAATGCATTAAGAGGAAATCCTGTGAATGTAGAGACTAGATAGTTTCTGTCTCGTTGTTTGTAGTTGTTACCAGCCAAAAGGTGCCTACACTGACCTCTCTGGAGCAGCTGCAACCTACTGGAGGCAGGGCTGGAGTCACCCTTCTTTAGAAAAACCACTTTGTATAGGTTAGTTCATAACAGAGAACAGGTGGTTCCATCTTCCGCCCGGATGTAAGCAACTTCCGCTCGCCTAGTACTGCAGCTGGACCAGTTCAAACCCACTTTAGTTCCCCCCCTCCAAGGGGGTTTTTGGTTATTTTTTGAGCATTAGCACCACCGAGGGATGTAGGTTATTTTCTGGTTACCAAGTTTTTTATGTTTTTTTCTCCTATTTTTCACAGGAGCAGAGTGGGGGAACACTGTTAGCTTTTAATACAAACCGCGGGTAGCTAAAGTTAGGCTCCGTGATTGGACCTGGAGGACAGCTAGCTGTCGGTATCCCTCAATCACAAGTGGTACATCAATCACTTATTTTTTATGGATTTTTCGATTACCCTTAAATTTAGATCTATCTGCAAATTAAATCGAACAATTACGACACGTTTTAACTGTTGTTTCCATCTTTTATCTAGTTTATTTCCGGAAGTACCATTTTCCCGGCGAATTCTTCCCTTTTTTGGAGTTTTTCTTTTTGGATAATCCCAACGATTTTCTTTAATCCTTTTCTCTGGATTTGATCTCCTACTTTTATTTGAGATAAGTCTAGGATAATTCGATTATAAAGAAAAGGGGGAATGATATTCTTCAAGCAAAGTAACGCAGTATAATTCAGCTATGTGGGTTCTATAACACGAAGAAAGATTAACTTCCTGATAAAGTCCGCCTCCCGGAAGTAGCACACTGTTAATTGGATTTTTATTTATTTATTTTTAGAAAAACTTATAGAACAGAAGTTTTTAGGTTTTCCAAGTGCGTTGAAATGTTCCTTCTTCTAAGTGAGCTACTCAAGAACTTTAGCGTAACAGAAAGTCATGTGGGTGGTTAGACAGATTCCTTCCTTCACTTAGCGCAATGATCTAGTTATCATTTTGTCCAAAACAGAATTGTAGCGATCTCTGTTTCCGGCCTTCAAGCGAATACCTTTTAGAATCTTAGCGATTTTTTTCTTATTGGGTTGTACAGTCAAACATTCTATAAAAAATCTGAGGAGCCTCAAGATGACGTGCCTCAGCATCGAAAGTCTAAATCTAAATGATCACGAGATTTCCTCTGACGTGTTTGTTTTTTTTTTTTTAAGTCAGTTTGGTCTTTAGAGGTTATATTTTTTTGAACTTGGGTCATCATTTAGTGCCGAATCATACTGTTAACTGTGTAAAGTAAGACGAAGTTGTTCTTACCAAACTTCATTTTACAATCACCCATGTGGGTAATAACAATGTCGTGTAGCCTGAGTGAGGGGAGGTTACACATGTGCAGGTTCGAATGTAAAGGTCACCTTGAGGAGCTGGGAGGGTGTTGTTGTTACTGGTCAAGTTATTTGTCAGCAGAAAGGCGTCCATTACCTTGCTACCCCTACCTCAAGGTCTCTGCCTCACAAATAAATTGCCCACCGACAAATATTTAGGCTGCCCCATCTCTGTACAAATACTGACAAGTGGTGACAGGTTTGTATAAATCTTAACCAGCTGTTTATTTTTGGCGCTGTTTAGCTCACGCGTGTTGATTATAAAATTGACACCCAGGAATCGGAAACAGTCTGGGCAACATTCACCTACCACACTTTCTCTTCCCGGCATTTCTCATAATTCTGGTAAATTTCTGCAAACCTGGCCGTTTTAGTACACTTTTAAAGGGAAAATCCTTGCAATCGTATGAAATTTTCGATATTTCAGTCGAGTTTGTGCCTGAATCGATTCTGATCTCAAGAAGCTGGAACTTTTAAACTTCGTTTAGATGCTGCAATGAGGTCTACAGAACTTATTCAAGGAAGTACATTGACCGGAAGTGATGCAGTGTAGAGTTTTTGTTTTTTCCCATTTTGCTGCCATTTCCTCGCGATAACACAGACAGTTTTGGGACATTTTCCCTGTGAGATTGAGGCACTTCCAGCAGATCGGACGGAGTTGTTTGGCTTCTTCTCTAAAAAGTATCATTCTAGTATTTGTCCGGTATTTAGATTATGAAGGAGGTTTAACTTTGTTACTTAATATAACGATTTTGACTTATTGACTTAACTTTGACCTGTGTTTCGGCGTGTCTATAAAACTTCTTCCTGGCTCGGTTCGTGATATGTCAGGCCCTAAATTCGGTTCCAGTTAGAATGTTTCCGCTTTCCAATTATCCCCATCACTCCACTGGTTTTTTTTTCACGTTTCCGGTTTTAAATCTGCCTCCTTTTAGTTATTATTTTTTTCATAGCTTTTCTTTTTTGTTTACATTGTAACCTCACCCTGACAACAGATAAATTTGTGAAGTTCCTGAAGAAGGGAAACGGTTACCGGAAACGTAGAGCACCAATATAAAGTTTTTGTACAATAAAAGAGACTGTCTTTGGCCATCGCAGAACTTGCTTCATTCTTTTACTCCACTTTTTAATAATCCTATCTTGATTAAGTTGTTCTTTTATTTTTTTAGTTGTAAATATAGTTTGATTTTTTAAGTGAAAGGTGTATATTATTGTAGAATTAGGACAGACTGTTTGAATTTCACATCCAGTGGGATTACAACCTTGACAGAATTACCTCAACACCAGCACCACAGTGTTGGATAAAAATCAGTAGGTTATGAAACCTTCCAGACACTAACGTATTACGCCATCTGTGTAACCTACAACGTGAGGAGGTTTCTTTTCTGTTCACATTAAATATCAAGAGAATAACCTGGTGAGGGTAGGTTATAAGGTCGGCGGAGTATTCTCTCGTACACACCTTGTTGCTGCTGCTGCTGATAACAGGAAGTAGGGCGATCTAGCTGCTGTGACCACTCACACGACTTCCTGTCTACGTGATTCCTAATTCACGAATTTCCTTCAGACCCCCAAACATTTTAGCCATATTTAATATTATGCGCATGCGCCTAGAATGAAGTTTTCACGAAAATCCTAAAAGCCATTTTTAAGAAAATGTGGGAAATGCGACCACCCATATGTTTGAATAAACATCTTCTGCCTTCGTGGTTGTGAGGAATTTCCTACAAACTCTTGGAATTCTAACGACGCATTCAGCCTTCCCAAGTGGTAGGACCATAAATTACAGAAAAATGGGACATTAGAGGCAGGACATAAACACTTCCCACTCCCAGAGGTACCGTTAACCGGAATATATGGAAAAATATATTTTTTTAAAAAAGTTATATAACTACATTTACGCAGTGGTTCGTTAGGTTTTAAGCAACTCGTTGCGTTAGCGTTAAAACGCGATGTAGCTAAGAGATTTCCGGTAGAGATCGTTGGAAAAGTGTCGGAGAATTGATAGTATTGACGATTCATGGATACTGCTAGCGAAATTTGTGGATAATTTTGATTGCGCATATGCGGAAATGCAGTGACAAACACACGCAACCGACCCAAACAAACTCCATCGCGCTTTATTTTTCTCATTGGATGCATTCTCCTAACAATCGGAACTCCAGCACCATTTACGCACCGGAACTCCGGAAATTAACTTTCCACCGGAAATTCATGTTTTGTGATTCTTTCTGAACGTGAAAAATGTATTTTGTGCAAACAGCATGACTGAAAAACGGAAACTCGCTGATGACTCAAATTTGGTTCCGCCACCCGCTTTTAGATACTAAAATTTTTGGTTGAAATCAGTTCAATCACCGGAAATGCGACTTAAAACTGAAGTGAAGTGTTCTATATTTCTATGCTTCCGGAAAATGACTTAGGCTTTATTTACCCCCTCGAACCTACCAAAATGTTTGCAACTTTTATTCGAAATTTTTTGCCGCTATAAACATCTGTGAAAAAATGCCGCTTTTAGAATACAAGATGCAGTTTCGGCGTCTACAAAGCGTCAACGTTAATTTCATTGGTGGAATTTTAAGCTAATCGGTTAACAGGAAGAGCAGAATAAGGTTTTAGTGTTTTGTTTTATTTACAAATATTTCCAAAAATGGTTCCGGTTATTAAATTTGCAATGCTTTTTGTTTATTTGGTAAACAATATATTTTATTTTTAAACAAATTTCCGGAACAAAATATTTTCGTGTGTTTTTAGGTGCTAGGCACAACTTCCGGATTCTTTCCACTAAATCTATCAGATTAAATTCTGTCTTCAACACGATCATGATTGCTTATCTGCTAGGGTTGGTTATTTACCTTCACAAGTGGTACTTAGATGAACTAGAAACGTCCATTGTTCGTTCATCTTTAGTGGTTAAGATTGATAAATAGATGGAAATCGTGTTCAAATTGGATTCTCAATTAAAAAACGTGGTTCAATTTTATTCCATGGCCACGTTAATCTAAACTGATTCGCTCGATTTTTTTTTTTCTAGCTTGTTTAATGGCCGCATGCCCTCTCCAGCAGGACTTCTGACGGCAATCGATACCAAGTAATGGATGTACCCATGCAGTGTGAACTCAGGTACGGAGATCGTTGACTCGCAGACGAATCCTCAGCCAAGGTTGCCCCCTCCACAGAAGCTGGTCTGCACTTGCACTTACCAAGTACTGCATTAAAACGCCATCTTCTTTGCTTTGCTTTTTTGTTTTTTTTTTTAATTTCCTATTTTACTGTTGGCAGCACTGTCAGCTCCAGACGCCATGTTCAATGCCCTCTAGAGGAGGTACATTGTTTCATCCGCAGGAAGGTCAACACTCTTTCCTCTTTACATCCTTTTTTGTTGAACTATTCTTGGTTGTGTTTTGTTCCATTGTTGTCGAGTTTATTTCTGTACCCTTTAGATGAACAGTTGGGGTTGTAATATTTCTACTCACGAGTTCCACTGGAAAAGGATCCAAAATCATTGTGACCAACACTGAATAAGCTGGTCCGGCTGATTATCGCCGGAAATGGGTATTTGGAGGTCACCTAACCAAGGAAAAATCTGCTTTGAACCACTCTCATGACTTACCACTATCCCCAAGGTTCTAACTCATTAATTTCCTCCAAGCTCCCAGCGTTTGCATTACATTTCATGCCTATGTCTTTACAGGAAATCCAACCTCCCCCTCACTCATGGAAGTAGTCTAAATTTAATTTCTGGCAAAATGGCCGTTGTCGTGAAAATCGTTGAAACACGGGAAATTCTGTTCAATAAAGTGGCACTTAGGGCGAGCTACTTTTCTTCAAGTTGGGAAATTCAGTTTCACATTTGATTGTCATACAGATAGATGGCCACTTCAGAAGAAAGCCCAAGTGGTGCCTTTATTCTAATTTTCCAGCGGATATGTTACCAATAATGGAGAGCACCACTTGTTCATGCTCAAGGGAACATGAAACGGATATCTCCGGTGAAATATCAAAAGCGGAAACTAACACGATTGTCACACACACGCCACACCTCATTTTTTGAATTAATTTCCCCTCTGTCCACCCCCCAAAAAAAGCTTGGCGATAACTTGATTCAGTAAAACTAAAACTAAGTAGGTTATTAAGGAAGATTATGAAATGTTGGTAAAACTGCTGGTTCGTTACGCTAGGTGTACGATGTACATGAGCGTACTTCCGCCGCATAGAGTCGTATAAACGGTGACACCCATTATTCTCAAAAAGGTCATCGCTACGCCCACATAAAATGGGAAACTTTAGACTTTTAAATGTACACTTGAATACTAAATATTTCCAGGCTAGTTCCAGGATCTCCTACTGGGACGCCTGTTGAATGTTTCGATTCCAGGCCGGGTGCACAATGTGCAGACATTTCAAGGGAACATTCGTCCAGGGTTGCGCACGAACATGCGGGATTTCCTAAAGTTTCCGCTTTAGGCTGAGGGAGCACCAAGTATCCAGATTGACTTGAGTCCATAAGCCTTCTTGTTTGGAATAAAGGCCAAATAGAACCGGTTTTAACTTGCACGTTTTGCTAAGTAGATAATGGTGGTGAGGATTAATAGGATTTTGGAATTTGGGGGCTTGAAAGGTGAGCGTCTGATCTTAGAACTTTGTAGTAGCGCTAGGCATTAAATGATTGGCTTTCAACCGGATTTTGGCTTATTTGAAATTGTCTAGATAGTCTTGAACGAGATCCATTCGTGAAGCGATTTGGTAATAATTGCAATTTTCAAATAATACAACAAAATTATTTACTTAAATTACTGTGAAAAGAACCATATTCTGTTAACGTCATATTCCTTTAATTACATCTAAATTTTAATACAAACTGAATACCATAAATGTGAATATTGCCCAAATACGTTTTGATTGGATAGTTGTCTAACCAACAGACAGGTGATGCAATTAGTTGTGAGGTCGAGGGAAATGTTTGGCTGTGCATGCTGATAGTTGGCAACACTGTGCTGGACCAGCTGTATTAGTGCAGTGTTTACAGACCCAGCGTGCTGAACTCGTAATGCCGTCTCTGAGTGGGTTACTCTCTTGTTTACAATATAAAGAGCTCCCAGTTATGTTTTAAAGTGGTGCCGCGTCAGATTCTTCTACTCTCTAAATATTTTAACCTGTGCTCTTTTGTGTATTGTGCAATTCTCTGAGAATTTGCATATTGTAGTAAGGGATTGTCTGTTGTTTCTCTCTTGGATAGTATTACTAATATTTTAGGTAAGTTGCTCTTTGTCTTTATTTCTAGTTATAATATTCTAGGTTGAACCCATTTCAGTTCCGGTGTATGATTACCTCGTTTTAGTTTTATTGTTTTTTTTTCCGACTGATTCTACTAGCAAAGACTTCCTTTTTGTAATGCCATCTACATTTCAATTCGGCGCTGTACAAATTCCGTCGTGCGCCTCCAAGGGAAGCAATTTCGCGGAAAAGATGTGAACGACTTAATATTTTGTTTGAACAGTAATCACCCACACGATTTCCTTTTGCTACCGATTTTAGAATTAAAAGACTAATACGTAACTTTAAAGTTTTAATTTTTTTTTCTTTTTATTTTGTATACTAACAGATCATTTTTTAAAAACTGTTTTTTTTTATTTTAATTTAGTGAAATACTCCCGTGTTTTCAGTAGCCATTTTGCACTTAATACTAGATTATTTACTAGTACGTATTTTAGTGCTTGAAACTATAAATTTATGTTTTATTTGTGTGATTATTGAAGAAAAATTAAGACTTTTCAGTTTTTACTCTATTTTTTTTCTTACCGTACTTTCTCTTACACCTTAAAGAGGGAAATACGGCAATCGTGCAGATTTTCTAAAAACATCGCTTTGTGTTAGTGGGTTCCGGAGCAACTGTGACGTCACGTTTCCTTCAATAGAATATCTTGTTATTAGGCTAATAAAAATCGTAGAGTTATAGCGATTTTTTTTTATATTAGTTTCAATTCTCAGAATCTTAACGAAATTTAATGACGTAAACCTGTGGTAAAAGAAAATTGTGGCCCCACCAGATTTTTTAAAAAAATGTATTAAGTTGGCCCACCTGCAATTACATTTTTATAAGATAATCGTACTGTTGCAAGAAGGTATCATTTAGAAAAAATGACAGAAGTCGACCTTACGCTGTATGTTGAGCACGGTTTACAATTAATTATTCTATAATTGTGCACTAAAATTACATGATTTGTCGGTTAATGTAATAGTAGTGCAAAATTATGTATACATTATGTAAATAGTGTTTGTTTATGTGAAAGGTGTTAGTTCTGTGTGAGTCATTGGACTGACATACAAAGACAAGGTAGGTCGCGTCATTTCTCTTATCTATTTTCCTTGTTGTTGAGAGATTTTCTTGTTTAAACAGACGATTCTCGAAATGACTGCGCTTGGTATTGTTGAGTTTGGCTCAAGTTTCCTGGAATCGAGTCTTTTCACTCTGTGATGAGGTATTGTTACATGGAAGTATCTATCAGAACGATTCATTCCGGTAACATTGTTACCTTCATGGTGCAAGATTCGTTCACCCTGTGTATCCTGCGAATGCAAAGAACTGTGGTCTGTACACGTGCACCTATCCTGAGTCTTGTCTTTCTGTCAGAGAAATCAGTAGTCAAATACTGACTTCACGGGCTGTCTAACTTTTGATATTTTGAGCTTATATAATATATACTGCGGGTCAAAAGTTTAAGACCGCCTGTTATTTATATTAATTAATAAGTTTTAATCACTCAAAACCCTAATTACACTTAGGTTAGGCATACGTACAATGGCGGTGCTTCAAAAGACATGTATAAGATTGTAACAGGTGACGAATCATGGATATATGCGTATGAGCCGGAAACTAAACAGCAGTCGACTGTATGGGTGTTTCAAGATGAACCAAATCCAACAAAAGTTGTTCGCGCTCGAAGCACTTCCTTAACAAATGTTCGCCTGTTTTTTTTTCCGGAAAAACTGGTCATGTGGCAACACTGCCTTTAGAGGAAACAGAGAACGGTCAATTCTGAATGGTACACAACCATTTGTTTGCCCGGAAATCTTCGATGAAATAAGGAAAACAAACAAGCGCCCGGAAGTATCGCTTTGCTGCAACCGGATTGCTTAAGATTTGGTGCTTTTCGAGGAAAAAAAGAAAACATCTTTTCGTTAAGGGTAAGAGGAAGTAAGATTGCACAGGAATGTAGTCGATTTATTTAATCTAAACAGTACTACCACTACAACAACTGTAGCTGTTTTAAGGATGAACAGGTCGGCCAACTGCTTTTTTTTTGTCGTGCTTTTAGGTAAAATTAGTTTTTAAGAGTTGAATGAACCGTGTAGGACTGTGGTGGCTTTTCTTTTTGACTACCACTTTCAGTAATTACTTAGTAAATACGAGCGTACGTACTAAGTGCGTGCTCGATTCGCTGCCGGTCACGCAACAGCCATTGCCTTTTTGATTATTCACTTTATTTGAGTTAAAGTTCTGGTAATCACTTCCGCGTGGGAGTACCACTTGTATGTTGGTAAGCGTGAAACAGTTGGAATTACTTTTTATCAAAGTGGCAGTGGAATAGAGCAGTTACGCGCGCAAAACCAGTAACTGTGACCAAGTTGCCTAATTCAACTTGAGCCTATATTATCTGAAGTGAACACTCTCTCGACTTCCTTCCGGTCACTACGCACTCAAAGATCTCACCAATGTTCGAGTTATAGATTCTTATTTCTAAAAACTCTTGGATGACCAACTGCAAGTTCATTAAACAGTCCAAGTTGGAAGAAATTGTCTGATTGCAGTAAAGAGAAATGCTATTTAGATAATTCTCCATGAATGTGGCACTCTTTCCGGTTTAGCAACGTACTGTATTGGATGAGATCTCAAAAGATATCAAGTTAGCAGTAATAATGGGCGGTTTAATATTTAACAGCTGACCTCTACTTCAGTTTGACCTACGAGATGACGTCAAAGTTACGTAGGTCAAAGTTATGTGAAAAATATTCTCTCGAACTGGTAATTCATAAAAACTGCTTTGACCATTTCGCTGCGACCCTGGTTGTGTAAAACCGTACTATCCTGTACACCCTTTTACTGCCTTCTCTGTAGAAGCTTTTGTTTATTAATTTTAAAACCAATAACATCGCAATCAGCTGTTTAATTTGTTTATTTAATAACAATAAGAGGTAATAACTGTTTACCAAATAAAGGTTATTGGGTCAATGTTTATCTTAATTTCCTTTTTAAGGTCACCGCCATGTTTATTAGAGTTTAGTTTGTTGATAAAGGTTAGCGGCGCTACAGTTTTGTTTGTTCGTAGTTAGTTCATCAAAACGTGTGTACACGTTCAAAATTAAAAGTAAACGACAGTTTGATAATCCCTCAAGCTAGGTTATTTCTATTGGCAACACTAGTGTTCTTAGTAATATTGTATTCCAATGATGGCAGCCCCTGCGTTCGAACGATCGTATTGTTTACATTAATTTTGTTGTAACCTTTCTTTTACAAGGTAATGTCAGGGCTTCGAAATCGTCTACCACTTTATGATTCTAGTTTTTACCGGAAATGTTGCGAAGTCTATTGTGAATATCTGTAAGCTTAAATCCCGCAACCGGAAGTAAGTCACTTAACAGAGTTTTTCTGTCACTTTTTTTGGTGGAAGTATCACCGTGTGTGGGACTCCGCCAGAATATCAGCTGCTGAAATCTCTTAGCAGGAAATTGCTCTTCCATAAACGACAATGTTCACCTCTTTTGTAGTCGTGTAAACACGTCACAGGATTTTCCTGAATTCTGTTTTCCATACTTAGTCTTGGTAATTTTCATTTTTAAAATTTCTTAGGGAAAATTTGTTTTTCTGCAGTTTTCTGAGAGGGAACGCAAGGAATTTTATTAACTTGAAATTAATAAACTTATAATATTCAATATAATTAATATACTAAACCCTAAAAAATAGAAAATGCATAACTTATTAATAACTTTTTTAGCAATATCATTCATACGAGGCCCAACCAAATGTGTGTGGAGTAAATGCCAAAATATAGGTGCATAAATATCTGGCGAGGTTGCATACTTTAAGGTTATAATAGTGACTATTTCTGTACATAATTTATTCAATTATGGTTCAGTATAATCTGAACATATGATCAATAAAGATCATTATTTATGTGGCTGTGAGATCTATATAACCTCTCACTTCCTATTATTATTTCAACGGAAATAATAAATGAATTTTAGGATATTGCCCTCTCTAGTTCGGAATAATCATTTATAGCTTATTAATAAAATAGAAATGCGTAAGTAGTAAAAGTAATTTATGTATAAATTTTGAAGGTTACAATTTAAGATGGCGTCTTTTCCTCTAAATTAGGAAATACGCGTTCACTACATTTTACATTTCGTTCAGTCAAACGCCATATGTGTTTTGGTTTGTACACCAACAGAACCAACCAAATCTATCAATTGGAAGCCACTAGAAGAGTAAGGAGGAAGTGAGGAACCCTGAGTGTTCACCAGAAGTGCCCGTTTTGAGGTTCCCTCAGGTTGACCTAGTTCCTTGCTAGTTTAAAACAGGACTCCTGTTTTGAATCTATCTGTTTACATTTTTCTTGGTATAGAGGGAATGAGGCTATTCATTATACTGATATGTGATTTCCGTTTTAATACGCGTATATTATCTCGTGCACGTTTTCCTGTGTTTTTATTTTTTGTAAATAATGCGTTTAATAAAAACACCATATTGGTGAAAATTTTCCGCACTGTAGCTGGGAAAACAACCAGCACTTACAAAAATAATATTAACAATATTAATTACCAATGCGTAATTAAGTCGGTTGTATAAGCGTAATAACAACAGCTGGGGTAATTATGATTTCTTTTAACAAAAAAATAAATAAATAACAGCTGATTGTAACAATATTGTAACCTTCCTGCTAATGGTGAAAGCTCTCGTATAAAAAACATTAAATTTGTTTCATTCATTTAGATTTCATGTATCTTTTTTTTTTTCACAATTATTTTACATTATTTTGTTTTAATTGAATGTAATTTTGTATTGCAGATTAATTGCTTAATAGCGGCTCCAATATTCGGACAATTGTTACAGCTGTAAGTACGCTAATATTTCCTAACTTCTTTTTTTATTATCTATATATTTTTTTTATTGTGTTTGTTTTGCGTCTAAACGTAGTGATATCTATTTCTCTTTGTATTACTGCTCTAATTTTTTGTATTGTTTTAAAGTTTAAATTTAAAGAATTAAGATAAGATTAGTGTAGTTAGGTGCGATGGGTTTGGCCCTACATCGCCATTTTGTTTGTGCGCATTTCCTGGCGCTCATTGGCGCATTTATTAGACACAGGAGTGTTGCCTTAGGGCAGGAATGGCGAACCTTTTTCGAGACGTGGGTCAAATTTTGTTCTTTTTTCCTTTTAGTACTAGCTCTTGGGTCACGAATGCCCATTTGCACAAGAGAGTTAAGTTTAAAAATTTTAAACTGAATATTTTCAAAACTAAACATCTTTAAAATTCAGTTGGCGGCTTAACTAGGTAAAACGGGACGAAACAATTGGCTATGGAAGTCTCTTTTTACAAACATAACTGAACAAAAGTGTGTGTTTTATCTGAAGAAAAATCTAAATATGGTTATTTGCTTTGGGTTGTCGATTTTTTTAACAGACATTCATTTAATTTGATATTTTGTAAACACTTTTTGCTTTATTTCTCAAATACTGCAAAAGCATTTGTCTTCATTTGCGTTTTAGAACTGTAATGATCAAACTAAAGGTTATAGATAGGCATTTAAATTGCTTTTGTGTCAATGCGTGATGAAGAAAATACAGATAGAATATAAATTATCCACAACAATTAGCAAAATCTAAATCAACCCGCGTAAACAAACAAATGGTTGCCTGGCAATTGTGTGGGTCAGTGAAAAAGCAGTGCCTGATCCGCGGGTCATAGCTTTAGGCCCATACTAGTCCTGCACACTTCCATAACCCTTTTAGTTTAAACTTGCTACAGGGCCTCTACTTGGACGTATCCAACTAACTTGGTCATCCTCAGTAGGAAGACTACATCAAGATTTAACAGCAAGATGAATGTATCAAACCGGAAGGAAATTTCTTTAAAAAGGTTCTAATGAATTGAATTGGGATTCCCCGTGGGTTTTTTTAAAGGGAAAATCTCGATCTGAAAAGTTTCGAACAGATCTCGATATCTTTTGTGTGGTTGGCGGGGCCACATTCGACAAAGGTGTGTTCGAGTCTAGAATGTCCGATATATGGTACTCCAGGAGTGTTGATGTATCAAAGTAATTTTCCAATTGAGGACCAATTGAGAAGGACCAAGGGTAGTGAGTGTGTTAGTGTTAGTGGTGACACCACACAGCGCTGTTTGTGCGTCTGTCTGTGTGAAGTGTCGCCGCCGCCAGAGACATCTGCTGGTCGATGTGCTCCGCACACACTGCTCTCTGGTGTGATCGTATGAACGTGTTAAATTGCTTTCAATCAGAACAGAGCGGCGAGGAGTGGGGGGGGAGCAGTATTTCAGCCAATTTGTTGGCATATTATTCGATTACAGATCGAACAAAAAGTGATTGACACTCTTTAATTCCTTGCTTTTCCTTCTCTGGCTGCGGTAAGGTTTCTTTTTTCACCCGGTTTCCAGTTGGCCGGTGACACCGTCTTGGGCATGTCGCGGATATCAACGGAAAGTTCACCTTCCAGATGCCTTCTCCACGTATGGGATCCAGCTTCCTAGCCTACCCGAAGACATACCGTTAGCTAGTTGGTCCATAAGAAGATGAAACTTTGAATTTCGTCGGGATTCTTCGGCCGAAACGGTCACGTTACTGATTGCAGTTTTACTTTGTACACGCTTGCTCAAGGTCGCCTACAACGTGTATTTGAATCACTCTATACCAGGAGGATTCGTTTTGGGGCAGTTCTAGGGAACGGATTGGGGTAGTTCCCCTCTAAATGGATTTCTAAA
This sequence comes from Rhodnius prolixus, assembly GCF_049639745.1. Lineage (NCBI taxonomy): Eukaryota > Metazoa > Arthropoda > Insecta > Hemiptera > Reduviidae > Rhodnius > Rhodnius prolixus. The sequence goes on along the minus strand of NW_027411627.1, from coordinate 364,081 downwards.
GCAGCAAGAACTGGATTTGATTTCTAACGTTTGAAGGTAATGCACGGAAATGGTGGCGAGCAAAAGTCGTGCGAGTGAGTGAGTCCAGAATGTGGCCTACTTCCTGTTTTGGGGCAGTTCTTGAGAAGGGATTGGAGTAGTTACTCTCTAAATGGATTTCCAAACCCGCTAGATCTAGATTTGTTCTAAAGTTAGTTTGAAGGTAATGCACGGGAATAGTGGCGAGCAAAAGTCGTGTGGTTACGTACTCCAGAATGTGGCCCATTCCCTATTTCCTCCTAGATCTAAAAGAATGCAACTGAAGGTGTATAGATAGATAAAACCAGAAGTGAACTTGAGATTTTGCTATGGGCGTTTTAGTTTTTTCCCAAACAGCTGCAGTTTTTATAACTTGGATAGTTTTTAAAGGTAGATGAGTGTTGGAAGAGGCTCGAAATTTTGGCACAGCCCCTTAAGAAGTTGGCATCAATAGCTGCTGTTATGCACAGCTTTCAAACTATCAAGGTGGCTTTTGCGAGTGTAATGTTATGTACTATCTCAGTCAGCTGTTTGATTATCTATTTCCACTGTGGACCACTCTGTTTACGTCAATCTATTTTTGGAAACTTTGTTTTGAGTTTAAATTTATCCTCTTTTTGGTCATCAAAAGTAGATTTTATTGTTTTCTGCTGCGATCGAATAGATTTTTCAACTTTTCATCGGAAATCCCGTGTAGTAATGAACGCGGATTGGTGCGGTAACAGCAGCTGCCGCGCTTTTCTTTAAAATTTCCTCACCTCGCCCCTTTTGCACAGAAGTAATTTTATAACTTTTTCATTTTTCCAGGGTTTTTTGAATATAGCTCCTAGAATTTCCTCTGTTTCGTACGTACTAGATCCACGTAGCCCTTCATATCCTATAATTAGCATAGTTTGTAATTCGGAGTTCGAAGAAATAGTGCAGGTTAGAACCTCGATAATGTGGCACCTTTCTTGCACGAATAGAAAGTTGTAAATGATGTTCACAGGAGATTTTTTCTTTAAAATGCTAGAACTGGTCTATAAGTGGTTGTTAAAAATATAGTGGGTGGTTTGGTGGGTGGGGGGAGCGTCAACGTGCAAGTTTGAACATGCTCATTGTGATCACACAGACCGCGTCCATGAACCGCACGCCACAGGGCAAAAGGAATACAGGGTCATGGAACTGTCTGTCCAGTTCGTTGTTTGCGCTTGCGCAGTTCATTGCTCCACACTCTGTCCATCGGATTACTCTTGTTTGCGCATGCTCAGTACAAAAAAAGAATAAAAAAAATAAAATGCTCGCAGCTACGAGGTTGGACAGTGATCTTAAGTTCCCTAACCTGTGACGTAGTTTCGCTTCCCTCTGTGTCTTCTTGATCCAGTATTCTGTGACTCATATCCCTGTCATTCATCTTAGACATCCTGATTGAAGAATATTCTCTTATTACATCCACCTACTGATTCTCGCTAATTATAGATATTAAAACTAAAATGTTTGTTCAATGCCAGTGCAGAACGTCGTAATACTGAATTGACGGGGGCCTTTTTGCTCTGCGCGCGTAGCTGAGCTTCCCAGTTTCGAGTTTGCGTGTGGCTGCTTTTATTTATTGGAAGTAATGTTTGAGCTTCCGTCACTCGCCTAATTCGGTAGTTCAGCTCCGCCTATAGAAAGTAGGCGATTAGTTTACTTGCTTTCTCAGTGAATATTGATTAGAGCACTTCTTTAAGACGATACTACACCTAAAGGGGGCCATTTCAGCTGATATACTAGGGTCTCGCATGGGTGAGCGATGACAGCTGTTCTAGCTGAAGAGCTGCACCACGATAATACCAGAATTAACAATTACGTCAGACTGCCTCCAACGTTAGTGAGCTAGGGTAAGAACTGCTACGTCACTCTGCTCAGCTGCACCTCTTCCAATCCATGGCTCATTTTTTTGCGGAGAAAAGCTCTTTCTAAGGAAGAGCAGGCAGTATTTGGTAATCCTCTGTCTTTAACGAGGAATTTAATTGCTGTCCTAAAGATGGATTGGATTATACTTGAAAGAATAAACGCTGCGTACGTATGGCACCCGGATCGCAACTTCTAAATAGATTGCCTTCCTTGGCCAGTGCTGTAAACATGAGAGACCATGATGTTGTTGTTTGTCCGGCATGTCCGTGGTGATGTTTATCATGCATAACTGGGTTTGTTATGTACGTAGAGGGGGGGAGGGATGACTACAGTTCCTTATCAGGAGGACATGTACATGCGCATCATTGTTTGGTAGAGTCCCACTCTGGCGCATGTAAAACAAAAACATATGCTCATTGTTTGTAATGTTGGTAATTCGTGTTTTTTGTTGCGTTGTATGTGATCCACATTTTTGCGTCATGGCGGGTAATATCAGAGAGTTCTGGTGTGACTACACCGTCCAGCTTCTTTACTTACACACTCGTAACTCCAATTTTAAAACATTATCTTAGATTATAAAACTAATCCAGCTCCAGGTAAAATGAGTACACGGAAATGAATTCGTATAAAAGTTATTGACACTACAAATCTAGATGTAAAGTAGATTTTGTACAAACGAAGGTTAGAGAGAGTCCAGGTTCTTTGAAAACTGAGGGCTGGCAGCTCAGTCAGGAAGAAGAATCAGCTTAACCTTACTTTGCCGAGGAGTTTCTCAACAGACTCTTCAAGTTAAATTAATCGCAGAGGAGGTGCACTTAGTAGAGGGTGTCTCAATGAAACCCCATAGACCTTAGGCCGAGGCTTCTCGTCATCCTTTCTGGAATCCAGGAGAGTGACTCCAGGGAACTTGCCCTGCTCTCTCCCTAGGGGGAACTTCCCTTGAGAGAGTTCATCCGGGAAGCCTGACATTTTTTGCTCTCTCTCACAGCAGGTAAGAGAAAGGGTCCTAATCCATGAGCAGATTTTCATGGAAATCTTGAGCTTTCTCTGAGTAAATAATATTTGTAACATTTTGCGGGCAAAAGTGCTGTTTGTCTGTAGAGTGCACGCTCCTAGCGTTTCCTGCATTCTTCACACACGGACTTAAAACTTCACTTTTAGAGTGTGCAAAACCCAGGAGTCAGAACCCTGAGTAGAAGTAGCCAAAGACAGTCGTACGAGTGGTCACAACAGATCGTTAATTTGGTTAATTTATTTATTTAATTTAAGAACTGTATTAGTGGTTATATTTGTGTATTTATAGCTGATATAGCCGTTCACCTTGATTAGTCGGCATTTCTCTGTGAAAGTCAGCATTCTAATATTTAGTAAATACTGCCTGTCTGTCTGTCTGTCCATGTCGGGTATTTTTTTTATTTCGGCGGTGAAGTTCACGGCCTTTTTGATCATTTTTGTTTATTTTGTTGACGCTGTATATAGTAGTTTGACTAAACTTTGCACGTGACGGTTAGTTAGCTCACATGGCACTTATCTTTTGTCGGCCTGGAGAGTTTGTTGGGTAAATGTTGATTTCTGTAAGAGCAACTGTTGGAAAATTTTGGGAGGGTATTTGTTGCGATGCTCTGGGACCTTCCAGTGTGGCGCCCTTACTGGCGCTAGGATAGTTATCTACCTACAGCTTCTGGCAACTTCCAAGGTGTCTCAATCTTTCTTAGATTGTGGCATCACTAATAAGTTGGAAGGTATATTGTGGAGTTTTCTCCATCTCTTCACAGAACTGTTCTAGAAGATCCAGGTCTTTCTTCAGGTGCCCTCTTGAGTTGACAATACTCCATAAGGAAACCGATAGCTAACACCTGGTAACTATGTAGGCTTTCCAAGTATTTTAGAGGCTCTGTTAGTAACCGAAGTTTCCTAAAGTTTTCCAGAGATTTTGGAAGAAGGCTCTTCATAAGGGCAAAAACCAAACTCTTCAGGGCAGCCTTAGGAAGTCTAAAGAAACTTCTAGGATTCCTCTCGTTCCGTTAAACTGAATTATTAAACACTTTCCCCGTTTTATAAATGATATATTCTTGGCAACTAGAATGGTTAGCTTGCGAGGTGAAAAATCCATGGGGATTAGTGGCTCAGTAGATTTCTGTGGGGGATAGACTGGGTTAATTCCTGGATATTGAAGACGGCGAACACTTTTCCAGCTGCGGATGAAAATACTGATTGATCGTAACTCTGAAACCTCTCGGAATCTTCAGTTTTCCCGGCTTTTCATTTTAACTCTTCTTCAACAGAGAAAGGAAAATAGCCTCTTTTCAAATATTCTCTTTGTACGTCACAGAACAATTGGGGAAAATCTTTTACACACTTTTCTCTTGTTATTCCGTCTTCACCCGGTTCTTGTAGCGAGAATAAAGAATCTGTCCAGGAGTTAGAGTAAATCAACTCGGTTGTTGTTATTTTCCATTCGTATCAAGAAAGCATTGTTATCAAACAGACAAAACAGGAGAGAATTCCAGAAAGAAATTTTCTAATTTACCATAACAGTTGAAAGAAGGGATATTTAGGGAGCTGCTCTCTGTCAGGTTGTTAGACCTGAAGATGGAAAAGCGGAACTGATACTCATCAGCAGAAAGTATCGCTCCTCTTTCTTTCCACAGTGAACAGAGGGCGTTCGTGGCACTTCCGTTTTGTTTTTATTACACTTCCGCCCTCTCTCTCGCGCGTATTTTCTTCGCTACAGTTTTATTGTTAACCCATTTTTTCCAGAAAATCTCATTCTTCCAGCTTTCATTGTTACTAATATTTTCTCCACGGTCTCTCGTCGTAATCAGATTATTGTTACACAAAGGCCAGTTTCACTTTGGTTCTTGCTAATTTTGTTCTAATTACTTGCAGCCCCCTCGCACACATGGGCAGGTGTCCAGGTGCACCTGCTTGGTGCCATCAGCATCACAGCTTGCTTCCTATGTAAGGATAAAGCCTATTGAGCAAAGAAGTATTTCCGGTTGAGGAATACTCTTCAAGTCCGATATTAACAGTTTATTTCCGTCCATTACAGAAAGCGCTCCTCAGAGGAAATCTGCTCCACCCCTTTTCCTCAAAAATGTTTACGATTTTTTCAGAGAGAAATGTATACAAATAAATCTAATTTGAACTATCCGCGATTTGTCGTCTTCAGTTGCTATGGAAACACGCTGGATTAACTGAGAGAGGACAATTCGGGGCAACCACTGTTCCATATTCAGATTGTTTCAAAAGAAATATTTCTGGTGAACTCTCAAAAACGAAAGTCTGCGCGATTGCAAGAAACAATTAAAGACGATACGTCACAAACCAAAACCGGAAATAACCACCAAATGCACCTAATTAAAAAAAAAAAAGAGGAGATAATGTCCGCTTAGTTATTTTTCAATTCCAAGTAGAATTAACTCGCAGTGAACAAAAATAATGACTTCATTTCCGGAATAAAAGAAATTCCCCGACGGGGGGGGGGCTCCATCAACAGAGGAATGCCGTATAAAAGATGCAGCGGAAATGCATGATCTCACTTTGTGGTAATTATATTTTAAGAAATATGGTGGCACTTTTTCGTCACAATTTGACGGTGGGCATTTCTGGGTAATATTACATTCAGCTGCCTTAACTTCATTCTCAGAGGCGCTGAGAGTGTGAGCGTGGTCATACTTAGCGCAAATTCATGGAGTATAGAACTTAAAACCAGTAAAACTGGTTGCTAATAAGATGATTCGCGATGGTATTCGGAAAGTGCCCCACTATACGTAGCAGACTTTTCCTCGATAGTGCCTGCTGCTACGTTTCCCCTAACTTTGTGGGCACCTCCATCAAGTGGTTTCACCTTTGTTGGGATCATTTTTTCTAAGGAATCCATTTTAAGGTCATCTAAGGGGTGAAGATTACTTTTAAAGATTTCCCAGTTAGAAAAAGTTTAAATCTCGAGATGGGTAGTAAAGACGTTATTCAATATTATTAGGATCTCAATTTTGTTTTTGGACTTTTATTGGATTCGTCAAATACTTGCTAGAATTGAAGCAACATCAAGTTTTGGTCTCGTTGGTTATTCAGGACTAATTTCTATAACTAGAGAAATAACGGAATAATTTTGTAACAATTATCTAATCTCTTAAAGAGATGTTAATCTGTAGAAATCTATAAATATTACTATAAATAGAATTGGTAGTTAAGCAATCTGGAGCGGCTCTAAATTTGGAGGCTAACATGACTAACGGCTTCGTCATTGGGCGATAATGCTACAGAAATAGCTGCAATAAAATTAGGAATGGAGCGGGGCGCTTTCTTAGAGCCAAAACTTAGAAGTCCATACTCATAAACATTGCATAGATTTTTTTTTTAATGTTAGCATTCACAAAATACTTTCAACACCGATGAAAGAAAAAATGGTTGCGAGTAAATAATAAGTTCTGCTACGATTAACAAGCATTTCTTAAGACATGGGAGTTGTTGCTAATTTTATTGTTATTATTATTAGTATTTTAATGATTTAAGGCGCGTCAACATCTGGAGGTTATTGGCGTCCTCAGGTTTTATCGGTGCTCTGCCGGCCTCCGGGCAGTGTTCTCACGTTACAGTCCATCCACCGGACAGTGAGCTGTAACAAGCTCTCCTAGGAAGAGAAAATCTAAGGGGCCAACAGCTGGATTCGAACCTGAATATGCTAACCGCATCATAGCGAATTCCTTCCCTTAATTTTATTGGTATAATTGTTATTTTTTTTTTTTTTTTTTTTTTTTTTTTTTTTTTTTTTTTTTTTTTTTTTGCGCATCAACAGCTGAGGTCATTAGCGCCCGGAGCTTTTTCCAGTGCACTGCCGGCCTCCGGACAGTGTTCTCTCGTTACAGACAACACTGTCCATCACCGGACAGTGAGCTGTAAGAAGCTCCTAGGAAGAGAAAATCTAAGGGTCAGCTGCTGGATTCGAACCCGGGACCTCCGCGTGGGAGTCCAGTATGCTAACCTCATAGCTAATCCCTTCCCTAATTGTTATTATTAGCATTTTTGCTTTCTTTCATTAGGGAAGGTTTTTGAAATGGTGCGGAAATATCCGGGGTTAAAGGATATACTTAAGGTCTTCTGAGTCCGAAATACGGGTATTCATCTCTCACCCCCACCCTAGTCGTATCAATAACCTCACAATGCGCGCATCACGTCCTCAGTCAGCTGTATTGAGAAAACATTCGACATGTTCTAACATGCATTACAAAACAAAAACCATTGATAGCAACGCCATCTCTGTGCAAAAGCGAGAACTTTTCTCATCACGCTAATAGTTTCCCAGTTTCGGGCAGCCATTTTTGCCAAAATCTTGCTCAGATCCCCGGGGTTAAAAGCGGATAAACGGGATCTTTGAGTATTCTGCTTCCCCCTCCGCCACCCAACCGTTTTTAAGGCATTCGATCACTCCAAATTCCTTTAATCAGCTATAAAACAAAAGTGTCACAGAAAGGAACTAATTTCAACCGGATGTTATTGTTGGTTAGTTTATCACCACCACACATGTGCTATATTTGCGAAAAGATCCTACTTTGGCAATCAGCCACTTGCTAGGTATAAACTAACCTTAACACCATGTAACCACTGTTCAAGGTTCTCATTATATATTTTTTTTAAAAAAATGGTTCCATTGTTTACATATCCAGTACATTCGGCCTTACTTACAATTTGTTATTATTTAATCATTGTTCTCTGAATTACTTAATTTACAGTTTTAATTTTGCTGACGTAATTGAGATTACAATTTATTTTATAAATTGTATAATGTTGGTAACAATGGAATATAACTCACAAATGTCTGGCAGTATAAAAATAAATTTGTGTGTTAAAATGTTGAAAGTAGTTACAGAATTTTTTTTTAATTTTTATTTTTGTAATTTAATCAGCTGATTTCAGTAAGAGTGAAGTTAGCTCACAGGGCCGTGTGAATAGAACAGCTGTAAGAAGGTAACCTTCACTCAGTGCCACCTAGAGTTAGTTCTGCGTACTTGCGTTGTGTAATATCTGTTTGTTCCCCCCCACCATGTTTCCTCCTTGCATACTTAATTATTAAAGACGATGCCTTTGCAGTTGATGTTGTGTAATGGCTAATTTATTCATTTTATTTTCATTACTATTAATATTATTATTAATAAAACCATTACTTAAACAACAAAATGTTGCGTATTATTAAATAACGGTATTCATTATTGCGGTAGTTCGAAAAGACTGGGAAATTTTTACACGTTTCTTTGTTTTTTTTAATACTGATTACATAAATACCTGTTTGAAGGCAATCCCCGGTGTCGAGTGTGAGAGAGTTTCCACGTGTAGAAGTGGTTCTAGAATCTTTCCGCGATATGAACAGGAATGGCAAACACCACTGGGATGTCTTAACTTTCTGGAGACTCACATCAAATGATGGGATGTGCTCTGGGGGCCTTAATTAGAAAGCCGATTAAGGGTGGAAAATTTGGGAGAAGGGACTTAATTGATGACGTCGTCCTTGGGGATCCCATGGCTTTGACTTAGAAGATCTTTACCCTTGTTCATGCTAGGTAGGATTACAAAAGAGACATCGGAGCCAACTCCAAGCGACGGAAATGCGCTATTTAAGAAAGATTTTAGGGAAAACGAAGAGAGAGATAGAATCCAGGAATGTAACAGTGAGAAGAGACCTGGACATTGTGAACCGGCCATATAGATTATTAAAAGGAATCAACTCAGATCGGTCATGTTATGAGAATGATAGATAATAGAATTTCTAGGGCAGTGTACGAATAAGCACGTACAGAAGGAAGTAGACGACGCGGCCGCCCTCGAAGGACATGGGAAGAAGAGATAGGAGAGAACCTGTTGGAGAGGGGAGTGGAATGGAGGAAGGGGAAGGAGCTTGCCAGGAATAGGAGTGAATGGAGAAGATTATGTAAGGCCTCAACACTGCCGAGGCGCTAGAAGAGGATAGATAGTAATGATGAGGATTACAAAGAAGTTTTCGATCTTGGAACCTAGAACTTACTGGGCTCGGCACAATTAAGTTCGGCTAGAATGGGATTAAGGGGAATGAGACAGCCGGTCAGCTGGCCCAGGAATTGAGCCAACACTCCTTTCATCGGCCCGGAGCCTGTCCTGGGGATCACCAAGGGTGCAGTTCGTGAGGCTCTCAGAGATTGGATCTGGAGGGAGCACGAGAAGAGCTGGGCGATGTATCTTGGGGTTAAACACAGCAAGACTATTGCTTGCCTTGGCTGTGTAAGCAAACAGCCAAAGAGACCCTGTGTTTGGGTAGGAATCAGATTACTCTGATTACAGGCCTATTCACGCAGGGCATAGTAGGTTCAGGAAACATCTGCAAACAAGGTGGGGCTCATTAGCTCGGAAACCGCTCTGCAGACTGTGTCAAGAAGAGGAGAAGACGGCCTCTCACCTTTTGTTCAATTGTGTTTCAGTCGAGCGGTGGCGCTTTGGAACGTCGAGACCAAAGGAGATTGTAGCGCAAAAAAGAACTAGTAGGGAAAGTCCTCAACCTCTTTAGTAGGGGAGGTTTCGCCTATTAGATCCAAAAAGGGGAAGACACTATAAGACCTCTAGGGGCTGTGGTGCCATGGGGCATGGGTCCCGTCCCGTTTTCTTATCTTAGATCTTGGATAAAGAGAAGACCCCATTTGTGGTGCTAGGAAATCCAAAAAAAAAAAAAATTTATTGCAAATAGTTCCATATGTTACCACGGCAGCCTAAATATGTAATTGAAAAATCGCAAAACGTGTAAAACCGGATATTTAATAAAAGCTCTCATTCCCCAAGAGTATTCAATTGGCTGTTGACTTCCGGTAGTTGCTACTAAATCAAATAAATTTTCCAATTTTTTTAGCGTTTCCTTCGAATAACAGGCGCTTATTACTACTATCCTTTAAGTACCAATGCTCTCTTACAATAAATAAATAAGTAACGTAAGTTGCTGTAAGAAAAATGACATAAATGAATGAAGTACCATTCACTTATTGTGAGGCTGTTAAGTTCCAGCGAGTTCTCATTAGTAGTCAACAAAGTCAATTGATTTCTTTTATTAGTATGAGAGGTTATGTAACTGTTTGCTCTGGCAATCAGCTGATTCCACCACCACTGCCAGATTCATCGATCAATATAATATATTATACAAATACACACTTCAAAGATCGTAATTTATTTCATAACGCAAAATTACCTGAAATTTTTTTTAAAATTTCTTCAAAATCTATTTATTGATCCAATAACAAATAGTCTTGTGATAGAATCGCTGAATTTTTCAAGAAAACAAAAATCAAGTATAAAAACTCGAATGTTATTGCTGCTCTAAAGTACCCATAATGATTCTCTCAGTTGTACAGCTAAACATCGTCTACAATTGAGCGGTAATTGTATGGCGGTCACAGCATTATCGAGGGTTAAATTTGGACTCGGAATATCCGGTTTTGTATTTCTTCATAATTTTTGCATGTTATATTGCATTTATATATTTTGGTCTCAATGAATATAATAAATTCTGATTTTGAAGCACACTATTAGTGAATTGGACTTTGTTTTGTTTATATTGTGAGTTTTTTTAGTAGTGCTTACACTTCTTGGAGAGTATGTGAACATTATTTAAGTCGCACTGTAGTCTGTTCAAGGAAGTTGCAATGGGAGTGTTGATGTAGGTATGCTGCAAGAGGGGACGGTCTTGCATAGCACCGGTTCTGGCGCTGTGTCCACCAGACAGGATATTGTCTCTTCTGTGCCCTGTCCGCTAGCAACAACATGTCCTGTCGATGCAGAAGAGCTTGTTGTTGTTGCTAGGCGGTCTGTCAAGGTCGACCGTCAGCTGTTCGCCCCAGCTGGTCGGCCGCACACATGTTCCTGATCCCCTCCACTTCCTTTATGGGCGCCCAGACTTGCATCTTCTTCTTCTTCTTTGCTTTTATTTATTTTCCTTTTAATTACTGGTCTGGGGCAAGGTTTACAGAAGTTCAATCCTGATTGGTTGTAGATTAGAGCCCTTGCTCCGCCTTAACTTCCTTCCTCTTATTTGATGTTGGTGCTGCTGCCAGTGTCCCTTGACCCCGAGCAAGATTACCTCTCTCTTCTTTTAAAGTAATTGGCATCTGTTTGGGTGCAACCGGTTTTAAATCATTTCTATTTTGTCTTGTTGCTCAAAATGGAAAAAAAAATAAAAAATAGTGAGTTATTTATAACTCACTATTAGTATTTTTTTTTACGCGATCACTTTTGAAAAAGAATGTATTATCTAAAGTAATATTCATTTCTGAACGCATGTTGTAGTGGCAACACTGTCTGCATCAGCTGTTTGACATTTGCTAAATTAATGGTAAGTTCTCCACAGCTGATGTATTATGCTGACGCCATGATTGGCTGTTACGAATCAATATTTGTTATTTGGTGAAATTACATTTCTAATAATTATAATTATTCGTGGCAGTATATGGGATCTTTAAATTTATGTTGTTATTTAAATGTTTAGGTATAGTTGTTCAGATTTATGGTTGGATAACATGTTTTTTACAAATTTGTTTTAAAAAGGCCCCCCACACTACAAATCTCATGGCTTAAAGCTTAATTAATTAATTTTTGGTACAATAAATTTCTTTCAAACATTTAAGAATACAATGTTTGTAAAACTAGCCATCGCACTAAAAAAGTACATTAGAGGGATGCCCCTTAGTCACTTGATTTCGTTCAAGTTACAGAGCTATGTGTGTCTGTGTTCTAGAGTACAGGAAGTAAAAAAACAAAGTGAAACAAGAAAAAAATCGTTCTATAACGTGGCATATCCTGTAGCCGTAAGTTCGGTTAAACTCGGACATTTTCGCCACACATTCGGCCCTCGTTAATGTTACGTAACCGATTTTACTGGAAAAAAAAAAATTTGAAATAGACTAGGGCAGTTGTCAAGGTGACCTTTCTTACCTTTCTTCCTCAGCAGGAAATGACTTTAGTGGAATTTAGGAAATGTATTTGAAATGAAAGTTGCAGAATCGTGTGAGTGTCACTGATGGCTGAATTTAAAGGAACTCATTGGCTCCCGTGGAAATACTCAGGTCTGAGCTTCCTACGTGTGTTTTCTCGTTTTTGAGCTGAACATTGTAACGGGATTGCTTACAGCTGAAGGAAAAAGTTGATTTAGGCAGCTGTGGTAGAGGAGAGGCCATCTGTTCTCAGCCGCCGATATGCCCAGTGCTACCACATAGGTACAGTAATCGATCTCTCACCCCTGTACGCCCTCCTGACCCTCCTGTGACGTCAACACCCCTCCAGAGCCTGGTGCCGATATAAACAAACTCACTCCCTGCGCCAGAACTGTTGCACATCGTACCCATTCCCCCTGGACTGCCAAAAAAATGCTGCCATACTCTGCCAGCCGTCAATTATGTATACGTATATATATATTTATATTCTTCCACTCCTCCTCTGCAGTGCCCACATAATACCTTTTTCCCAGAATGCATTATCATTTCCGTTTGATTACGTGGAAAAAACTGAGCAAAATGGCGATCAATTTTTCTCGCTTTTCCACACCAACCTTTTCTTTAGTAGGGCAATTTTCGCGGAACAAACTGAGTCATTATTTGAAGAGTTTTTCCCTTCAAGGCTGTTGAGTAAGTTCTGGGAAGACCTTTTGCCAACTAGCGACTGTACGTGTTCACTTTCCTGAATCCATATTGCCTTTCCAGTTACTGTTTCCGGGGGACAATTTTAGCCTAAGAAAATGGCGCCGTTGTCGGTTTTTCCCCTTTTAATTATATGGAAATCTCTCTCTCTAGTTTTTCCCACGCTATGAACCTCGTTCTTCTGTACAGCAGAGAATAACTCGTTCATGAAGGTCTCTTGATTCGAAATCAGCCAATTACATCGCCTCGGTAATTCTTTACTAAGCTAATTGCTTTGCTTATAAGGTATGTAACTGTACCCCACATGTTCTTCGATCCGAACCCAATTACATCGCTTTTAAATAAATCATTTTGATTCAGTACGTAGCTGAACCAGTTAATTAAAATCGCTTCTTACCAAAAAAAAAGTAATTTGTTCACGCCATTATTGATTGACCAACGAACGAATCATTCTAGAAATGTTTTATTGATTCGTTCACACAGAACGAATCGCCCCCAAAATAGGCGCATCATTTAAAGGTTGTATGCAGTGCCTCAAATTGTAAAAATTGGAGTGTTTTGCTGAGTCCCCTTACGCATTTGCAAACCGGAAGTGTAAGCCCAAAGATAAGAGAAAGGAGTTGTTAAACCGCGAAACCCCCTCAGGATGTTCAGGAGGAGGACGTAGTTGATAATGTGAGGTGTTATCAGTGGCGAGTAAACAGACTTATCACCAAAAGACCCAAAGTCCGTTCACCCCTCTCCAAAACAAAACAAAAAATATATATATATATATATCTCCTATCTACTCTTGAATTAATATTTAGCTCGATTGGCTGAGTTCCTTAAATTCTTTACTTAATGATCCTTCTCCTTATCTCCCAGCCTTTTTTTTATCACTTCCTCATTGTGCTGAGCTCCCTTTTTGCGCACTTTCACCGCATGCTGTTCTCCTGTGACTGCGCTACTCCTGTTTCCAGAGTCAGTTTGGCCGGATATGCTAGAAGGTGTCCTTCAAGCAATCTCTACCTCAGGTAAATGAAATTTCCATTTTTTTAACTGAAAAGGAAGTTCGATATTAATAGTAAACTGGGTTCATTTTAATAAAACCATTAGCGGAAACTAAAAAAAATTCAATTCATTGAATTAAACTATAGTGGCACTTCCGGGACAGCGATCTTCGCCTAATTTGGAATTTTGGTTCCATATTTAATGACTGATTGGTGCTGAAATGGACTTCAGTGCCCAATCATCACCCTGGCTCCTGACTTGTGCTAATATTCCCGGAACTACATTTTCTAAGTGATATCACATCAAGGGGGAGTCAAAGATCTGTTGGAAATAAACATAGTTTTGAAAGAAAAAAACCCATTTCCTGTAATGGTGGGGGGTCTGAAAGTTATGTACATCCACCACTTTCAGGAAGTACCCATGACGCGCCTCTTAAAATCGTAGTTCAGACAGACCCACGCAAGGGGTTCGAATACTCGGGGTTACAATTTTTTTTTTTTTGTAATAATCTAAGTTTTACTTACCCCGATTGGTTGTTTTTCTAAAGCGGGTGCCTATATTTAGCGCCAGAATGCGGTATAAATAGCACACTACTGCGCTCTCGCTGCCAAAGTCCCAACCACTCCTCTACCTTCCCACTAATTTACGTATTTATATATTTTACTAATTGCTTCCCTCTCACCTATTAGTAATCCCAACAGTGCTAATGTTTGTTTTGTTTCATTCTTATTTTAGAATGGATTTTGTAAATAAATATTAATGAGATCTTGGAGGCCTTGATTTTGTTGGTTTTTTTTTTGTTTCGTTTCCTGTTTGGTGTTAAGCAAATAATGCTAGTGCGCTTTCTCGCACCAGTATTTCTCATTTTACCACTATAATTAGACAATTCGTTCAATATATCGAGAAATATATCGATACAGTGAGTACAAAGGAAGCAATCTCCCCCTCCCCTGAAGAGGAGGAGGAAATTAGAACTTAGTACGCACATTGTACGTCATAATGGCCGTCAAAAAAATTTGTCCTGTCACATTTATCAAGAATTCACCGTAAAAAGGCACATCTAGGAGCGTTGGTATGCTTCCCTCAGACGTGATACGATTTCAGTGAAATTTACGGTCAAGGGGGTTTAATAAATGTACATAATTCGGTTCTGTGAAAAAAAATATATATAAATTAAAGTAAAAATTAGGTTTCGTGGGCGGGGGCGGAAGCTCATACCTAACTGTAAACAATTTTTTTTTTTTAACAAAAAAAAATATTAAGCCAAACGCGGGATTCGAACTTGCGATCTTTCACACACTAAACCGCGCTCTTGACCACTAGACCAAAACGAACAATAGAGTTCCTTGCAGCATTATTTTAAAACATAGAGAAACTTTATTTAATGTGTCCAACACTTTAATAAAAATAACAGCTGGAACGAATTGATTTCTTGCAAAAAAAAAATATAAAAATAAACATGGGATTAATCGTTTGACTTTATTATATTTATTCACAACGTAAACAAAGATTTGTTTATAAGTTTTGTGATTGTTGCATTATCACGTAAAGGTTTAGAGGTTCATCTAATTATCTTTTATTTATATACTTAAAACAATTCTTTTGACTACGAAATTTTTTTCTGATTTTAAAAAAATGCTTAAATTTTATCTACTGTTTCTATACTGTTTCACAGGACTGTGTGTTGCTAAAATTCTGAGGTACGAAAGTGATCTTTTTAACGGAAGTTCCATTTTTTCGCTAGCGGAAGAAGAAGTAATTAATTGCAATAATTCTAATATCGATTTTTTAGGTATTAGAACATAATTGTTTTGCTCGTTTGTGGCTTTTTTTTTATCATCACTCTATGAAAAATAATCGCAAAGTTCGATTAAGACCAGCAGTGGTTGATGAAAATCGATACTTGTATCGAGTTTATTCTCTGAGATGGAAAATTTAATGGCTTCAAAAATCGATTCGTATTTTCATTTTAAAAAAAAACAAAAAACAAGGCTTATCTGAACAAGTTACTGCGCATGTTTGGTTTTACGGTAATAATAACTTTTGAAGTGTTTTTCAATTTATCTTGGGAGAGATAAATTTTCTTGAACAAACAAAACAAAGCGATGTATTTATAATCGATATATTCAGTTTGAAGTCGTGTGCGTGATCGCGTTTTTTGTGTCGTTTTTTTACGGTCTGCCACCCAGGACTGGTGTTGTTGTTTTGTCACCTTTGTCTGTGACCATTACCTTGTCTCAGATTCAAGTAAGTAAAAACTGAAGAAAGTTCGAAGTCTTGTAAGGTTTTTTCTTCTTCTTCTTGTAGCCGGTTACGGTTTATTTAGTTCAGATAACTATCTGAAGAGACGTCCAGTGGCTCTTTAGTGCCCCTAGGGGCTGCAAGGGACTCCCCCCCATCTTAAGAGACATTGAGTTGGAGAACGTAGTCTTAATAAAAGCAACTGAGAGAAGAGATAGGCGTGCTGGGAGAGGTTACTTCAAGGCTATATCAGATGTTTTTATATCCATGACAACCACTCGACCTCATGCTCGAGAACTTCTCATTTATATTACCTCTTCAAATGGTACAATAAAGAAGGAGGACGCCTTGATAAAATCTTTATCTATAAATAGCCGGCCGAGCAAGGTCAATTTTTCTTAAACAAATATATCGATAAGCCATTTTGGAGTGTAGTATAATTTTGTTTTCCTCTTATTTAAAACAAGTTCGGGAAATTTTTTTTTGGCATATCGAAAACTAAATTTCCCATTCTTGTAATCGTAAACAAGTTTTCGCGTACTTGGGGAAATTTAGAACTTGTATTTTCACGTTGCTTCTTCCTGTTCTTTGGTATTTAGGCGTTGAGTAAAAAAGACGCTAGCCGTAGTAATTGCCGGAAGTGAAGTGCTGCAGAGATTTCAATGGTGGTGTTTTTTTTCTTGCACTTCGTAGTGAACTTTGTTTTGAAGTAATTGACGTATTGTGTAGTGGCTAGTCTGTCCTGTAGAGGGCACAACTTTTTTGGAGTCACTGTTAGTGGGAGCCGCTTGCGAAATGTTAGCCTCTTGCCTGCCCCGTGCCCCAGTGGAGCAGGCTAATCGAGGGACCGGCCAGTGAACCCCTTAGGGGCCACTCCCAGGCTAATCCCCGACACGCTGTCTTCTTTGTTCCCCAGCGAGGCGTGCTGTAGCTCCCCTCCAAGTCTGTCTGTCTGTTCACCTTCAACTTACTCCCGAACGTTTACCTCCAGCGGGCAATTACTTCCTCCCACCGGCCGCCATAGCCATTGTATCTCCACTGAGAAATAATTTTTTTTTAAATTTATTTATCTGTTATTGGTTCCTCTGACCACGTGTCCTGGGGGGGGGGAAGTATTGTGCGATCGGGTCCAATTTTATATCTAATTTCTCACCGGAAACGATCTCTTTCGGTGGATCTTTGAGAGTCAGAAAAAAAACCTCATCACTTTCTCCTTTGCCTGTACTCTGGGGTTTTTCTCATCGACTTTTTTAACTTCCTTTGATCGTAACAGAAAGTGGTGCTATCCTGAACTCCTGACAATGAATGCATTCACGAAGTTAATCACAATATTAATGTTCGATTTCCAGAACGCACCGGAAATATTCATTTTTGAGGACCTCGTTTTGGTTCTGTTTCTGTGAATAGCATTACTCAAAAAAGAAAGAGAAATATCGCCGGAAGTTAAATGCCATTGTGGGACCCGAGTATAAGATTTTGGGAGGGAATCAGCCAAACGGAAGTGCCTCTTTATGCTCAATAAAGCCTTTGATTTTGCAAAGATTTTCTCCAAAATGGTGTCTTCGATTCAGGGCTCTTTTTTTAGGCGGGGATGGTGGAGCTGGAGCATTCTACCAAATAACCAAGATTAAGATATTATTAACCGGAATTCTAAATTTGAGGAACGTTGGCTTACAACAGGAAGTACCATTTCACTGAATCGAGTTTGAAAATGCTACCTTCAGACCGGAAATGTATAATATAAAGTAAATTATCACAATTTAATTACCTTTAATCGGAGGTAAGAGGAGGTCGTCCTGAGTGTTGTTCACGCCATATTGGGTTTTCTGCCCTCAACTTTGTTAATCCATTGGCAGAACTGTCAATGTGCTAAATTGTAGGGAAATTTAGATGTACTAGAATTGTACGTTGTTACAACTTTTTGGGTGGATTACTTCTGTGAGAGGAGGTTATAGATGAGAAAGGTTACAAAGCTTATTGCTAGCAAAATAAGGCGACTTCCTGTGGATTGACCTTTTAATAGAGAAGAACTCTACAACGTGATCTCTTTAATTTAAAAAAAAAAGCCAAACTCACTAGAGTGGGCCTGTTGATGGCGAGGTTCCACTATTCACGAAGTAATGTTGTGAAATACGTATACGCGCTGTGTTGAACTGGGCCCCTAGTCTGCTCCGCCATATTTAATTTAATATTCCGTCGATGTAGGAGGCATTGGCTTGATCCCGGCAAGCTGACCTAAGTTTTTGTAATACTTTTTATGCAGGCAGTTTGAAATTTTATTAATTTTTTTTATCAACTCTTTATGGGAGAAGGCCAGATATTATGTGACTCTTTTTTTTTTTTTTTTAACTTCCGGTTACTCTCTGGTAAGAGGAAGTATTGCGATGTTGCCGTTTGATTTTGAGTTTTCAAAGAAAATTTCTGTTTTAAGCTCGAAAATGATTAAAATATTTGGTATTGAACTAGGGAGGGGCACACCTACGAAGTTCCGTTTGGTATATTGTACGCTTCTAATGCTGCTTAAGTTCTAAGAGTAGGTAAAGTCTAGAGTTGCCAGAATATCAGACTGTACAGGACAGCTTTTCCGCCCATTTCTCAGTTATCTAGACAATCTGGGACTAACTTGAACTTGCAAAGAACGCATTAGCTTTATCGCCATAGGTTTGAAACTTATTCAATAATGTTTTTGTTAAGGTTATAGCTGGAATTTGTGACATCATGGTATTCTTTAAACGTATTTTATTATAATGAATATTTATAATATTAAAGTCAATTTATTTTATTGAACAAAATAAACAATTTTGAGAAAAATTCAATTACGTCAATTGCAATGAGTGCAAGTCGTGAGAGTGTTCAACACATTTTTCGAAAAATTAATCTCTATTTCTGTTTCCGAAAAAGCTGCTATTAATTCTCCCTAAAGGAATGTATAAAATTTTAATTATTATTTAACTAAATAAAAGTAATTATAATTGTTAGATGTAAAAATTAATAAAGATTAAAAATAGAAATAATCAATAAAACTAAATAACTAACTTGTTTACTTTTAAAAGATACTGTCCAGTTCAACACAGTGATGCAGACTTTGTCACTGCTGTCCCAGACACACATCTAATACATACAATAACTTAATTATTCAAGTTGGTCACACTGTTTCACATGCTAAGAGATACTAGACGTCTCGTAGTATGATCAGCTGGGTCAGTTACTGGCATCTATTTCTACACTTTACGCTGTAAATTTTTAACTTAGTTATTGTTTTAATTATTAATTAAAAAAGCATTTTTAAAGTGTTGATTGTTCAAATTAATTATAATTAACTTATATTGGTAGTGCATAAAATTGAAAATTATTAAGTGAAAAATGTGTTAATTCGTTAAATTAGTGTTAATAAGGTTTCTGTTTTTTTTTGTAAGGGTACTTATCCTGTATCTGGAATTATTAATTTTCAAACAAGGTAGGACTTTATTTAAGTATGCGTTTTTATAGTTTGCTTCTTTCTTTTTAATGTCTATAACAATGAAATCCTGTTACAAATTATTTAAATGTTGAAGACACGATTTAATTGTGGATTCTTTCTCAGAGATGTGATATTAATTAATGATAGTTTTAATAGAGTTTAATAACATTTAATGTTGCTACACTAATTAATTATTCACAGTTAGTGTTCTTTAAAGAACTAATTTAATAGATTGAAATGTAGAGCCCATTGTGGCGCTTAAGTTTCTCTTCATCGCTACAATGAGCGCTAGTGATCACTTCTCCTTTGACCATTTATAAGGAAAAACGTAGCAATCGTACCGATTTACTTTTTTTTTATTTTTCATGGGAAAATAGCTAGTGAATGATTGTAACAAGTAAAGCGATTTTCAGCAATCGGTCTGCCGTGTCTTTTTGTTTGGTCATAAGAAAAATCTAGAAACATTTTTTCTCTGTAGATTATCGTTTCATCGCTTTTTTAGGACATTACGCATTTTACTTTGTTTTTGCCTGCCTTCCAAAGAAGGCTGCTTCTTCTACTTGCTTTACTTTTGATAGACCCGTCCGTAAAGGTTAGCTTTCCTCTAAAATACTGTTTCAGTGAATATTTAATCGTTAAAAGCTTAAGAATATTGTGGGTTTTTACACCAATTTTTGGTTTCATCAAAGAAAAATTTGATGGTAAAACAAAAACGATGTTGACAGCAGCAATATTTTTTTAGTTTATTTCTGTGGATTTTTATTTGTACGTATTATACATATGTTTTTCATGTGGACCCCAGTGGAAGAAGGTTATAGTAATTAATAAGAATGGCGGTTACTATGGCAACCTGGAGTCATTAGCAGCTGTTGTGAGCAATGGCCAACTGTATCAGCTGTACGTTTGAGTTATTACAACGTGACTATTTTTTTATTTATTTATTATTTATATGGTCGTTGTTTATTACAGTTGACGCCCTGCCATCAATTCTGTTTTATTGCTTTATTTCCTCTATTGTAATCGCTTATTGTGTAATTTTTAACGATTTATTGTTCTGTATGGAGAAAATTTTTCTAGATCTTTGTCGGACTTTTCTTAGTTGTTGCATTGAACAGGTATTTTAATCGATAATTATTATCACTGACCGGAAATTAGTAATAAGTATCGAGTTTATTGTGCGAACCATAACATACCCTAGTGGTTTTTCTTAACAGAAATATGGACAAATGGAAACTTTTGCTCAGTTTTTCCATAAAAGTTTGAGAGAGAGAGAGTGAGAGAGAGACAGCTGACAAAGCAAGTTCACCCTGATGAATATTTTGGCCGATGGCAATGAACTCTTCTTCAGAACCACTCGCTAATTAGACCGGGCGCCCCACTTAGTTCGGGTACCCCACTACCTGATCTAGCCAGCCAACTCCAAACTATTCTCTACCTAGTTAATACTTGGACCGTATCAAGGAGGCGTCTTGGTTCAATGGTACGATTCTCCCATTTCTCATACCCCCACCCCTATTTTTAGAGGAAGTGTTGTAAAAAGTGCATTCCGCCGGAAAATTCAGATTTTGAGGGAAATTCCGAAGTTTAAAGGAAGTCGATCGACCGGAAGTGCCACTTTTCTGAATATATTTTTCTGATTTTAGGACTTTTTTTTTTTGACGAAAATGGTTGCAGTAACTTTCTTTAAAGTTGGCACGTTCACTATATGTCGGGGAGCTTTACTACCTTTACCTGAAACAGATTCTTAGGAACACGTGAAGTTAAGGGCTCTTCTCTAAAAGGTCGACTTAGTAGACTGTACGGTTCCATTAGCTGCATAAGAGTAAGCACAAAGTATAGAGATCAAATGGGAAGATATCAGTCTACCGGAAATGTAGTGCGCCAGTGTGGCTTTTTCTATGTTATCGGTAGTCTGCCGGAATTAGCCCCAACAGAGATGGACAAGGAAGCTTTTTCTCAAGAACTCGCCTAGTTTTGTTAGCGCCAATTAGGCTGGAAACATAGTGGAGCGGCTAGCAAAACGGCGATGATAGCGAAGAGTAAAGCGGCGAAAACACAAACACTCTTTATAGATAGGGTTGCTCTATCTTCGCTTTGCTCTCCACTATGCGCGGTCCCATATGTTAACTTGTGTTTGTTTTCGCCGCTTTGCTCTTCGCTATCATCGCCGCTTTGCTCGTCGCTCCACAATGTTTCCAGCCTAATAGGCGCTAACTGCGCGAACAAAACTAGGCGAGTTCTTAGAGTTAGCTTTTAAATCAGCGCGTGTTGCTGGTCCCCAACACCAAGTGGCAGTGGCTAATTCTTGAAAAAGAGACTTTAATGCCAAAATGTTCTTTGATAAAGACTGACTAAATTTAGACGCATCTTGTGGGGGCATGCTTTTCGAGTCGTCAATTTTAATGAGACCACTTGAAGATTCTAGAATGGCATCAGCTAGACTACCTGCTCTATGGGACGCCTCTATGGATGACTTGGAAATGAAAAGTCGTGGTAACCACAAATTTCATGAGCACAAGGTGTTATCAGTAATTCAGCTTCCATCGCACCCATCTTTCCACCCCCCGAAAGAAGCTCCTGATCAAGGTCACCAAGGATATCATCGAATCCCAAAGATATGTTACAGAACTTACGACTCCTTTAGCGGCCAGTCCTTAACAATACAAGAACCGACCATTCACTAACCAGTGCAAGCGTTATATTTAGTTCAGGTACTTCAGGGATCTCCGAGTTTGGTTCAATGATCAAGAGGCCTATCACTTTTCATCGAACTTCGGAAAGCTTGCGAGGAATGTTCGCCACGCTGCCACCCTCAGTGTTAGCTCAGGTTCCCCCTCCTCATACATCATTCAAGGTCAATAAATATTTAGTAAAAACTCCAATTTCAAGAAAAGTCTTGCGAGTGTTCCACCATCTGTTTTCCGTTTTAGCTAATTGATGGGGGTGGACAGTGAAGATTATTAAAAATTTTTTTAAAAAAGTAGTCAAGAATCGTTATTTTATTAATATCGATTTGTTGACGCAAGCAACTGGAGCACAGCTGTTGCCCGCCTCCACCCTCCCGCAAAATCAACCAACACTGCCATTTAGATAGTGAGTTTTGTGAGAGTTAATTATGATTAAGTGGTCTCCACATGTTAGAAGGAGCTGTATGCAAGCAATTAAGGAGAATTGCTTGTATATTGTTCAGATTTATAGTGGCTCTCTTTTTAATTAATGTTCATGCTTGAAAGCGTGGATTTGGCTGAAATGATGAGAGCGCAAGAATTACGGTGAAGCATTATTTCAGCGGAGAGGGGCTGAAATACGGCTGACAAAAATTAATGAAATGCTAAATATTTCGTTTTATTAGTCCATCCTTTATGTAATTCCGTGCTTGTTGTGTTAATGGGAGAACAAGAAAGCCATTCGTCCTGCTTTCATGCGGAAGTGTGCGCATTAGTAAACAGTAGTCGCTATATTGCACCAGGAAGTTCTGCATCAGTACCGCAAGTCAGGCGACGTCAATCCTCAAGGTTTTCTTCGAACATGATTCCGGTACAAGTTCTTCATGAACAGATGACTTTGGAGGTAAATCCACCTTGTTCAATGGGAGGAAAAGTAGGTAGTTGAAAGTGTGAAGGGATTTCCGTTCAGTTCACTCCGCATTAACTGTCTGCTACTTCCGTAGGAAATTACTTTTTTGCAGCAAATTGATCTTGAGAAGAAGGGGGTTCTGGGAAAGCCGCCACGCTTTCTTTCACACGAACTATTGAAGTCAGCCAGGAAGTGTCCTGGAATTGTGTTAAGAGAAAGTCATGCGAGTGTGACATTTGCTGACCACAAATCCGCGAAAGGCCGATGGGGCGAGCTAGTTTGGGTGTTGGACGGATAGAGCGGGCTAGAAGAGCCCAGACGGATGCCGCGCTCTCCAGGGTGCAGAAGATCGATTCTGGCAGACTAGTGGCTGAGTAGCGACTGCCCCCGCGCCGTTCTTGACCTTCACAAGTGCAGCAAGACGTGCGGCACCCTGGCTAGGCTAGACCCGACCCCCCTTTGTTTATCTAGCTCGCCGACGGCAGGATTTTCTCTTGGTTTTTCCACGCAAGACCAAATCACACATTCTTGTCAAGAAACTGGGTGATCGATCTATAAATTTTCCTTCTAGAGCCAAGTTTTGAGATCGTCTCGAAAGTTTCCCCTTGTCGAATATTGGGATGTGGTCTGCAATAACCCACTCTTGCCAAATTGCTTCTTCAGTATACTTCTATAGAAATTTTAGCTTATTTTCTTAATGTTGTGGTACACCTTATCACAACAGCCTAGTGAACTTGATTGTGTGACGTTCAATTTACTTAATACATGGCGGGCATGAACGTGTTGAGTATATTTCGTAAAAATGGATAAACTAAAACTTATTGTCCTCCATTGTGGACAATTTAACGCCTGCGGAAGGTTAAGCAGAGATGCTGAAAGTTTATTAAGGAGTCGGCTCGGTCTGCGAAGAAATGGTTGTGGGAAGATGATTCTTGAAGGAGGCCGAAAGCGGCCTATGACAGCATCGAGAGGGTGCACCATGGAAGACGCTTACTCAGGCCTGCGGGATTGAAAATCGTGGGAAAATCCGGAGGGAACGACATCTTTTCACGGGACTCTTGTCCAATTGAGGAATTTGAAGTAGGAATTGTAGGAACGTCCACTCTCTTTTGGTGGCACCCTCTGTCTTCCGTTCATTCCAAATCTCGAGATATCTATGGCTGGTAAACGTTTTGACCCAAATGAAGAAGTCCACAGAGAGGAGTATTTTGTGCACCTGCCCACTAGGAAAAAGTCGTGTGAGTGTTTATTGTAACTCTTTGCAGCATTATCAATACTTTCCGGAAATCAACTCGGATAATTAAACAAAAGAACATCGTGCATAATTGGACTTATCGGTATAACGAGGTGTGATGGATGATGATGACACGGGACTGTGTCTGCAATGGCAAGGAACAAAGAGTTGGTTGTGTTTCAGAAGACAAAGCGCCTATCTCCAAGGTCTTGGGCAAGATGTCTGTCTCAGGGACACCCCGAGTATACTGTAGGAGTACAACCAGCCAGTCTGTCCGTTTGCAATACGTACACGCTAGTCAACCTTATTTATTATACAAGCAACTGTAGAAACTTTGTACTTATCGTTCGTGTATCGATAGTTGTGGAAACTCGATAATAGAGGTAGATTTCCAGTTCAATAAATTGGTGTAAACACCACGTGCAAAGCTCTTTACCGGAAGATGTAGTTTTATCGAAATTAGCTCATATTTTTTTCTTTGGAATTTCTATACTCTTGTTGTGCTCAGGACAAGATCTATTTTGGTCCGGAGATACGTTATAAAGACTATGGTTACGCAGATTTAAGAAAATCGCTTGACCGGATGTACTATATTTTTTCAATATTCTCAGAAAACTTTTTCAGCAAAATGGCCGATTGATCTATATTCAATCTTGTCATGACTGCTATTTTATGTCTAGATAATGATTTAAAATTCTATTTTATTGTATAATACATTGCAATCTATATAATGCATATTGTTTTCAGGTGCCTGCCTCCACCAATCTGGTCACATTATACATAAACTCCGGGTCAACGGATTGTTGAAGACTGTAAGTACTGCCAACTTGTTTCTAGTTATTTCATATAATCGATAGCCCCACTAACCAGGATGTCGATTGATGTTTATTTCTTGTTAGAAAAAGTTGGTACCACTTAGTGCTTTGATCCAGCAATCCCCATTAATGAGTTATTTATTTATTAGATATTGTTTTTAGAATTACCTGATTTTACTCTATAATAGACTATGACAATCTAAAAAAAGGTTTTATTCCATCGCAAAGATAGCGCTGGTATAACTGGATAACCCAGAAATATCGGGACGTTATCAACTATTCTTAGATTATGGGGAGGGGAGAGTATTAATTAACAGCGGAAGTGTATCCTATGTTAACGTGAAATTGATCAGATGATTAGCTGTGCTTAAAGTTCTGGTGTGTTAGTGTTCCGTAATTCCCCCCTCACCCTCGAAAATGGCCTGGATTTGTTGGATTAATTTCCCGACGTCTCAATAACCAATCAGCTCACGAAATCAATACATGATTCTTCTAAAAACGGTAACAAACTGCATTTCGAGAACCCATACATAGAAACTGTGCTCTCTTCTCTCAGTGTATCCAAAAAGTAAGATTTCAAAGACAAGACGATATTGCAGCTTCTTTTTTTTTCTTTTTTTTTTTCTTTTTTTTGTACGAAATGCTCCAAAAACGTCTTGTAACTTCATCAAAGAATTCTATTCTATAGATCAAGTTGGCTGGTTGTTATCAGTAGAGCCGGTGCCAACATTGGATGAAAATTTGTTGATTACAGTGCGAACACAGAAAGCTTATACACAGTTTTCACCATTTCCCTTTGGAAAAAATGCTTGTTGCTAAGCTCCAAGGTCAAGCGTTAACTTTAAAGCGTATACCTTAAAATTGAGCCGGAACATGTGCTATTCTGCTACTTCTATCTGGTTAACCTTTTTTTATTTTTTCCCCCCACCAACTGATGGAAAATGATGAAAATTCCATAGGACGGTGATAATAAGCCGTGAGAAGTATGAAAAGCGACCATAAAAAAAGAACCCATCACGCTGTAGTGCTGGATTAAACTTTAAAACAGAGAAGAAAAAATAAACGGAGAGTACAACTGGCAGATAAACTGTTACCACGATCTCAGGAGATAAATCTCGAACTGCTCATCCTCCCCCTTTAACCATTCAGAGGAAAATAAACCTGGTACTTTGCAACCTCCTTGCACTAGAATAAAAAAAAACTGTACAGCTGTCTTTTTTTGGTGTTCTTCTTCTTCTGTTCTTCCTTCATGGCCCTGCTTTTTAGTTTTTATTGCCTAATATGATCAAGTCCCTCAGTTCCACTGGATCAAAGAGATGCCCCAATTAATACTCTACCCTTTCTTTGGGTGGGGGCGATATCTGAGCACCGCTTTAATCTTGGAGCGCCCCCCCTTCTTTCATCATCTCGACTGGATTATTATTTTTGTAAAATGTCGTATTAAATAGTTTAAAAAATGAATTCTTCATTCCCCTCTTTTTACTTCCTCTTACGTAAGCGGAAATTTTACGATTGTGTAGATTATCAATTTTAGAGTTTTCACCCAGGGGGGAAAGTCAAATTTTCTCCAAACTATTTTCCGAGGACCGTAATCATTTTCGCTAGTACACGCAAACGCTAGTACGAGATTACTAAGTAGACACAGCTGTTAGTACGTGAACTAAGGAAATAGATTATTTATAAGGATACAAAAAAGAAAACTGTTATCTTTTCCACTCATTTTTTCTTGAGATAATTTTTTAGGTTGGGGGGGATTCAGCTCAGTACTGAATTCCCTTACGGAGGGAGATCCCGGGTTTGAATCCCAGCTGGCTGAACTTTATATATATTTTTTTTTTCTTCCTTAGAGCTACTAACAGTTCATTGTCTTGTAAAAAACAAAAAAAAGTTACGCGTAACGAGAGAACACTCTCCTGAGGTCGGCAGTGCAATGGCTAAAATCACTGAATTTGATAATGGAGGAAAAATTCTGATATTATTATTTTTCTAAGGAATAAATATACCAATAAAGGTTCAATTAAATAGCAATGGCGTATTAAAAGTGTGAAAAATGGCATGGGCCAATAGAAAAGCTGTGGTACACGCCCTCTTAATAATAAGCCACGCCCAGACCAATGAAATCTAATGGCTAGTTAATAGAAAACAAAATGGTGGTTGCATATTTTTAATTTTCTTAATTACATTTACTTTCTTTGCGAAGTTAGTTCTTATCCTTTTGGGTGTGGTGAGGAGGGGGGAAATAAATCTGTAAAATCTTCTAACTAGAAAGATGTTCGTCTATTAACTGGAAATGTCTTTTTATCAATGTGTCCAGGAATTGCTGGAATTTTAAAACAAATTTTTATGAAAGCTGAACAAATCTTCCATCAGCTTTTAAAGCATCGCTTGAATTTAATATTTCAAGAGAAATTCGATTAACCGGAAGTAAAATGACCATTTTCTTAATTTTCCTGCTTCTGGTTTCATGAAAATCTGGTTTAAAGCAGATGAGACGGGGGAAAAAAATATCTTCGTTTTTTGGTGTTCTTAAATTTAACTTGTTTAGTCTTCCTTAATTCCATGATTCATGCAATATGTAAAAACGAAATTAATTTTATTTTTTGATGTTGAGGAACACCAAAATGTACCATCAGACTTGTGCTGCAGCCTTTACTGGACTATGAGCGGGATTGTAAACTAGAAAGATTACGCAGGCCGGAAGTACTTCAGGATATTTATAGGTCTAGCAAAGACATTTTTTAAATCGACAAATCAATTTACTTACTAATCGAACTACTACTATTGGTGAGTAGTTTCCTGTGGGCGTGGCAAGGGGTGGAGCTTTTAATTAATATAAATAAATAAAAACGAAAAGAAGCAAATCTTATAAAATTGTTTTTCGTATAATTGGTCTGTACATCTCTTTCCTGTTAAATACCTATTTCTCTATCAAAATTATCTTTACTGGACATTGTCTTAGGGTCAGGTTCAATGATGTTTGGGCCGTATACGTAAAATCGGATTCAGCCCTCGAACCGTAGGTTGCACATGCCTGATGTACACACTGCTGGAATTCAATTACTTAAAACACTCTAATCGAATTTAGAGGACCTTACAATGTTTATTTCCGGTGTAAAATCAATTTATATATAAAGTAAAAGGAGTAAGAGAAAGGGAAATTTAAAAACTATAATTTGTCAAATTGACTAACCTGTTTACTTTCTGTGAGTTTCAAAGAAGTTTGTACAGACATTGTACAATAATGTGCTTCTGTCTGTCCATTCGAATGGACATTGCCCCAGACGGATGACTCATTTATCAGTAAGGGTTTTTTTTGTGCTTCTTCCCTCCTCTCTCCCACCTAAAGGGAATAATTAATTAGCAACGGTGCGGTGACTCATTGAGCTTGTGAGTAGATTGGAGTTCATTCTGTTGGTATTACTGTCTGTAATACAGTTCCGGTCATTATTTCATTGTGTCTGGCTTTCTGCTTGTCTTGAGTCTTAAGTGACATGTGCCGTCTTAATCACAGCCCCCCAAAAAAAAGGCTGGCTAAAGATGACCCACGATACAGAAAGCTCGCTGCACGTTGCTCACAGGAAGTGGCGGTTATCTGAGCTGTGGGGGTTTTTCTTTTCCACTTTTCTTTCCCACGCACACAAAAACAAAGTATTTCCATTGGGTCAAACTCGTGCCTAACATCGAGTTTTCCGATGTCAATTTCCGGTTCCCTAAGCCCGAAAAAAAATGTCCGTTGTGAATGTACGGGACAACGTTGATATAAAGCATGACGTAACGGATATACGTCATAGAGTTTTAGAGGTTAGTAAAATTCCAAACTTGAAAAGAATATCTGATGACACCGGAAGTGCCAATTTACAGTATAAATTTTGTAGTTTCTGGCGATTTTCTGTACAAAGTCCAAGTTGGGAGAAAATCTCATAAGAGGAAGTTGTTGCACTGCACAGCCTCAGTTTCCGGTGTGAAGATGCTGTCTATTCGTGCTGAAAATGAAACGATACGTCTTAGACAAGTTCTGCCCTTAGTCTTATCTACCACTTCTAGGGTTTATGATTGCATAAAAAGGGTTTTAAGGATCTGTTACGTCATACTTCCGTGTATTATTTTTTTCCCCCTTGCCACTTGTGGTTATCTTTCAATTTACAGATTAAAAACTGCAAAAACTATCAGGGATTCCTGGAGGAATAGTTTTATATCCTTAAGACAGCTTCACACGGTCGTTATCATCTCTCTGGCCACAGATAGTTGACTAGAGACCGGGCCGGTTGTGGAGGTGAAGGTTGAGGGCACGGACGTACTGATAACAGCTGGGTGATTGTATTCATAATATGAGCGGGCGCCATGTTTATTTGTTATTGTTATGTTTCTCTGGTTCTACTATTATGTAACAGCTAATGAATTATGTGCATATCGCTAATTATAGAGACGTCATTTCTATTGGTGCATACATCATATCCTGTCTGTGCCTGCACAGGACTCTTCAATAACTTCAAGAAGGTATTGGCACTTCCGGTCTGGCAATTTTGTAATTTTGGTTGACTTCCTAATCCTTAGTAAATATTTTATAGGTGATAAAGTGCTTATATTTCTATTGGTGTACTCCCTATAATGGGGACGTAGAAGAAAGAGCATCAACTCCTTGCTCAAAATTGCCCATACAGAATTTTCGCGGTATACGCGGTATACATTTTTTTCAATTTAATGTTACAAAACTACTACTAACTACTATGGCCGACAAGTTTTCGAAAAACCTTTTTTAAAAAACTGAAATATCGACCCAGTTAAGGTCCAGCACTTCCTTCCGGTTGTCAGGACTGGAAAAAAAATGTGAACCGGCGTTGAGAGACACTCAGTCAGCCATTGGGAACTCTCATGCACCTTTAATCGCCAATCGTCTTAATGCCTTATTGCCCATGTTTCGTATCTACGTTGCCGTTTTCTTGGGCCGTCATTGACATATATAGTAATACGATTTGAGTAATTGACATAGTGCAATACGATCATGTTCAGCTGCTTACTTCTTCACGATTGAAAATCAAGAAAGCAGTCTTCATATCAACCCTTTCATCAAGTTTGGATAAATTGCCGTTGTCGATATATCGATAAAAACGAAAAATGACTACGATATTTCAGTATATCCCATTTCAATGAAATACACAAAAATAGTTCCTGCTACTTTTACGTGAAAGTAGGTACATTAACTGAAATAAAGGGAAAGAACTTAGTTTCTACTTCCGTCAAGATTTCTGAAAGTTGCTCCGCCCACCGGACATGTCTTCGGAATCCTCGCCCAATCGCGCCACTCTCAAAAAAAAAATTTGTATTTCCGGCAAAAGAGGAAGTTTTGAACTAAGTACTTCCTTGGCGACTTGGATTACGTTAAAACAAAATAAGGAAAACCCTAAACAATTAATATGCAGGTTTTTACCCCATTTTATCGTGAAAAAAACTCGAGAAGTAACCCAATTTACTCTCTGGCGGAAATAGTATGAGGAAATCACGTGAATAAAAAATAAAATCATGGAAATTTTCACTACAACATTCATAATTCGACACGGGAAAAATTAATTCAGGTTGACCAACATAACAATAGAATAGAATTTAGTTTGTGGTCGGAAGAGAGAGAAAGAGAATTCAAAGCAAAGATCAAGGTAGCATTGACTGTGAATGTAATCGTAAGGCAGCAAATTAGCTTTAGAAACTGCCCCCGAATGGAAATTGGAATTACGAAATGGGAGCGAGATCAAATTGTTGGAGGAAAAGTCGTCGGAATACATTATGGTTCATTTCCGTTTCTACAATTTTATGAATTTTTCATTTTTTTTTTTTTTTTTTTTTTTTTTTTTTTTTTTTTTTTTTTTTTTTTTTTTTTTAATGGTATCAGTGCTTACACTATTAACCAATCAACAACTAACTGTATGTGTGTTTAGCAATAACTGGCTGGTAGGTTTTTAAATATTGTATTGTTTAATAAATTCTGCCAAAGACGAATACACGTACAATTTTTAGTATTACAATTTGTGACGTAAAACTAAATATTCAAAAAATCTCTGCACCAAACTACCTCTGATAATGGATGAAGATCCGAAACCGTTCTGAGGAAAAAAAAATAAACATGCGCACCATGACGTATAAACGCTCATAATACTTATCTACACATCATTAGTTAAAAGAAAGTAATTGATATTGAAGTAAGATTGATCTGCTTCTATTTATAGGAATGTTGTTGAGGAGTAGTTGTGATTGATCGATGTGTGGTGGTGATGCAACCGTTTGTTTAGTTCGATATTCTATCGAGAAAATACATTCTATGTCTGGTATGTTCGTAACAGGCGGTGAGCCACAAGCGATTGATTGTTTGTACAAAAAAACTTAGTTTGGTGCATAAAAATGGCATAAGTGCTGCAGCTGCTGTGCCATTTTATGCAGTGTCATGCACGTTGTGTCATGCACGTATGGGTGGGTGATGTCGTGCAGGTGCAGTCGTGTATAAAAATAATAATAATAAAGAAAACGAATGAACATATTAAAATATACAATCAATATTACGGTGCGTTGAAGGGCTTCATGTAAAAACCATAAAGCCTTCTCGGAGTTTTTTTTAGTTCGAGCGAACCATTAGTGGTTTTAAACATTTTATACACTTGGTAATAATAATTATATTATTTCATGATATTTAATCATTTCTTCCATCAAGTTCCGTTCCGCATCAAAAATTTGTTGTTTGTGTGTGTGGGGGGGGGAGTGGCTGTCGTCATCTACGCAGCTGAACCGGAAATTGGCCGTTTCTGTTGCCCCATTTCACTGACTGCAGCGGGTTTCTCCCCCTCTTGGAGATGATTTCCTCTATTTAAAACGTCATATCTTTCCCCATCCCCCTACAAGACGTAGAAATAAAGATTTCATGAGAAAAACAAGCATTCATTTTATTCATACTCGAGAAAATCTCAGAATACTGATAGAAATATTCAACGCACTTCCGGTGAGCATCTGGGGAAATTTGGGAATTTAGTTCCACTCTAAGAATCTAAATTCTTATAACTGTCGTTGTCACCACAATAAACCACCCATCTAACTATAGTGTCAAGTACCCTATTTTTTATAGTAAAAATACCAAGTTTCAGTAAAATTGTATTACTTTGATTGTTAAGGAGTAGTCATGTAAGATTGGCAAACAAAGCCAATCATCTCCTCGAAATACGACTCTTAAACCATAAACGTATGGTGAGCAAGTTCTTTCTTACTCTTTAAGATTGAATTGTTATAAAACTTGCTGTGCTAGGAGAAAATAGATATAGATGGCATTGGTTTTGGCTCATCTAGGTCTCTTCCAATCAGATCTATCAGGCTGTGTGAAGGAATTGTAAACGTGATTGTCGTTATTATTAACCTCATTCCAGTCATACACAGCTGTTACTTTAACATGTAGGTTAATGTCCGCCATTTGAATTTCTCTGTAGCGATCAGTGTAGCGCACTCTTGTGACGGATGCAGTGGCCAGCCTGAATTCTTGTCCAGATTCCAAATTATTTACCCCCTTCCACTAGCCGCCATTTCTTTCCACTTCATTCTCTGACATGACTTTCTTTTATTGCATTTCTTTAAAGCTCGAAATTTTTTTAGCTTACAAATTTGAGCTTTGATACAAAAATTTTTTTTTTTAATTACTTCCTCTGCGAATAAGCGGAAGGCTGCTTTTTGCATCTTCATACTCTTGCGAAGTTAACGCACTCAAGTTGTGATGACTGCTAGGGTCGGAAGGCTACTTAGGCTTTCGGCTATTTTCGTAAGTTGTCGGAGAAATACGTCATTTTTTCTGTAGTACTTTTACTGTCCAGTGTATAGAGGCTTTCGGCTATCTTCGTAAGTTTTCGGCGAAATAAGTCGTTTTTTTCTGTAGTACTTTTACTGTCCCAGTGCACAGAGGCTCTTTCGGCTATTTTCGTAAGTTGTCGGAGTAATACGTCATTTTTTCTGTAGAACTTTTACTATCCCGTGTGCATTCAGAAAATTTGTTGCGTCAGTTCTGGATAAGCCTAATAATCTTCATTTAGATGTGAGGGGTTCATTGTGAATTCTTCTAGCGTTTCAAAAATGATAAATGCATACTTTTTTTTTGAGTTATGCTGACCCGTAATTTCCTTTATAAAAGCTTCTAGCGAACCCAAGTGAGGAAGAGACCAAAAGCAGTTGTCGTGAAAACGCAACAAAAACAATGACGCACGATCACCACACTTCCGGGTTAACATCAAAGTGAAGAAATTAATAGAAAAACTGTTGTACATAGAAGGTTATGTCAGGGTTTGTGTAATATATAAACAAAGCAAGGTTCCTCCAGTCTACGTCATCACCATTCAATTACAATCCAATATCCCCTGCTGACAGATCGCCTCAACCAGGAACTTGGTTCAATCGATTTTATTATTATGTTCTAGCCGAATGTTGATATTTTACGAGTGACGTAAATGAAGAGTATTTTGATATTGTATCAGTATACATGAACTGGTCGGACTTCTAATTAGAACCATTAGTGAAAAGAAGCGGCCAGCTGATATAACGCCATTTAGCAGGTGATCGGCAACACTGTGGCCTTGAACACACTTCAAGGTCGCCAACTGCTGTCTGTAAACATTAATATTTATTATTGTATGTTTAGAAAACATTTACAGAAGGCTGTGCAATTTTTCTTATTTTAAGTACTTGAAACATATACTCTTACCATGTTTAGTGGAAAATATTGCGATCGTGGGAGACAGAAGTTTATAGAGGTCCTCCTCTCACAATTCCAGAAGCAGGTTTGTAATACGACTTGCTTTTACTCCTATTCTAAATGATTGTAACTTACAGGACAACACCTCATCTTTCCCAGCAGGAAGCATTCCGATTTTAGAAAAAATTTCCTTCAGACTCTCTGAACGTAATCTTCCCTAATCAGGAAATAGTATCTTAAGGGGGGCCATCCTTCCATCTCCCAGAATTTTTCTTAATCCAAATGTTTTCCCATGTAATTGATTTCCGGTGAAAGCAACGAGTTTAGGTTTGTTTAATGAAAATCGTTGGGATCCATTTCCGGGAAAAATATGAACAGAACTTCTTCTTTTTTTAGAGTGCTATTTCCGGTTAATTTTAGCCGCTACGTCACGGTCAGCTCCCCAGCTTGGTATCTAAATAAAATGTTTAGAGCTATCTACGATTCTATTGCTTTTTGAGTTCAAATATTGATCTTGTACGCATGCTTTCTTAAAACTCAGGTAGTTTCATCCGGTCTAGAATTACTTTGCAGGTCTTAGCAGCCAGTTAAGTGGCCTGGAAATCTAAATTATTATTATTTATTTATTTTTTTTAAGGCGCGTCAATATCTAAGGTTATTGGCGCCCGGAGCTTTTTTAAATGCACTGCCGGCCTTCGGACAGTGTTCTCTCGTTACAGACAACACTGTCCATCACCGGAGACAGTGAGCTGTAAGAAGCTCCTAGGAAGAGAAAAACTCAGGGTCAGCAGCTGGATTCGAACCCGGGACCTCCGCGTGGGAATCCAATACGCAAACCGCATAGCTAATCCCTATGCGTGGCATAGCTAAGGGAATCCAAATTATTACTCTGTGAAATTGATTATACGTCTATTTTGATCTGAGAAGTACAAATTTATTGCAACTAGAATTGCTAACTGTGAAAATACTGCGTTCTGTTTCTCTAGATAGATCAATCTTCGGATAAGATCCGCACATCTGGCTCCAACTTCTTCTATCTTGGAGCCATCCGAGTCTCTAACAAAGTAGTTACGTAAATGGTCTTAGCTGCAGGTTTTTCCTCCCCTTTTTCCCCTGCATTCCAATCCTCCTCACCTAACTTTTCTCTTACTTCACTTAGTTAAGAAGGTTAAAATGTATAATACATTTATACTTCTGTATTTATTTTTTGTATATTTTTATAGTAATAAATATTTATTTATTTTATTTACGTAAACGGTCTCTACTGAACAGTCTTCCTTGTGAACTGTAAAATTCAATTTTGCCTGCTTCTTTAAAATGAAAAAAACCCAGCGATCGACATTGCCAGCAGATCGCTGCAAGAAAATGAGAGTATAAACATCCTTTTCCTGCCAGAAAGAGTATAAAAGCTCACCCCTTACTCCCCCCACCCAAACAGAAATACGTAATTTCTTCGCTGGGAAAATTTGTGTGACGTAACGTTTTTCTTTATAAATAAAACACACCTTGAACTATATAAATGATTAAACTAAATTTCCACATTTTGATTACTGTTAATGATATCTATTTACTGGCATTAAGTCTCTACAATTATGGCACGTAACGTTGTTGTTGGTTTGCATAATCTCGAGGTAATTATCGTCGGCTGGAAGAGAGATAGAGAGGCGGAGGGGAGGTTCGATACTTATAGCAAATCGTTGTGGCGTGCACAGCCACAGCTTGTAGTCAAAAGGCTAGTCAAGAATTTTAAAATAGGAAGGTAGAAATAGTAGTTAGCTGGATAGGACAGGGTCGCCTATAAAGAGCACAGAGTTGCGTGCGGCTGTGGTGATCACGTCACCAAGCCCTTCAGAGGCCCAGACCTTACATCGGGCGGAAGTTACTTCATGGCTGCTGAGAGATTTTGAAGCCAATCAGTTGGCTGGCCGGAAGGGTCACATTTTTTGGCCAATCTTTCTCGACAATGGATCCAATGATCTTGGTATTTTATAAAGACGTAATGGTATGTTGAACCGGATGAAGATAATGGCCATACTTCTTCCTATTTCCTGTCCCTACGTAGATCCTCCACCCCCTTTATTGGAACCACTTTTTCCAGGAACCTTGATCCTTCAAGGACACTTGAAGTTAAGAAAAATGGAGTTTCCCATACTTTAGATCGCAGAAAATGGAGGATGACTGAGGAGTTTTTTGCTACACGAATAAGTGCGACCCAATCCCTCCAATGTAAGTCCTATTCAGCTCCTATTGATTGGGATGCCCCTGTTCTGTGGGCTTAGTAAAAACGGAAAGGCATTATTACCTAACTAGGCGTACTAAATAGTACAGCATGCTTGTGTTGACTGGCAGCGTTTAAAGCAGGGGTCCCCAAACTTTTTACACAGGGGGCCAGTCAGGGCCGGATTTTCCTATAGGCTAAGTAGGCTTCAGCCTAGGGCCTCAAGATCAAGAGGGGCCTACTTTCAAATTGTTAGCAAAATTAAAATTACGCTATTCTAAAAACAGTGTACACTAAAACACTGAACCGTAACTAAGGAGTAATTCAACGCATATGTCTAATAAACAAACATAAAAATGTAATTTACAAACTTAAAAATGGGAGGTGAAAGGGCCTCATAAGTGGAATAGCCTAGGGCCTCTTTTCATCTAAATCCGGCCCTGGGGCCAGTTCACCGTCCCTCAGACCGTTGGAGGGTCGGACTATTCTCTATGAACTAATCTCTATGCACACTGCACATATTTTAAAGTAAAAAAACACAAAACGGGAACGAATACAATATTTAAAATAAAGAACAAGTAAATTTAAATCACCAAACTGCCCAGTATTTCTGTGGGAATTATGGGACCTGCTTTTTGGCTAATGAGATGGTCCAATGTCCGGTTTAGTTATAGTGCTTTACCTTTTCTTCCTACTTCTGGCCGTTATTTTACACTGCTTCCAGAGCCGTCACCAAAAGTAGTACTGTACTCCAGTTCTCCAGGAGCATAGGATGCGGATGCGATGTTCCTCTCACTGACCACCAATGAAAAAGGTGCCTCTTTTGGAAGTGCGGAGCGGGGGCCGGATAAATGGCCTCAGGGGGCTCATGTGGCCCGCTGGCCGTAGTCTGGGGGACCCCTGATCTAGGTAATCAACAACTTATTCTGCCAGGAATGAAAATTACTAGTTAAAAGAAATTTTGATGGTACAGGCAGCAATAAGTGAAAACCACTAGAGTAGAAGGCGATAGCCATTTTCCTCGTTCAGAGTTCAGTAAATCACATAGCGCGAAATAACAATGGAGACACCAGTACTTTCAGTTCCGGTAAGGCCCAAAATTAAATTTAAAAAAAAAAATCACCTGAAAACAATAGTCGAATTAACGCAAAAGGAAATAAAAAAAAGTCCTGCGAGTTATTAAAAATCTCCGAATGAGAGAAGCGCAAAGCCCCACAAACACACGATTTTATGGTTGCGCGCAGTGTTGCCCAAAAGAGCAGGGCAATTTTTATGTTTTAATAAAGTCCCACTTGACCACACTACTGGCAACACTGTTCTCTTTCTTTTTAAAAAAGGGATTAACAGAAGGGACAAAATAATTTCATAATCTAGCTGGCTGTCCCTTCCCCCACAGCCAGTGAATTTTAATTTTATCTTTTGTGTGCGTTCCCCTCACCCCCCGCCACGTTTTCCTTCGGTGAGAGAGAAAATCGTCCTTCATTTACATATTATTACAGTTATTTCCCTTAATATCAGCACCAGCGAAATATAACTTGGTTGCATGAGCAGAAATTTTCAGTTTAAAAATAAAAAATAAATAAATAACGTGATGTTCCATTTCTGGTTGGTTCCGGTCAATAAATGGGCGAAAAAAAATCATATGAAATCGATTCAGCACAACTGAATCGAGTCTAAAATGTTCTGGTGGAAAAGTAGCCTCTGTAAAGAATCCCTCTGCAGCATGACAACGCAAGGCTTCTGCGTCACATTGGCTCAAAAGAAATCAGCTGGTTGTTGAACTTCTTCCTCAGAAATGGCCCAGACCTGTGCTCTACTGGACTGCCACTTTGGCTCTCTCATAAAGTAAAATCTTTAGAAAGTCGATAGAGGCAGTGAACGCCGCTAGTATTGAATACTTTGTCTAAAAAGCACCTTCCAGAATCCAAAGAGGAACTGGATTACTGGGTAAAACTTACCGAGAAATACTTTTTGAAATGACACACAGCCTTGCCAACATTATTTTGCCTAATTCCTAAGAAATAGGCTAAGATTTGCACTCTTGATAGAAAATGAAAACCCGTTAGCCCTTGCTGAAGAACATGGTACAGAGGGAAAGCGTTTCTTCTAAATTTACTTCTCACTATAGAATCAGTGGATACCCGGTGAGATTTTGGGGTAGAAATATCCGGGATTCTCTTGAGCTTTCATTGAGGTATTTAAATTGGATTTGAAATATGTAACTTCTAAAAACAAAAAAATTTGGGAATTTCTTGAGAAAGGGTGATTTCAGTGAAATCCATGCGTATTCGGACAGTGTTCTCTAGGGGAAGGAAGAGTTATACAGTGATCGGTACAAAGTTGGAAGGGAAAGTAAATAATTTTTGACATTTCCTTTGTTAGCCGTCAAGGAGTGTGTAGGGCACTTGGTTAGGGGTGTCCCACAGGGGAGGAAATAAGTGATACGGAGAGGAAGAATGATTTCATGTGTTGGATGCCACATGAACAAAAAGGTGAAGGTTTACCTGGTAACCCAACGGCATAACACACGTGCAGCTGATAAGATTTGAGCGCCCGAGAGAAGGAGCACGTGCTGCTACTGGCGATCCGCGCCAGTATGTCGGTCACAACTCCATTACAACAGCTGTGTGCCTTGCAAAGGTCTCTTCGTTAAGTTCAAAACCTTAATGAGGTTTTAATGAGGTAATACTCTGGCTCTTGTTCTTCTTTAAAATCTTGGTGCAAAGTTAGAAGACTAGGCCCATTATTGAGCGAGTCGCAAGTCCTGAACACCCCATTTTTTTTTTTTTTTTTGTAAATACAATTACAAGCAGTTCCTGTTGCGTGTTAATTTTGCTGGGTAGGCTTAAAAGTGTAGGGATGACTTCCAAATAAACTCACTGACATCATCAACCCACTTTCATACAACATTAATATCCCTCCACCAAAGGGAACATATTATACTCGCAAAACCTTTCTCCAGGCTTTGCCCTATTTTGGAGTTGTACCCTCTTCAAAGAATAATAGCAAGTCGTCTGGAGTGTTCCATCAAGATTTTTACTTTTTCTTACAGTCCTGGATAAGAGCGCTTATTGTGATCACTTTTGGACCAAATCAATCAACCACCATTTTCCTTTTTAAGTTTCTTAATTGAAGGGCTTTTCTTTGGATGGATGATGAAACGCGGAAGTTCATACCCTTTTTTTTTGTCTTTGACACGATCACAGTAGTAGGAGGTAGTTCGGCTTCCGCTGAGCGCCACCAGCCACTATAACTCACCTGGACAAAATTCTGGTTTCCTGAATCCTGTCAACTTGTTCAAACATGTTGCAATATCAAATACTTTATATGAAGTTCCAGTAAACAGTTAGAAGTGTGTAGAATGTGCTGCAGCCTGAAGAGATACAGAATCTGGACAATTGTCCAAAGTACGTACATGAATGTAGTAAAATTATCGTACTATTTGGGAAGTATGTATTGGGTGAGCTGAGATGGATTCACTGGTATTACGATGGCATTGGTAATACAGTTAGCTGTTTAGAATTCACTAGGCGTGCATTACACGCTCACTCTGTAAGCACGGCCAAAGACGGGCCAGTACTGAATATATTTATGAGGAGGTAATTCTCTACACAAGAGTGCTCTTTCCGGCGGCGATCATGTTTGTGAGTAAGAAGGAGATCTTGTCTTCAGATTTACCTGCGCTGTCAGACCAAAACTGCGCACTTCGTGCCGACTCGCTCAGTAACATTTCTCTCTAAATAGCCTTGTGATTCTAATTTTAAAGTTTTTAATTTTTTTATTTAACATCCTGTAATGGATAACATGTAAACATTCAGTGTATCTATATGGGGAAATTTTGTATTGTCATGAAGACTGGCAACACTGTTTCAAGACCAGTTTGCATTTAGAATGCTACCTACTAGGACCTAATGCAGTAATTGCCAACCAGGTGCGAAATACTCGCGAGATTGTCACTTTAGTAGGACCTGTTCTTGTAGAAGACAATCCTCTCAGGAGAATGGACGTCGCCTCTGTGTTAAATCCGATGGCTTTTACAATGACCAGAAATAGGCTAAGATTTGCACTCTTTGATAGAAAATAAAAACCCGGTAGCCCTTGCTGAAGAACTTGGAAAGCCTACAGCGTTTCTTCTAAATTTACTTCTCACTATGGGATCAGTGGATACCCGGTGAGATTTTCGGGTGAACAAGGCGCGAAGTGTCCGGGATTCTCCTGAGCTTTCATGCACTCAACCACATGAATTAGAGAAGATAATGAAAGACCATAAACCAGGGCAGCTTTGTGACGTCATAAAGTCTTACATTCAGGTTTCTTGAGAGTAAGGTGGTCCTGGTGTAGACAAATTCTAGATCCGCCACTAACCCGATAGTACAGGTGAATGTGAAACCAGGATAATACTTCCAATTGGGTTTTCTCCCCAGTCCAATTGGTCAATCCAATTTTCCCAACCTGTCATCTGGCAATTATCCGCAAGACTGCCTCCTATAACACCACTTTCCTTTTTCGCATTAGAATTCCTAACTGGTCATCGTTAATTTTTCTCTGGTCTTAGTAGTTTTACTGGAAAACGTCCGTTATTGGACGGACGTTAGATGAAGGTGGGTGAATAGGGTCTTTATCTAGTTTTCCCTTCTCTGGTTGACCAATCAGAAGCAGCAAATGGTAAATCTTTAATAAAATCGCAAATTATACGCGCTAAAATTCAGTTTCAGTGAGGTGGTACATCCGGTACTTGATGTGCCTACTTGGCATTTCCGGTTAAAGGCAGGCATTTGATGGATAAGTTTCACCCTGGAGTGACACTAGTCTTGACTGCTCCAACCAAAAAATCTACACAGTTTCCTATAGTAATAATTATATTTGGAATTCAATATGGCTGCCGTGTCCAAGGCTTTATGTGTGGTTTATGTCCTTCTCTGCTAAGGTAATCGCCTGAGGCGGGGCTTGATGTCTAAATACCAATTGTCGTGTTCATTATTTCTTCACCTGTGATTGGTAATTGTTGGTGTCCATGCCTGTAATCGCTTCATCGATACCTAATATTAGGAACCCTGTCATTAGTAAAAATGCCATGTTTTAAAAATCTGGCAAATCATACTAAGTGAAAGTACCTAATTTTTCTTTCTCGCAACGAATCCCTAAACATTTAGAATGATGTAGGAAATTAAATCGATTGTATCATCGTCAACATTTTTGCAATTTTTTCCCCCAAAAATTTCCAAAACATTTGACCAGTTGGGGCAAAATAGTGTTGTTGTTGCTGTTGTTGTTGAATCAGTGAAATTTGAAAACATGAGGATCGTTCCAACATGAGCGTGTCGATCCAATCAGAATGCAATTAGTGTTGAAGGTCGATGGTGAGCAATTTATTGTGTGTAAAAAGGTTCTGCCAGTAATTACACGGGCGCACTAAATACGTCACAGTTACCCTATCGGCAGTACGCGTTTCTATTGCGTGGGTAAACAGCTGGTTACGCAAGATACTTGTGGTCTCTAAACATGGAAGTCCACGGCCGATTTAGCATATAAGTCTCTGACTTGCGTAGGGAATATAGATTCTATTGGTGCCTGGGGTCGTATTTAATTTAATAATAATTTTCTATGTCTAGAGAAAACTATGATGACGTAAATTGAGTCCAATAGAAAGACCCAGTTAATTAGGGGGGGCAGATTTCCCCATGATCATCCCTTGGGAACTCTTCAAGAGGGGTAAGAGTATTGCTAAAGGCGATTTTAAAGCCAATTCCACCACCGGAAGTACCTCTTCAGCGTATTGTCCATTTTCCCGGAATTCGCTCTTATGCTTTTCTCTACATCGATTATACAGGGTGACCAGAGTTATATGCTCCACCCACTTTTTTTTTTAACGGCGGGAAATTTCGAAAAAATAAAAAACGCGTATTTAATCATTTTTAGTCTAGTTTATTTTCAGTGATTGACCCATTTTTTTAAACCCCTGTATCTCGAGATTCAGCATCCAACTTTTGTTTTTTAAATGGAACGTTATATTTTTTGTTGCATATTTTTGTAGTATTTGAGCTCCTAAAAAAAACAAAAAAAAATTTTGGAAATCGGTTAGGTTTTTCAAAAGTTATGGTAATTTAAAATATGAAAAACAAATTTCACTTTACTGTCAAAATTACGTTA
Organism: Rhodnius prolixus; assembly: GCF_049639745.1. Lineage (NCBI taxonomy): Eukaryota > Metazoa > Arthropoda > Insecta > Hemiptera > Reduviidae > Rhodnius > Rhodnius prolixus. Next base: position 322,148 of record NW_027411627.1, on the reverse strand, counting down.
TTTTTCTTAAAGAATCTGTTCAAACTGGGCACAAACAACGGATAGGGAAGCCAAAACTCTGGACTCCCACGCTTTGTTTTTAGCAGTACTTATGGTGGCGAAGTCAAGATCTAGGAGGATAGAGTTATTCGACGTTTCAGCCACAGGATTGAGGATACTTTACACTTTATTTTTTAGGTATCCCCACAAAAAATAGTCCATTTGGGTTAAGTCTGGAGATCAAGGTGGCCATTGGATGGGACAATGAGTCCTTACGCACTTTTAATGGAAATTTCTGTCCAGGTAACCTCGAACCACTCTCGTCGGGCAACCATCTTGTTGAAAATACATATCTAGCCGACGTTGTAGAGGAACATCTTCAAGCAGAACTGGCAAAATGTCTCTTAAAAAAAAGTTGGATACCTTTCACCAGTTAAGTTCTCTCTGTAGAAGTATGGGCCGATTAGTTGATTTCCTAAAACTCCACACCAAACGTTTGTTGAATAAACAACGTGAACGTCGAATAACTCTAACCTGCCTAGATCTTGACTACGCCACCATAACTGCTGCTACAAGCAAAGCGTGGGAGTCCAGAGTTTGGGCTTGCCTATCCGTTGATTGTGCCCAGTTTGAACAGATTCTTTAAGAAAAATTACGAGATTTTGTCAATAAACTGAATTTTTTTTTTCATATTTTAAATACCCATAACTTTTGAAAAACCTAACCGATTTCAAAAAAAATTTTTTTTGTTTTTTTTAGGAGCTCAAATACTATAAAAATATGCGACAAAAAATATAACGTTCCATTTGAAAAACAAAAGTTGGATGCTGTATCTCGAGATACAGGGGTTTCAAAAAATAGATGAATCACTAAAAATAAACTAGACTAAAAATGATTAAATACGTGTTTTTTATTTTATCGAAATTTCCCGCCGTTAAAAAAAAAAGTGGGTGGAGCATATAACTCTGGTCACCCTGTATAACCTTTACTCGAAAAATCCGTTTTGAAGCAGTTTTCCCTTTAAGGTTTGACTTCAACGGTGTTTGAAGTAAAATTTGAGTTAGAATGTTGAGAGCCCTAATTAGGCAAGGTCGTGTGAGTGTTCAAGTGAAGATTAATCTTCAAAGGGACAGGAACTAGAAGAATGCGCCCTATGAATGCCCCATTGATACAAAACTACAAGGGCACCTTCCGCCAAATGCGGAAGTAAACTGGAAATGGTGTGTTAGTGTTGCGCATTCTTGATTTTCTCGACCTCAGGAGACCCAGAAACGAAGGGACTTGAGATCCTCTCTGTGAAAGTTTCTCGTCCTGAAATATTTCTCTTTGTAACAATACCATTAACGAACTCTGTAATAAATGTAAAGAGATATGAGATCAGCTGACGTAATACGTATCAAGTAAAATAAATAGAAGGCAGTGGCGTAGTTATAATGGGGAGAGAGGGATGATGGAAGGGCAGGTGGTAGGAGGAGGAGGAGGAGGTCAGTCACACTGTCAATCTGTCTGTGTCAGTAATCTCCTCTGTGTTTGTGTGTGTGTGTGTATGTATTCACAGGGAACACAAAAATCGATTAGCCGAATCGACTCGAATGTTATTAGAGTCCTGCTAGCGTCTAGTCCAATGTCCACAGCTTTTTCTCTTCTAATTTTAAGACTTATTGGCCTCGTCAGGTCAGCGAACTCTCGTGGTCGCCTTCTCCGATCACCGACCCCTCACGGATGTTCAGTCGTAGAGCGACTGCGGGGCATCTCCTTCCATCACAGCTCACTATTTCAGACAATTTTTTTTCTTTTCGCGTTAATACTTAAAAAGTACCTAATACTTTTGTAAATTACTGTGTTGCAAGATAGAAGGTAAAATATGACCTTGTGAAGAGCAGTTGAAACTTCAATTTACATTTCTTGGTGCCACGATAACCTAGTATTTACAGGAGAGCATCCGGAAAGCCAAGAAGATGTTACGGCGACAGTGTGGCAAGTTCATGTCTAGGCGGAAGTCGGTGTATACACCAAGAAATGGAAAGATGGACTTAATCGGCTGATGAGGGCAGATCACTGTAGTCTGGGATGCAAAAGAGATCTTTATTGTCACCGGTGTTAAGGACACGGAGAAAATAATTGTGATCGATAATTATTGAAAAAAAAAAAATCGGTAACTATAACAATCGATTTGTGCTCATGAATTACGGGAGTGTAATCGATAAAATCGCTCCAATTGAATAAACAGTTGAATTATCGTGGAAGAATGCAATCGATTTGCCTGCCGATGGAGTGTTGTTGTGCGCGCAGATCAGTTGTAATTACTGGGTTGACCTTTGCAACTAGCGAACGGTCAGGGTGTCCCTGTGTGTATGTGTTCGTATTGTACCGTACTAACTGGCACTGGCTCATCTGGTCTATTTATATACCGCCTTAACTCCTCCCGTCTCTGTATAATTGCACTTCCTGCTCTAGTGGCGTGCTCCACAACTATGGAGCCACCACTGCCTGTGTTCAATATTGCAAACTTGCTGCACACAAACTCGGCTCACAAAACTGCAGCAGCATTGTCCTTCAGCCGTAGCGCGCCACAACTTCTTTTAGTACGAAACACCATTCACAGAGCACTCTGGCCTTCCTATAGATGTCTATTTCCATCTCTACTACGTCTTCCGGCACAATTTACTTGAGGAATTTTAATAAACTGTTGGCGCCGTACCCACTTTATCTCTGCTCTTCTGTTCAGATCTTATAGGATTACTTCGCTTTAGTTAAATTCCGGATGTACGTCTTCAAAAAAGATTTCCCAAAGTTTCGGCGAGAATGATTGCTCTCATCCAGAGAAATTTGACGAAAGATTCATTCTAAAAGGAGAGGAGTAGGATATCCCTTAAAGTAAAGTACGATCCTTCCACATTATGAATGTATACTGTTCAGGGGAGCTGACATTCCGAGATACGCTAGCGGAAATCTCCCTTTACGTTCTTGTACTCGAGTATAGTAGGTAGGTGTTCAATGCTGTAGTCAATGTGTGATTGAGAAAGAGTAGTCCATGATTGACGGAAATAGTCAGCAGCTGGAGGACGTTGGCCCCTCGGAAGTTCGTCACCAGCTGTGTAATTGGGGTTGAGATTGGTGGCCTTGAACGAGAGGATCTCGAGTACAAATTCTTCTCATCCTTCCGGGCAATCGGCACCACATAACGATGTCTTCTTATTCTTTCAAACTGACCTAAAAAAAAACAAAAATGTAAACTATTTCCTGTTTGCAAAAAAAAATGAAGATATGTTTATCTATCTGTGTACAAGAATAAAAAATAATATTCCAATCCAGCTGGCACTGGTTCAAAACTATACTTATACTATATTAGAATAGGTAGGATTTTTCGTTCATCTTCAAAGTTGGCATTGGGTGAATTTTGTTTTTTGGTGAATTCATGATGACTGGTGTAAAAGGGCGGAAGTTGAAAATGTTTTTATTTAACGAAGGAATTTCTACTTTAAAGTTACAAGGAAGTGTTTGCATTTTTGTTGAAAGTTTCGAAATGGTGCCCAGAGTCGTAAAAAAAAAAAAGAAAAGAAATTCTAGAAAATGCGATTAAGTTGGCAAGAGTGGAAGTAAGTAACGTCAAAGAATTCACTGGTACTTTGATCATTAATTTAGATTTTACAGCTATAACTTATACACAAATTATGAACTTTTTTACAGCTGATTGCAATTACAATGTGACTAAATCTAAATGTACCGAAAAATTAATTTAATACCACCATTTGTAAATGCACGAGGCTTGATTTTTTTTAAGTAAGTACCGTTTTGAAATAAAAGCTCGCCAACCAATTCGTTCAACATCGTGAACATTCGTGCGGCCATCTTTAAAAGCTCTGCTCCTCTTCCACTGCTCATGTTTTTACCATGAACTGCTCTGATCTCACACAGATGAATTTCAGCCGCTTTCACACCTTTAGCACTAAGAAAACAAAGTGCAGCTTCGAAACCTTGTAAGACGGTGAAAATCTGCAAATGTCACCGTAAAAGTACATATTGAAGCGTTCATTACTTACTTACTTACTATAGGACACTACGGTCCTGTAAGGACCTTGGCCTCCTTCAGTACAGCATTCCACTCGTCCCTATCCAAAGCACGGAGTCTCCATCTTCTGACTCCCAGCCTAACCTGATGTCGGTTTCGACATCGTCCAGCCATCTTAAGCGAGGACGTCCTCGTTTTCTTCTTCTGCCTCCTGGATTTCCATATAACAATTTTTTTTTTGGAATTCTTCTTTCGGGCATCCCTTTCTACGTGCCCTAACCATCTTAATCTGGTGGCTTTAATGAAACAGACCCAGATCTGGTTCGCCATATATGTTACGAAGCTCATTGTGAGTTCTGATCTTCCAAATATTATTTACTTTTACGGGACCAAATATCCTTCTTAAAAGCGTTCATTAGGGTTCCCTTTATTATGCCACTGACCTAGATGCTAATCTCCTTGGCATTGACGAACTCTGTGTTAGTGTGATGTCATTGATGAGTTGATGTCATTGATTTTTATATAAAGTATGTTTCACATCATTTAAAATTTCTTAAAGTGAAATGGTTAATGGTTTTCAAAGGACAGAAAGCTTCTCTCTGGTTTCTATTTTGTTTTGCTGCATTCAATATCCCTTTTTTGGGATACTGACCCAGGATGGAACTCCCAAGGAGTAAGGGTCCCCCCCATATGTATATACTTGAAAACAGTAGAAACTCCTTGATGAAACTGGATATTACAAGCTATGGAGGTAAGGCCTGTAGGCAAATTTCAGAAGCATCCTCGTGTGTCTGGGAAATAGAACCACAATGCAGGAAGCGGCGAAACTAGTGCAGAGTTAGGTAAATGGAGCGGAAATCTCGCTCCAGCAGTTGCCACTGTGTACTAGATAACTTTACCAATCCGGTCTCTCCATACTCCAGTAGCCATCATACTTCTGGGACACATTTCATAACGTCCCTGAAAGTCTTATTTTTGAGGACGTCAGAAGACCGCAGAATTTTACCGGAAGCTTATTGTGTAAATCTGGACCAGAGAAACAGGAAATGGGATTAAGCTTTGCAAGCTGTCTGAACGCCATCATGCTCCAGTCAAATTTAACTATCAACGGAATTACCAACATTACGTAATAATCTCCAACTCTTAAAGGTTCAAACAAAAATATAAACTTATCTGAATTTGATCAGCTGATTAGAAAAGTATTTGCGATCGTCAAATTCCTTTATCTAGTCATCACTGGAAATAGCTGCTTTGAAAGTAAAGCCAGTGAAAGTAAAGATAGAATTGCGATAAACGTCAAAAGAGGATCGATGATTCTTCTTCATAAGAGGATAGATAAAAATAGATGATATATCGATAGATAAATCAATTGTGAAATGAACATTCCGTTTAAATGGTGAGAGTTTATTGTCTGGCCGTCGAGGTACCTTAGTCTTGAGAATTGCCATTATAAAGGGGTATATAACTAGATTAGGCGGGCCGGTGTACGGGTCCCAGGACTGTATTATACATTGAGGGGTGTTGAGTGCGGTTCGGTCTTTGGGTAGGGGGGTATTTCCTTCCACTGGATGGTCCAGGCGTCCGATTACATCGACTTGGGGAAATACAATTCCTTTGGAGAATTAACGACCACAGCAAATCGGAATCGCCCCCCCCAAAAAAAAAGAAGTCTTCCACAGTTTGCTGCAAATTACAGAAAAATCCGGAATGAGCCAATGCATTAGTACGGGAGATTTTGAAAGTATGATGCATTATTATGCAAATTTGTTGCATGTTTACAGTTAACTTGAAAAGCACTTAAGAAACTGAATCATTCAATTTTTATCTCAAGTTTATTTATTTTTTTAAATTTAAGTTATTAAAATTATGCAGATCTTTGTTTTTAAAATTCCACCGGAAGTTCATCCAATTTATTAGGAAACCAAGTTGTCTTTTGTGTGTGCCTGTAGGTGGGTAAAATGGAAATTTCAATGATTTTTTTTTCGTTAAATCCGGAAAATGCACCAAGAAAATCAGTCAGCCGTAACTAACACATTATTGAATCGAAGTTTTTTGTTTCAAAAGTTAGCAATTTCCCTGGATGGTGGCTCTCGTAAGATTTGATTTTAACTTGATGCCACCAATATTTGGTCCATAATTTTTATTTTTAAACTTTTTTTTCACCAGAAAGTTTCGATGAAGAAGAGTACGTACTTCTTAGGAAAAACGGTAGGTAGGAAGATCCCCCCCTCTTGGAGGGCCATTTTTCTGTAATGGTCCGCGCCCTAGACTTTGGTTTTTCCGTGAGGAGGGTTAAAAATGTGTTTTGCTAGAGTTTGGAGGATTACTCGTAGATCTTGAAACAGGAAATACCTCTTCGTTGAGTGGTTTATTAACTTCCGCACCCAAACTGGCTGCTAGTATGTACTTGGTGGTGTATGACGTATAGATAGATTTATCATTTTTCCTAGAGAAAGTTTTCTTGTTATGGCAGTTTTCCGGGAGAAATTTACAGTAGGTTTTAAAACTCATATAGTATTGGGATAGGCATTGTGGTATTGGGGAGTTTGAAGAGTCTTTGTGATAGAACCTTGAGGAAGTATCAGGTAGATAGAAGGTCGTATGTTCCAGAGGGATTTATATCATTGAGGCCATGGCCTAATTAGATCTAACAAGTCCGACCTAACTTTACCAAGTTGACACCACCACTTATGTGACGGTGTTAACACTTGGAGGAGAAATGTAATCTCTTTCAGGTGGGTGCGGGCGTTGGAAGAAGGATACTGGATAATGTCGTAGCAAGATCCTTGGGAGTTGGAGAGAGTTCACTCTCAGATATACTATACAGTCGGTGAGTAATTACTCGCTTAGTAAATACGTACTTCTGACCTGAATAGATCGTCTCTCTGACCTTAATTTACTTGCCACAAGTAGTAACAGGTACAGGCTGGGATGTTACACTGCGGTAAGCCAGATAAGCGCGTCGTTATTACTGTGGCTGGTGGATATTTCTCCGGGCCATTGGCGACGATATCATTTTTACTTAGCGTTATTCCATATTAGTAGGAAATTGTTTTTACTGGAAATGAAGGTTTTTTTTTTCTAAGTACAGCAGTTTAAGAAAAGACTATGATGTGTGAACATTCATGCACATGAGCAAAGAGAACCCACTGGTTTTCATAGTGGTACATATATAAAATTTGTGATAGAAATAATTATCCACTAATATGAGTATGTTATTCTGTTGCAGGGAGGGGTTAGGTTGGATGGGGAGGGGCGGGCAGAATGGTGAAGACGTTCCAGGCCTACCTACCGGACTGCCACAGGACTTACTCCTGTATCCATTGTCGGGCGCATCTTGCCAACCACGACGAGCTTATCTCAAAGGTAAGCAAGCCAACTTTAAGTATACCCTTTGTGAAAATATTTTCGTAAGAGTTTTGCAGCAGGCTACAAGCATCACCAAGAAATAATAATCTGCTGCTAGAAGCGTTTGACTGCTGAAACAAAGGCAAGCTCCTCCTCCCCATCTGTTTCAGTCATAGCGTCAGTATATCAAAGAGAATGTAGGCGAACTCGACTTTTTGGGCTACTCTTCTGATAGCAGAGCTCCTCCTGAATACATTCGTTCAGACTTGTAAAGCTCTTATTCCGGGTAGAGAGTCTTGCTGCAGAGTGGGCCACCCCGTTATCTGGCGAAGTTTTATAAGTACACGTGACGGCTGCAACACAGAAGGAAGAAGTGTGGGAGCCAGGAGTGTTTGATTATGATGTTGTTAAGATCACAGTTCCAATGTCAGGAGCAGGAGGGAGCTAGAGTACACATTGCCATCGGTATGATGAAAGTGTCTTTCGCTAGAAAGTGCGGCTGTCCAGAGCTAACGTAGAGTTTTATCCTTCTCTATGATCTGGTCAACAGCTGTTGGCCCCACGCACTAGTTAGGCGTAATCTCAAACCGCCCCTTTTGGGGCCAAGCGAGGGAGTTGCCTGGGGTGGCCACTTCTGTCATGGGAAGATCTCTTAGCACTTTAGCCTCTGTGAGGTGGTGACATACTTCTCTTGTAAAACGAACCTGTGCTTGCACGAATGGATAGGAACGGACCTTAAAGAACCCCAAAGTACTTGGACAGGAACGGGTAAAACGGGAAGAAAGAGTTGCAATGTCAGAATCCCGGACAGCTTTACGGTTTTCCCCCCCTCTAAAGACTAGATTAGACTAGACTAGGGCGGCCTCAAGGTCTATGCCACTGCGACTCCTTTGGATCTATTGTGGCTCCCCTCACTTTAAAGCTCACCCCTCCAGACCTGTCCTTTTAATCAGACTTTCAATGCTGGAGAGCGACTCCCCGGGTAAAGCTCACCAGGCCTTGGTTTTTCCTCCCCGAGAAGTAACATCCTTAGCCACACGAGCCCCTCCCACTGACAGAACCTACAGTGGCTATCATCTGCCAGGCCCTTGCGATGCATGTGTTTTCTGAGCCTGCAGTGGCCAGTTAATAGGCCTACAATCATCTCTCAAGACTAGTACATACCTGCTTGGAAAACCCTACGAGTATTGGTAGCCCCAAATGAAGTTAATAAGCCTTTATAATATTGGCATAATGTCTAACCTGAAAATGCGATTTAAGCTTCATATTTTCTCTAAACTTAGTTTTAATAAAAGTAGAAAATTTGGTCAGCCTTAATTGAACGGTTGGCCAGGCAGTGATTATAGCGTTAGCACAAAAAAAAAGTATAAAAAATAGAACGCGCCCGCCCGCACTCTATTGGTCTAAAAAGTAATTACAAGCTGACAAGGCGGTTGGTGGAAACGGGAAGGTTATAAAAGTGTTAATGAATCTAGTGGGAAGATTGACGGACAGCTTCAAAAAAAAACAAAAAAAAAACCAATATCCTCTTTAATTTGAATAAAGATTAATGTGTGCGTGTGAGAGAAGTTGTTATTGGCGCGTGGAGGAGGTTGCAGGTGGACAGGTTGATTGGCCGACATGTTGGTGCTTGTAGTACACTAATTGCCCAGATGTCAGCATCGTCGCTCCTTATCGCGTAACTCTCCCTAACTGGATTATCCACTACCAGACTGCGCCCTTTTGTGCTCTTTTTTTCGGTCCCTTCTTCACGTGCAATTTAATATTTTGTCTTGTTTTTTGACTGTGGTTAAAGGAAATGTTAGTTTCTTCAAATTTCGTCCATTCCCTCTTTTTATATATCGTTCTTTAATATTTATTATTTATGCCAGGAGTGGCCAACAAGTCGATCGCGAAGCCAGTTTTTGTCGATCGTCGATCGCTCGCAATGTCTGGGGTGGAATTCCGTATACCGTGGATTTTGAAGCGATTGTAAAAGACAAACAAAGTAAATTATATATCTGTCTTTATCTGTAGCTACTTCGAATTAATAATTATCTATGTTCTTTTAATTCCCCTGGATGTGAGTTTTTTGGCCCTTTAAATAATTATTGTTGTTGTTTTCTACGTAGGTAGATAAGCCGGAGATCTATATTTCAGTACGAGGTGTACTCAGCGAGCTATTGATAGATTAGCAAAAAGAAAGTCATGTTATTCTTTCAAGATAAATTTTCCTGGCCCAAAAAAAAACGCGAAAATGAAATATTGAAATCAAATTATCAGCCATACTGTGCATTTTTATAACAACTTTTCATATTTACGAACAACTAGTACAACTTATACGAGTACATTGCAGTTGAAAAACTATTTTCTTCATGAGCCTATATCTCGAAAACTTGATTTAGAAAATAATATATTTTACGTATCTACCCATACCTCGCTGGAATGCACCTTATACTCGTACTTTGATACACAGTGTATAAACATAGTATGCATTTCACAACCCTTCTTCCACCCTTTAGATTACGCCTATCGACCTACAAGTCGATCGCGACACACTTATAAGATAAAAAGTAGTTCTTATATACAGAAAAGTTGGCCACCCCTGATATTTGCGAAAATTATTAAAAATGTCCGACAGGACAATTGTATAAAAAGGGTTAATCATCAAAATTGTGCACGAATAGCTGCCGTAACGTTGAAAGACCAATTCGGAAATCTGCACCGATATCACAATACAACCTTTTGTCTGCGACGATAGCATTAACGTGTATAGACATGTTTCAATATGGCGGCTAACTGCCGTCTGGAGCGCTTACAGTGAAAATAAATAAAAACTTTGCCGCTTATCTTCTCAATGAGAGCCATTAAATATCAACAGATTATAATTATCAAATTTTTATTTTTATCCAAATTTATTTGATCATTAACTTGAACCAAAGAAATAAAAAAAAAAGCTTACTTCTCAGCAAACTTTAGGCTTATCCTACACGACATGAACAAGAGATTCAAGCTCTGCTAATTTTTTAGTTAAAAAGAAAAAATTAAAGTAGATGAATTAGAGTTAAGTATTGGGGTGGAGTAGCTCCTCGGGTTTGGTCACTGGGGGGCGGAAGTGTAGGAGCAAGTTTGGCGAAGAGGACGTTAAGCAAAACAGCATTATTTGATGTCTGCGGGGGCAAGGAGCCAGTATTTAATTACTTCCTCTTTTACAAACTAAAGTAGCATTTTCTTGTATTGAAACTTTACTGGCGCTGGCGGGGGGGCCTCCCTGATCTTTTTAATTAAGTTGGTACGACTGGTTGTGGTGCGTGTACACTTCCTTATCCTGGCCGTTGCGAGGCGCCACTGTGCCCTGCTGTTGTTGCGTATAAATCGTTGAAAATTAATTAATTTCATGTAGACTGGAGGCGTGGTCTTTACTTAAAGTAAGTAAGAAGTATTTTTCTTAAATATTGCTTCTTCTTTTTGGGATCTTAAGCGACATTAAGTCCTGCTTGTGATTTGTTGGGGAAAACTCTTCTTCTATTTCCTCAGCTTTTTTTGTAAAATCCTGTTTTTTCTTGTTTAAGAGGACCGTAAAGCGTGTGTTTCTGGTGAAAAATGTAAAATTCTTAAATCAGCACGATTGCAATATCGCCATGTCCGGTAGGACAGTTTTATAAGGGCTGATCGTCCAAAAACTGCTCGAAAATACGTAACGTTGAAAAACACCCAACTTTGACAATTTTTTTTGTTCTCTTTTTCTATAAAAGATAAAATTCCCAATTTATTTTTTTTTAATTATAGGGCATATCCCTGTTTACAAGGGTATTGTATTTTTTTGGAGTCACTTAGATTTGATGGATTTTGAGAAAAAAAAGTTTCCAAAAATGAGCAAAAACGGCATTTTCAGAAAATTGTTGTTGTTTTTAAGCTTAGGATTCAAGATTGGCGAGGAATCGGTCTTATAAAAAACAAACTCATCTTTTTGCCAACGTTTCCACAAATATATTGTACTCACTACAGTTAAATTTGATGGCCAGTCTGTTTGTAAAGTTTGTAATACTGACAAAGAGGATATCTTTCACATAATGTGTAAATGTCAATCATATTTAGAAATTAGAAAATTGTGTTTTAACTCTTTGGATAGTGATTTTATTTTAAATGAATTTATAGCAGCCAATTGCAATTTGGAGAAATTACATAAATTATACAAATATTTAGATTTAATTTTAAAGTTTAGGCATTTCTGTACCACGTTCTAGGGTTCCTTAGCATTTTTTTTTTCTTTCTTACAGTTAAAAGTTCATTTAAGTATTATTATAAAAGAAATTTTTGTTATTTTAAGTTATTGCTTTTTTTGCTTACTTTGTAATTAACCATTGCTCATTGTTGATTGCGACTCTGTATTGTAACGTTCATTCTTATACAATACACATAAATAAATAAATAAATAAAAAAAAAAAAAAATATATTGTACTCTCTTCAGGGCCTGGATTATTACAAATACAAAACACAATTTACAGAGTCAGTAACTTAGACAAAACAGTAAAACAAAAATAAACAGTAAAATACAATAAATTCTTTATAATTATTGAAAACTTACGTGGCTTTGCGGGTTGGTTGAGTTACAGAAACTAAGAGCCAGAACTGGAGAACAGGTATATGTATACAGATACAGCGGGACTTACATGGGAATTTTGGTACTGACAATGGGACAGACACAATAGACTAATTACAACAAAAGAGTAAATAAAATAAATATCTATTGGGAAATTTCTTTTAATACAAATAACCGTTAAAAACAAAACACAGGAAAAGCCAAACAACCCTTCTGAACTAAATAACAAATAACCAAAAGATTTGAAGTAAATTTAAACAAACCCAGCAATAATTATGTACAAAATTTGGATATCTATTTATTTTTTAATGACAAAATTGTAGCAGTTAGCTAAATTCGACGTGTCTGTCCTAAAGTTAACTGTGTTGTTCTGTTTTACTATGTGGCACATTTCAAGAAAATTTCGATTATACTGGTTTTTTTCCCTATCGAGTACGGTCACATTCTGAAAGTCAAAGTTGTTTGTTGTCCATATGGTTTCTAAGTAGCGCGGTGGAATTGTGTTCGTTGTTGTTGTTCTTGTTGTTAATCAAAATGTAACCTTTCCCAGGAGGCAATTTCTTGAGCGCATGCGCATTAGATCACTAAAAAAAAAATTCTCTTTTATTGCACATGCGCATTAAACTAAACTATCCGAACACAGACAACCATATTATAAATTCAGTACAGAACGTTTTTGCAGAATTACTGCAATACCTCGTCTGATGGCTATAGGTCAGGTGAGTGACCATTAAAACTGACAAGCCAAAAGAAAACACGCACGTAAAATTTTCTTTCAAAGAAAATCATGTGATAAAATTTTCCTAAAAACGGGGGGGAGAAAGAAGAAGAAGGACTGCCAGAAAAGACACACAGGGTTTTTCCCTTGATGAGTCCAGAGTTGGAGTTCGTCAAAAGGAAATCGCTGAAGTAACATTGGTCGTTAGGTGGAGGCAGTGTATGTAAATGGAGAGCAGTGCCTCAAAAATCATCATTTTACTTAAACCGAGAGAATTTCCCTCAGATGGAAAAATCTGTGGCGGAGGGATGGAAAAATAAGAGAAAATCTTCGGCGGTAGTTTTTCTCCTCCCCCTTTCTCCGTCTAATTCTTGGAGAAAAAAAACATATTTTGGGTGTGTCTGTGTGTGGTATGTTTTACGAGGATGTGGAGGGATGATTTGATATAAAGTAAAATGTAAGGCTGGGGTTGTGTGAGTGCCCAAGATATGGAGACCAAGCGAACCGTAAATGCCACCAGTCTTTTTATGTGAAAATCTATTCAATTCCTACCTTAATGCATATCATTTTCGTGTTTTCTGCTTTGCGCATCTTATTCTATCCTTTCATTGATCCAAAGTATTGTAAGATTTCATCAAATCTTTGCAAATGTATTAAAAAAAAGAAGACCGTAATTGTACATTCCAAATTTTTAGAAAATCGGTCAACTTTAATGGTGGTCAGAGATTTCTAAATATGTCACGATCGCAAAACTTCCTCTTATTGGGAGTACGACAAAATCTTAAAAAAAAAAACAAGCCTCTTCACAATTCGTACAAGTTACTTTTTGCAAATATTTGTTTACGTAAATAACATATCTGCTGCTAACAGTACACAGTTCACTCACTGTGCAGTCAGTCGGCTCTAATCTTTCCAGGAATATACTGAAGAATGAATCGGCGCGAATTGCTTGCTGCGTATTAACCTTATCATTATCATTTATCAGTGTTGTTAACATTGAATTATCTACAAAGAGAGAAAATAAAATCTAAATGTAAACAATAAATCTGTACAAATACTTGGCAACAGTGTTATCTGCTTGTCTCTATTTAAATATAATATTTATTATCATTTATTGTTGTTTGGCCAGGATATCGAGTAAATGTATTGACACTTGGTAAGTACGATAGAGGCACTCTATTTTATAGGCAGTTCTTGGGGTTGGTGGACTGTAAACGCAGGCGGCTCCACTCTAATGTTCCATTTTAAGATGAATTACAAGTTTACGAGAACTGTACAGTTGAATATTACCATCACAACTGAACATCAGAGGTATCTAGCGGTAGCATAACCAACTATTCTGTTGCAGGACGTTCTAAAGTAATCTTGGACGTGAATTAACACAATTACTTGTATATGTACTTTAAAAATTATATTTATTTAAATTTATAATCGATACTGATCACATTTATGATAGTTAATATTTAGGGCCACAGATTTCTGTATTATCGGAATAGTTCAAGAGCTTGACTCTTCTCGTAAAAGGAGATTTAAGCCTGTGTAGTTTTTTTTCTATTCTTAGTTTGTTTTTTTTTACCGGAAATGATAAATTTTCTGGTCCCCTGAGTGTGTGGTTCGTACACATTGTTTGGGTGTATGTAAGTAGCTTGAGGGTGACAAGATTTGCCCTAAGGTGCCCTTATTGTGCAATGTACGGTGCTACCCTAATGAGAGCCTAATGTGACGCACAGATTTTTGAATTGAAAGTCGACAACAGGAAGTAGCTCTTCACCCACTTCCTGTTGGGAAATTCTCCCCCCCCAGCCCCACGGGTTTTCCAGGAACTGCGCAATAGTTTTCACACTGAACTAATCTGATGTTAGTGAATGCCTGGTGTAAAGATGTTGTTGCATTCAAACACCAACATACGAGCGTACTATATACTATATCCTCTTCCTTGCTAGATAACAGTGCATTAAACTCTAACCCTAACACATGTGTGTACACTCATACAAATGGTTAAATAAGGTAGCATGGAGTTTCGGAATCTGTTACTCGCTCGCGTGACCATCGCGGAAAAGTCCTTGCCAGTGCCTCCAGTGAGTTGTGTAAATAGTCAACATACGTGTACGCACAGGGCCCTGCGTGATGGTGTGGGCGTGGCTACCTGATTAGTAGCGTACAAAAATAACACGCCCATTGGTTTCTGCTAATTAAAAGCAAAAAAACTGTTAATTGCATTTAAGGGAGGAGGGGTGGATGTATTAAATGTTGCACAATATGTTATGAACTTCGCGATTGCCTCTCTCATCGCCATGAAGACTGGGAAATTCTCCTAGCCATTGTTTGGTTCGTTAAAATCGCTAGAAACTATAAAAATTTAGTCAGAAAAGTGTTTATTTCGCTCAACCAATAGCGATGGACAGTATCCGCACATGAACTGCCAAATTGGGATTGGGCCGTCAGCTGTCTAGAGCTATAGCACGTGTGCTTGACTAGCAACGAAATCAGCGAGGTACACTTGCTGGAGCCAGAGAAGTTAGAGCTATGAGCACCCTACACACTTGGAGCTTACTTGGTATTTTTGGTACTTGCCATCTATTATTAGACACCCAGGTTGCGCCGTCTGTGGGGTCGAACTTGACACCAGCGCCATAGCTTGGATCCATTTAAGGTCTGGGCGTAACGTTGGGGGGGGGGCCCCGTCACTAATATTAGTAATTCTCGTTTTGAAGCTGGAATCGTATATTAATACTTCCTTAGAGCTGTCAACGACCATCCTCCTAAAATAGACTCGGTAACATCCCCAGCTAAACCCTTCCATCAGTAGCTATTCTTGTAGTCAAGTTTTTATGGACTATCACTCCTCAGTAGTCCAATTTTGCCCGTTGCGGGAGACGAAAGCCTTATTGATCCTAAACGAAGTCCCCCACTCACCCCGCCTCCTGGAAAACTCTATGTATTTCCGGTAAAAATTTGGAATCAAAAGTCTTGCAGGATGGCATTATTTCCCCCTTATGAGCGATAATTGACTCATTTTCAATGAAAATCTCTTCTGCGCAAAAGGAAAAGTTAATAAAGAAAAATCCCTTTTTATTAAAAAAGATACAAACATTAGCATAAAGGAGGTAACAGCTTTATTACCTCCATATAAAATTAATCATGTACATTAGCTTTTTGAAATATTAACTGGGTTTACTGAAGCATATTGACCCAATATAATGACGTCAGACAAAAACAAAGGGCTTGCCCTAGGAGGAAAGCGGGCGAGTGAGTGAGTGAGTGTAGGCCCTTGACCTAGCGTCTTTACAGCCCAGCGAGCCAACTACAACTAGCAGTGTTACCAACACAGCGTTTGCTCTTGCACAGTATGGCTCAATGCACACACAAACGGGTAACCTTCTTCTCTCCGCATAACCTTCTTTTCTTATAACCACCAGTCCAGTGAAGAAGTAATGCCGTTTCATTTATAAAGCACACTATTAACTTCCTTAGTATTAGAGTTAAGTGAAAATATTTTGCTTAAAAAAAAACTTCTGATGCTTTGTTTATGAATTTTCATTGTTAATTTTTTGGTGTGGTTGTTGCATATATTACCAAGAGCGCCCAAGGGTGCTAAGACCTTAACCGATCACAAGCGTTGAACTGCAGTTGTGCAAACAAGTTTCCTTCAAATATATAATGAAATTTTAGGTACCCTTTTCTGTAACCTCAAAAAAAAAAGAGTAAAAAACAACTTATGTTTAATATTGTACGAACATGTTAGAACACGTTAGAGCGTAAGTACTCAATCATTTACATCTTATGCACAAAGGGATACTTCAAATACCACGAGATAATTTCAGGGCGCCTTGCCTTTACCAAAAACTTCCGAAGGATACAGTCTTCGTATAGCCATTCGATGTCCAACACACGCTCTTCAACTCTTACTGTAATGAAAACTGCGCAGCTGCTGCAAGAGAGGCTGAGGCACCACCATTGGGTCGTTGTACACTTTCCACTTTCCGTCTATTCTTTTAGAACGTAATTCAAACACGACTGCTACATCTTAGGTGCCTAAAAGAAACGGAACAAAAGCGAAGTATTTTAAGAGATATTGAAGGTAGACCAAGCCTAGGTTGGCCTGGTCCTAGACGCTTTCAAGACTAAAAAGGAACAGCTGTTTTGTCAATATTTCGAGCTTAGATGACCTTGAAACTCAAATCTGCAGAATAAAGCATTCAATCTGTCCCTCCTTGATATTTTTACTGAAAATAAATATGAATCAGCTGAAACTTATTCACCTACTTTCTTGTCTGTTGCAGTCTTTCCAAGGAAGTCAGGGCAGAGCGTACCTCTTCAATTCAGTGTAAGTAGTCCTGCATCCTTCATTACCTTGATGAATGTGACGGCAATTATGTAGAATTATTTTGCAGTTGCCTTCGAGATTAACAGAGACTCTGCGATTGCCTACAAGATTAACAGAGACTCTGCGATTGCCTACGAGATTAACAGAGACTTTGCGATTGCCTAGGGCAGGGGTCGGCAACCCGTGGCTCGCGAGCCGCATGCGGCTCTTTTATCCAAATTTTGTGGCTCTTCAGCTTATCTAAAATAAATTGTACAATATATTTTAATTTTATTGAAATAAATGAAAATTTCATTTATTAAAGTAAAGATATTTTTTCAAAAAGAATTTTAAATGCGATAGGTTTGAAATTGAATAGAATTATATTAAAATACAGTACGTAATATATAGGACTGCCGCCATTTTCATTCAAATACAGGTTTAGTTATTATTTATTTGTTTATTTACTTTGCAATATGTGAAAATAAATATATAAAACATTTAAATGTTTTTTGAATATCATAAAATAATAATTTGTGAATACAAATGATCTTCAGAGGTTTTTACACTATCATCCTTGCGGCTCTTGGTAAGATTTATTAAAATTACATAAGGGAGAAATGGCTCTCTACTTAAAGTAGGTTGCCGACTCCTGGCCTACGAGATTAACAGAGACTTTGCGATTGCCTTCGAGATTAACAGAGACTTTGCGATTGCCTACGAAATTAACATTAAATTGTACAAATTTTTTTTTTTGACAAAATTGGATTGGAGGCTTTTGTTAATGACCGAACATGTTGCAGTTAACTAAAGCCTTGTATGTATTAACTTCAATAAAAATTATTTGATTCTCTTGAACTGGAACATTGCAGAGTGAATGTTGGGTGCGGTCCTGCAGAAGAGCGAGTCCTGCTAACTGGCCTGCATGCAGTCGCTGACATCTACTGCGAGTGCTGCAAAACAACACTCGGCTGGAAATACGTAAGTAATGTCTTTCTTGACTTGGTGATTTAGGGAGTTTTGCTATGTTCCAACACTGTTTCCGAGGGGCATTTAAGCGCTGTGCCTCGAATTCTAAGGCATTTAGAGCCATTATTCTTCTTCGCACCTCGTCGTGACGTATACTTCCGGGTGAAAACACGAAATCCACGCGAATGACCACTTCCCTGTTGCGGATGGCTGGAGGTTTTATTCCAGAATTATTTTGTGGTTATTTAAAGTGCTGAGCTATATACCCCAGTTTGGTGCTTTTAACTCTGGGACTTGGTGAACGCCCATAAATCGGCTCCCCCCTCTCACTACTCCAGCAGGCAGTGGAGACCCGCTAAATAAACACAGCTGGGGTACTTTACACCTGGCCAGCAGCAGTAATACAGTTCCTCTGTGGAGGGGGGGCACCTGTCTCACTAAATTCCGCCCCACAGATTTATATTCACCTGAACCTTTTCCGCCCTTTCCATGGTTCGCTCTTTACACACACGCACACGCGCGCGTACCAACCGTGCACCGGAAACAAACTGTAAAGCACTTTGGCCACCGTATCGCTAAAAAATGTTTAATATCACCGCCGACTGTAGGGACGAAATTTCATTATTGGGTCGCGTATTCGCCCAAAACTCGAATAACTTGAATCGAGGCAAATTTTCATAATTGAATTTACATTAACTCTGTGTGTACGTGTATGGGTGGAATCTCAAAAAACGCGATGCTTTCATCTGTGGATGCAATTTTGGGGTCCGCAGAAAATACGATCACTTTTCTGCTTAACTTCCCTGCTTTCCTGCTTTATAGTTAGCCAAGCAGCAGATTCCCAATGATTCTTCGCCAACGTCGTATGAATTTCCGTCAGAAATCGGACGGTCCATTTTTAAGCTGAACTTAATTGTATTCTTTTTTATTTGCAGCATTTCTGTTTCAGTTTACCACCTAAAAGTGTAAACCACAGTCTTAATTGAAGAGCTTGGTGCAAAAAGGAATTATCTACAGTTTTTTTGAAGTTTTTAGTAGGGACAAAAAACTAAATATGCTTTAAGATGTATTCCTTATTGTGTTGTGTCTGCTGTAAGGATTAGTTAATATATTGTGATGGGGTCATTTGGGGCTCAATTTGAACTTTCTAGGGCATTTTTTAAGCTTGCTATAAGCAAAAGTTATTTTGCACCAAAATCATAATTTTTCAGTAAAACTTGAGTTCATATTAAGTACTTTAGTCAACAGATTTCTTGTTTTTGAGCTTTTAAGTGGCATTTTGTGTCTTGTCGAAGGGAACGTTAGATATATTATTATGCCTGTCAAAAAGAAAAATAATAATAATAATAATATCTACCTAGGGGAAGGGATTAGCTATGAAGTTAGCATACTGGACTCCCACGCGGAGGTCCCGGGTTCGAATCCAGCAGCTGACCCTTAGATTTTCTCTTCCTAGGAGCATCTCACAGCTCACTGTCCGGTGATGGACAGTGTTGTCTGTAACGAGAGAACACTGTCCGGAGGCCGGCAGTGCACTGAAAAAAGCTCCGGGCGCCAATAACCTTAGATGTTGACGCGCCTTAAATCATTAAAAAAAAGAAAAAAAAAAGTAATATCTACCTAATATAAACATTAAATAAACCTAATAAAAAAATTTTTGTTTGATTGATTGCATCATCTTTTCTGTTTGGAGCAAAAGAAAGTTATCTGCAGTAGAAAACTCATTTTTGCTCCAAATCTAACCTATATTAGAGAATAAGTAATAATAAAGGAGTCTGCATAAAGACACGTTTATGCACCCAAAAGATGTAGAATTGAACATAGAATAGGGGGCGCCACTAAACACATTTTCTGAAAAAAAAAATGTAGTTAACTCCTTTTTGCACCAAGACCTCTTCAATTCTACTGGACGCCATTCAGTTCAATAAAAAGAAACGCTTTGTTGAATTGTAACCTTTACAGTCAGAGAAACGCGATATGAGTTCACGTAGCAGCAGGATTTGTTTTTGTGAAGGACTTAATTATTAAAGCGTTTTCCCTTTGGTGTTACTTAAATCTACCTTGTTTTTTTCAGGAACATGCTTTTGAGTCAAGCCAAAAGTATAAAGAAGGTAAATACATAATCGAACTGGCCCATATGATCAAAGAGAACGGCTGGGACAACTAGCAGTACCGCAACCGGCCGCAGCGGGAATAATGCCAACAGGAGCAGAGCTTGGCCGAACTGGAGGAACGACGATCCTGCTGCGGTGAGCCAGCGGTCAGAGTGCAGCCATCGACCGTTGAACATGACTATGGTGTTTTTAGAGTGTATATTGTGATAATAATAATAATAATTATGATAATTTTAATTATATTGATGATTATCTTATTATATTGATTTTATAAATTACATAATATATTATGCATATATTTGGATATATTATTGTAAATCAATTTTTATGTATGTATGTACATGTAGTGGAGCCACACATTCACGAGTTCCCAAGATGAGAACTGCGTTCTTTTTTCTTTTTCTTTTTACTATGTACATATTAGTTTTGAAACAAAAAATCAATTTATTTTTGACTGAAAAATAATAAATTAAAATAAAAAAGAAATCACGTTAAGGTCAGCTTTAGATATTATATATATATATATGAACACTGTATTATTAGATAGGGATTTGTTACAAAACAGTTTCCATTTTCTTTTCTTTTTTGTGGAAAAACTTATTTGTGATGATTGTTGCGTGCGCAGTCCGTGAATACTTTGTGGTGAGAGAGTCTGTTCCAATAAAGCCTTCCGAATGAGTTTTTTTTTATTTTGTCCGGACGAATACATAAAAGGTAGGCATAAATTTTTATACAGGGTGAACCAGTAAGTATTGTCCATAGGCCTACTGTCTGTAGTACATCTAAAGTGGGGTTCAATGACGTAGTGGCCAACTTCATATTTTCCTCTGTTCTTGAGTGACGTCACTTTAAAATTGTTTCTAAAATCATTACTTTTTTTTTTCAATAAAAATGATATTACTCAGAAAGTTTTTGATCCGAATTCGATTCTGATGATACGGCTAGAAAGGCAGATAAATTTTCTAAAAATGGATACCATTTCGAAGCATAAGTTATTCTCCAAACAGCCTCAATCTTCCTCCAGGATACTGGGAAAATAAAAGAAATCGAAAATTTTTGAAGAAAACTCATTAGGCCCTTATGTGCGGTCATTTATCAGAGCCTAAGGTGCCAGGCACTCTTTAGTAAAAGTTTCCTTGTCTAATGGGCTTTCTAACGGTATATCATTTGCCCAGGATTCCTTTTATCTTTGTAAAAGAGAAATTACGTTTGTTTTTTACAAGAAAAAACGTGTTCACGAGCACTCAACAGTGTTAGTTATCAAGTTGTTTAATTCATTGAAAACTCTTTTAGATGGACCAGTAGTCAATTTTTACAGTAGATTGTCTTAAAATAAGAAAGTCTAAGGTAGCAAATTGCACTTTAAAAAAAAATAACAAAGTTACTTCTGATCTCACTGAAATATTTGAGAAAATGTTAGGAAATACGAGTATTTTAAACAAGAACTATTTTTATAAACAAAAATTCATACGTACTTACACCAAATTACAATTTCACACACAGCTACCTGTTGGAAAAAAAAAAGAATGTGAATAAACCTTAACTTTTTTTTTTTTAAGTGCAATTTGTAACCTTTGATTTCCTTATTTTAAGACAGCCTACTTTAAAAATTGCCTACTGGTCCATCTAAAAGAGTTTTCAATGAATTAAACAACTTGATAAACTAACACTGTTGAGTGATTGTGAACACGTTTTCTTGCAAAACAAACGTAATTTCTCTTTTACGAAGATAAAAGGAATCCTGGAAAATGATATACCGTTTGAAAGCCCATTAGACAAGGAAACTTTTACTAAAAAGTGCCAGCACCTAGGTCGGGTAATGATCACATAAGGGCCTAATGAGTTTTCTTAAAAATTTCGATTAATTTTATTTTCCCAGTATCCAGGAAGAAGATTAAGGCTGTTTGGAGAATAACTTATGCTTCGAAATGGTGGCAATTTTTAGAAAATTTCTCTGTCTTTCTAACAGTGTCATCAGAATCGAATTCGGACTAAAACTTTCTGAGTAATAACATTTTTATTGGAAAAAAAAAGTAATGATTTTAGAAAAAAATTTAAAGTGATGTCACTCAAGAACAGAGGAAAATATGAAGTTGGCCACTACGTCATTGAACCCCACTTTAGATGTACAGACAGTAGGCCTATGGACATTGCTTACTGGTTCACCCTGTATACTCAACATCCACTAAATAAATATAAAGTTCGGAATTAAAAGAAATCTAAACAAAACCCTAGGTCAAGAATAAGAATGACCATGGTTATTTTAAAGAAACAGTAACGGTAACCATTGTAAACAAACAACTAACCTAAAAGCGAAGGTAGCAAAAGTGAAATCTATTACTAATCGTTTCTAGTCGAAACTAGAGTTTTGATACTTGTGTTTCCCAAGTAATATAAGTACCAAAGAAAC
Source organism: Rhodnius prolixus (assembly GCF_049639745.1). Taxonomy (NCBI): domain Eukaryota; kingdom Metazoa; phylum Arthropoda; class Insecta; order Hemiptera; family Reduviidae; genus Rhodnius; species Rhodnius prolixus. The sequence continues at coordinate 299,710 of NW_027411627.1, read as the reverse complement.
TCAAGTTTGTTGTCAGAATGGTGAAAAAAGAGGCGGAGAAATCTGCTGCCTCAAACTAAGCATTCAAAAGAAGGACCCCCCACAATATGTAAATTATTTATTTTCTTGTTTTTTTTAAAAAAAGATAAGAAGAAATGAAATGAAATTGTTTACTCTGGTAACTAAAAATGTTGACTATTTGCTGTATAAATTAAATTTAAAAAAAAAAAACTAAAAGAGAACTAGAACCTATAAATAATATTCACCTTTTTTTCTCAGCAAAATCATTAAAATGCCCAACTAATAAGTGTCCACTTTGTGAAATTTACTTTTAAATAGCCTTTTCTGTCCCATAACGCGAACAATTTCTACTGACAATATTAAATCCATCTTAAGGCTTTATTGGAACATATCTAAAATGTAATTAGTGCTGTTATAAATCGGTATTTATAGTCCAGACTGCGTGTTTAGTAGAGTTGTCGATAAATATCGATAGCTGTTTTATTATTAAAACAATTACTGACAAAAAAAAATAAATCGATTCCCCCTTAAAAAAATGGCCATATGAACTTTTGCTCAGGTGGCGCAATCTTAAAAATAAAATTATATATATATATAAAAAAAAAAATCTGGTTGTGTAATTTAAAAATTAAAAAATAATAATATTAGTTAATTAATATATTATTTTTTTAATTATTATTATTTTTTCAAAAGTATGTTTTAATACTATGTAAATAGAACAAAAAAAGAAATTAAATTTTTAAAAGATAAGTTTTTACAGAACTTTAAGAAGTGTTAAAATTAAGCTTTTTTTAACACTAAATTTTTTGTAGGTAAATGTTTTCGAGAGCCAGTAGAGACTTTAAAAATGCTGCACTCTGTGTTAAAATAAAATTCTGAGAAGAATATAAAATAATCGAATTTGGTAAAGTTCTACAATCGAACTCACTTTTTTTTAGTGTTGTGTATTGTTGTTGGTAAACAATGTGCAAAGAAAGTAACAATAAATTAATAAAAAATAAATCTGTTAAATGTTTTATAAAATATTTGTGGTTAAATTTAGTTGCTAATTATTTGTTTTTGTTTTTGGGAACTAAATTGTTTTTAAGTTCAGTGCGATCTCCTAAAAATTTAATAATTGGAGAAAATGTTTTCTGCAAAAAACAAAAGTAATAATAATAAAGAAACGAAAGTAAAAAAAAAAATAGTTTCTGTTGAGTGACAAGGTTAAAAAAAAAAGATTATTATTATTAATTGCTTTATATTTTATAATTTTCACAGGAGGAAGCCCCTCTCCCTACGTGTGAATAAGGGAAATTTTTGTTTGTTTGCATCTAAAGTCCTGTATAACACACCTGCTATCATGTAACCTAAACTCAGCTGTTATCTAAGGGAGTTAAGGTTCTAGTTTAAAGGATTCGTGTGTTTGTGGAAAAAGTGTATTTTTATGTAAGTAATTTTTTACGTTCTTACCATCTGATCAAGAAATATTCTCAATTTTTTTTTTTAATTTTCTTTATTCTGTCACATTCATACAATGAAGAAGCAAAAATTAGTTGAAATGATCTCAAATTATGTTTATATCAAAACGTTTTCGTATGAGTATTCAGTGTTGATTAAAGCTCAATTTTTCTATATAATTTTTTTTTTGTAATAATTTAATGTAGTTATTTGTTTTATTTTAAATTTGGCTTATATATTTTGCTCTGAAAATTTTTTATTAACTAATAATGCACACTTTCTAAGAATCTAGACTGAAAAATTTTTTATACATGCGGAGCGTATTTGAATGAATTTAGTTTTTTTGGAGGGGCCCTTGCTCACTAGGCTCGCTTGTGAATCGTTGAGATTAGCTTTTACTATTCGAGCATTGTGGGTCTTCTGAGAAATGAAGGAGTCGACGCGTAACCTCATCTGTCCCGCAGAACTGCCTTCCAATAAAAGTTATCGATGTGCAATGAGTATACAAAGTGTAAACATTTCCATTCAATGCCTCCCACAAATACTGAAAAATCGATCAGTAACGTAGCGATTTCGGTTAACTGATTTCAACTACAAACTTTAGTTCACTGTCCCATAATGGCGACGAGTGGTAATATCGCCACTGGTTTTAGTTTTTGAGTTATTCTGATCATACTCACAGAGTAATTTGTAAAAAAAAAAAAAATTGTTTTTCACTGTGATAACCTCAAAATAAGATATTCTAGCTGAAAACTTGAAAATCTGTACGATACAGATGCCTTCTTTTGGTTGGAAGGAAGAAGAAGTAAGATATCGGTATAGCGCGTTAAGTGAGCCTAGTGCATGCTCTAGGAGTCACGTGGTGTGTGCCTAAAATGTGAAAGGTCGAGACCTGTTCAGTTAGTTTCAGCTTTCTCAGGACACGTCGTTTTTTTTCCACCGTATTCTCTGCTTTTAAAGCACCGAAAAAATGTTGCTTTTCACTTCCATAACTTTTTCTGCATTGAGGCCCAGCAACATTTGGTCCCTTTCCGCTTGAAACAGCCGCATTGATCACCCTAAGGGAAGGAAGTAGGTTAGTGAAGAAGACGATCTGACGGTGACAGTAACGAGGCTGTAGTTAGCCACAGAATGATCTTCAATCACTTCACGTCAATTTCAAAACAACCAACTTCTTTCAATCGTATGAACTATTCGTGCAATAAAATTGATATTATTCTGCATTCGTATCGTAAAAATTCTTTTTGTCGCCAGCAATGTGAATATTAAGATTATTGATTTACAGAAAAAAGTTAAATTAAAGTTGAAGAATTTGAATGAAGTTACATTGTAACCATGGTAACTCATAGGTAACTTTGGTGGGTAACACTAAATGTAACCTCTCCCTTTTAAACAGAGAATTTGATTCTGGTGCTTAGAAATTGAATGAATCGATTAGTGTGTCTTATCTCAGGCACATTCTTTTTATGCTTTTGTCGCCATCTGTCCTGGCTTCCATTTTGGTTTTATTATCTTCAGCTTTTTTAGCGTCTTAGTGTTTTTTCTAAAATAAAATCATGTTAATACATGCTCAGGTACAGGTCGCCTTGTTTACTTAGCTGGAGAACTTTTCTTTATAGTGATAAATTATTAATTTTATTCAACAATTTATCGAAACTTTAGGCAGCGATTTCTTTGTCTTCGTCGTGAGATGTTGATTACGACTGACTACCTACTTTACTAACTATAATAAGAGCAAAAAACTTATTTCGCGCCGAGTATCGTCGAAAGTCGGAATAGTATATCACTTTTTTTTTTTTAATCGACCTTGATAAATATAACCAATATAGCCCTTAGGTTACTGAATTATTTGCAACCCTATAGTCTAGCGAAAGATGTTAAACATTATTGTAGCCAGTAAATAGCACATCCAGCAAGTTTGCTTATCATGAACGAATGGAAGATTTCAACTCCTTTTTTTTTGTATTCATGAAATTTGTCCAAAAATTTTGTGGAATTGGAGGTGTGAGAAGGCACTTTATTTTGTTTTGAGTTGATGCCGCATTATCGCCACGATGGAATACTCACCACAACTATTACGTCTCGCATACATCCCATACGTACAACGATTACCGGGCGATTTAGCCTCACCTATTCCTTCTAAAGCATCATTGCCGCCTCCGTCAACCCCCGTCTAAACTCCTAATTTGCCCGCAAGATTTCCTGCTCACGGCATCTCTTGAGTTACTACCAAATGTGCTTGTTCACCTCTTGTTCGCATCACATTCGCATTTCATCAGATTTTCATTATTAATGTACATATTATACAGAGTGTAAATTTCTAAATAATTTTTAATAAAATAGTTATAAAAAAGGTAAAAAAAAAATTCATTATGTATGTAAAGCAAAAGTTAACAAAACTAAGCAAAATATGTACTTAAGTTTTAATTTCATTTAGGCCCAACTATTGGTTTCATTCTCAGTTTTCTTTAAATAAAGATATTTCTTAAAAGAAGAATAATAAAAACAAATGAATATGGAAAATAAATTATATAAAAATTGGTAAACAGAAATTAAGTTGAAAGAAATGTCTAGTCTATTTTGTAAATACGTTTTATGAGATACACGTTCTCTAATTTCTTTTTTTTTTTAATCATTAGTTTTTAATTTTTGCCTTATTCTTTTTTGTATTCAATTTCATTTTTGTACGTACATTGTTATTTAAGTATATATATATATATAAAAAATAATTAAAATTTAAAAAGTGAAAAAAAAATAAATAAATAATAATATTTTATGTATAGAAAATGTGATTTATTGAAGAAAACTTGATCATTTTATGTGAAGTGCATCAACGATACCAATTTGGCATCAAAGAGAAAACGTAAATTTAAATTACAATATGTCAGTGTTTTTTATTTTTAATTAAACTTAATGATTATCTGATGCCTGAATATATTTTAGGAGGACCAATTCAAAAAAAAAATATAAATATAAAAAAAAAATTCAAGATAAAACAAAAGTTATATATAATTATAAAAGAATCTAAAAATAATAAGAAAAATAATTACACTATATTTAGAGAATGAGAGATTTTTATGAAAAATAAATATTTATCGATTTTATTAATTTATGTTTCGATTTTGTCGATGTTTTGGTTTTGGATGTGCGAGTTTTGGCGAACTAACTGGTTTGTACTAACAATGCACATGGCTTAGTACAGAGAGAAACAGCTGAATCTTGTATTACCTCAAGGTACTGTTATCTTCAAAGCTGTGCTGTGGGGGTGTCTTCATGTTGTTTTACTTACTTGTAACGTAAAGATAGTAAATATGGCAAATGAGGAGGTGGATTCAAGAAAATACATGGTGCACATAATATAGCAAAGACAAAGAAAAAGATTAATAGCTAACCACAAGACGAGTTTAGTTTTTTTTTTTTTTAAATCGTGATCCAGACTTTGTACTTGAACCTCCATCATGATTTAGGGTACGTTCACAACGGAGCTGTGAGCATAGATGATAGCGGAGATGATAGCAGTGATGCATCAGCGCTTATAGAATAACCTAGTACATTCTTATGTGAGCGTGCACAACGAATCTTCGACTAGTGACTCATACGCGCTGCTATAAACGAGCATAGATGATAGAATTGAATTTTTCATTTTTCTGCTAGCTGAACTCCCAGTATCGGAGCTTCAAAATGGACGTCGAAAAATTATTTAGTGCTGTCTTTACTCATTATTTTTGGTTATTATTTTATTATTTACTTTTAAACAATATTTTGTTTTTTAAATCGTGCTTACATTTATTTTCATGCGTATTTATTTGTTTTTTCTCAATAAAATCATTACTAACCTAAGAGTAATCACTAGTTTTTCTTCTATGGTTATAGGATTTCCATGACAATTTTTCCAAAGTTTTCTTAATTTTGACCTTATTTTTTCTAAAATTGAGTCGAATGTGGGTGGACCCATCCTCACATATTCAATAAAACGATCCGGATAATTTCTAAGTTCCTTATATAAATAGTGAAATTCGCCTAAAGTACTTCGTTTTTTATTTATGGGATGTACATGATATTTTCTAAAGCGTTTTTTCTTTAAAATATACCTTTTTGTTGCTGCTGAACATAAAAACTCTTCTTCACTACTCGGACATGTTGCATTTATCACAGCTCTGTTGTGCACACTAATCAGCGATTATATTTTACTCTATCAATTATCATCTCTGCTATCATCTATACTCACAGCTCCGTTGTAAACGTACCCTTAGGTGGCTTTGTGACTTGATTCGGTTAATTCTAACCTAAAGGTATGAACTACAACAATATGTAGATGTGTTTCCAACTAGAAGTCTTTCTCCGACAGACACAGATTCTTTATATTAGTCCTGGATACCAAGTAAGCATATTAGACAACCAACGACCTTATCCGCCAAGATTAAGCGAATTCTTCGCGTTAGCAGTACTTTACAATTTCGAATATCCTTCTTAACTTAAAAAGTTCAGTAGAAAATGCTAAAATTATTATTATTATTTTTTTAACAAAGGAGATCTCAAATCAAATTTTACTTACATTATAACCTTTATTACAAATTTTACTTACATTATAACCTTTATTACAAATCTTACTTACATTATAACCTTTATTACAAATCTTACACGAGTGCAATGCAATATTTGTGCTTTAGTCTACACTTTAAAATAATAACTTGGTTTTTACTTTTATTTACGTATTTCACAAACTACTGCAGACGAATAAGTTCATTCTGGTTAATCGCCAAAACTTGCTCATTAACTTGTTTACTGTTAATAGAGAGGAGGTTTATTAAAAAAAAATATAATTAAAAACAAAAACTGAACAACAAAAAATAAGAAATGCTCGGATCTGAAAATTGCTTAACCTACCCATAATAAAACCATGTGTACATAGATACCTCCTTTAAAAGATGTTTTTTTTTGTAAAAATATAAAAAAAAAATAACTATTTTTTAATGAAATAATTGATAAATGTAATTAAATTTAAAAAAAAGAAAAAAAGAAAATATTTCTTTTAAAAATAAAGAACATTCTATGTAACCTAATTGTAACCTTCCTGTATAAAGTAAGAAACACGTAAACCAGCTTATATGTTTCCATCATTGGCCTATATGTAATTCGACAACTTGGTTTATTATTATTTTATATTACTTTTTATCACTGCATATTAAATGTTGTTAATTATTTTTTGAAACAGAGTTAAATTTAATTAATTAAAGAATATTAAATTTTAATCAGAAAAAGTTATAAGCTGGAATTTAAAAAAAAAGAAGTTTTTTGAAAATCAGAAATAGTCTAGTTCTCGGACATTGTGATATATGTATAAAAAAAAAAAGAAAAAACAAAAATGTAAGTTTTGATTTAAAATATTTTGTCTATAGTTACATAGCTCTCCTTTAATACAAGAGTATAGAGATTTTGACTTTTGTTTTCTCAAAAAACGATGTAAAGTAATTTTTTTTTATGTTGATTGTTACAAAAAGGAATGAGTAGGAACTATACTGACGTTTTACTACTGAAGGTACTGCTGTAATAATCACCATGGCGCATTTGCTTCAATAATAGAAATTTATATGCATAACTAGATGTTTTATCATTCTTTTCCTATTTTTCTTTGAAATTTCCTTTATAATCGATATATTCCACTGCCACCTTACGAAAATAAATCGTGTTGTTAACGCTCTTAACGACTTCCTCGTGCCGTATTTGTCGAGGTTCAAATTGTTTACATTTTACCAAACAATGAAAAAAAAACATAATTGCTTTTTGGCTAATTATTTCTTACTTTAATTTAAAACTTTTTAAAATTTGAGATCAGCCCAAAAACACAGCGCACTTCCTGTCTATAGAAAGTTCTCTCCCGTGAACTAGCAGGGATTTCAGGGAAGAAATAGTCGAGAGATGCAACGCACTAAACGCACATGCTAAACATTCGTACGTATTTTATTTTGGTTTTGTAGATAGTAAGTATAAGTTATACAGAAACAGTAGATCTAGAACCTGTATTTTACACAGAAATAATGTGAATCTCAGAATGGCATTTAAATGAAAGTTTTCTTTGAAAACAGCTTCAAATAAAAGTTTATAGAAGCCCATATGTTTAATTAGAATTTGGAGTTTACAAGGTAGCCATGGCAACCTGCCCATATGTTAGAATTTGGATTTTAAAGGTAGCCATGGCAACTGTGTATAAACAAACCGATTCAGTTTAGTATTTCTGTGCCCAAATTTTGACTTAAACCTTATTGTGGCAGTCTTGACTTGATGACTTGATGGCTTCTCAGCGAAGTATCAAATTGGATTTTTTTTTTTCATTTTTCCAATTAAAAAAAAAACCAAATCATTTTGATCTCTGCAGATCACAACATACGTAAATATTTTCAGAAACAACTCGACGAAGAAATTCTACAAATTACAATACTTTTTTCTGCAACAATGTAGGAATGTTCTCATTACTCAATTAAAATCAGCTGTGTAATGCCCAACTTTACCTCACTAGTGGGGAAAAATTCCCATTAGTGTCACTTTCCTCACTAGTGAGTGGAAAAACTTTATTGTGCTTCCTTGATATAAGAAGTTTTGTTATTAAATATTTTATGTAAAACTTTAATAAGCTTATTTAACGTAACTAATTAATTAAAAAACGAATATTAAAAAATAAAATAAAAATTGAAAGGAATATAGAAATAAAAATAATATTTTAATAAATAATTAGATATTTTTAATTACAACAGTTAAAAAGGTTATAAGATAAGATAAGATATTAGTTGGGACGGGACCTATACCCCAAGGCACCGCAGCCACAGAAGACTTATTGTGCCAATCCCTTCTTAGTTCTAGTAGGCGAACCCTCCCCTCCTAAAGAGGTCAAGGACTTTCCCTACTAGTTGTTTTTGCGCTACTATCTCCTTCGGCCTCAACGTTCCAAAGGTTTCATAGCGCAAACTTTCGATTGCAACGCAATCGAACAACAGGTGAGAGGCCGTTTCCTCCTCTTCCTGACATAATCTGCACAACGGCTCCGAGCTGATAAGCCCCACCTTGCGCAGATGCTTCTTGAACCTACCGTGCCCCGTGAATAGGCCTGTAATCAGAGTAATCTGATTTCTGCCCAAACACAGGGTCTCTTTGGATCTTTGCTTACACAGCCAAGGCATCAAGGTCTTGCTGTGTTTAACCCCAGGACACATCACCCAGTTCTTTTCGTGCTCCCTCCAGATCCAATCTCTGAGAGCCGCGCGAACCGAACCCCTGGTGATCCCCAGGACAGGCTCTGGACCGATGAAAGGAGTGTTAGCCCCATTCCTGGCCAGATAATCAGCTTTTTCATTCCCTTCAATACCCACATGACCCGGCACCCATTCCAACCGAACTTTGTTGTGCCGCGCCAGTAGTTCCAGGGCCTTCCTGCATTCCCAGACCAGGGAAGAGGTGATTCTGAAGGATACGAGAGCCTTCAGTGCAGCCTGGCTGTCCGAAAAGATGCGAATCTCCCTATTTCTAGGTTCCATCCGCAGGTTTTCCTCAGCGCATATTTTAATAGCAAAAACCTCGGCCTGGAAGACTGTGGCGTATCTCCCAAGAGATCTCTCAATGAGTACCTCGGGTTTAACCCCATACACTCCAGACCCAGTCCCACAGTCCATCTTGGAGCCATCGGTAAACCAAATGCCTCCCTTCCGGTACTGATCCGTCCAGTTTACCCTCCATTCAGTCCTCGGTTTAATACACACCTGAAAAGGAGTCTCGAAACTGTATTTAGGACAGATACTGTCCCCTGCCAACATACGTAAATATTTTCAGAAACAACTCGACGAAGAAATTCTACAAATTACAATACTTTTTTCTGCAACAATGTAGGAATGTTCTCATTACTCAATTAAAATCAGCTGTGTAATGCCCAACTTTACCTCACTAGTGGGGAAAAATTCCCATTAGTGTCACTTTCCTCACTAGTGAGTGGAAAAACTTTATTGTGCTTCCTTGATATAAGAAGTTTTGTTATTAAATATTTTCTGTAAAACTTTAATAAGCTTATTTAACGTAACTAAATAATTAAAAAACGAATATTAAAAAATAAAATAAAAATTGAAAGGAATATAGAAATAAAAATAATATTTTAATAAATAATTAGATATTTTTAATTACAACAGTTAAAAAGGTTATAGTGTAACCTTATAGAAATCTAAAATGGATTCTAGTGATTCCTGTTTAGTTTTTTTTTTTTTTTAGTTAATAACCCTAATGGTTGCAGAAAAAATATAATACTTAACTCGAGTGTAAAGTATTTTCCTCCCACTCGGCAATTTGAACTTGCACTCGCCTCGCTCGCTCGTGCGTGCAAACCCTGCCTCGCGTGACGAAAAGTACTACTTTCCGCACTTGTTAAATTAATAACTATTAATTTCTAAAAGAAAAGTCAAAAATTATAACGGCATTTCAAACTCAAAAAAGTGATAACTACTGATCGAAGAATTTTCTGAGGGCTTGGAATTTTTCAATTTTTTCATTTATTTACACTTTGATATTATATAAGTGATAGACTTGTACATTACACTGTAATGAAACATTAGAGCAGTAGTCCTCCACCTTTTCATAGACGCGGAACACAATTATATGTATATATTTTTCTCGCGGAACACTAACATTAAATAAATTAAAATTCGGTATTTAGCAAGAACTTAAAATTAAATTCAAATTAAATAAAAAGGAACAATTTTTTGTTTTCGTATCTTTCCTAACTTTCTAAATTTCAATACATTTAAAATTGAAATTTCGCGGAACACCACTTAAGAACCACAGCTTTATATCTTCTAAAATTATAGATCTGTGCACAAAATAACTATAGTTTATAATTGAGAAAAACAAAGTGTACAAGAGAACAAAATTCCATATCAATACGTGCATCACAGTGGGAGATATAGAACGGCCATAATTTTACAGAATTTCATGACCCAAAATATTTTCAACCCTTTATATCTTCTACATTTATAGATCTATGCACAAAATAACTATAGTTTATAATTGAGAAAAACAAAGTGAACAAGAGAACAAAATTCCATACCAATACGTGGTTCACAGTAGGAGTTATAGAACGGCCATAATTTTACAGAATTTCATGACCCAAAAAATTTGCAATCCTTTATATCTTCTACATTTATACATCTGTGCACAAAATAACTATAGTTTATAATTGAGAAAAACAAAGTGTACAAGAGAACAAAATTCCATATCAATACGTGGTTCACAGTGGGAGATTTAGAAAGGCCATAATTTTACAGAATTTCATGACCCAAAAAATTTTCAACCCTTTATATCTTCTACATTTATAGATCTGTGCACAAAATCACTATAGTTTATAATTGAGAAAAACAAAGTGTACAAGAGGCCTAAATTCCATACGAATACGAGGTTCACAGTGGCAGATATAGAACGGCCATAATTTTACAGAATTTCATGACCCAATAAATTTTCAATCCTTTATATCTTCTACATTTATAGATCTGTGCACAAAATAACTATAGTTTATAATTGAGAAAAACAAAGTGTACAAGAGAACAAAATTCCATATCAATACGTGGTTCACAGTGGGAGATTTAGAAAGGCCATAATTTTACAGAATTTCATGACCCAAAAAATTTTCAACCCTTTATATCTTCTACATTTATTGATCTGTGCACAAAATAACTATAGTTTATAATTGAGAAAAACAAAGTGTACAAGAGGACAAAATTCCATATCAATACGTGGTTCACAGTGGGAGATTTAGAAAGGCCATAATTTTACAGAATTTCATGACCCAAAAAATTTTCAACCCTTTATATCTTCTACATTTATAGATCTGTGCACAAAATAACTATAGTTTATAATTGAGAAAAACAAAGTGTACAAGAGGACAAAATTCCATATCAATACGTGGTTCACAGTGGGAGATTTAGAAAGGCCATAATTTTACAGAATTTCATGACCCAAAAAATTTTCAACCCTTTATATCTTCTACATTTATAGATCTATGCACAAAATAACTATAGTTTATAATTGAGAAAAACAAATTGTACAAGAGGACAAAATTCCATATCAATACGTGGTTCACAGTGGGAGATTTAGAAAGGCCATAATTTTACAGAATTTCATGACCCAAAAAATTTTCAACCCTTTATATCTTCTACATTTATAGATCTGTGCACAAAATAACTATAGTTTATCATTGAGAAAAACAAAGTGTATAAGAGAACAAAATTCCATACCAATACGTGGTTCACAGTAGGAGTTATAGAACGGCCATAATTTTACAGAATTTCATGACCCAAAAAATTTGCAATCCTTTATATCTTCTACATTTATACATCTGTGCACAAAATAACTATAGTTTATAATTGAGAAAAACAAAGTGTACAAGAGAACAAAATTCCATACGAATACGTGGTTCACAGTGGGAGATATAGAACGGCCAAAATTTTTCAGAATTTCATGACCCAAAAAATTTTCAACCCTTTATATCTTCTACATTTATAGATCTGTGCACGAAATCACTATAGTTTAGAATTGAGAAAAACAAAGTGTACAAGAGGACAAAATTCCATACGAATACGAGGTTCACAGTGGCAGATATAGAACGGCAATAATTTTACAGAATTTCATGACCCAATAAATTTTCAATCCTTTATATCTTCTACATTTATAGATCTGTGCACAAAATAACTATAGTTTATAATTGAGAAAAACAAAGTGTACAAGAGAACAAAATTCCATATCAATACGTGGTTCACAGTGGGAGATTTAGAAAGGCCATAATTTTACAGAATTTCATGACCCAAAAAATTTTCAACCCTTTATATCTTCTACATTTATAGATCTGTGCACAAAATAACTATAGTTTATAATTGAGAAAAACAAAGTGTACAAGAGGACAAAATTCCATATCAATACGTGGTTCACAGTGAGAGATTTAGAAAGGCCATAATTTTACAGAATTTCATGACCCAAAAAATTTTCAACCCTTTATATCTTCTACATTTATAGATCTATGCACAAAATAACTATAGTTTATAATTGAGAAAAACAAATTGTACAAGAGGACAAAATTCCATATCAATACGTGGTTCACAGTGGGAGATTTAGAAAGGCCATAATTTTACAGAATTTCATGACCCAAAAAATTTTCAACCCTTTATATCTTCTACATTTATAGATCTGTGCACAAAATAACTATAGTTTATCATTGAGAAAAACAAAGTGTACAAGAGGACAAAATTCCATAGCAATACGTGGTTCACAGTGGGAGATTTAGAAAGGCCATAATTTTACAGAATTTCATGACCCAAAAAATTTTCAACCCTTTATATCTTCAACATTTATAGATCTGTGCACAAAATAACTATAGTTTATAATTGAGAAAAACAAAGTGTACAAGAGAACAAAATTCCATATCAATACGTGGTTCACAGTGGGAGATTTAGAAAGGCCATAATTTTACAGAATTTCATGACCCAAAAAATATTCAACCCTTTATATCTTCTACATTTATAGATCTGTCCACAAAATAACTATAGTTTATAATTGAGAAAAACAAAGTGTACAAGAGGGCAAAATTCCATATCAATACGTGGTTCACAGTGGGAGATTTAGAAAGGCCATAATTTTACAGAATTTCATGACCCAAAAAATTTCAACCCTTTATATCTTCTACATTTACAGATCTCTGCACAAAATAACTATAGTTTATAATTGAGAAATACAAAGTGTACAAGAGGACAAAATTCCGTACAAATACGTGGTTCAGAGTGGGAGATTTAGAAAGGCCATAATTTTACAGAATTTCATGACCCAAAAAATTTTCAACCCTTTATATCTTCTACATTTATAGATCTATGCACAAAATAACTATAGTTTATAATTGAGAAAAACAAAGTGTACAAGAGGACAAAATTCCATTCAATACGTGGTTCACAGTGGGAGATTTAGAAAGGTCATAATTTTACAGAATTTCATGACCCAAAAAATTTTCAACCCTTTATATCTTCTACATTTATAGATCTATGCACAAAATAACTATAGTTTATAATTGAGAAAAACAAAGTGAACAAGAGAACAAAATTCCATACCAATACGTGGTTCACAGTAGGAGTTATAGAACGGCCATAATTTTACAGAATTTCATGACCCAAAAAATTTGCAATCCTTTATATCTTCTACATTTATACATCTGTGCACAAAATAACTATAGTTTATAATTGAGAAAAACAAAGTGTACAAGAGGACAAAATTCCATATCAATACGTGGTTCACAGTGGGAGATTTAGAAAGGCCATAATTTTACAGAATTTCATGACCCAAAAAATTTTCAACCCTTTATATCTTCTACATTTATAGATCTGTGCACAAAATAACTATAGTTTATAATTGAGAAAAACAAAGTGTACAAGAGGACAAAATTCCATATCAATACGTGGTTCACAGTGGGAGATTTAGAAAGGCCATAATTTTACAGAATTTCATGACCCAAAAAATTTTCAACCCTTTATATCTTCTACATTTATAGATCTATGCACAAAATAACTATAGTTTATAATTGAGAAAAACAAAGTGTACAAGAGGACAAAATTCCATATCAATACGTGGTTCACAGTGGGAGATTTAGAAAGGCCATAATTTTACAGAATTTCATGACCCAAAAAATTTTCAACCCTTTATATCTTCTACATTTATAGATCTGTGCACAAAATCACTATAGTTTATAATTGAGAAAAACAAAGTGTACAAGAGGCCTAAATTCCATACGAATACGAGGTTCACAGTGGCAGATATAGAACGGCCATAATTTTACAGAATTTCATGACCCAATAAATTTTCAATCCTTTATATCTTCTACATTTATAGATCTGTGCACAAAATAACTATAGTTTATAATTGAGAAAAACAAAGTGTACAAGAGAACAAAATTCCATATCAATACGTGGTTCACAGTGGGAGATTTAGAAAGGCCATAATTTTACAGAATTTCATGACCCAAAAAATTTTCAACCCTTTATATCTTCTACATTTATTGATCTGTGCACAAAATAACTATAGTTTATAATTGAGAAAAACAAAGTGTACAAGAGGACAAAATTCCATATCAATACGTGGTTCACAGTGGGAGATTTAGAAAGGCCATAATTTTACAGAATTTCATGACCCAAAAAATTTTCAACCCTTTATATATTCTACATTTATAGATCTGTGCACAAAATAACTATAGTTTATAATTGAGAAAAACAAAGTGTACAAGAGGACAAAATTCCATATCAATACGTGGTTCACAGTGGGAGATTTAGAAAGGCCATAATTTTACAGAATTTCATGACCCAAAAAATTTTCAACCCTTTATATCTTCTACATTTATAGATCTATGCACAAAATAACTATAGTTTATAATTGAGAAAAACAAATTGTACAAGAGGACAAAATTCCATATCAATACGTGGTTCACAGTGGGAGATTTAGAAAGGCCATAATTTTACAGAATTTCATGACCCAAAAAATTTTCAACCCTTTATATCTTCTACATTTATAGATCTGTGCACAAAATAACTATAGTTTATCATTGAGAAAAACAAAGTGTATAAGAGAACAAAATTCCATACCAATACGTGGTTCACAGTAGGAGTTATAGAACGGCCATAATTTTACAGAATTTCATGACCCAAAAAATTTGCAATCCTTTATATCTTCTACATTTATACATCTGTGCACAAAATAACTATAGTTTATAATTGAGAAAAACAAAGTGTACAAGAGAACAAAATTCCATACGAATACGTGGTTCACAGTGGGAGATATAGAACGGCCAAAATTTTTCAGAATTTCATGACCCAAAAAATTTTCAACCCTTTATATCTTCTACATTTATAGATCTGTGCACGAAATCACTATAGTTTAGAATTGAGAAAAACAAAGTGTACAAGAGGACAAAATTCCATACGAATACGAGGTTCACAGTGGCAGATATAGAACGGCAATAATTTTACAGAATTTCATGACCCAATAAATTTTCAATCCTTTATATCTTCTACATTTATAGATCTGTGCACAAAATAACTATAGTTTATAATTGAGAAAAACAAAGTGTACAAGGGAACAAAATTCCATATCAATACGTGGTTCACAGTGGGAGATTTAGAAAGGCCATAATTTTACAGAATTTCATGACCCAAAAAATTTTCAACCCTTTATATCTTCTACATTTATAGATCTGTGCACAAAATAACTATAGTTTATAATTGAGAAAAACAAAGTGTACAAGAGGACAAAATTCCATATCAATACGTGGTTCACAGTGAGAGATTTAGAAAGGCCATAATTTTACAGAATTTCATGACCCAAAAAATTTTCAACCCTTTATATCTTCTACATTTATAGATCTATGCACAAAATAACTATAGTTTATAATTGAGAAAAACAAATTGTACAAGAGGACAAAATTCCATATCAATACGTGGTTCACAGTGGGAGATTTAGAAAGGCCATAATTTTACAGAATTTCATGACCCAAAAAATTTTCAACCCTTTATATCTTCTACATTTATAGATCTGTGCACAAAATAACTATAGTTTATCATTGAGAAAAACAAAGTGTACAAGAGGACAAAATTCCATAGCAATACGTGGTTCACAGTGGGAGATTTAGAAAGGCCATAATTTTACAGAATTTCATGACCCAAAAAATTTTCAACCCTTTATATCTTCAACATTTATAGATCTGTGCACAAAATAACTATAGTTTATAATTGAGAAAAACAAAGTGTACAAGAGAACAAAATTCCATATCAATACGTGGTTCACAGTGGGAGATTTAGAAAGGCCATAATTTTACAGAATTTCATGACCCAAAAAATATTCAACCCTTTATATCTTCTACATTTATAGATCTGTCCACAAAATAACTATAGTTTATAATTGAGAAAAACAAAGTGTACAAGAGGGCAAAATTCCATATCAATACGTGGTTCACAGTGGGAGATTTAGAAAGGCCATAATTTTACAGAATTTCATGACCCAAAAAATTTCAACCCTTTATATCTTCTACATTTACAGATCTCTGCACAAAATAACTATAGTTTATAATTGAGAAAAACAAAGTGTACAAGAGGACAAAATTCCGTACAAATACGTGGTTCAGAGTGGGAGATTTAGAAAGGCCATAATTTTACAGAATTTCATGACCCAAAAAATTTTCAACCCTTTATATCTTCTACATTTATAGATCTATGCACAAAATAACTATAGTTTATAATTGAG
The DNA here is from genome assembly GCF_049639745.1 of Rhodnius prolixus. Lineage (NCBI taxonomy): Eukaryota > Metazoa > Arthropoda > Insecta > Hemiptera > Reduviidae > Rhodnius > Rhodnius prolixus. Next base: position 282,973 of record NW_027411627.1, on the reverse strand, counting down.
AAAAACAAAGTGTACAAGAGGACAAAATTCCATTCAATACGTGGTTCACAGTGGGAGATTTAGAAAGGTCATAATTTTACAGAATTTCATGACCCAAAAAATTTTCAACCCTTTATATCTTCTACATTTATAGATCTATGCACAAAATAACTATAGTTTATAATTGAGAAAAACAAAGTGTACAAGAGGACAAAATTCCATATCAATACGTGGTTCACAGTGGGAGATTTAGAAAGGCCATAATTTTACAGAATTTCATGACCCAAAAAATTTTCAACCCTTTATATCTTCTACATTTATAGATCTATGCACAAAATAACTATAGTTTATAATTGTGAAAAACAAAGTGTACAAGAGGACAAAATTCCATATCAATACGTGGTTCACAGTGGGAGATTTAGAAAGGCCATAATTTTACAGAATTTCTTGACCCAAAAAATTTTCAACCCTTTATATCTTCTACATTTATAGATCTGTACACAAAATAACTATAGTTTATAATTGAGAAAAACAAAGTGTACAAGAGGACAAAATTCCATATCAATACGTGGTTCACATTGGGAGATTTAGAAAGGCCATAATTTTACAGAATTTCATGACCCAAAAAATTTTCAACCCTTTATATCTTCTACATTTATAGATCTGTGCACAAAATAACTATAGTTTATAATTGAGAAAAACAAAGTGTACAAGAGGGCAAAATTCCATATCAATACGTGGTTCACAGTGGGAGATTTAGAAAGGCCATAATTTTACAGAATTTCATGACCCAAAAAATTTTCAACCCTTAATATTTTCTACATTTATAGATCTGTGCACAAAATAACAATAGTTTATAATTGAGGAAAACAAAGTGTACAAGAGAACAAAATTCCATACGAATACGTGGTTCACAGTGGGAGATATAGAACGGCCAAAATTTTTCAGAATTTCATGACCCAAAAAATTTTCAACCCTTTATATCTTCTACATTTATAGATCTGTGCACAAAATCACTATAGTTTATAATTGAGAAAAACAAAGTGTACAAGAGGACAAAATTCCATACGAATACGAGGTTCACAGTGGCAGATATAAAACGGCCATAATTTTACAGAATTTCATGACCCAATAAATTTTCAATCCTTTATATCTTCTACATTTATAGATCTGTGCACAAAATAACTATAGTTTATAATTGAGAAAAACAAAGTGTACAAGAGAACAAAATTCCATATCAATACGTGGTTCACAGTGGGAGATTTAGAAAGGCCATAATTTTACAGAATTTCATGACCCAAAAAATTTTCAACCCTTTATATCTTCTACATTTATAGATCTGTGCACAAAATAACTATAGTTTATAATTGAGAAAAACAAAGTGTACAAGAGGACAAAATTCCATATCAATACGTGGTTCACAGTGGGAGATTTAGAAAGGCCATAATTTTACAGAATTTCATGACCCAAAAAATTTTCAACCCTTTATATCTTCTACATTTATAGATCTGTGCACAAAATAACTATAGTTTATAATTGAGAAAAACAAAGTGTACAAGAGGACAAAATTCCATATCAATACGTGGTTCACAGTGGGAGATTTAGAAAGGCCATAATTTTACAGAATTTCATGACCCAAAAAATTTTCAACCCTTTATATCTTCTACATTTATAGATCTATGCACAAAATAACTATAGTTTATAATTGAGAAAAACAAAGTGTACAAGAGGACAAAATTCCATTCAATACGTGGTTCACAGTGGGAGATTTAGAAAGGCCATAATTTTACAGAATTTCATGACCCAAAAAATTTTCAACCCTTTATATCTTCTACATTTATAGATCTATGCACAAAATAACTATAGTTTATAATTGAGAAAAACAAAGTGTACAAGAGGACAAAATTCCATATCAATACGTGGTTCACAGTGGGAGATTTAGAAAGGCCATAAGTTTACAGAATTTCATGACCCAAAAAATTTTCAACCCTTTATATCTTCTACATTTATAGATCTATGCACAAAATAACTATAGTTTATAATTGAGAAAAACAAAGTGTACAAGAGGACAAAATTCCATTCAATACGTGGTTCACAGTGGGAGATTTAGAAAGGCTATAATTTTACAGAATTTCATGACCCAAAAAATTTTCAACCCTTTATATCTTCTACATTTATAGATCTATGCACAAAATAACTATAGTTTATAATTGAGAAAAACAAAGTGTACAAGAGGACAAAATTCCATATCAATACGTGGTTCACAGTGGGAGATTTAGAAAGGCCATAATTTTACAGAATTTCATGACCCAAAAAATTTTCAACCCTTTATATCTTCTACATTTATAGATCTGTGCACAAAATAACTATAGTTTATAATTGAGAAAAACAAAGTGTACAAGAGGACAAAATTCCATACGAATACGTGGTTCACAGTGGGAGATTTAGAAAGGCCATAATTTTACAGAATTTCATGACCCAAAAAATTTTCAACCCTTTATATCTTCTACATTTATAGATCTGTACACAAAATAACTATAGTTTATAATTGAGAAAAACAAAGTGTACAAGAGGACAAAATTCCATACGAATACGAGGTTCACAGTGGCAGATATAGAACGGCAATAATTTTACAGAATTTCATGACCCAAAAAAATTTCAACCCTTTATATCTTCTACATTTATAGATCTGTGCACAAAATAACTATAGTTTATAATTGAGAAAAACAAAGTGTACAAGAGGACAAAATTCCATATCAATACGTGGTTCACAGTGGGAGATTTAGAAAGGCCATAATTTTACAGAATTTCATGACCCAAAAAATTTTCAACCCTTTATATCTTCTACATTTATAGATCTGTGCACAAAATAACTATAGTTTATAATTGAGAAAAACAAAGTGTACAAGAGGACAAAATTCCATATCAATACGTGGTTCACAGTGGGAGATTTAGAAAGGCCATAATTTTACAGAATTTCATGACCCAAAAAATTTTCAACCCTTTATATCTTCTACATTTATAGATCTATGCACAAAATAACTATAGTTTATAATTGAGAAAAACAAAGTGTACAAGAGGACAAAATTCCATTCAATACGTGGTTCACAGTGGGAGATTTAGAAAGGCCATAATTTTACAGAATTTCATGACCCAAAAAATTTTCAACCCTTTATATCTTCTACATTTATAGATCTGTACACAAAATAACTATAGTTTATAATTGAGAAAAACAAAGTGTACAAGAGGACAAAATTCCATATCAATACGTGGTTCACAGTGGGAGATTTAGAAAGGCCATAATTTTACAGAATTTCATGACCCAAAAAATTTTCAACCCTTTATATCTTCTACATTTATAGATCTGTGCACAAAATAACTATAGTTTATAATTGAGAAAAACAAAGTGTACAAGAGGACAAAATTCCATATCAATACGTGGTTTACAGTGGGAGTTTTAGAAAGGCCATAATTTTACAGAATTTCATGACCCAAAAAATTTTCAACCCTTTATATCTTCTACATTTATAGATCTATGCACAAAATAACTATAGTTTATAATTGAGAAAAACAAAGTGTACAAGAGGACAAAATTCCATTCAATACGTGGTTCACAGTGGGAGATTTAGTAAGGCCATAATTTTACAGAATTTCATGACCCAAAAAATTTTCAACCCTTTATATCTTCTACATTTATAGATCTATGCACAAAATAACTATAGTTTATAATTGAGAAAAACAAAGTGTACAAGAGGACAAAATTCCATATCAATACGTGGTTCACAGTGGGAGATTTAGAAAGGCCATAAGTTTACAGAATTTCATGACCCAAAAAATTTTCAACCCTTTATATCTTCTACATTTATAGATCTATGCACAAAATAACTATAGTTTATAATTGAGAAAAACAAAGTGTACAAGAGGACAAAATTCCATTCAATACGTGGTTCACAGTGGGAGATTTAGAAAGGCCATAATTTTACAGAATTTCATGACCCAAAAAATTTTCAACCCTTTATATCTTCTACATTTATAGATCTATGCACAAAATAACTATAGTTTATAATTGAGAAAAACAAAGTGTACAAGAGGACAAAATTCCATATCAATACGTGGTTCACAGTGGGAGATTTAGAAAGGCCATAATTTTACAGAATTTCATGACCCAAAAAATTTTCAACCCTTTATATCTTCTACATTTATAGATCTGTGCACAAAATAACTATAGTTTATAATTGAGAAAAACAAAGTGTACAAGAGGACAAAATTCCATACGAATACGTGGTTCACAGTGGGAGATTTAGAAAGGCCATAATTTTACAGAATTTCATGACCCAAAAAATTTTCAACCCTTTATATCTTCTACATTTATAGATCTGTACACAAAATAACTATAGTTTATAATTGAGGAAAACAAAGTGTACAAGAGGACAAAATTCCATATCAATACGTGGTTTACATTGGGAGATTTAGAAAGGGCATAATTTTACAGAATTTCATGACCCAAAAAATTTTCAACCCTTTATATCTTCTACATTTATAGATCTGTGCACAAAATAACTATAGTTTATAATTGAGAAAAACAAAGTGTAGAAGAGAACAAAATTCCATACGAATACGTGGTTCACAGTGGGAGATATAGAACGGCCAAAATTTTTCAGAATTTCATGACCCAAAAAATTTTCAACCCTTTATATCTTCTACATTTATAGATCTGTGCACAAAATCACTATAGTTTATAATTGAGAAAAACAAAGTGTACAAGAGGACAAAATTCCATACGAATACGTGGTTCACAGTGGGAAATATAGAACGGCCATAATTTTACAGAATTTCATGTCCCAAAAAATTTTGAACCCTTAATATTTTCTACATTTATAGATCTGTGCACAAAATAACTATAGTTTATAATTGAGAAAAACAAAGTGTACAAGAGAACAAAATTCCATGCCAATACGTGGTTCACAGTGGGAGATTTAGAAAGGCCATAATTTTACAGAATTGCATGACCCAATAAATTTTCAACCCTTTATATCTTCTACATTTATAGATCTGTGCACAAAATAACTATAGTTTATAATTGAGAAAAACAAAGTATACAAGAGAACAGAATTCGATATCAATACGTGGTTCACGGTGGGAGATATAGAACGGCCATAATTTTACAGAATTTCATGACCCAAAAAATTTTCAACCCTTTATATCTTCTACATTTATAGATCTGTGCACAAAATAACTATAGTTTATAATTGAGAAAAACCAAATGTATAAGAGAACAAAATTCCATGCCAATACGTGGTTCACAGTGGGAGATTTAGAAAGGCCATAATTTTACAGAATTGCATGACCCAATAAATTTTCAACCCTTTATATCTTCTACATTTATAGATCTGTGCACAAAATAACTATAGTTTATAATTGAGAAAAACCAAATGTATAAGAGAACAAAATTCCATACCAATACGTGGTTCACCGTGGGAGATATAGAACGGCCATAATTTTACAGAATTTCATGACCCAAAACATTTTCAACCCTTTATATCAGTGGTTCTTAACCTTTTCATAGACGCGGAACACAATTATATGTATATATTTTTCTCGCGGAACACTAACATTAAATAATTTGAAATTCGGTATTTAGCAAGAACTTAAAATTAAATTCAAATTACAAAAAAAAGGAACAATTTTTTGTTTACGTATCTTTCGTAAGTTTCTAAATTTCAATACATTAAAAATTGAAATTTCGCGGAACACTTGTACCATATTCGCGGAACACCGGTTAAGAACCACTGCATTAGAGGATAGCCTTCAAGCTACTCTTCTCGGAAGGTAGGTTTCATTGTGCTACAGCTGTTTATCAAAGGTTCACGTAAACAACCAAACAAGATTCCAATTCTGCGCGCATATGACCATGTTGGAGCCAGAAATAAAATGCATAGCGAACAAGAAGTACGTGCAATAAAGGAGGAGGGGATACGACTCCCCTTTGGGATACGATTCACCACTTCGAGAAACATGTGGTGTATTTTTAGTAGGGGACTGGCTGGCGTGAACGTACGCCGAGAGCTGTAGCTTTAGTTTACAATATTTTTGGTGCAGTTCAGTTATAGTGTTCACTTGGAAATGTCGATATTAGTGAGGATTAAGGTGAGGTAATAAGTTGGAAGTTTCGATGAAATGTTTCCAAAATGGAGGCTAGTCAAGACGATGTTACCGCAGGTGAGCCACTGCACTTATTTCTTTAAAAAAATAAAATAAAATCTATCGATAGACAATCTTAATCTAACTACTTCTAGATTCTTTATGCTATATGTACTTCTTTATTTCTTATTAATATAGAAAAACATGGTTGCACTAAATGTGGAATAAATTTCAAAGATACAAATTCATTGGAAATGCATATTACGTTGCACAGTTTCTCTGAGAAATGTTTAACCAAAGCAGAAATGGCTTTACGTAGGAAATTACTTTATCAAGAAGTGAAGAAAGAGCAAAATGAAGCTGGCCTATATCATCATGATGACAAAGCCGTTAAAGTTGGTCGAAAACCGAGGAGAATCTATAAGCCAAAGTGTAAGATTTTATTTTTAAATTTTCTTTTAAAAAAAAAGAAAAGAATTTTCTCTATTAGATAATCCGGAGAAATGGAATTCTTGTCTAACTCATGGGAAATCCAAGCTTTTTTATCGAAGCGTATAAAATGTCCCTTAAATCCAGAAGCACTTCTTTCTAGATACTTCAGTTTAGGCTTTTCCAACTATATGATAGTGAAAAGCAAAAATATTGTTAACATTAAGCTTTAAGAAAAAAAAAATCGAATTCCTGGAAAATGAGAATTTTCCGAGCTGTTACTTTGTAAAATTGTTTGTGAAAATTAATTTAAACTATAACAGTGTAGCCACAGCTGTATATATGAAGCGCTAAAATTTTTCTTTACTGAATTGATTTCTTACTTTTTTTTCCTATTTTCTGAAAAAGCACTCCAAATTTTGTTACATTCAAATAGATTTATAAATTTCGTTACGAAAATTCATTACAATGCAGTCTTACGTGAATCTCGAATCTCTCTTCAGTGTAATTATCGATTTTACGAAGCTGATAATTCTAATAAGAGTGCATTCACAACAGATTAGTGAGTGTAATCAAATAATACAGTACGGCTGTCCGATTAGTAGAATCGATTAGGTTTTACGAAACTATCTCAGTATTGATTTCTTTCGATGTCCTTTTTTTATTAACTTGCAGTTGAAGGAAGTGCATCGAATCGATACTTCACTAAATCCAGTGTGAACACTACACACAAGTTCCTATTATTCTGCAATAATTCCATTTATTATAATTGACAAAATTTTTTTTTACAAATATGTACTGAATTTTACTGTACGTCTCTTACATCGATTCCTCCTCAAAACCTACTCATTTCATTGTCTGAGAAATTTAAACAAACAGAAATGAGTATAAAGTGGTAGGTAACTTATGGTTTTCTGTTTTTCTTTAGAAGGCTTCAGAAGTTTTGGTCAGTGTATTTATAAGAATAAAAAAAATCTTGACGCCAACGTTTCGAGCTATATTTAGTTCATCTTCAGAGCTACAAAAAAAAAAGGCAAATAGATCCAGGTGTTTTACAATTTTCATCTTGAAGACCAAGGCATTATTTATATTCAACTCAAACTTTGTATAAATAATTTCATAGTTTTCAAAGTTATTAGCTTTTTATTATGTTTAAGTTTTTTATTTTAATTTATTTGTTAAGTTACATCTGAGCTAGATTCACTATTAGTGACAATGACAATAACTGACACCACTACAAACTCCACTAATTGAGGAGAGAAGTTACCCAGTGATAACACTACCTAAGTCGTCTCCAGGATTAGCTATTCTCTTAAGAAGAGAGAAAATCGCGAGGCCACAGGCTGATTTTAATTGCCTGGAAGGATGATCTGGATGGTGATGAGATGATAAATGGCGGACTAGAGGATTGGAATAAGGGAGCAAGTTCTTGCGAAGCTGACCTAAAAATGGAATGTCTAAGCCTTTTGTGGATAGTTTAGATTTGAAACGTAAAATGGAGCGTTAACGATAATGTGGAGAATTTTAGACTGAAGTGATTGAATTCGTTGATGATTGGAGCGTTTCGTTGAACCCCACAGTTTAGTATAGAATTGTAAATCAGTCGTTTGTTATTAAGTGAAAGAATTGAACATTGGTCTAGTTAGTCAGTCGATAACGCCCGTTAACTTCAGTTCGTTTAAGTCGTGTGTGCGGATATGTTAAGGTTGAATTATAAGTAATGTCGTCTCCGTGATGAAATTGTAAAACACCTTTTGTTTTGTGGTGCTCTAAAGATGAGCAAAATATAGTTTGAAACGTTGGCGTCAAGATTTGTTTATTTATAAAACTATACAAATTTTACATTGGAAAATAGTTCATAGTCTTAATATCACGCAATTAAATAATATTAGTGTGGGTTACGGCAGTGGCCTTGTGAAGATCTATCTTGTCTCAGTATCTGAGAGTAAGCGCCTCTATTTATCTTATCCAGGTTAATCCAATATTTTGTAACCTAACCTAACTTTCAGCAGGTAGTCTTTATTTTATTGTTTTTTTCAGGTTTAAATCATTCATCTTCTAAATTATTGCAACGATTGCAAAAATAAAATAAATAAATAATGAAAAGACTTAAAAGAAATATTACGTTCTGCCCTAGTTCGAATGCCTACTTGGTACGCTTGAGTCGGCAAACACATATGAACTTAAGCAATATTCCATCACTTGTACAAGTTACATATTTCTTACTTTATATTTATCCAGCGAAGCGACTGGGACTGACCAAAGTGCGCATGGAAGACTGCCTGAGATGTGATGCGTGCAGCTGCATCTACCTCCATCCGTCTGACTACTACAAGCACATGAGGAACTTCCATCAGAAGTACAACACTATCATACCAAGGTAATTAAGACTTTTATACGTTCTGTTTCATATCCTGGAGGATGAAACAGTCTGTTCTTTCAAACTGCATCATTGCCATGAACAATAGGATGGAGGATGTAGTGCAGTGTTGTAATATTAAATGAAATCATTCAGAAGCTTCATACTTTTGAATGTACAATTTTTGAATTGTGCTGACGGCACAAAGTCGCGCTCTCAAAACTCACGCACACAATTTTGTGAAACCATTTTTCTCGAACTCGGGGGTTTCCCGCAAAAGAAATATTTTCAATGAAAACTCAAAATGGAAAAAATTCGGCGATCGCTACTCCATCTTTGTGAGGTATAAGAGAAAGTAATTAAAATGTAATGAATTTGATTGGCCCCCACATCACTGATATGTTAATCTCCACAGATGTCGAAAGAAAAGTCCGATAAGAAGCACCCAGGAGGAAGATGGCAGTGCCGATGGTAGCTTACAATCTTCCCTAGGGCAAGAGCGACCGATTAGTGCGGACAGCAGGGATGACAAACAAATCCGGGAGAAAATTAAGGTACAATGTTTTTTTTTCTGAAAGTTACTGAAATGTACTTCGTTTTTTTAACATTTATTCTGTAGATAAAACTTAACATGGAATTTTTAGATTCGTTGGAGCGAAGTTATATCGCAAAGATTATTGCCAGAAAGAAAACCAGTGCAAGAACAGGATGTTGACATGAGTCTGTTGCTTAGCAACGTTGAAGTATCCATTAAAATCGAACCACCAGATGTTCCTTAGTGAATCATGTATTTATTTTCTTTCTGTTTCTTACTGTGAGCAATTATTGCGTGTTAAATTTTTTAAAAAAAATGTGTTCTTCTAATAATATTTTATTAAATAATATAGTGCTCTGAAAAGAAACATTCACGATCGTTGGCTTTAAGACTAGTCTAGTAAATACATTTGTATTTACATTTATATTTATAGAAATTACGTACTAAACTCATAATTTCGCAATTACTTAAAAAAAAAATAAAAAATAAAAATATGTATTTTTAATTGTATTTTAAATTTTAAGATTGCTCTAAACTCTTATATTAAAAAGTATATATTATTATAATAATTAATTATTATCTTATATTAAAATCAGAGTTAGGCAAAATTTCTAGTCACGACCCACTAGATTTATATAGGTTCACCTAATACTCACATTTAACCATGTCCTATATAAGTCTTGAGAGTCTCCAACTTGGTTAAATGTAAGTTAAACTAAGACGTTTTAATGATTTTTGTTCTTTTATTCACAACATAATCTGGTAAACATATTTTTGTATCAAACATATTGTTTGTAAAGATTTATTTATAAAAAAGTGTATAGATAATTTTTAAAAAAGAAAAAAGGAATAAATTAATAATATTGTATTTATTTATCCTTATAATCTTTTAATTATTATTAAAAAAATCAAAAATAATGAATACTGCATTCACTTGATGCAAAAATATGAAAAAAAAATCTAACGAAAAGGTTAAAAATGGCTGCCTGAGTGTGGAGTGAGTGTAAAAGCAATAAAAAAGTAATACAGGGCAGCGCGAGCTATCTAGTGGCAGTTTATAGAACTAATAGCCGTCGTCATGGTGATATGACGCGCCACCATGTTGGGCCAGATGGGGCGAAAATTAGCCCTCTGATCGCCGAAGTGAACACATCTCCTCTGCCATTAACAACACATTCATGTTTCTTTAAGAGAGTGTGTGGTGAATGCCAGAAGAGGCTAAATATATGTTTAGAGTGACGAACGGCATAGCAATGTTTCCTACCATCTCACTCAAGTCGTACTAAAGAAAATTTGTGTTGACGCATATGCATACGTAGTGAGAGGTTACAGAAATGCTATCTGGTGACCAATATTTAAACTACTTTTTAACTAACCTGATAGGTGGCGCTCTACAATGGATTTTTTTGAAACTAATTTCTTATTTCTACGTATTTTACGTTTTTTAAAGTTGTAAACCTTTTTTAGCACTACTTCTTGCATTAGTACAAATTAATTATTGTAGCTTTTATTAAAATTATAATAGGATAAACGATCTTTAAAAAGCAGGCTGAAGATGAATAGAATAGTTTCTTCATCCCAAGAACAGAGTCAACATGAGGAATAACATTTGGAAGGAGCAGAAGTGAGTGATTTGTAGATCCATGGTGTGTTGCATGCTGATTGGACACATAAATGGACTTTTCCTGTTTTTTCCCCAATTTTAAAACATGGTTTCCATGACTTTGGTAGATATTTTAAGGAGATTTATCACTGCGATCAGCTGTCATTGGCTGTGAATGCCATGAAACTGTTCATTTTATCTGTTATAAACACAACAGCGATAGAAAATATGTACATAAATGACAAAAATAAATTGCGATTTTTTTTTTTTATTTTTTCTTCGATCGATAAGCTTTTGCATAAAATTTGCAGAACAGAATAAGAAAGGAAATTATTGTCAATGTCCATAGAACGAGATAGCAGCTATTACATCCGCAAGCATCGCTGTATAATTTACCAAAAACGTAGAGCAACACCAGAAACTGCATCTGCAAAAAAATAAATTGTGAACTTGATCTTGGGAAATATCTTGGCAAACTCTCAGGGTTGCCAACATCTTTGAAGGAGTAGCTAGTCTTCATTTCCGCTCAACAGGGGCAATTGTCGTATTTTAAAAAAAAATTGAAGACGTTGTTTTAATAATAGCAATTCTAGAGTAGACTTTTAAAAGTGGCAAAGCAAATAATAATATTTACAATTTGAAACAAAGTAATATAACGCTTCCACCAGAGGTACTTTTGCAAACTGGGACCTAGATTTGACAGGAAATAGTAGGTGTACATCAAAATGTGGATGAATGAATTCAATGTTGCCAGAAATGTACTGGTTTCCTCTGAAAAAACACAAAAAAAAGCAATTAATGATGTAAAGGTGATGCAGATAATAATTTTTCTTTTTGGCGACTAATTCATTAATTCTAAAGAAAGGAAAGAAGACTTCCAATGTCAGTCATTATTATTCCATTCTTAGCCAAGCTTTCGACCAAGGGACCTAGGACAGGGATGGCGAACCTTTTTGAGACGTGGGTCAAATTTTGTTCATTTTTTTTTTTCAGTACTAGCTCTTGGGTCACTAATGCCCATTTGCTCAAGAGAGTTAAGTTTAAAAACTTAACTGTTTTCAAAACTAAACATCTTTAAAATTCAGTTGGCCTAACGGGTAAAACGGGGACGAAACAAGTGCTATGGAAGTCTCTTTTTACAAACATAACCTGAACAAAAGTGTGCGTTTTATCTGAAGAAAAATCTAAATATGGTTATTTGCTTTGGGTTGTCGATGTTTTTTTTAACAAAAACAAAATATGAGTAAAATTATACATTTTATTTGATATTTTGTAAACACTTTTCGCTTTATTTCAAATACTACTCGTCATTTGCGTTTTTAGAACTGTAATGATCAAACTAAAGGTTATAGATAGCATTTAAATTGCTTTTGTGTCAATGCGTGATTGAAAATTCTACAGATAGAACATAAATTATCCACAACAATTAGAAAATCTAAATCAACCCGTGTAAACAAACAAATGGTTGCCTAGCAACTGTGTGGGTCAGTGAAAAAGCTTGCGCGGGTCATAGATTCGCCATCACTGGACTAGGTCATCCTTCAGAGATTACACTCCTTTACCTTTTTGTAATTAGTTTTACCTCCCTAATCGCGGAGACAGTCTGCAGTATAAATGCGACGTCCTCCCCAAAGGATTTATTTTCATAGAATCTATAACCGAAACTTGTATCAGTGATTTTCGTAGTTAAAACTTTGAATCACTAACGAATGAATTACCTCCAAAGTAGAAAATGGACAGCCAAGTGTTGGGTACCATAATCACATGGTGGTAGACATGCAGGAAGGACACCTGTTGTTCCTTCTTCCGCAACCAGAAACAGATCTACAAACAACATCATCATGGTCAGCAAGCTACAAAAATATTTTTCACTTTCATTGATTATTAAAATTTGAAATATAAAAGCAGAAACGTTTAAAACTTATTAATTCTTTTTTGTTTACGGTCTAAATAAAGAGTTATTTGTTTCTTAGTTTGCTCTCATTTTGAGCAAGACCGACGTGTCTGTGGCATGTAAATCCTATCAAAAACGACTGATTGAACGACTCTCGTTTAAAAATAAAAATATTTGACCTTTCTATGTATCGGTGCCTGCAAGTTTAAACTAAAAGCACCACCAGCTTAAGACAGTTCTAAATAAAAATATTATCTTTGCCTAACTTCCACAGATTTCTTTGGCGAACCTTCCTAGTTATTTAATATTCCCCTTATTTAGCATACTTCACCCTCCACCGTCTTTCCGATTAGACATATTACTAAGAGAAATACAAACTCACCGTGTCAGTTAAGTCGATAATCTTATTGATGTAGTAAAGATATCCCAGTTCCGCAGCCTAGGAGAAAACAACAAATAGTTACGTTAGGAAATTTCAAAATTATTGAAAAAAAATAAATATTGATCTACCTTTTTTTTAACGTCTAATTGAAAGTTGTTCGCTTTGGACATATGGTCGCAAGAGATTTCCCAAAATTTCAATGCCTTGCCATTCATTAATCTCACGTACTAGAAGTGATTATTAAAAAAACATATTAAATAATATTAATAGTGATATTAAAATGATTTAATAATATACAGGGTGTCCCAAGCTACAGACCGCCTACTGCACACATCCCGCCAGCCAATGAGATTAGCTAATCGTTTTTTGTAATTATTTCTAGGAAAAATACTATTTAGATTTTTTTTACTAATTTTTCCCCCATAGGTATTTGATAAACTATCGAATAATGCAATAAAAATTGATATCGTAAAAATGTCCAAAATAAACATGTTTTGAACATTATATTTCCGGTTTTATACTTCTAATGTAATGAAGAATCAAAAAAGTTAACGAAATATTTTCCTGAAGTAAAAGAAAGTAAAATCTAGATCATTGAATGAAAGTGAAAGAGCACCATTTTATGTACTGGATAACTGTGCTTTTATTGGTGAGGGAGTGGCTTACGGTGTCACTACGTCATCAGCTACAGACCGCCTACTGCACACATCCCGCCAGCCAATGAGATTAGCTAATCGTTTTTTGTAATTATTTCTAGGAAAAATACTATTTAGATTTTTTTTACTAATTTTTCCCCCATAGGTATTTGATAAACTATCGAATAATGCAATAAAAATTGATATCGTAAAAATGTCCAAAATAAACATGTTTTGAACATTATATTTCCGGTTTTATACTTCTAATGTAATGAAGAATCAAAAAAGTTAACGAAATAGTTTCCTAAAGTAAAAGAAAGTAAAATCTAGATCATTGAATGAAAGTGAAAGAGCACCATTTTATGTACTGGATAACTGTGCTTTTATTGGTGAGGGAGTGGCTTACGGTGTCACCACGTCATCAGCTACAGACCGCCTACTGCACACATCCCGCCAGCCAATGAGATTAGCTAATCGTTTTTTGTAATTATTTCCAGGAAAAATACTATTTAGATTTTTTTTACTAATTTTTCCCCCATAGGTATTTGATAAACTATCGAATAATGCAATAAAAATTGATATCGTAAAAATGTCCAAAATAAACATGTTTTGAACATTATATTTCCGGTTTTATACTTCTAATGTAATGAAGAATCAAAAAAGTTAACGAAATAGTTTCCTAAAGTAAAAGAAAGTAAAATCTAGATCATTGAATGAAAGTGAAAGAGCACCATTTTATGTACTGGATAACTGTGCTTTTATTGGTGAGGGAGTGGCTTACGGTGTCACCACGTCATCAGCTACAGACCGCCTACTGCACACATCCCGCCAGCCAATGAGATTAGCTAATCGTTTTTTGTAATTATTTCTAGGAAAAATACTATTTAGATTTTTTTTACTAATTTTTCCCCCATAGGTATTTGATAAACTATCGAATAATGCAATAAAAATTGATATCGTAAAAATGTCCAAAATAAACATGTTTTGAACATTATATTTCCGGTTTTATACTTCTAATGTAATGAAGAATCAAAAAAGTTAACGAAATAGTTTCCTAAAGTAAAAGAAAGTAAAATCTAGATCATTGAATGAAAGTGAAAGAGCACCATTTTATGTACTGGATAACTGTGCTTTTATTGGTGAGGGAGTGGCTTACGGTGTCACCACGTCATCAGCTACAGACCGCCTACTGCACACATCCCGCCAGCCAATGAGATTAGCTAATCGTTTTTTGTAATTATTTCTAGGAAAAATACTATTTAGATTTTTTTTACTAATTTTTCCCCCATAGGTATTTGATAAACTATCGAATAATGCAATAAAAATTGATATCGTAAAAATGTCCAAAATAAACATGTTTTGAACATTATATTTCCGGTTTTATACTTCTAATGTAATGAAGAATCAAAAAAGTTAACGAAATAGTTTCCTAAAGTAAAAGAAAGTAAAATCTAGATCATTGAATGAAAGTGAAAGAGCACCATTTTATGTACTGGATAACTGTGCTTTTATTGGTGAGGGAGTGGCTTACGGTGTCACTACGTCATCAGCTACAGACCGCCTACTGCACACATCCCGCCAGCCAATGAGATTAGCTAATCGTTTTTTGTAATTATTTCTAGGAAAAATACTATTTAGATTTTTTTTACTAATTTTTCCCCCATAGGTATTTGATAAACTATCGAATAATGCAATAAAAATTGATATCGTAAAAATGTCCAAAATAAACATGTTTTGAACATTATATTTCCGGTTTTATACTTCTAATGTAATGAAGAATCAAAAAAGTTAACGAAATAGTTTCCTAAAGTAAAAGAAAGTAAAATCTAGATCATTGAATGAAAGTGAAAGAGCACCATTTTATGTACTGGATAACTGTGCTTTTATTGGTGAGGGAGTGGCTTACGGTGTCACTACGTCATCAGCTACAGACCGCCTACTGCACACATCCCGCCAGCCAATGAGATTAGCTAATCGTTTTTTGTAATTATTTCTAGGAAAAATACTATTTAGATTTTTTTTACTAATTTTTCCCCCATAGGTATTTGATAAACTATCGAATAATGCAATAAAAATTGATATCGTAAAAATGTCCAAAATAAACATGTTTTGAACATTATATTTCCGGTTTTATACTTCTAATGTAATGAAGAATCAAAAAAGTTAACGAAATAGTTTCCTAAAGTAAAAGAAAGTAAAATCTAGATCATTGAATGAAAGTGAAAGAGCACCATTTTATGTACTGGATAACTGTGCTTTTATTGGTGAGGGAGTGGCTTACGGTGTCACTACGTCATCAGCTACAGACCGCCTACTGCACACATCCCGCCAGCCAATGAGATTAGCTAATCGTTTTTTGTAATTATTTCTAGGAAAAATACTATTTAGATTTTTTTTACTAATTTTTCCCCCATAGGTATTTGATAAACTATCGAATAATGCAATAAAAATTGATATCGTAAAAATGTCCAAAATAAACATGTTTTGAACATTATATTTCCGGTTTTATACTTCTAATGTAATGAAGAATCAAAAAAGTTAACGAAATAGTTTCCTAAAGTAAAAGAAAGTAAAATCTAGATCATTGAATGAAAGTGAAAGAGCACCATTTTATGTACTGGATAACTGTGCTTTTATTGGTGAGGGAGTGGCTTACGGTGTCACTACGTCATCAGCTACAGACCGCCTACTGCACACATCCCGCCAGCCAATGAGATTAGCTAATCGTTTTTTGTAATTATTTCTAGGAAAAATACTATTTAGATTTTTTTTACTAATTTTTCCCCCATAGGTATTTGATAAACTATCGAATAATGCAATAAAAATTGATATCGTAAAAATGTCCAAAATAAACATGTTTTGAACATTATATTTCCGGTTTTATACTTCTAATGTAATGAAGAATCAAAAAAGTTAACGAAATATTTTCCTGAAGTAAAAGAAAGTAAAATCTAGATCATTGAATGAAAGTGAAAGAGCACCATTTTATGTACTGGATAACTGTGCTTTTATTGGTGAGGGAGTGGCTTACGGTGTCACTACGTCATCAGCTACAGCCCGCCTACATCATACAACCCGCCAGCCAATGAGATTAGCTAATCGTTTTTTGTAATTATTTCTAGGAAAAATACTATTTAGATTTTTTTTACTAATTTTTCCCCCATAGGTATTTGATAAACTATCGAATAATGCAATAAAAATTGATATCGTAAAAATGTCCAAAATAAACATGTTTTGAACATTATATTTCCGGTTTTATACTTCTAATGTAATGAAGAATCAAAAAAGTTAACGAAATATTTTCCTGAAGTAAAAGAAAGTAAAATCTAGATCATTGAATGAAAGTGAAAGAGCACCATTTTATGTACTGGATAACTGTGCTTTTATTGGTGAGGGAGTGGCTTACGGTGTCACTACGTCATCAGCTACAGACCGCCTACTGCACACATCCCGCCAGCCAATGAGATTAGCTAATCGTTTTTTGTAATTATTTCTAGGAAAAATACTATTTAGATTTTTTTTACTAATTTTTCCCCCATAGGTATTTGATAAACTATCGAATAATGCAATAAAAATTGATATCGTAAAAATGTCCAAAATAAACATGTTTTGAACATTATATTTCCGGTTTTATACTTCTAATGTAATGAAGAATCAAAAAAGTTAACGAAATATTTTCCTGAAGTAAAAGAAAGTAAAATCTAGATCATTGAATGAAAGTGAAAGAGCACCATTTTATGTACTGGATAACTGTGCTTTTATTGGTGAGGGAGTGGCTTACGGTGTCACTACGTCATCAGCTACAGCCCGCCTACATCATACAACCCGCCAGCCAATGAGATTAGCTAATCGTTTTTTGTAATTATTTCTAGGAAAAATACTATTTAGATTTTTTTTACTAATTTTTCCCCCATAGGTATTTGATTAACTATCGAATGATGCAATAAAAATTGATATCGTAAAAATGTCCAAAATAAACATGTTTTGAACATTATATTTCCGGTTTTATACTTCTAATGTAATGAAGAATCAAAAAAGTTAACGAAATAGTTTCCTAAAGTTGTTGTGGACTCTGAACTCTATGTTATTATAATTTATGGTGAACTAGTAAGTTCAGTTGTAATAAAGACTTCACTCCGACTGGTGCTTCTAATTTAACTTACCTCTCCCCACACAACATGGCGCAGTCGGTCTAGAACCTTCTAGTAAAAGTATTTGCAAATTTTTAATAACTCTCGCTAATAGTATAATCGTGTGTTTAAAATAATAATATTAAAACAGGTGCGGATGTTTCCATTGTTCCTTACAGTAGTATTGATAAAAATAATCAAAAAAATATAAAAAATCAAAATCTAGTACTAGAAACTTATAATGGGAGTAAATTAAAAACTATGGGCAGAATAGATTTAATATGTTTATTAAATTCTAAAAAATTTAGTGTAAATTTTGTAGTAGTTGATGATACAAATAATTATAAAATAAAACCAATTTTGGGGTTGAAGGATTGCCTAACTATGGGTTTAATAAAAAGGATAAATAACTTAAAAGTAAATAAAAAACTTGTGGATAAGGATAGTTTTATAAAAAACAACGCTGATTTGTTTACGGGACTGGGTGCTTTTCCAGGCTATTGTAATATTAAAATAGATAATAATATAAAACCTATTATGAAACCTCCTAGGCGAGTCCCCTTTTCGCTGGCAGAAAAATTGAAATTAAAATTAAAAGAACTCGAACATGAAGGAATAATCTCGCGGTGTGAACCCAAATCGTGGGTGAGTAACCTAGTTGTGGTAGAGAAAAAAGATAATTCTCTTAGATTGTGTCTAGACCCGCGTGAAGTAAATAAAGCGATAATTAGAAAAAATAAATTAATTCCTACAGTAGAAGAAATGGCCTCGAAGTTATCAGGTGCAAGAATATTTACCGTGTTAGATTTAAAAGATGGCTTTTATCAAATTAAATTGGACGAGCCTTCTAGTGAAATTTGTACGTTGTCTACACCCTTCGGTTATTATAAATTTTTAAGGCTTCCCTTCGGAATCTCTAGTGCCCCCGAGGAATTTCAAGATCGTAATGAGGAAAATTTTAAAAACATAGAAAACGTCATAGTCTATTTTGATGATTTATTAATTTATTCATCAACAGAAGAAGAACATAATAAAATTCTAGAACAAGTTTTAGATAGAGCGAGAAAGAAAAATATTAAATTTAATAAAAATAAAATTCAATTTAAAGCTCGTGAAGTTAAATATTTTGGGCATGTCTTTTCTGAGGAAGGAATGAGACCCGCGCAAGAATATATCAATTCAATTTTAAATTTGAACCCACCTAAGTCGAAATCTGAGCTTCAAAAATTTTTGGGCATGATAAATTATTTGAGAAAATTTATTCCTCATTTATCCGACCTGACATCCCCACTTAATGAACTTTTGAAGAAAAATATTCAGTGGTGCTGGCTTCCAAGTCATGAGCAAACGTTCAATAAAATTAAGGAAATTATATTAAAAATTCCAATACTTAAAAACTTTGATAAAACGATCCCAGTTAAATTACAATGCGATGCCAGTCAAGTTGGGCTTGGCTGTTGCCTTATGCAACAAAATAAACCTATTAGTTATGCGTCTCGAAGTCTTTCTGAAACTGAGAAAAATTTTGCCCAAATTGAAAGAGAATTATTATCTTTAGTTTTTGGAACGCGCAAATATCATCACTATATTTACGGTCGTGACGTAGAAATCTTTACAGACCATAAACCTTTAGTTACGTTATTTGAAAAACCAATAGCATCTATTCCTTCTCCTCGCCTACAACGTATGCGATTAAAATTGTTAAAATATCAAATTAAGCTAACATACGTTCCAGGTAAATTAATGTTTGTTTCTGATGTATTGTCAAGGTTTAGCCCACAGAAAGATGACCAAGATGATGAATTTGTTGAAGAGATAGTGCATGTTGTTGAAGTCAATTCGGAAGTTCAATTATCGGAAGAGAAAAATAGATTGTTTGTAGAAAAGACAAAATCGGACTCGGTATTGAACCAATTAATGAATTTTATTATTAAAGGTTGGCCAAAAAATACAAATAATTTCTCCAATGATTTAAAAATAATGTACAAACTTAGAGACGTAATCACTGTCAAGGATGGCCTAGTTTATTGTAATTCTAAATTAGTTGTTCCTCAAAATCTTAGACCGGAAATTCTAAATAAACTCCATGAAGGGCATCTCGGAATTAATAAAACAAAAAAGTTAGCTCGAAGGCATGTATACTGGCCGGGAATCACTAAAGACGTTGAAGACTTCATAAAAAATTGCAAAGCTTGTGAACAATTTCAAAACAATAATATAAAAGAACCGTTAATGCCGCATGAAATACCAAACATTCCATTTTTAAAAGTAGGAACAGACATTCTTGAATTTAAAAATAAATCATATTTAATAATATATGACTACTATTCCAAATGGTTAGAGCTGAAACATATCCACTCCAAAACTGCGGATGATGTTGTAAAAAAATTAAAATCGGTATTCTCTACATTCGGTATACCTAGAGTGGTGGTTGCTGATAATGTTCCCTTTTCTTCACAAGAGTGCAAAGATTTTGCAAGTAGATGGAATTTCGATTTCATTTACTCAAGTCCTACATACCCGAAATCTAATGGGATGGCGGAAATGGGCGTAAAAATTGCCAAAAGTATTTTGAAAAAATGTAGCCTAAATAAAGAAGATATTAAATCAGCATTGTTACAATATAGAACTACTCCAGTAATAGGAAGTAACTGGTCACCTGCACAGCTACTTCAAAGCAGGAAGTTAAGAACTAAATTACCAATAGTTGGGTCAGAACTCAAGCCTAAAATAGTTAGGGGATATAAGGATCATTTAAGTAGAAGAGAGTTAAAAACAAAGTCATACTATGACAAAGCGGCAAGGTATAGGGCTGAGTTTAACGTGGATGATAGTGTATTATTTAAGGAAAATAAACAATGGAAACCGGCTACAATTTTGAAAAAAGTTGGGCCCAGATCATACGAGATTTTAAATCATAATAATAATATAATTAGAAGAAACTCGTATCATCTGAGATCAACTAATCAAAAATTGCAGATATTAGATGAGGATGTTCAGGAAGTTGACAGCCACCCACAGAACGCCAAAATTCCATATCGCACCATGAAAGGGCGCGTAACCTCTAAACCTGTTAAGTATTAGATTTGTGTGTTAACTTTACTTATTTTATGTATTATTAATGTATTGTAACTGGTTCACTGTCATTATTGAACTTTGTCTCTTATAAACACAGGTTAACTTTAAAACTACAACTTTGTCTCTTAAATCACAAAAGCACAGGTTCAAAGTATAGAACAAAGAAATTGTTTGTCATGTGCTATTTTCATGTTTTAAAACTAATCCGATTATAGTAGTAAAAAGATGTATGAACTTTGTGAAAACTAAAATAATATCAAGAAAAGATCTTACGATAATTATGCTTTTATAATAAGGTTAAATAAAATAAGATAAGAAATGTCTAGAAAGTTAGATTTTAAATTAGTAATTTTTTGAAGGTAATTTTATTTAATTTTGATTTTAATTTTATAGAGGTAAATTTTTGTCTAGTTGATAATATTCTAATTTTTCTAAAAAAGGGAGATGTTGTGGACTCTGAACTCTATGTTATTATAATTTATGGTGAACTAGTAAGTTCAGTTGTAATAAAGACTTCACTCCGACTGGTGCTTCTAATTTAACTTACCTCTCCCCACAAGTAAAATCTAGATCATTGAATGAAAGTGAAAGAGCACCATTTTATGTACTGGATAACTGTGCTTTTATTGGTGAGGGAGTGGCTTACGGTGTCACTACGTCATCAGCTACAGCCCGCCTACATCATACAACCCGCCAGCCAATGAGATTAGCTAATCGTTTTTTGTAATTATTTCTAGGAAAAATACTATTTAGATTTTTTTTACTAATTTTTCCCCCATAGGTATTTGATAAACTATCGAATAATGCAATAAAAATTGATATCGTAAAAATGTCCAAAATAAACATGTTTTGAACATTATATTTCCGGTTTTATACTTCTAATGTAATGAAGAATCAAAAAAGTTAACGAAATAGTTTCCTAAAGTAAAAGAAAGTAAAATCTAGATCATTGAATGAAAGTGAAAGAGAACCATTTTATGTACTGGATAACTGTGCTTTTATTGGTGAGGGAGTGGCTTACGGTGTCACCACGTCATCAGCTACAGACCGCCTACTGCACACATCCCGCCAGCCAATGAGATTAGCTAATCGTTTTTTGTAATTATTTCTAGGAAAAATACTATTTAGATTTTTTTTACTAATTTTTCCCCCATAGGTATTTGATTAACTATCGAATGATGCAATAAAAATTGATATCGTAAAAATGTCCAAAATAAACATGTTTTGAACATTATATTTCCGGTTTTATACTTCTAATGTAATGAAGAATCAAAAAAGTTAACGAAATAGTTTCCTAAAGTAAAAGAAAGTAAAATCTAGATCATTGAATGAAAGTGAAAGAGAACCATTTTATGTACTGGATAACTGTGCTTTTATTGGTGAGGGAGTGGCTTACGGTGTCACTACGTCATCAGCTACAGACCGCCTACTGCACACATCCCGCCAGCCAATGAGATTAGCTAATCGTTTTTTGTAATTATTTCTAGGAAAAATACTATTTAGATTTTTTTTACTAATTTTTCCCCCATAGGTATTTGATAAACTATCGAATAATGCAATAAAAATTGATATCGTAAAAATGTCCAAAATAAACATGTTTTGAACATTATATTTCCGGTTTTATACTTCTAATGTAATGAAGAATCAAAAAAGTTAACGAAATAGTTTCTTAAAGTAAAAGAAAGTAAAATCTAGATCATTGAATGAAAGTGAAAGAGCACCATTTTATGTACTGGATAACTGTGCTTTTATTGGTGAGGGAGTGGCTTACGGTGTCACCACGTCATCAGCTACAGACCGCCTACTGCACACATCCCGCCAGCCAATGAGATTAGCTAATCGTTTTTTGTAATTATTTCTAGGAAAAATACTATTTAGATTTTTTTTACTAATTTTTCCCCCATAGGTATTTGATTAACTATCGAATGATGCAATAAAAATTGATATCGTAAAAATGTCCAAAATAAACATGTTTTGAACATTATATTTCCGGTTTTATACTTCTAATGTAATGAAGAATCAAAAAAGTTAACGAAATAGTTTCCTAAAGTAAAAGAAAGTAAAATCTAGATCATTGAATGAAAGTGAAAGAGAACCATTTTATGTACTGGATAACTGTGCTTTTATTGGTGAGGGAGTGGCTTACGGTGTCACTACGTCATCAGCTACAGACCGCCTACTGCACACATCCCGCCAGCCAATGAGATTAGCTAATCGTTTTTTGTAATTATTTCTAGGAAAAATACTATTTAGATTTTTTTTACTAATTTTTCCCCCATAGGTATTTGATAAACTATCGAATAATGCAATAAAAATTGATATCGTAAAAATGTCCAAAATAAACATGTTTTGAACATTATATTTCCGGTTTTATACTTCTAATGTAATGAAGAATCAAAAAAGTTAACGAAATAGTTTCCTAAAGTAAAAGAAAGTAAAATCTAGATCATTGAATGAAAGTGAAAGAGAACCATTTTATGTACTGGATAACTGTGCTTTTATTGGTGAGGGAGTGGCTTACGGTGTCACTACGTCATCAGCTACAGACCGCCTACTGCACACATCCCGCCAGCCAATGAGATTAGCTAATCGTTTTTTGTAATTATTTCTAGGAAAAATACTATTTAGATTTTTTTTACTAATTTTTCCCCCATAGGTATTTGATAAACTATCGAATAATGCAATAAAAATTGATATCGTAAAAATGTCCAAAATAAACATGTTTTGAACATTATATTTCCGGTTTTATACTTCTAATGTAATGAAGAATCAAAAAAGTTAACGAAATAGTTTCCTAAAGTAAAAGAAAGTAAAATCTAGATCATTGAATGAAAGTGAAAGAGAACCATTTTATGTACTGGATAACTGTGCTTTTATTGGTGAGGGAGTGGCTTACGGTGTCACTACGTCATCAGCTACAGACCGCCTACTGCACACATCCCGCCAGCCAATGAGATTAGCTAATCGTTTTTTGTAATTATTTCTAGGAAAAATACTATTTAGATTTTTTTTACTAATTTTTCCCCCATAGGTATTTGATAAACTATCGAATAATGCAATAAAAATTGATATCGTAAAAATGTCCAAAATAAACATGTTTTGAACATTATATTTCCGGTTTTATACTTCTAATGTAATGAAGAATCAAAAAAGTTAACGAAATAGTTTCTTAAAGTAAAAGAAAGTAAAATCTAGATCATTGAATGAAAGTGAAAGAGCACCATTTTATGTACTGGATAACTGTGCTTTTATTGGTGAGGGAGTGGCTTACGGTGTCACTACGTCATCAGCTACAGACCGCCTACTGCACACATCCCGCCAGCCAATGAGATTAGCTAATCGTTTTTTGTAATTATTTCTAGGAAAAATACTATTTAGATTTTTTTTACTAATTTTTCCCCCATAGGTATTTGATAAACTATCGAATAATGCAATAAAAATTGATATCGTAAAAATGTCCAAAATAAACATGTTTTGAACATTATATTTCCGGTTTTATACTTCTAATGTAATGAAGAATCAAAAAAGTTAACGAAATAGTTTCCTAAAGTAAAAGAAAGTAAAATCTAGATCATTGAATGAAAGTGAAAGAGAACCATTTTATGTACTGGATAACTGTGCTTTTATTGGTGAGGGAGTGGCTTACGGTGTCACTACGTCATCAGCTACAGACCGCCTACTGCACACATCCCGCCAGCCAATGAGATTAGCTAATCGTTTTTTGTAATTATTTCTAGGAAAAATACTATTTAGATTTTTTTTACTAATTTTTCCCCCATAGGTATTTGATAAACTATCGAATAATGCAATAAAAATTGATATCGTAAAAATGTCCAAAATAAACATGTTTTGAACATTATATTTCCCGTTTCATACCGGAAAGTTTCATAGATTTTTTCTAACTATCTTAGTTTCCGAGAAAAAGTTGTTATCCATATAGCTTGGGACACCCTGTATACACTGTAACGTGGCAGTCCCTATAGCCAGTGCTTCCCAACCTTTTTCTGGTCATAGGCCTGAAATACTCCCATTTCATTGTGAAAATGACGTATTATGCTCAACTAGTGCTGTACAATAATAACACTATTACAATCCTACATGTTTTGCTCGGCAAAACTGAGCTAAACTAATTAAATTTAAAGTAGGCTCTCTCTGAATTTGATATTTATTGACTTACCAAGTAACAGATATATCCATTCATGGCAACCTGTAGGAGGTTGTATATTCGGATGGCAGTATTAAGATTGTAAGGTTTCCTGGAGGCCATGTGTGCAGGAAGTGCTTTCTTTATTAGCCATAGATAGCCGGCCACAATGAATAGCGGATGCCAAGCTGAAGAACAGATCGTCTTACTGTTCAAGTAATCTATCTTCATCAATTCTCCTGTAGTCATCTACCACAAAGCCACCACATCAATTACTATCAAACTAAATCAACGCTATTCATCTGTTTGTTCAGACTTGCATTGTCTACTGTATAATATTGCGCAATTACTGATTTTTCAGCCCGTAATATGCCAAGATTACCTCTTAATTGGTAGCTGAACTACTGTTACCATCATCATTTGCAAATTCTTCTGCAAGCGCAGTAACCAAAACTGTAAAACAAAAAATAGATGCTTGTATAAGTTCTTCGACTTGGATATACATGCAATTACAATTGATATCATCAGGTGTAAAAGAGATTTTAACGCTGCAGATGACCTCTTTAAACTTACTTTTGAAATAAATGAGTGTTAAGAGGAATATTTAACGAATTTAATTTCAAATTTATAACGTTCAATAAACTATAGTTTCACTCAAATAGCTTGAAGTGAAATTAATCTTCAAATTTTGAAACTGAGAGTAAATTTCCAATTTTAGAGATGAAACATTATTTACTATATCCTCCATGTAAAGAGACAAGGCTACCTCGGGAATGCTCAGTATTGTTCGCTCCTATTACCTTCAGTACAGGGACTCAGGCTTCATGTTTCTAATCTGTACTGTACGGTCCTGGTGAACTACGATCTCCGTAGTCTGCTGTGCATAACACTAGATTAGATTGCTTTAGACGGGCGGTTCCACCAGAAAGGGGAAGGAACGCAGGCAATCCAAAATGCCCATCGTTCCCCGCCCACCAATCATCTCATCAGAGATACCGGGGCTTTAGAACAACAAATCCGGCTAAAGGTTGCCAGATGCTAATATAATAAACTAATAAAGTAGCAACAGGACACTAGGGAGTATGGCGAGTCAATCTCCTCAGTGCACTGAATAAACCTAGAGAGTTCTGTTAAAGATTACCAGATGCTACAGTCTCCGGTAGGGAGACATTTGACCTTCCGAAGACGAGAAATCTAGTTTTAGAATAGGACATACCTCTACAAAGTGCCGCACACTCTCATTGGACTCACCACAGCCAACGCAGATTGGCGACTGGGTAAGGCCGCATTTGAAAAGATGAATACGCTAAATTCGCATGTCCAACACAACACCTGAACCAACTGGCGGATCCTGGGACCTGCTAAAATCCAACCATATCCGTTTTTGACAGGCCAAAGATTTCCTTAGCCTGGCGGCAGTCAGCTCGGGTGCATAACACTATCTTCAAATTAAAAAAAAAAAAAAATCTGAGAAGGTTATTTCAGGTATCTTATTACTTAATTCCCGGGTGATATTATCCAAACCTTCTAAACCACCTTTTAACGTTGCTCTCTGGGAGTCTGGAGGAGAGAGAGATGTCCTTCTTAAACAGTGGACAGAAACCGTAGGAGAAGTTGCCAGCAGGAGTTCATCAATTTCCGGGCAAAGGAGAAATATACCCATATGTCAATCCAATATACGCAGCCATTTTGCAGTCCCCTTTTGGAAATGTGATTGCTTCTGCCATGACAGTTAGCTTGTTGATTTTAATGTGAAAAAAAAAAACTTAAGCACCACTTTGAACAAATATAATTGACGTAATCGCCAAGACTATGAAGAAACAATTGTTTGTTTACAAACGGAATACCTAAATTGTTGCAGCATTTCACATTTTTGAGTTATCTTTATCTTTGATGGCATTTCCAATTATTATGATAATTTCTTTATCCTGATAATTTATATTTATTTACGAAATAGAGATAAAGAAAACAAAGAACGTTTTGTAAATAGTTTTATTCTTGAATATAAATACCAAATAAACATAGAATTGTAAATTATAAAAATGCGCCATTGACAATTCGTATTTTCCTTTTTTTTTTAAATCGCATTTTTGATTTTCCTCATGCTCATTACCCTAAATGGAAGGACATTTTTTTTCAAAACGAAATTTTGTACACTTTTTTTGGTTGCTTACACAATCATGATAGTAAACATCTGTTTTTTGTATTCTTTTAACATTTTTAATATTTATTAAATATTTATATACGAATAAATATTAAATTCATTTATTTGTATAACACGTATAAAATGATTAAAGAACATTTAACACATTCAAATATTCTTGACACACCTAAATCCTATCCAAATTCTTATATATTAGCGATTAAAAAAAAAAAATTATAATAATTTTAATAAGTTTTAAAATTTTAAATATCCAGTACTTCGAAAAATAAATAAAATAAAAGTAGCTAACCCTGCGCGATTTATAACGCTAGGTTGTTAAAAAAGTTTTTGTGTATAACAGCAAAATAACCTTTCTAAAAAAAAATATCAGAAATAAATACTCTTTGTAAATTTTGATTATATAAGGTGACTTATATTAATCTAAAATTACTAATACTTTACGAATGTAGAAAAATTAGATTACCTTCTCTTTTTTTTTATCCTTGCCTTTACGAATATTACTCGCAAAAACTTTTCTAACGACCAAGAAAATCTTTTAGATGGTAATTTTCCTCAATTAAATCTTTTCATTAAGTAGAATTAAAGAGAAAGAGAGAGAAAAAAAAAATTGGGGAATATTATTAAATATTTACAGGAAGTAAATACAGGAATATACATTTCCTAAAATAAAAACAGTCTTCAATCTAAGACAGACGATATGCACAATCTTATTACAGTCAATGGTTTGATACAATCAATATATGTGTATATATTTACAATCAAAATGCTCTATTTTTTTGGGGGGGAATATAAGTTGTTAAAAGTGCTAAATTGTCGCATCAACTAATTTACAAAATTAAATGTACGTATGTTTACAAGTAAGCCGAGGAGACACGACATTCGAGATAAATCGATTCATAAAGTTTCGATTGTAAAATAAATTATTATTAAACTTTCGATTGTAATATAAATTATTATTTTTGATTATTATTATTTAGAGAAATGATGCGATTATTTTGATCTTCAATTTTATAAAGAAAACACAAAAAAAAAACCAACCCAAATATTATACTCGTTCAAGATTTGTTTGAACTCAAAATAGTATAGAATTTCTCAGTCAACAACTTTTTTTTTTAAGTAGCTGGAGATTTTTTTTTTGTTCAAAAGAAAACGTACGAGATCTACGCAAAACTTGATATGTCCTTATAAAACTAGACTTGTACCCAAAATATCATCTTCTGAATACTTGTTTGAACTAAACAAGATCTTATTAGAAGTGTGACTAAACTTAAGTAGTTCTCTCCCAAGGAATTAACTAGTTTTTCATGTTTGGCCGGCCTTCAAGAAAAAAAAAAAAAACATTCCATCGGAAATATCAACTTTAAATCATTTTAGCACGCACCGTTTTCCCAATTGATGTTTCGTAATTTTAACATAGTGCATCACCAGCTGAATATTTTTTCACAAGACACAAAACGTTTAGGTGCCTGCAACTAAACTTTCAAGTGATTTCCTCAAAGTAAAAATTTCTCAATTTCAGAAACTTGCTAGAATATCCTCGTTAAACGGCTAATCTCACCTTCGACATAATTCTATTTTTGTTAGGCCAAAAGAAAGAACCAAAAAAGAAGTGTACCCTTAGAGAACTGCCCACAACTTCTGCAATTCTTTAGGTTACGACATTTGACAAAACTTAATTTTATTATCAAAATGCTGATACCTTTGGGACATCAATCCATTGTGCTCTAAATTTTTGATTGTACATCCAAAGATGGGAAGAAATGGGCACACACAAAACAAAAGAGATAATCCCATCTCAATCAGAAAAATTCGGCAGTTTCTATTTTTCTAATAATAAATAATTTTGTACTTACAGCGAAAATAAATTAATCTAGTTAAACATTTTTACAGGGCCTTTGTTTTTTCATTTTTGGACACTATATTTCCTTCTTCTTCAATTTTTTTGTTTATTTTTGTTATTTTTATTGCACTACAAACTCCTAAAATGTTTTGTATAAATAAAAAAATAAATATTAGTTTTCGAATAAAAAAAATAATAAAGCCGAAAAAAGATTTTTAACCTATTACAAAGTACAAACTGTAACCTCCCATGATTTGCAGAGGATGACTGTATTAGAAATGTACAACTTAAATAATTCATCTCTAATAATAGTAATAATAAAAGTTGATTTTTAGTACATTATAATTATATTAACATATACTTTTTTTTAAAATTAATTTTTAACATTAATTTGTTTAAATAAATATTACTTGTTTACAATTTTTTTCTAATGCTTATTGTTCTTAGATTCGGTTTAAATTTTAAGTGTTTACCAGCTGTATTAAATAAAAATTAATATTTATCACAGTATTTCACCCAGCTAAATAAAAAATACAAATCACTGTTTTACAAAATTAATGAATTGTTCTAAATAAAGCGAGTTTTTCCATTCAAAAAATAATAAAGATGTTTTTCCCCCATATCTGATTTTGGTTATTTGTTTATGAATATGAATTTGTACTTCTTTAATTGACTGTACTAGAAAAAATTTAAGTGGTTATTATTTTTCCTTCTCTAGAGCAGATACGACCACGAAGTTTTTTTTTTTTTTTTACAATTTGTAAAATTGTTCTGCTTAAAATTTTGGGCGAGTTTATGGGTAACCTCGAAAGTTTTTAACCTTGTTCGAGATCCATTATCCTCTTAGCCATAACTCCGTTACAGTATTCTCTCGATACAGACAGTACTAATTAATTACAAATGGACAGAGCGTGAAAGAGAGAGAACTGCAAGAAGCTTACAAGATGAAGGAAAAAATCATCCCTGGAATTCTTTAAATTAAATGAATACTATGATCACTGAGCTTCGTGCTTTCAGTACTACCGATAAAAAGTAAAAGTTTAAGTATAACGTTAAATACTCATTTTATAGTTTTACTTTGGTGCAAAATAAGACGCAAAATGGGTACTTAAATTGAATAAACTACAGTACACAAACGAAAATGGCCAGTTTCTAGTGCGTATAGCTATGAGGACGGTTCAATATAGTAGTACCAAAATCAAATATGGATTTATATCTGGACCGTTGATGCCCAATTAAGCCTGCTTTATGAGAATCGTTGTTGACAAGAAATATGCTTTTAATTGTTCTCTTTTAAGCAGTATTGGATGCAACATTAGAGAAAAATAAGGAGTCATTGGCATATACGAGACGTTTCAGTTTTATTAAGGACAAATTAATTTGAAAACTTTCATTTTGCTGCACCGATAAGTTGTGACTACAAAAAAAGCAGGCCTAATGACTGAGCTGTGATTCTGTGTTTAATGTTGTTAACTAAAAATAATAATAATAATACAGATATTAAATGAATTTATAATAAGTCTTTGGCAACAACATTATCTTCTTACCAAACAACATCTCACCACCAGACGGGCTTATACTTTCACTGTACACCAAAACATCTTTTTTTTTATATATTATCCTATACATCATTATAATTACAAAAGTAAAATAAAATTTATATAATTTAAAGACAATTTTCGTATTTACACGTAGCCTTGACAAAGATAATATATATGTACACGTAAATTAATTTCGATTTGTTATTTATTTATTTTTTGCGCTTTATAGTACGATTTAGTTTGTCGAATGAAATTCTAATTGTTACGCTTGCGTTAAGTTCGCTTCGCTACAGTTCAGTTGCGGATCGTCCGCATACAGGTGAGTGGGTGCTACAGCGTTATCATTGCCTAAAAAAAAAAACAGTTTTGCCATAGATAATTTATTTATAAAAAAAAACGAATATAAAACTAGTTTAATAAATAAATAAATGTTCTTCAAACTGGCTTGAAACATCGACGAATATTTTATAGTCATATTTTCTTCTCTATAATTATAGAGAAGTTATGGGGTTGTTGCCCTAGTTGTGTTCCTAATTTGGTATAGAAAAGGAAGACTAACAAAAACTCTCCGTCTCCCTCAAAATTATCCCCCCCCCAAAAAAAGGAACTTTTTCTGGAAGTTTTTTCCAAACTTAAAATCCCTTTCAGGAAAAACAAAAAAAAAATATATATTTGTTAACAATTATAGTAAAGCGATACATCCTGTCGCCAATTTTATCGTCAGATTTCCTGCCATTTCTCTTTAATGATCTAGAACAGTGATGGCGAACCTATGACCCGTCTGTCAGACACTGGCCCGCACAAGCTTTTTCACTGACCCACACAGTTGCTAGGCAACCATTTGTTTTTGTTTACGCGGGTTGATTTTTTTTTTTTTTATGATTTAAGGCGCGTCAACATCTAAGGTTATTGGCGCCCGGAGCTTTTTCTAGTGCACTGCCGGCCTCCGGACAGTGTTCTCTCGTTACAGACAACACTGTCCATCACCGGACAGTGAGCTGTAAGAAGCTCCTAGGAAGAGAAAATCTAAGGGTCAGCTGCTGGATTCGAACCCGGGACCTCCGCGTGGGAGTCCAGTATGCTAGCGGGTTGATTTAGATTTTCTAACTGTGGTGGATAATTTATATTCTATCTGAATTTTTGTTTCAATCACGCATTGATAAAAAAGCAATTTAAATTGCTATTTATAACCTTTAGTTTGATCATTACAGTTCTAAAAACGCAAATGACGACAAATGCTTTTGTAGTATTTGAAATAAAGCAAAAAGTGTTTACAAAATATCAAATAAAATGTATAATTTTACTCATATTTTGTTTTGGTAAAAAAAAATCGACAACCCAAAAGCAAATAACCATATTTAGATTTTTCTTCAGATAAAACACACTTTTGTAAGGTTTTGTTCAGGTTATGTTTGTAAAACGAGACTTCCATAGCACTTGTTTCGTCTCGTTTAACCCGTTAAGCCGTCAACTGAATTTTAAAGATGTTTAGTTTTGAAAATATTCAGTTTAAAATTTTTAAACTTAACTCTTGTGCAAATGGGCATTAGTGACCCAAGAGCTAGTACTAAAAAAAAAAATGAACAAAATTTGACCCACGTCTCAAAAAGGTTCGCCATCCCTGCTCTAGAATGTTCACGCACTCACAAGCATACAGATTCCACATGTGACGTAGTTTGTACAAACTCTAGATCGGGCGATCAGGGAATAATGTACGCAAACCTTTTTTTGTATGAAATTCTCGTTATATCTACTGAGCGAGCATTCCAATAAATGTTCACGAATTTACTCGGAGTAGGGGAAGAATTAGGGACTTCGTCTTTGTCCGAGTGGTTAGAACATGTGCATTTCTCTTTGTTGGGTGTAAACGTCCATTTTTTTCTCGAAGGAACGTAAGATGTTCGTCATGAAAAGTCAGGAATGAATGCAATATATTATTCTACAATTAATCGCAACAATTTTAGGGGGAAAAAAAATTGTGCTAGTGACTGAAAGTTTAAGATGAGGTAAAGAAAAACATCGCACGAACCCATAGTGGATGGATTCCCTCTCTTACAAAATAAGTAAATTCACTACAAAACCCTATGGTAATTACCAGAGATTTCTGAATCTGCGGCCGCTTTATCTTTAACAATGTAGAAAGATGTGATGAGAAAGAATACTCCGCCGAGCACCTCTACAAAACATGTCGAGAACAGTCCATCCTGTAGACTTTGGTATTCAACTTCAATGGGCACAATATCACCAGAGCCTGCTGAATATTTCTTCTTCAGTGCTTCCGAAATCTAAGACAGAAAACAAAATCATTATTATTGTCAGGATGGGCCTTGGGCCAATTCAGTAGGTCTCCCTCTTCTATAGATATTCCTCCAGGTACAACCTTGAGGACTCTAAAAGCAATAATTCTCGATCGTACAAGAATTGCGTTACAATGTTACTTAATATGTTTTTTAGGGGAACAATCCAAACAATCCAGAAATGAAATGCTAGTATCAATGAAGGTACCCAGAACCACAAAACGAAGGCTACGTCCCAGGTCTAAGGGAACCCTTTCCCGAAAGGCGTTTTGGCGTTTTTTTTGGTCGCACTTCTTCAGAGTGAAATGGGCACTTAACGAAGCGGCGGCACTTTCCTTAGAAAATGTATCAAATAAAAGTTATACATCTGCATATATTTGCAATTAGCACGTTAAGGGTTTTTCAAAAATCGTTGCCGACAACAAAACAAAATCATTTCAATTCTACTAAATGCTATTTCCGGATGGATGATTTTAAACCATATCTAATTGTCAGGCTCCAAGGTGACATTTAAAAACATTTGTCAAATACACGCCACGTTCTAATGATTTTTTTAATTATGGTGAGATGCACAAAACAATTGAATAAAAAGTCAATTTTTTTTTTTTAAACTCAGGGGATACTTCGTAATGTGCCATTTTTCTGTGGAAATTGAAAAATCTATTCGTTTGCAATTTTTCTTCTTTTAAAGGAGGGAGAAAAGCAATTAAGGTGAGAATATTTACTGTTTACTTTTTTCGGTAAATTTCGTGTTAAATAAAAATAGTACGAACTGTCCAGTTAAATTGTTTGCAAATTACTAGTTTTTTTTGTGTAAAGCGGAAATGACGTCACTAGACCAAAAGCGGGACAATTTAGTGTGCCGTTCATTATTGCGAATATCCTTTCTGCGTGTGCAGATGTTCCCAGGGGCTGGCTGAATATTGTTTTCTATAATTTAAATTAAAAAAAAAAAACAATTTTGCTTTCAGCATTAGCGTATATAATTCAGCACTTTTCTACTTTCATCAAATAACTTGCGAGAAAATAAAGCACTGGACACAAAGCGCAGGACCTTACCTTCAACATGACACGTAGGGTAAGCCTAATGAATCCATAAAACGTAATTTATTTACACTGTCAGCACAAATTGAATTATTTTTAAATTATACTTACCACGCCAACTAGATAAGGACTTCCGGCATCACCCAAAGCGTGCGAAACTAAAATCTGAAACGCTTCCGCCGTTGATCTTCTGTTTGGCGTCACCACGTACTGTAAAACAGGACAGAAGTGTTACTTTTTTTTTTTTTTACCGAAACCCACAAAGTACGCGGGATGAGCAGAGGATTATAGTTATATAGTATTTGTGGCAAAGGGGCCACTTCTTCAGGTTGGAATCTTGATTGATGTCCCTGCGGGTATGCCAATCTAATGATACACTCAATACTGATGGCATACACATATATCCTCACAAAAAGTAGTTGACCATGATGGGTGACTAACAGAGACAGCTGATCTACACCACTATTTGGGTTTTTGGAAACCCACAGGCGAACACTAGCTCCTTCCCCAATCCTGGTGGCCTAACAATTTAATGAATGGGAAAACAAGAAAAGGTTTGAAAGACAGATAAAACAAGTAACCAATTAAAAGTGAGATGCTAAAAGATGCTGGAATTCTCCCGCGCTAACCAGTTCCATCCATTACCATGAC
This sequence comes from Rhodnius prolixus, assembly GCF_049639745.1. Classification (NCBI taxonomy): domain Eukaryota; kingdom Metazoa; phylum Arthropoda; class Insecta; order Hemiptera; family Reduviidae; genus Rhodnius; species Rhodnius prolixus. Next base: position 248,127 of record NW_027411627.1, on the reverse strand, counting down.
TACTTTAAAAGGAAAATCTAAGTTCAAGGAACCATTTTAGAGAGAGAGAGAGAGAGAGAGAGAGAGAGAGAAACACGATTTAATGAAAACGAATGAAGCACTTCTGGGTCGATGGGTTTTGGGTTGAACCCTGATAAATCTGGAAACGAATCGATCAATGGAAGAAAGATTTACTATTTCACCATTTCTCCTGTTCAGAAGTCCTTCAGGAAAAGAATGAATTTCAGGAAGTAAATTCAGTTCAGAATTTGATGGCTAACTTCCTTTTCACCAATGGAAATAGTTCGTATGATGGTTGCAGACAAACATTTTGTGGGTTACAAGTTAAAGAGTTACAAGTTGTAAAGTGGTTTTTGAGATCTGTCTTGGATTTTAATTCCTTTTTAACAAACTAAATCGATTATCGAAACTAATTAACATTATCGATGGTCGATCAATGTTTGAAAAATCGATAGAGATTTGGCTGATATTTCTTTGGAAAAATGACTAACTTACAAAAGTCAAAAAATGAAAGAAAAAAGAAAAAGAAAAATAAAACTGTGATCTTACCAATCCCATGTCCGCCATGATGGCCCAAGGTACATTAAGAAATAAAAGTGCAAAGAAGGTTAATGAATAGGTAAGAATCTCGTTATCATGTCTGATCAAGAGAACAGCGAAGAGGAAGGCAAGGCCAATGGAAATACTTCCGGTGCATATCAGTGGGTCTGCAGTTTTCAACCACTTCCTCATCCACACGGAGACCAACGAGCCGCAAGGCACGCCTATAATGCCGCCAATCATGGCTAATATGCCAAATTTCATTGTGGTTGAGCTGCAAAACATATATACAACGATAAATTATGGCTCAAGATTTTTTAAAACAATTTATCTACACCTAATCCACACAAGGACACCCAATTCTCCCAAAAGACGAACAAAGAGAATTCCTGCGAAGACCACAAAAAGGCCAAAGACCACTGCGGGGCAGTTTTTTTTTTGCTTCCCAGAAATAGGACGAAACCATTATTTTCCCTAAAACATAAAAAAAAAAATACTGAAAATAACACAGGAAAACCCAACAACTTGAAACACGACGTCACTGTGAGTTTCCAACAATCGGGGTGAAACCGGAAAACCTTTCAGTAAATTTCACTTCACCAGAACTGATTTCCTTCAATGAATTACATAGTTTATTTCTCCTACATGGATGCAAAGTAAATTGCATTACACATTAATAACTGCAGCTTAGGGTGTTTCAAAAAATGATGACGTTTAAATTTTTGAAGATTGATTGATTGATAGTAAATTAATTTCAAATTTTAACAATAAATACAAAATATTCCCTAATTTAGACGCTTCAGTAACCAAAATTATTTGTTTTTTAAATTCTGTACGAAACACATAAAAAATGAAGTGATTTTATCGTTAATTAATCGAAATTTTCTCAAAAATGTATATTTTTCTTAATTTTTTTTTTTTTTTTTTTTAAATACAGCTTCTTTAATTGTTCATAACTTTGGAAATAAAATGGCCATCAAAATGATTCCAAGTGCATTGTCTTTATAGCAAATTATATTTAAATAAACTTTGTACAATTACATGTTTTGCTAATAATTTTAGAAGATACAAAACATTTAATAAGGATTTTTTATAAAAAAAAAAAAAGCAAAACAAAAATTATTTGATCGATGGTAGCGACCTCGAAATATTAATCGATTTTGCTCTACTACGGACCCAAACTTTTTGTTTTTAAATGAACTTTGATTTTCCGCCCGGCGCTCTTTAAAATTTAAAAGTCATCATTTTTTGAAACATCCTACTGCAGCTGGGATGTCTCGATCTCCCAGAGTAGAAAATACGAGTAAATAAATCGTGGTCTACCACGATCTTACCTTGTGGCGTACTTTATCAACTGTTTGGAACTTGTGCATCACTTAAGATGTAAATTCCAAACTTAAATCCACCTTTACCTTAAAGAACTACAATTTACATTAACCAATAATTTTACTTAAAAATTAAAAAAACAAACCAAAATAAAAATTTACCAGAAGCATATCGGCAACAATCGCCCAGTTGAGATTAAGCGCAATTTCGCCAATGAAGATGAGCACGAAGACGAGGATGGTGTTATTTCTGGCAAAGATCAACGCCATGAAGATAAACGGTGTACTGACAAACAGACCAATGGCACACAACAATGGATCTATCTTGGGATTGGTGGCACGTAAGCGTGTGGCCAGGTAGGAGCCAAGCGGCACGCCAATCAGTCCGGAGATCATGGCAATCACGCCGAACTTGAAGGACACTCCACTGGTTTTTTTTCCAACACAACAAAAACAAAACATATCACATGACAAAACACATTTTTTATTAGTTTTCCCTGTTGACACAATGCACAAATTTTTGATGATTAAGTGCAATAATACTTAAATACTACACATGCTTGACTTCCAGACGCTTTTTTAAAGAATCACCTTCATTATTTACGCCCAACCATCTTCCCCTGAGAATTGTTCAGGGTGTGAGGTTAGGTTTAGGATTTTTTGGTGGGAATAGGTGCTACCAAATCTGTCCGGAATCACCATTCCCCAAAAGAACGGATGATTATTTTCAATACCTGTCCTCCTAGTTCTACGGAGGCTCCTTTCCGGATCAGTAATGTTTGTCCAAAGAGTGTGTCCCTCTTTGGGTAAAAATTACAACATGGACTTTGCTTTAAAAAAGCGTCTTCCCACCACAACAGATACGTACATTCACTGCAAAAATTACCCTATGCAAGAGAAAAATAATGATAAAAAAAAAGAAAACTTTTACTCTTGGCGGCAAATGGTTACCGATTGCAGTTTCAGTTTGCTTGCATTATGAAATATTTGCAGTGAATGTACGGGGATCTGCATAGATCCAAACAAATGCTGATAATCATATTATTTAGAGTTAGAGAATGTAAATTTCATATTGAACAAAGATATTGGTTGGACCCCCCACAATTCCGGGGCAAGTAGTTTGCTTTTTTTTTTCTAGGAGAGAATATTTTGATTGGAGTCGAGGCGGATTAGATGCGGAACGGAGTCTTGAGTAAGGAGCTTTGAAGTTTCGAGTTCCTCGCGCTGAAACTTTCCGAAAAGATGCTTAATCACAATATTATTCTATACAATAATAGAAAGTTCGTTTTGATCGATTAAAATATTTCATGTTCATGATCTACAGTTCCTAGAGAGTACAATCGGCGCTTTCCTATGTTTCTTATACATCGCACACCCTTGCTGCACTTTTTCTGGCTTTCCTGAACTACCGCATCTAGTCTTATTGCCATGACCGTCAATAATTTGCCATTGCCAATGTTTTGAACTTTGTTTTATCAGTACAGATCATTAATGAAAGCGCTCAAGTTTTACTTGTGAATGTGACTAAAGAAAATACTTGAACGCAAACTGAGTAGTGTCCAGTCTAAAGGCTTTCATAGCCGATTTCCGTAATTTTAAATTTTCGTTTTTCTAGTTAGACCCTCCGGAACAATGAAAGCTTGCTGGCTGAGCAAGTATTCCCGATGAACCAACGCCAAGAATCGCAAGTTTATGACGTCTAAACAGTGACGTAGGAAGCACAGGTTCTCAAGTCGAGCATACCTGTCCACATCCTTGTTGGCCGTTCCTGCTTGGATCTGCAGACCGTAGTCGATGAATCGAGGACCCCACCATGCCAGTGCTCCTGTCACGAAGGCTACACATGTGAATCCTCCAGTAGACAGCATGAAACTTTTACTGCAATAATAAAAAAAATACAGAATGAAAAATATATTAATTTATCAAAACCAAAAATCTAAAAAAGAAAACAAAAAATGTAAATACTTTCTGAGAAGAGCGTTAATATCTTCTTTCCAGGTGGTCGACTCCATGCCTGTATTGCCGTCAGATTCTCCCCTGGGCGGGTCGACCATCAAGAAGGCTATGAGGATGACGGCCACTGCTCCCAGTACTGGAGTCACCCGGAGACCCCATTGCCAGGCGCTAGCCATGCGTGCTGTCTCACTACCTACGATGTATCCCAGTCCGCTGTAACAACATTATAAACATTTTACAATTGTTATCTTTAGAGGGCTCTGTTGAAGATGATATTAACCCTAGAGAAGTGATACTAGGTAAAAACTGATCTTCAACTTCTCACGGCCGGGATTAAGGGCACCTACAATATCTTGATCTTGCCGCTGAGAGCTGGAACTGAGCGAGCAATCCTCAGAGATTTTGGACGTAAATATAACATCTAGAATCATTTGTTTTGTTTGTTTCTTTTAAAGAGAATATCCGGATAGTGCATTGCAGGATAAAGGTACATTGTCTGAGCCGGTGACGATTCCTGAGTACCGCCCTTCCTAGGACTTGCCTGGAAAAGCTGGACCATCTGCTTGCAGGATGAGTGGTCTCACCTGGCCTGATCGGGACACCGCAGATCTGCTTCCTCTGTCTGGAAACCTCAAAAAAGTGAACAAATATTTTAGGTTAAATGGCCCTTCACACACACATCCTAGCGGTAGCTAAACATCTGAACATTTGCGATGATCGTATCTGAAATTTAGTGTGTACACACAACAATCGGATTGACACCCTGCACAGACCAATCTGTGGAAAATCATTGTGAAAAGCCATGTGTCCCCAGAATCGCAGCGCTCCCTCTAACCACGGTGGTAAGCGAAAGTAATCTTGGGCGACTACTCACAAGACTTTTTTCTTCCCCCAGGATGTACATTGGCTTGAGAGAAGATTAAGCCTTCAAAATTGTTGGGACTCATTGTTTTTCCATTATTTATTGTTCTAATTAATAATATAATAATCAAAAATATTACCTGCCAACTGGTATGGCAAAATAGAAAAGTGACAACATCTTGGACCTGGTATCGTCTACGAACAGATCGCTGATGATGGTTGGTGCGATGGTGGAGTAGCTGGCCTCACCGATGCCGACCAGCGACCTGAACGCCAAGAACCAGTAGTACTCCTGCAATCATATTGTTCAGATTATTTTCCCATAAATTTGTAAGGCTGGAAACATAGTGGAGCGGCGACGATAGCGAAGAGCAAAGCGGCGAAATCAAACACAAGTTAACATATGGGACCGCGCATAGTGGGGAGCAAAGCGAAGATATAGCAACGCTATCTATAGAGAGTATTTGTTTTCGCCGCCTCTCTGTTCTTCGCTATCATCGCCGCTTTGCTCGCCGCTCCACTATGTTTCCAGCCTAATAGTAACAATAGCTACGGATAAATCTTTGTTTTTAAAGAACAAGCGTTGCTGATACGGCTGAAAGCTTTGTGCGGCTCCCGATAGTATGGGTGAACGGTAGTTCTAGAAGGATTCAGAGATTTTGGCTAACCTACTATTACCGAAGATGGGGTTCTTAAGAACCGTCATGGAAGTTAAGAAACGGTTTGGGGAATCGTAGAGCGACTGGAGATTAGTTGTTATGATGGAGGTTTCTAAAGCGTATAGGATAAGTGGGACCCACAGAACAAGTGGGTAACTCATAAACGTTTTGGAGATTTTTTCTAGCGCTGTACTTAATGCAACTAAATTGAATCGTGCTTGTGATGAAGTGGGGGAACTTTTCGGCAGGACTGAGTCCCCATTGGCCGAAACCCATAGTTAAGAACATTGTGATATCGACAACTTGTTGCTAACAAGAAGTACTGTCTTACTGTCAAGAAATCGACGATATGTACCGGAAATTACGACAACTACAGTAGCAATGGTCAACAATATCAATATTGCGCGTCTCGTTTCACACACTAACGGCCTAAAATCGACTAAATTGGAGATCGAAGTTCTGTCTCATTCACCCATACTAGCCAAAGCTCTCGCCAACCGGATACTAAACTTCATTGCGTTAGAACCTCCACCTCCATCAACTGGGCAGTCATTTGTTGCTATCCTGGATTCCCGAGAACCTGATATCTGCAGTGACGGTATTAATCAACCTGTTCATTGTTGGCTAATGCTTATAGTGCCTGTATCCATTTAGGAGATTAACTAATCTCAACCGAGATTAACCAATTTTAAAGTATAACTTCTGAAATCCGTACACTCTTATAGTTTAATAAGGATTCATGTAATAATTTTGCCCCTTGAAAAGGTGGGCGGCCCTGAGCGGAATGTTGAGTAGTGGTGGTAAAGAGGCCGGAAGTTAAGTACGAGCGGGTGTACACTGACAGTGTACTGCAGAAAACCCAATTACCGGCGCTGACAAGGCCAGATATCTTCAGCGGCCCATGTTCAAGCGGCAAAGTATCTGTTCTTGACTCACCCCAGCACTTCCCCTGGAGCCGGGGCATTAATTCGTCCCCTCCCTCCACCAACTACGAGGAGTTCCTTTATGTAATACAGAAAACATGTCCACACTCTGTCTGGATTATATCCACGTGTACACCCCGCCCAGCGCACACCCAGTCCATCCTATGTCTCATTTAATCTACAGCCTACTTCCGGCTAAACTTCATCTGGAGACCTGGTCTCGTCAGTTCGGCCCCACCCATTCATGTTCAATCTGCCGCTTATACTCTCTTTTCTTTAAAGTAAAATCCCTTTCGTATCCGGAAGTAATGCGATCGTTGATCTTTTTTTTAGTTATTACTGAAAATAGTAATACTTTTACTATAATGAACATTTTTATAATAGTTTTCGACTGTTTTTAGGTAAAAATGCAAAAAATTTGAATTTTATTCACGTAAATTGTGGTAAAAATAAGTCGAATCTTCATTTTTTGCAATCACGTTCAATTTTCAGTCCGGAAGTGAATGTTCTGAGGTCCCCTGATTACAAACTTGCAATGTTTTTACTATAATGAACATTTTTATAATAGTTTTCGACTGCTTTTAGTAAAAAAGCTATTCACGTAAATGGCGGTAAAAATAAGTCGAATGTTCATTTTTTGCAATCGCGTTCAATTTTCAGTCCGGAGTTTCATCGGAAATGAATGTTCTGATGTCCCCTAAGTAGGAACATTCTTAAGTTTGGGGCGTGAACTGACCCTAAGTAACCAGTTCTCCAGTTGGAAAGCTGGAAGTTGGTGGCATCGAGTTGCAACAGCCACCTAGATCAGTGACAGATATAGCGGGCCAGACGGGAAACCTAACTTTAAATCTAGTTCCTGCTAGCTTTTCGTGAAGCCAAAACATATGAAGGATGAAACTTGTACAAGGAGAGTGCAGCTACATCCTCCCAAGGTTTTGGGGAGAAAATGATAAATATCAGAACGGAAACTCTTCATACAAGAGTAGCAGATGGGGGTTACATTCCCAATGGAGAGGTATGAAATCAACTATAAAGCCAAACTATAAAGATGGCCCCTTAAATAAGTAAAGCAATCACTAAAACGATCTTACGCGCTTAAGGATTGCAAGGAAACGTAAGCACAACTTTAAATGAACATAAATCAAGTCGCAGGTGGGCCGGCCGAATAGAAATGACTCTGTAATATCCCTGCGCGAACAGCGGCGCGCTCTCATGAGCAACATAACCTCTCTCTACACACAGTTATCTTCTCTGTACACTCGGCACAGTTTGGCCAACATTGAACTCCACGTAAAACTAAATTTACATAATATATAACCTTTATAAAGAGGCATGAATCTCCAACGGCTTACTGGATAATCGAATGAGTTGTTGACAAAGAAAATGTATTAACTTAATGAATTCGATATTACTATTAGTTTATATTTTTTTCAAATTTAGTAGTATTCTAGCCTAACTTTCTTTAAAAAAAATCTGGAATGGAGACTCACACGACTTTTCCTTATAAGCGAGAGCTAACAAGCACTTTTTCACTTACGTAAACCTCAAAATAGCCTATAACAGATTTTTCCACACAATTTTTCCAAACTTGGCTTAATTGAATTAACATATAATTAATTTAATAACAAAAATGAGTATATTTACCGTCATAAAGGAGCCCAGTAGTGTTGTCAAACTCCACAAGAACACTCCAAATGCCATGATCAATCGCCTACTGTAGCGATCGCCAAGATAGCCGAATACAGGTGCGAACAACATGTAGCTGAGCACAAAGGCCGTCTGCAGGAGACCTGCCTTGTCATCGCCAATTTGGTAGTAGACAGAGATATCTTTTAAGATACCTGCAACATCCAAATTCATCACAGTTAGATAACATCCCTTCTTCTAATGTTTTAGAGAACTTTATATAGTAAGTACAATAACAATTACTGCCGGTGTTAATGGTAATTGTATTGAAGAAATTACAAATTAACTATTAAACGCTTAATTTGGAAGCTTTAATTATTACAATAATCATACAAAAAAATATATATTTAAATTTAGTGTCTCGTTCAGTCTTAAAGTAAAGGCCTATTTTTTCAGGCGGGGCTTAACGTCCAACTACCAATTAGGTGTCGTGGACGGAGGCGACTAGCTAACATTACTGTAAATTTCTTTTATTAACCATTGAATAAAATCCAAGGCCTAGAGACCGGGAATCGAACCCACAGTCGAACAGCTATAAATCTGTCCCCGGCAGGTTTACATTTATATTGGAAATATGTTTATAAAAATAAATCCGTTTTTTTCCCTGGAGCAGCAAACATTAGACCGGAAGTGTTATTTCGTGCCACGTATGATTTGGCAGGACCGGAAATTATGGTGGAGATCATTTAAAACAATTCCATTTTCACAATAAATGCAAGAAATTAGAGGATTACTTTTAAACTGAACTGTTTTTACAGGTGTCCTCTTCACAATAAATGCAAGAAAGTATAGGTTTACTTTTGAACTGAACTGTTTTTATAGGTGTCCTCTTCACAATAAATGCAAGAAAGTATAGGTTTACTTTTGAACTGAACTGTTTTTATAGGTGTCCTCTTCACAATAAATGCAAGAAAGTATAGGTTTACTTTTAAACTGAACTGTTTATACAGGTGTCCTCTTCGCAATAAATGCAAGAAAGTATAGGTTTACTTTTAAACTGAACTGTTTTTACAGGTGTCCTCTTCGCAATAAATGCAAGAAAGTATAGGTTTACTTTTAAACTGAACTTTTTTTTTTAATAGGAGTTCGCTTCTTCAGGATTATTGCATATTTTGAAGCTTTACTGGATGTTACGTCATAATATCTCTTCCAGGAGGCCAGTCTGTCACTATCTACAACTAGACACTGCACGAAATACAGCTGGTGCAGTAAATAAGAGTAAATTTTACTTTTAACTTACGCCAAGAATTGTGATTGTGTTAAATATTCGTAAACAAGTTTTTATATCAAAACCACAGGATATGGATGGAACGTAGGTTACGTACTAGCGGGAAGAGAACGGGAAACAAGAAGAAGAAAGAATGAGAGTCATTTCAGTGAATTGCATGGGATAATGGGAAACCTAACTTCCGGAAAAGAAAATCTGGCTGACCGGAAGTCCACTTTACTGATTGTTTTTTTATTTTAGTTTTGGCGATGTTTGTGCCCATTTGTGTGTGTCCCATACAGCTGTTTGGCAAGAAGAAATGCCTTAATAGGATTGGCTACACAACAGAAGGAGGGAATTATGGGCGACCAATTAAAGGGGCTAACCGCCCCCAACAGTGAGTGCAAATATATGTTCTGACGTATAACGTATACCAGTAGCGGCGCCATTATCCGGCTGTCCGAGCACATCCCATACGTCATTTTAGAAACAGACGTCATAATGTAATAACGAGTTATTATTTTGGCGTTACGCTATGACTCATAAACGTCACACTGTTTGCCCTGAGGCTTCTAGTAAATGGATTCCATCATCCAATCCCTCTCTACCAGCACGCAAAGTAAATATTTACAACACAGCTGAGTATAGTCTAGGATTTAGTTTTAATGGACTCGAGAGCATTAAAATAATATTTCTGCTGGTTTAAAATACTGTTTTTTGTCTTTCATTTATTATATAGCGTTTATTAAATGTAGCATTGTTTGGATGCAACAGTGTTGATGTTTGGTGATATTCAGCCAAGACTCCGTTTCTATCCTGGAGGAACCCATGAGGACCTTAGGTACAGTCATTAAATGAGGAAACAATAAAATCAGGATCAATGGCAAGGGTGAATGGTCAAAAAGTTTTATAAAAATAAGAGCGATCATATGGTAGGGGAAAACGCAGTCTATAAAGTGAGGCAGACGAGAGAAGGTGGGTCACTTCCGGCCACGATCGTATTTAATGCCCAATTGAACAGAGATTATGCTGTCAAACTGGCCTCAACAAACAGATATTAATGGCTTTCCATCTCACCATGGCTCCCATTTCTCCAAAGACAATCGTCCTCCCGGGAAGAATAAGTTCTTGTCTACGGCTTCATCGCAGTATCACCTACTCAAAATAATTTCCTCTCCGGAGTCCTCTAAACTTGGATACTTATTTTTCATTCGATTTTTTTTTTAAATACTTAACTCTTCAACTTGGAACTTTAAACTTGAACATTTTGGTGGGGGGAGGCCGGACTGAAACTTAGCTTGCGTAAATAAACCGGAAATAGCACATTTTCAGTGTTGTCCATAGGAATGTTATTCCCATGGGAATCCCATGGGAAACGTCCCATCAGATGGGATGGAATAGGACAGGACACATTTGTATTTCCCATGGTAGTCGATACTTGATATTGTAAAATAAATTTAGGCTGAAATTTGCAGTTGCGTAAGTGCAACAAAACAGAATTCATTCATCATCTATGTAACTGGATGGTGCTATGAGGAGGGTTTGGAGTCTAAAGAATAATTCAGGTTTTTCTAGATTTTTTTAAAGGCTCTGTCTAGGTTTTCTCAATTTAATATTATAATGGGAATCCCGTGGGATGGGATGGGATGGGACAGGCATAAATTGCCATGGGATGGGACAGAAAAATATGTCCCATGGACAAGCCTGCACATTTCTTTCACCTGTCCAGAACAGATGACTAAATGGGCCATCGGCTATGTTGCATTGATTTGTGTCCTGTTCAGCACAGAACTAAAGTTGCTTGTATCGTATCCACTGATTTGATACAAAATGTATGCAACACAATCAACCAGCGATACAACAAGTCCGCTGCAAATCGATAGATAAGTTGAATGATTGAAACTTAAACGATGATATAATTGGGAATATCATTGAAACGAAATAAGTTTAGACTCTTGAAACAAGTCAGACCCTAGGGAAGCTCAAAAGACGGCGTAATTCCCAAAGCGGAAACTTACAAGAACTAAGAGGAAGTAAAAAAAAAGTAAATATATATTTGGAACATCCTCTAATCTCTGGAGATCTGTCTCAAGAAAGAAACTGATGGATATTGGAGGCAGAAATGGAGCTGACAGCCAGGGTAATACTGGATCACTGGATATTGATAACTGTATCTACCAATCACATCTCTCCTCCTTCCTCGTCCCACCCCACGCACACACACGAAGATCCTCTTGCGCTTCAATCTATCACCAAAATGAGATAGCAAGTTGGCTCTTTCCTTCCGGCGCGTCCAACCTATACATACTCGTACATTCCAGAAGATAAGGTTTCCTTTAAGATTAAGTAAAACGAAAATCTCCCCTCCACCACTTTGGGTCTCTTGACAACAGATCTCTCCGGAGGTGGGGGGAACTTAATTATAAGTTTTCTTCTACCAGCTCCGACAACAATCTAGAGCATTCTAATTCGCCCTCCACTGCGTGCACTATTTACGTCACTTGCAAGCAAAGTGGTGACGTGGTATGTGGTCGCCATCTTGATTAATCTGCTTCCTGCTCACTCTCTCGCTCTCACTCTTTCTCTTCTATGTCATCAATGAAGTTTTAATTAGGATCTTTTTAAAATTGCAAGAGCACCTGGCAAAGTTGTGCCAAGAAGCTGCTGGCCCCTTAGATTTTCTCTTCCTAGGAGCTTCTTACAGCTCACTGCCTGGTGATGGGCAGTGTTGTCTGCCACGAGAGAATTCTGTCCGGAGGCCGGCAGCGCACTGGAAAAAGCTCCAGGTGCCAATGGCCCCAGATTTTAACGCGCCAACGTTGAAGTTCGAACGTTTTCCACTGGAGTTCGCTTTCAATTTATTAACACGATAAACGGAACTAAAAAAAAGTGATGATAGAAGACTTTCCGATTAATGTCAATAGAGAAAACGTTAGAGTTGCGAGGTGGGAGGAATTGTGAGAAAGAAGAGTGTGAAGCGAAGGCAGGGTGTGAAAGTGGATGAAGGTATCCCAAAATGAAATCAAGGCTAAACAAGGAATCACAAAGAGCAGATACGTTGCTAGGCGAGAGGAGTTGATTAAAATGGAGGCAGGAATATACACGCGGGCCCCCCGCCCGTCCGCTGGCTCGAATTGACGCCCGCAAACCCCCACTAGCAAGCGAGAAGGAAAAGCGGGCCAAAAACTAAATTAAATATTCGGAGATTACGCCCGAGAATGGGGGGAGAAAAAACCTTCCACCAGGCTCAGCACTTTTTCCCTAAACGTGGAAAATTCAATTTCTATTTTTCTGGTGCTGAAAGAAAAGTCAAGGATAAAACTTGGGAACAGTTACGGCGGCCCTATTATGGTTGGAAATGTGATCAGGCGTTGCCGTGTTGGAGAATGATTTTGATTTTATCCGTTATAGCTCGCATGTTTATTCCTGTCCGGTTATCAGACGTTCATCCATATTCAGGGGTAGATCAACTAGTTTGGTGGCAGAGATTTCGTCTTTACTCATGTTTCCGTCTCTTATGAACTCGAAATCTCTACTCAAAAACTGATTGTTCTACCTCAGATGATCTGGATGAAAGTTTGAAACCGGACAGGAATAAACATGCGTGCTACGATTGATAAAATCGAAAAAAAAACACTACGATATTTAGTCCAAAAAGAAACTGGAGTGAAGAATATCAGAACTTCCTGTAACCCCTATTTTCAAGGTTCTAAAGATGTACTGGAAGTACTATTCAATTCTTACTCACCCCAATATCTTAGAGTTTGTAAAACCGTACATTACGCGATGTAGATTCAAAATTGCAGACTCTAAATTGGTTCTTTACAAGAAATCTATTCATCCCCTATTCCCTAATCTTAATGGAATAATCCAGAATAAATGGCCAGTCAACTTTGGAAATTTAGTGCCAAATTTGATTTTCAACATTATTCAGGTGGTGAGACTGTATATCCCAGAAGCGACCATTTAGAGGGGAGCATATCCAATCCACTCTCTCAGAGACCTTAGGGTACGTTCACAACGGAGCTGTGAGCATAGATGATAGCGGAGATGATAGCAGTGATGCATCAGCGCTTATAGAATAACCTAGTACATTCTTATGTGAGCGTGCACAACGAAGCTTCGACTAGTGACACATACGCGCTGCTATAAACGAGCATAGATGATAGAATTGAATTTTTCATTTTTCTGCTAGCTGAACTCCAGTATCGGAGCTTCAAAATGGAGGTAGAAAAATTAATTAGTGCTCTCTTTACTCATTATTTTTGGTTATTATTTTATTATTTACTTTTAAACAATATTTTGTTTTTTAAATCGTGCTTACATTTATTTTTATGTGTATTTATTTGTTTTTCCTCAATATAACCTTACCTCAGAGTTATCACTAGTTTTTCTTCTATAGTTATAGGATTTCCATGACAATTTTTCCTACGTTTTCTTAATTTTGACCTTATTTTTTCTAAAATTTAGTCAAATGTGGTTGGACCCATCCTCACATATTCAAAAAAACGATCCGGATAATGTCTAAGTTCCTTATATAAATAGTGAAATTCGCCCAAAGTACTTCGTTTTTCTATTTATGGTATGTACATGAAATTTTCTACATCTTTTTCTTTAAAATATACCATTTCGTTGCTGGTGAACATGAAAACTCTTCTTCACTACTCGACATGTTGCATGTATCACAGCTCCGTTGTGCACACTAATCAGCGATTATATTTTACTCTATCAGTTATCATCTCTGCTATCATCTATACTCACAGCTCCGTTGTAAACGTACCCTTAGGCTGGAAACATAGTGGAGCGGCGAGCAAAGCGGCGAAATCAAACACTCTCTACAGATAGCGTTGCTCTATCTTCGCTTTGCTCTCCACAATGCGCGCACCCCCATATGTTAACTTGTGTTTGATTTCGCCGCTTTGCTAGCCGCTCCACTATGTTTCCAGCCTTAGTCGGATATTTCTGGGAGAATTTTTTTTTATCTGAGAACAGGTAGGAGTTAGCGGGTGCCAAATACGAAGCACTGGGGTGCATGTTTCCTCGGTCAGGATCTATGTATCTCCCTCTCTCTCACTCTTCAGCGCACCTGATGAAGGTAAAGAAAGAAAGGAACATGACGTCACTGCTCTCCAAATTATACCGAACGATAAAGACGCCAGCAAATAGAAAGAAAGAAAGAAAAAAAAAGAGATGAGGTCAATATATTTGATAGGCTTCCGGTGGCGCCATGTTGATCAATAAGGGGGGCCCATTTACCTTGCTGCTCCACCCCTCCGGCCGAGGTCTGGTCTGTTAGGACATCCTCCAAGGGCCACAGCACACCATCACTGTAACTTACTGTGCTATTGTGTACATACAGTACAAAAAAAAAAACGTCATCTCAGCTAACAAAGATAAGTTGGCCACCCTGATGCTTGCTCTAGCTAGATAAATTACGAGTTGTCTCCCTGGAGTAAATAATAATAATAAAAAAAAAAGGATACGAGAAGCACTAGCGGAAGTTATTTTAGCGGAAAACAAGGAAAATGGGAAGTACGGAAGTTAGTTTCGAGATTACTTCAGGGTAACAGCTGCTGCGAATTGCTTCTCTAGTGTGTTGTAATGCGCAACATGTGGTCTCTGGTTTTTCCGGCGCAGTAAAGAGGAAAATTTTCTCAACTTAAATAGAATTTAGATTTTCCTTAATAAAAAAAAAACAAACTGAAAACTAGATGTTCACGTTAACGTGCAGCCAAAACTCAAGACCGGAAAAATTCAACTGAATTGAGAACCGGAAAATGAGCTTTTCCGGCCAAATACGCTTACAGGAAATGCCACTTTTTCTGGAAGGATTTCCTTTTTAATCTGTGTGTTGTTTTTCCTTGGAGGGTGAAGCCCCGATAATAGCTGATGCAATATTAAACTTGAACCAATTTACACACGCGTAAATCTTGTAACTTCCGTTAGAAGCAATTCCTTCCCCCTCCTCAAAAAAAAAAAAAAAAATCATTTAAGGGTCAGCAGCGTCAGTTTAATATTGAATGTATAACCAAAATTTATAATTTAAAGAAAATCAATTGAACAGGATTTTCTTTGTGCAATAGATTATTTTTTTAATTAATAAAGTTTTTTTACATTTTAATGAATCGGAGAAGAGATAACAGCTGATACTAAATTATTTTATTTTATTTTTATTTATTTAATTTAATTAAAACAAATATTGTGAAATTTGTTAAACAATATGTTTATTTACATTACTGAATTGTTTACAATTCAACAGAGGTTAGTAAATAAACCAATGTTTACTAAATCTAATAACTGTAACTGTAAACAATGCGTAGGTTACTACTCTAAACATCTGTACACGCAAATGTAAACATTGCTTTAATGGAATCATTTTTAAAATTTTGGAGGTTATGAATTTCACTCATGTGACACATTTCTGCACCAATTTGTGAAAAAATATAATAAATAAATAAATAAAAAGTTTTTTTAGACTCAAAACAGGAAATCCGCCGCACGAAAGCAGTTTCTCTCTTACTGCAGTACGAGAGACACACGCAAATACAAAGTCGATAAATAGAAGAAAAAAAAAAAAGTTTAATTCCCTCTTTGGACAGAAGATATTTGTATGTGAAATCGATCGATTTATCACTCTGCTGTCACATATCAAACAATGTGAACTGCTTAGTGTGGGTGGGAGGGGGAAGAGCGCGGGGATTCGGCAGAAACGACCGACCGACCACTTGGTGGTGTTTGATGAACAACACACTACTTGAGAGCACGCCAACTTGCATGCGATCTAAAAACGGTTATGTCGGACAGACAGACAGACAGACAATCGATTCTGCAAAGAAATCAAGTTGATTGTGAGAGCAATAGAGCGACAGAGACAGAGAAATACCCTCTTTGTAACAAGTGGAATAACCTTCTCAATGGTCTGTAAACATTATACAATACAATACCTGTTGCCCTGGCAACGCCGCCATAAGGAAAAGATTACGTTTTTTTTTTTATTAACACATATATTAGGTTGAGGAGGGTGCCACGGTAGCCGAGCGGTTAGAGGCGAGACCCGCAAAGCTAAGATGTATTGCGGTACTAGGATGTATTCCTCGGACTATACCTTTAATGGTTAATATGAGAAATTTGCAGTAAAGTATATTTGCTGGTCGCCACGATAGCCGAGCGGTTAAGAGACTAGACCCGCAATGCTAAGATGTATTGTTGGTTTAGTGGGTTCGATTCCCGTTCTTTAGGCCTTGGATTTTATTTAATGTTTAATAAGAGAAATTTACAGTAAAGTATGTTGTGCTAAGTCGCCTCCGTCCACGACACCTAATTGGGTAGTTGGACGATAAGCCCCGCCTGAAAAAATAGGCGTTTACTTTACTTTACTATAAGTTGAGGATTTTCTTTCACTTTACCGCTGGTGATAAGTCTCGAGGGCAAAACATCTCCAAAAGATCTGGTCAGAACACTAACTACGTATTAACACGAATTTCACATTTCACTTACTGTAAGCTTCTAAATGTTTATAAATTGCATTTACAAAACTCACCGCGCGATAACAGCACTTCCTCTTTGTGAAAAATATTGAAATAATTTATTAGCCTCTGATTATAATTATATGCCTATGAGAACAAGAATGGAGATAAGGCTGTGGCACGGCTAGAAGGACGCAGCAGGACGACCATATGTGGCAGCTGGGTATTTATGGCATGCCAACACAATATCCTATACCATACTATTATAATATAATGATTGTCTATTCACTCTGAACGTATAAAAGCCATAAATCTCTCATGAACATGTATAAACATGCAGGACCTAACAGACAGTACTCTAGTACTTACGATTTATACGACAACCATTCAACTTTACCCTAAAACGTGTGCATGTATATGTGGTAGGATATTAAACATAAGAATATGGGAGTCACACCGTGGGAAGTACTGCTGACGTAATTATTAGTTATTCTTGAAGAGCCCTATAGTTCATTCTACTAAACAGGTTACTATTGGTAAGTAGAGGCAAAGGGTCTCCAAGGGTAGAAAGGGTAATCAGGTTGCCCAGGGTGAGTGTATAGGAACAACGAGGAGAGACAGGATTCACGCTGGGTCTATTAAGTTCTGTTGTTCCATTCGTAAATCCTTTCCCCTACCCACTTCCCGTGAACCCATCGTAAAGTATGCCCATGGATCTAGTCACGTCGGCATTTCCTTTTTTAACGCAATTAGACCGAAAATTATATAGTACAAATTTCCTAAACATTTACTGTTATTAATTCCTCTTAGTTTTCGTAGAAGAATCGCGCAGGTTTTCCGGTCTCAGTATGTTCACCGGATGTAACCGTAATGAGTGCCTCAGAGTATGACTAAATGGGTTTAGTACAAATTAAAAAAGTCGAGCGGTTAGCGGCGAGACCCGCATTGCTAAGATGTATTGTTGGTTTAGTGGGTTCGAATCCCTCGGTCTAGGCCTTGGATTTTATTTAATGGTTAATATAAAAAATTTATAGTATAGTATGTTTGCTAGTCGCCTTCGTCCACGACATCTAATTTGGTAGTTGGACGTTAAGCCCCGTCTGAAAAAATAGGCAATTACTTTACAGGATTTACAGGACATCCTGCCCCGACTCGTCACCAAAAACGGCACAGCTCATCTCCTGCAACTTTAGCAACAAATTTTACCCTCACCCTTACCCTTGCAGTATTTAAGAGATAAGCATCTGTACATTGCAGGAAAATGGCAATTGATGAGTAATTTATCCGCCCTCTTTTCCGGAAACGCCCCTTAATACTATAGAATTTCCTAGGAAAAATGTTTAAAATAAAAGGGACCTTTTTCCAGAAAATTGGGGGGAAAAAAACTAGAAAATCGATTCAGTAAAGTTATATTTCCGGTTTAGCGATTTTCCGTGGCTTCCCAATCAAATTTCCACTTTCTGGGTTTTCTCGTTTAAGAGTTACGTGTGGACACATGTACATACAGGACTATTTTTTGTAAAACTACTTTTTCCAGTCTCAGGAAGGAGGAGGCGGCTCTCAAAACGGATATATTCTGTGCGCAATCAATAATAGAAAATCTGCCCGATTACGGTACCCTTTCTCTTACTGAAGTGGAGGCGGAAGTTACTTTACTTTACTTTAAAAAAGTCTGGGCGTATAAAAAAATAAAATACCTATTGGTTTCAAATACAGTTCAAATTACACTTAGGTTTAATAGAGCAAGCGGAAGTTGTAGCAGTACAGTTTTAAAAAACGTATAATAATGTTAAATATACAAATTTTCAGGATTTCAAGAAAATTTGCATGAGCTTTGTTCACCGGATTTTTCCATTGCATTTTCTCGATAAATTTATGCAACGAGTAACAACCTCCATTGTAAACAATAAATTGAAGCCACAATTTTGAAATTTGGCTACATCATCTGATGGGAATGGCAACAGTGAGTTGTTCAAGGCAATAGGGTATTATGTTTCAGTATTATTATGAAATGTGTGTTTTACAACTGTCGGTTGGCAAGACTGCGTCTGACTACTGTAGGCTGTGGATTCTGTTGACTGCTATACCAATGTCGTGTTAGCTGTCCAATATATGTAGTTCTGCTTTTTTCTGTCTGTCAGTTTGGCAATGCTTAATGTAATGTGCTATTTTTTGTGCATCTCCAGTTGTTCTTCTTGCTAGCATCACACTTGTGAATATTTAGTGACGCACTGTTAGTAATGTTTAATGTTTAGACTAAAGCTAGAAAGAAAGACGTAAAACAGTTTATTTCAAGACTGATTTTATGTCTCATTCACTAAAATGAGACCGATTTACTTCCAACTTCCCGGATATAAACCCCTTCACATTCATTAGCAAAGTTTTCCCGGAAGCGTAATTTTTTCGAGGGGTACTCAAGGAACGACTACTGCTTCTGATAAAATACAGTCGCCTTTAGAATATAAAAGAAATTTTAAAAACACATCAGAAATTTAAAAAAAAATAGGGTTACCCGGAAGTACAATGTTACTGGTCTCTAATAGTAAAGTAAAGTAATCGCCTATTTCTTCAGGCGGGGCTTAACGTCCAACTACCCAATTAAGGTGTCGTGGACGGAAGCGTCTAGCAAACATACTTTACTGTAAATTTCTTTTATTAACGATTAAATAAAATCCAATACCTAGAGACCGAGAATCGAACCCACTAAACCAACAATACATCTTAGCATTGCGGGTCTAGTCTCTTAACCGCCTAACATACTTTACTGTAAATTTCTCATATTAACCATTAAATAAAATCTAAGAGTCTAGAACCGGGAATCGAACCCACTAAACCAACAATACATCTGAGCATTGCGGGTCTAGTCTCTTAACCGCTCGGCTATCGTGGCGCCTTACTGGTCTCTAACATTTCCTTTCCTATTTTACGAAAATGGCTCCAAATATTTTTAAATTATTACTCCCTTGTTTACTATTTATTAATCTCATATTTTACAAAATAATTCATACATTTTTTTTTTTTTCAAGAAAATTTCACATTAAGGGAAATGCATGGCTTTCCTTTTAAACTGCAAATTAGTAATCCACGCTGTATAATATGGGTAAAAATTTTATATATTTTTATCTGAATGAAATTTTAATTTTGTGGGAAAATCGGCAGCCCGGAAGTGCCATTTTCCTAGCGAGTTTTCCCATAATTTTCTCAGAACTTTCCCGGCAAACTTGTCACAAACAACGTTCTGATGGAGAGGGACTGAAGTTCTCCTCTAAAGCGGCCCCCCTCCAACAATGTTCCAAGCGAGGTTTCTTCATTGCATTATTTTATTGCAAAAATACAATAAATATACACACTTTTTTCTCAATGTTACAAAATGTAATGTGGGTAACAAAAGTAAGGAGGTGTACACGAGCGGAAATTACAGCAATAAACACTTCTCCTCTATCATCAATATTAACCTCCCTAACTGCTAACAGCGGGTGTGCTGGACTGATGAAACAACCGGCACGGATGCAATGACGTTGCAAAAACATGGAAGGAAGATTAAAGGTGGATTGAAATTAATTCCAAGAAATTCCAAATCGACTTTACCATGTAAAGTTTAAAGTGCCCTAGAATATAACTTGGTAAAACTAATTGGATACGTGTTAGCGTTCATA
Organism: Rhodnius prolixus; assembly: GCF_049639745.1. Taxonomy (NCBI): domain Eukaryota; kingdom Metazoa; phylum Arthropoda; class Insecta; order Hemiptera; family Reduviidae; genus Rhodnius; species Rhodnius prolixus. The sequence goes on along the minus strand of NW_027411627.1, from coordinate 227,848 downwards.
GCGGAAGTACGATTACTTAACTGTTCACTGAGAGGGAAAGATAGCTTTTCTGCTCGACTGAAGGGAAAATGATACATTTTTTTTTTGCAGATGGTGAAAATTAATGTACCTAAAAAAACTTCGTGTTTGTTCAGAAGATTTCACTTATACAATTATTGCAAAGAAATACAGAAGGCCGTGGAGGTGCTCGGCCAACTCCCTTAATTTTCATCAGCGGCAGTCCTGCTCCGGCGTTATCACCGATTCTGTCCACCCTGTAATGGGGGGGGGCACCCTTAACACAATTATTCAGCAATATCAGTCTATATAGTTAAGTTGGGCCATCGCTGGAGTACAGAGTGCTGTTCTAGATCACCACCTCCGCCGTCCAGAACTTGCCAGCAGATGGCACTTAGTGTCTACCTCGCTAATGGAAGCCTAACTTAATAAATACGGTGCAAGGGGAGGCGGAAAGCTACGCTTTCAACAAAGTTTACATAAAAAAAAGTTTCGCTCCACTAACAGGAAGTTAGTAAATAAAGTTAGAATCAGCTGACGCTCACATGACTAGCCTGGTCCCTGAAGAGCTGGTTAACGCTGCTTACGTAATGAAATTTTTCTTGCAATGTGACGACGTCGCTACTCCTCCAGAAATCAATATTCCCTTAGAAAAGTGATAGACCAAATCTGTAAATTAAAGAAAGCTGTTGCGTGTGTCTACAGGACCAGGGGTTCCTCCCAAACTATGCCTCGCGGGCCACATCCGGCCCCCCTGAGCCTTAGCCGCACTTCCGGAAGGGGGTATCTCTTTCATTGGTGATCAGCGAGAGAAGCAGCGCTATATGTGGCGGTGCCGCCGCAAAGCGCTGCGTCGCTTATGTACAGTACTACTTCCGGTGACACGGGAGGGACGCGTCACGGCCCCGAAAAAATAACAGCCAGAAGTAGGAAGAAAGGCAAAGCACTATAACTAAACCGGACATTGGACCATCTCATTAGCCAAAAGCAGGCCCATAGTTCCCACAGAAATACTGGGCAGTTTGGTGATTTAAATTTACTTGTTCTTTATTTGAAATATTCTATTTGTTCCCGTTTTGTTTTTACTTTAAAATAGTTTGTTTTATAGTCCGGCCCTCCAACAGTCTGAAGGACAGTGAACTGTGGCCCCCTGTGTACAAAGTTTGGGGATCCCTGGTCTAGAGACCATAACCTTACTGCTGTTTGTCGTGGAAAAAAACGTCACTTCCGGTTTTCTGCGGCGGTCTCCTGACACATGTACAGCTATACAGTAAGACAGACAATCGTACAGATCAATAAGTTATAACTTCTTTTCTTTTCTTTTTGGCGCTCAACGGAAGTTTAAAAGGTGTTCTTCCGGTACTAAAAAATCCACAAATGAGCAATATTGCAAGAGGTGAGAAGGTTATAGAACATACGCTTGGTCTGTCATCCTGTTGACGTCACAGGTAGAGGCGAATCTGTCCAAGAAGACAGGAGAAGCCTCTGTTAAATGAATGACCCAAAGTAAACATTGCGTGTAAAAAAATATTGTGAAATATTATCTTAGACAGTAGTTTTGGCAATCAGAAATTAATATAAACAAATAAATAAACCACTTGAGGAGGAACAGCGCGCACAGTAATCAATTCCAGGAAACAGGGTAGGGCAGTTTTGTAATCAACTCGGATAAAGCTGATAATAGTTAATATCACGCGATATTGTTGGCATTGGCTAAAGAATTCTCTTGGGGTGGGGGAAACAACAACGCGGAGAGCACTGAGGGAATTCTGGACACAATCACCTGGTCCAGGAGTTGGCCAGATCGCTTCCTCTAGGACCGCTTCTAAGTAACAGACTATATACAGGATAAAGGCACTTGTGGAGAAAGTAGTTCCTTTGTCGTCAGGTGTCTGTTCGATTGGAGTTGCAGGCATGGAGAAAAAGCTTCTTGGAGCTGGTCACTAAGGAGAAGCGGAAGTTTCTAGGTATGACGTAATTAGGCCTATCCATTCACCTGAGACGTCATAATAAAACTTCCTCGAATTGTGCGCGATTTATGTGGGCACTACCCAGTCAGCAATGGTCCATCTCATGTCTTGATCACTGTACTCGGGATAATAGGACCTTACTTGTGGTGTCCGAAGAACAGGAAGACCTGTCAGGCATAGATTATCCCCCCACTCCTGGGAGCTGGCTATACAACTACTTCCTTTTAGGGCGGTTAATCAGTTAGAAGCATGCCCTGCAGGCGGCTACCCTGCGGCTGTGTAATTCGATAGATTGTAGTTCTTGTAACGAACCAGGGGGGATTGGGCCTGGTTTTAGGCCTCCAGCTACATTCTTCCATACTTAATGTTGAAGGCGAGCCGGTCAAGACCTTGCCGAGATTTATTTCACCTCTCAAAGTACATTAACATACTATACGTTAATGTAAACGTTCTGTCCGTGTGTTTATGAAATGTGTAGAACTGAAAGATAGAATTAAGTTTATATTTGATTTAATTTAAAAGCATCCTTCCGCCGCGATAAACCTCTCACAAAGAAGATGAGCTTTTCTGAATTCATTACAAGGATTATCTTCAGTGTTCTGGACAGGCCATATACCCACGAACTATGTGAACAGTCCACCGGAAGTGCTAGCAGTCGCAGATCTCTTTCAGCAACCAAATCTCCAATGAGTACAGAACCACAATTAAAAACCAACTTCCAGATAAGAATTTAGAATTCTAATAATGTTTGATCCTTTAATTTAACCCTCGCAAGTGGACCACAGAAAGGTCGTTCTCACACCGGAAGTGCCAGCAGACGCAGATCTCTTTCAGCAACCAAATCTCCAACGAGTACAGAACACCAATCAAAGACAGACTACCAGATTCGAATTTAGAATTCTAACAATGATTTTCGACAGTGGAAATACTGCAACGTGCAGATGCCCGGAAATATGCTCGTGAGCAAAGTTGTAAGAGACGACCTACTCTTCAGAGATGACATCACTTTACCGAATACTTACTGCCACCTTTCAACTTCCTCTTATTTAAGCACCACACTTCTGTACAAAGAACAATTCTAAACACCTGGGCGATGTTAAGATATATGCTAATAGTACTGCAAAGTTTTTGCTTTGTATTTACAAGGAGGAAATGATGTGGAACAATGACGTTTTAATCAGTAGTGACGTAGTGGTTTGATCAAGATATCAAAAACCACTACCCCACATCTTCTGCAGGCCCTCGTACCAAAATAAATGATCAAGTCCCAAAGCACTACGTACTTCAGGTGTAGTGTTATTTTTTTTGGGGCTCTCCCCAGAGACTTGTGTTGTACAACCTTCACTTATTGTAGTGAAACCCTTGGGGAACGATAAAGGAAATTGTCCTTGGTGTTTTATAAGGTTGGTGGAAAGTGATAGAGCTGTAAAACCATGGCCAGGATGTGGAGGAAATAAGAGGAAGGAGCCAATGCTTGTCCTTGCTGGTGCTGAAGAGTTTTCCCCTCTTTATTGAAGGAGGCAGACAAGATTTCACTTTCAACAGAAAGGGTGATAAAGTGAACATAGTAGGTCCCGCGGCTGGGTGATATTGGTGATGTCACCGGATCTCCTCCACAACTCCTTGGGCTATATGTAAATAAAGTCACGCAATATCACTTGGAACTACCTCTACTAGGGACCAACTTTTACAGTCACCCCTCGCCAGCTAACATGGTCACACTATTAAAGTTGGGCAGCCGAGGGTCAGAGAGGGTGGAAGGTATTTGGCTAACTGGCCGAACATCTCCCCATTTTGGGAATGACAAAACCCAATAGAACAAGAGTTTTGAAGAGGAGCAAGGCAAGTATTGCTGTAGATGATAACGCTCTGAACTCTTCCCATGAAAGAGAGGAAATACAAGCGGTTACTAGGCGGAAGGGTTTAGATTAGAATGGATTCACTGTGTGGGGGGGGGGGAGAGGTTTACCATGAGCACAGCCTTTTGTCTTCCAAAAACATGTTTGAAGGGGAGCGGGAGACAAGTTTATTCTACGGCCCCCCCCTGCTGCTGTGGCTTAGCCTTTTGTTTTCAGGAGCGTTGTCCTCTCCAGTCGAGTATATGCTAGGGGACCTGTTGCACACTGATCTACACTGTTGCCCATTGCTCTCCTTCGGGAGGCGAGAACTTTAATTGAATTGCAATGTTCTCTTCCAAGCCAAACTCCAGGCTTTAACACTTATAGAACCAAGAACAATGTCGCACATAATGGGTTTTGGAGTTTGGGGGAGCAGTTTCCGCAACAGACGTTCTGATGGGAGGACACTCTCTCTCCACTTGCTGCCTCCACTTCCTGTAATACTCCTCGCGGCACAGACTCAAACGGAAATTTCCACATATCTCAACATGCCCTACACGAATTTTCTCCTCAAAAGAGAAAATAAATAGAAATTTCTATCAGAAAAGTGATACTTCCGGCAGAAAAACCAATATAAATATAATGCTCAGCTGACGGCAATTTCTAGTTTCTGCGACGGTATTTGTTAATACTGGATATTTCCAGAGATAGAGCTCGAAATCGGAAGTTTGAGAAGTTCGCAAAGGATTTTCGGACCTGTAAGGACGCAGGATGGTTATAGAATCAGGACGAATCGAGAAGTCGTTGAACTGAGTTCGGTGAGCCTGATATATAGTAGCCACTATAAAGTATGGGTAGACTACGATGGCTGGGGCATTTGCCCAGAATGGAGGAGACGAGAGGTCCCAGGAAAGCTCTATATGGACACCCTGGTGGAAAAAGGCCGAGGGTTTAGGCCTCGACTAGGATGGTTAGGAGCGTCGTACAGGACGATTTCGGGAGGCCCTTGGTCAGCAGAGATGGGGAACTTCGGCAAGAAATAAGAGATAGGTGGAGAGCTGTAGTGGCTGTGGGCTCACGTCTTTCATGGTCCGTTATAAGCACTAGAGCGAATAAGTTGAGTAGTTCGCAATTCTATTCTCTCCTATTAAGAGCAAGTGAATACATGATCTTCTTTTCCGGCAAATGAAAGGAAGTGATTGCTTCAGAGGGCTTGCAGGTTGATAGAGATACATCTTTCTTCTAGTACATCCACAACTGGTTCCAGGGGACTTTAAGTTGGAGAACTGGGACTTCCTTCTATAACAGTTTAATCCGAGCACATGTTCACGAAGAAGAAAACCCAAGAGAGAGTCGAATACAGGAAGAGGAAGTAGTGAGATATTGGCTAATAACGCGATATCCACGTATTGTGCGTGCGACATAGAGAGGCGAAGCTGGCAATATTGAATAGAGAAGTTATTCCAATGGGAACTCCTGCAGTTTGCTGATATAATTGTCCCCGATCCTGCCGCAGTTCACAACCCTCCCCCCAAACCTCTCCTCCTATCACTAACGGGAGGAAAAATAGGGAAACCAACAATTTTGGAAATGAAAAAGAGGCTATTACAGGGGTTAGAGCTGGGAGGTTGCCCCAATCACACCGGCTGCTATCTTTCACCCATCAAAAACAACCCCAAACCCCCGCACACGGTATTAAGGGCTCCATTTTGAGCGAGAAATATCTCAACAACCTCTCCCCTTCGGGATCCACTGTTTGTTTATGATATTGTCCACATGAAACCCTTTGTGTGTTTAGGGAATCTGTCAAAGCCGAATAAATTACTGAAGTGTTGAGGGTGGTTTGCCCCCAAAAGTTATAAATATTGATGTAGTCGGAAGTGATGTGGGGGGAGGTGCAAGACTTTTTCCCGGAAGATAAACCGAGCGCCCTCTTTATAAATAAATATTTATTTGATCCGTCTGAGTGCAATGTAGCTAATATAACATAACAACTTTTTCTTTGTAGGCGAAAATTCTATTTCCGGGGACTTTTATTCCCATTAAATGTTACTAAGGATTAAAAAATACATTCGAAATTCCCGATTTGTAAGGAACTATCTGTATTTCTCGCATTAACTCGCTAAATAAAATCTAATGCCTAGATTTGAAATATTAGGCAGATCAGCAATACAGATCAGCCTCTGCTTTGCGCGTCTCACCTCTAACGGCGCTGACACCTAAATAGCGTTTAAAATGCTGAACATTTAGAAGGCTAGAGTCTTACAATACAATTACCACAAATATTTTGACTTGTTTTTTACTCAAAATGTTTCTCATTTACCACTTCCTCTTACATAATAGGAAGTATTGGCAAAAGCGGATGTTAAAGTCGCATTACGTCACACATCTGAAGTGAATTGATCTACTTTCTAACCTTCCTACTGGAGTACTTAATTTAGGTACCCTCATCCAGAAAGTACCTAAATTTATATTCAAGTCCTTTTTTATTGGTGTCAATGAGAAAAGTAATCAATTGAACTTTAACACGGCTTCCGAGGGTAACATCCTCAATCAAATTGATAATGATTCGATCAGGACGATTCTCTGGAAAGACGTATGATCACCTCTACTATTTGACACCCAGGTTAAATAAATAAATGATATTTCCTTAAATTAGTAACACCCACGACCTCTGGTAGATTTAATTAAATTGAAAACATCTTCCGTAATACGTTACTATGGCAACATGGCTTATTGACTCACGTCAGAAAGCCAAGGGGGGGCTGAGAAAATACTTTGTTCATATCAATTATAATCGATTTGAAGAACTCGATAGGTCGCATTCCCAGATAATAGTGTGCGAGTTCCCTGTGAACTGCCACATTACAAGTCTCAAGGTTATGGACCTAAACGGCTACGAATTCCAGAAACTTATTCGAGTTCTTCCTAAACATGATCAACAGTAATCAAGAGTTCTGCCAATAAAGAATCAACAGAGTTGCTGCCACGCCTACAATTATGTTACATGGGAAGACAAAAAAAATTTTCCTATCGCCACTGAAAATTAACTTTTGTTTTTGGCGCCGATCTGAGGTGTTCTTATGATGGACTTAACATGATCCCGGTTAATCCGCGAATCCCCGGTTAACCGAGGGCCGGTACTGTACTCTGAACAGGAAATGTCCTGCAAACCTTTTTTACAAAGAGAGACACAATCCAATTCCTGCCTTCTTTGACTCTGGAGATACTGTCCAGGATATTTGAAGCATTCAGTAAAAGATCTGTTTCGATTATTTAACACTTAGTAAAAGATTTTTGGTTCAATGAACCCAACTGGGTCTTTTGTATTTTATTTTATACCATATTAAACTTGTCTATGCGTGCATAGATTAACTGCTCCAGGGGGCCTCCGAATGGTTTGTGTAACAAAAGAGGTTCGTCTATACATTGTATATCTGTAGAACTGGATTACAATGTGTGATAATGATGTCATACACATACATACATACACACAGATGTGGGAGAGCACCCGTATGCTGCCGCCTTGTCCGGCCCAGAATCTCAGTGTTGCCACCATTCAACTACTTCCCTTTAAGATATAATTAATTTATTACCTTTCTCAATTACTTGACCACCATATAGATAGCGGCGGCCTTCATGTCCTAAGAGATATAAGTTTCCGGTTCTAGGGACAATTCGTGGAGGTCGGGACCTTTCCAGTAATTCATTCCTTCTTTCTAAATATTATAAACATGCTAGAACCATGGTTTGCGACCATAGAATGGTACTTTAAAGAAACGATCAGCCTCTACGGGAGAAGTATCCTTACATGAAGATTGTTGTACCATCACTAGCAAGCTCCATCAGTGAGCATCGTTTAAAAAAAAGTGAAGACGTCCTTTTCAGTTAAGTGATACTTCCGGTGGAAGGAATTAAGTCACGGTGCCTTGGTAAATCGTAACGAACAGCTTCATCAACTTCCTGCTGTTTTTTTGGTTTTGGGAAAGATTTTTGGGCACCCACCACTTCCTTTAATTCCACTTTTTTTTTTTTTTTGGACTTCCTTCGATCTTAAAGCAGTATTTCCGGTAAAAAATCAAATTTACAAAGTTTGAATTGGTTGCTAGCACTTCCTCATCTAGTCAAAATTAATATATATTGAGTAAAATGGCACTTCCGGTACAGGAGTTGAGGATACTCCAACAGCAAATCTAAAATACGCCATGATCCGCGCACAGTAAAGAGCAAGAGTCAGAGATACTTCCAGGATAGCTCCCCCGCTCCTCCCCCTCGAAAGAGTACCAAGTAGACACACTTCATGTCAACATCAAATTACGTAACAAACACTATAAGAGGACTAGATGAGATAGCGAACATAATTAAGGTCAAGTGTTGCCATCTATCACCGGATTTGGATAGCACAGTATTAACGAAACATTCCATTCATTAATCTCAGGGATTCACATTCAAAAATCCCAGGAGTAAATATAAAAATTATCGATTATAGAATAATCGATTGTTGAATCAATAGAATCAAACTTCAAGAGGTGATTTAAATATAATTTTCAGCTGATTCAGAGTTTCTTTTATTTTTTTTTCCTTTCTCACCCATCGTAATTGTAACAAACTTTCGAATTGGATTTGAGGTCCCCTGAGTCCGGAAAATTGGTTTTCCACTACATGGTCTGAGTGTGTCTGTGAGCACTATGAATCCTCCGTTACTGGGGAGGAAGAAAAAAAGGAAAATTCACCAAAAAATTGAGATTTAATATTTCGTTTAGTTGACAACAGAAAATTTTGGGTAAAATCGGCCAACCGGAAATACCACGTAACTGAATAAATTTTTCCCGTATTTCCGGTTTTTCTAGAAAACTGCTCTACGAGGGTCGTTTGAAAAGTCCGTGCAAAGTCAGAGATATAGCACCACTGGCGCGTATCGAGGTTATGTTTAGTTAGTAGCATCTCTTGGAAGAACACCCACCAAGTTTCAGCCAGATCGGTCATTTCTTTGTGTTTGGAATTCGTTTGAATCGAGGAAGTCGAGTGATTTTCAAAAAAATGGACGAAAAAGAATTTCGTGTGTTGATTAAACACTACTTTATGAAAGGCAAAACGCCTCAGGAGACTAAAGAGAAGCTTGATAAACATTATGGTGACTCTGCACCTTCGATTAGAACAGTTTATAAGTGGTTTCAAAATTTTCGGAGTGGCCACATGAGCACAAGTGACGCTGAACGTTCTGGACGCCCTGTTGAGGTTACTACTCCAGAAATCATTGATAAAATCCATGATATGGTGATGGATGACAGAAGAGTGAAGGTGCGTGAGATTGCTAGTGCTGTGGGCATCTCGAATGAACGGGTACATAATATTTTGCATCAACATTTGGACATGACAAAGCTATCCGCAAAATGGGTGCCGCGATTGCTCACGCTTGACCAAAAACGAAATCGTGTAAGGACGGTTTGCAGCTGTTCCAGAAGAATCCGCAGGACTTTAAGCGTCGTTTCGTCACTGTGGATGAAACATGGATACATCACTACACTCCTGAGACCAAAGAACAATCTAAACAATAGGTTACCAAGGGGGAATCTGCGCCAAAAAAGGCGAAGACCGTTCCTTCGGCCGGAAAGATTATGGCGACTGTCTTTTGGGATTCGCAAGGAATAATCCTCATCGACTATCTGGAAAAGGGTAAAACTATTACAGGTGCATATTATTCATCGTTATTGGACCGTTTGAAAACCGAGCTGCAAGAAAAACGCCCACGATTGGCCCACAAAAAAGTCCTTTTCCATCACGACAACGCACCAGCTCACACCTCAGCAGTTGTGGTCGCAAAATTAATGGAAATAGGGTTCCAACTCGTTTCACATCCCCCCTATTCTCCAGACTTGGCTCCCTCGGACTACTATTTGTTCCCCAATATGAAGAAATGGCTGGCAGGAAAAAAATTTTATTCAAACGAGGAGGTGATTGCAGAAACGAATGGCTATTTTTCAGACTTGGACAAATCCTATTATTCGGAAGGGATCAACAAACTAGAGCAGCGTTGGACGAAGTGTATAAGCCTAAAAGGAGACTATGTTGAAAAATAAAAAAGGTTTACCCCAAAAAATTAAGTAGTTTTTATTTTTGCACGGACTTTTCAAACGACCCTCGTAATTGATTTTTCACTTTAACGAAAACTACTCGCGAGTTAGGGTAAAGATTTTTTGTAGGCAAACTTTAATTAACCAGTTAAGCGGTGGAATTTAGTTTTTAAAAAAACCCCGCACAGTGTGCGGAATTAAAATCACGACAATGACGTGTATATATGTACGTTGAACACACAGGGCAAAACAACCAAAAGTTTTGGCAACGTCATAATAGTCACTGCAAGTGACTTTTTCTGCAATCTCTGGGGGGACTTGAGATTACCAGAGCATTCTGTGCTCATTCAAAAATCTTGCACCGCTTCTTCACGTATGCATTGCCGCCTAGTTAACTAGGGACGCAAGAGCTTTTAGAAAGGAATAGAAAAGAGCCTTTTTGAATTCTGTGCTCAAAATGATATCATGCTCGTACTGGAGGTCTGAATCTCTATCTAAAAGGTAAAAACGGGCATTGCACAAGGGGGTTGGGATCTTCTATTTGTGTGCGTAATTCCCCAATCTCTAATGCGGAGACCAAACATGTACCAACCACTTATCATTTGGCTGACTCCCACCGCAGAGCTATTGGTAAGATAAAGGAAACATCCCACCAAATAATATTCTTATTGTATTTTATTAAAATTTCGAGTTTTTATAGTTAATGGCAATTTTATGTATTTTTCACAACGAGTATACAAGTCGAACGCACCGTAACAGAGATTTAGTTTGACGTGTGTATACACGTCAAACACGCTTAACTGGTTAAGGGCACTTCTGAAAGAGAAGGTTTCCGTTATTTCGGTATTTTTACTGCCTTGGCACCTAAGTACATAATTTGGGGCTAGATTTTCCAAATTAGCTAACACCTTCACTGAACCCATTTCCCAGTGCTCAAATTAATGATACAGTATGGTCTCTTGAGCGTCGAACTAATCGGCGATTTGGAGGAGGATTAAAGACACGAAACCTGGAATTTTCGAACAATTCTCGTACTTCGTCTTATGTGGGTCATTAAAATTCTGTACGAGATGATCTTAACGCAGAAGATTCCTTAAGATAGCAATCTTGATCCATTCTGGGCGGAAATGTCCGGAATCAATATACCGGAAGAGCTTCATTTAACTTCTCACAGGAATATGGCTGTTCAGTTTCCGCCTCATCCTCCAAATTAGTTTAAAAAAAAAAAAGTAGTAGTAGCCAAAACAAAAGAGATTTCCAAACCAGATTTAGGGAAAATATAATTGCTAATCAGCTGGGCTTTTGAATAAAGGGTAAGGTAGCCGCTGCCACGTGGATTACCTACCTGGCAGGTTATTTTTAATTAAAACCTAAACAAAAGGTAAAATAGCCCTCTACACTCTACAGTGAACGGATTAATAACATCGCCCAGTATGGGAGATATCCGGCCGAACGTGCTGAACACACAATGGAGGAAGAAGTACCGGATATGACGACGACACACAGACAAAACCACCTACGGTTTCCATGGTTACCCTGCTGCCATGGGATACAGATTCTGCTTGTGCTCTACATTTATATTATTCAATTTAACGGACAGGTTTACAAGCAAAACAAATTTTGTGATTTTGGGCTCTGCATTCTGATCAAATTGGATTCTAAAAAGAAAAAGAATGGCCACATATCGATCGATAGCTCGATACATCGTAGTTATCAGGCAAATAATCATCGAATAGCGTTCTCTAGAAAAGAAGATCTAGCAAATCTGAACTTTGTTACGGCGGAATCATTAGCAGAGAGAGGTGACGTAACGATCGCTAGGCAAACGGCTGTTTTAAGTACGTTTTTTCACGTTCCTAAATTACTTTAAACCCTAAGGAAGCACCGCGCACATAATATTCAAAAATTTTGTGACTTAATTTTGCTTTTTAAAAAATAATAATAAAAAAAAAAGATTATGTCTGATAAAATGAAACAGTATGGCGGCAATAGTCTAGAGCAGAGGTTGCCAAAGTGGTCTATTGTAGACCCCACAGGAGTCTATTTAACGAAAGTAGGGGGTCGATCTGAGCCAAGGGTGGGTCGAAGGAAAAACAATTTCGAACCCATATAGCGAGAACCTTGCAAAGAAACACCCAGACACACCCATCTCATTTAATTAAGAAGCAATACAGTAGTCATGTACTTTACTTATTATTTAGTAAATATTAAGGCATTTAAATTTTTAAAATTAAGATATTATAATAAAATTAAGGAACCCACATACTCGACTGAAACGACAAGACGTGAACAGACGCTACAAGCTACTTACTAGACTACTTGACCGCAGATCCAAACTCGACTTGAATTACGTTTCTAATCAATGAACAAGTTTTATGAATATGCAAGTCTAACACAGAATTCTGCATACCGGAAAAAGTACGTCACACCTATCAAATATTGATTTCAAGAAAGTTCTGACGAGGGAGCGCTCAATATCTTTTTGTTACATTGAAAACTGTGGCCAAAGAAAGTCTTACGAGTATGGAGACTAGATGGTTCGAACTCAAAACGGAAATAAAACAAAAAATAAGACATGAATATAAAGAAGCGCTTACTGGAGTGTCTGAATTAACGGAAGCTACAGTCGTTTAAATAGAACTCGACAGAAGATAGTCCAAAGGAAGTGAATGTAGAGGAGAAGCTGAAGACGATCAATCTTGATCAAATTCCAGTACTGCCAGTATCCGGCCAGTCAGGGCTATCTTTAAATATTCAATTAATCTCTCCAGCGAATCCAGCGAAGCTAGCGGGGACGGCTGAGTAGATGATGGAACGCAGATATCTGATCTCGCATGTCGGTAGCCATGATGCCCGACGTAAGATTACATCTACTGTATTATCTCTTTAACAAAAACTTACAGTTTAAAATGTTAAGTATAAGGGTTGATTAAACGCCAAAAGGTACACAAATCAGCAAGTACCCAACATTTCATTCATGCTTAGCTGATATAATTTAAGTAATTTTGCTGCATTAACTTTTTCTTCACATTTTTTTAGAAATTATTAGATGTCACAGACCCTTATGCTGGCCATTTTCATCTACAAAATATTTGTTCAAGTAGCACTGTAGATTGACTGTAATATCTAGTTATTTATAATAATCAAACTATTAATTACAGGTGAAAAAGAAAAACGTTATAAAAAATAAAAAAAAATTATGAGGCTAAAAAATTCAAAACCTTTTTTTAAAAAATGCTTATATCAACATACATCAATGATTTTGTTTATTTTATTTTATTTATTTTTTTAAATCGTCGGTTTAAGTTCATTCTTCGATTAAAGTAATTGTTATTTTATGTAGTAGTCAAACGTTTATAATAATAGGTAATAATTACCTGGCTTTATCGCAAATAATATAGTTTTCTTCAATTACATTCTCAATGTAGCTGTTCTTCTCACAATGTTGAATACATGTAATATAAAATAAATAAGATATGCATATTTTTAGGGCAGCTAATTATTCCAGTATTTTACTTTAAGTAAAATTAGGGAGACTAAATTAAATTACAATTTATTGAGAAATGAATAATTGTTGAATAATCTACTTGTTATTAACTGTGAGTTATTTGTGCTCACGAATATTTCGGTAAGACGAATTCAATACTGAAATATTCTGTTAAATCCGTGATTCAAATTTAAACAGTAGCCGACTCTAACTTTGTTTTTCTCTACTTTAACATGAATGTATATGTGACTACTAAAAATAAAGGGCATATTAAATATAAATCCAAAGAATAATTTGAAATGGAGTTAAAATAAAGTACCTATATTTAAAAACGAAGATATAATATACATTTTATCATGATTATAACAAAATAATATTATGAATGATCTAGCCAGCATAAGGGTCTGTGACATCTAATAATTTCTAAAAAAATGTGAAGAAAAAGTTAATGCAGCAAAATTACTTAAATTATATCAGCTAAGCATGAATGAAATGTTGGGTACTTGCTGATTTGTGTACCTTTTGGCGTTTAATCAACCCTTATACTTAACATTTTAAACTGTAAGTTTTTGTTAAAGAGATTTTTGTACCTTTTGGATAGATTTTCATTTTTGTCTATTTTACAAAGTTACTTATCTGTTTCACAGATTTTTTTTAAAATTTAGAATAAGCAATTCTATCATTATAACCTGATAAGGTGTTAAGTCGGAACTGTAACTACCATTGGAGAGATCTTTTTAAAGAATGATTATAGTTGCCATCCTCAATAACAATTTTTTTGAGAAAGCGTTTTGAATAAAATAGGAAGGTATTTGTACGTAAAAAGCAAAATTAAACTGCGATTTCAGTACTTCCTCTTAAGAGGAGTAAGAAAAATAAACTGCGATTACAGTACTTCTCCCTAAAAGGCAAAGATTTACAATTCATTAATGTAAATAGGTTCACCCATTGATAATTTTAACGATTGCAGTACTTCCTCTTAGTAGGTGCAAGAGCTTGATGGCCCTGCACAGCCAAGTAGAGGAGCTTTAACAACTTATTCGAGCTGAATTTTATCAAAATCGGACTAAGCGTTATAGAAATATTGGTAATAATAGTTTTAGAAAGGGCCTTACTTGGGTGGGGCAAACTCCCCTCCTTATGAGGCACAGCGTTCAGACTTTTAAAGTGCAAATCTGTACAAAATTTCGATTCGAATGACACTTCATTCATGACAATCGGTTCACGTGTCGATAATTTGAAACGATTGCTATACTTTCCCTTAACAAGTGTAAGAGCTGATCGCCGCTTTAATGTTACGTAGAGGAGCCCTAACTCTATCATCCTACCAAATTATATCAAAATCGGGCTAAGATTTACAGAGTAATTAGTAATAATAATTTTGGAGGGGGCCTTACATAAAGGGGGCTAACTCCTCTCCTATTCTATGTACAGCGTTGAGACCCCCAAAAGGCACATCTACATAAAATTCTGAATCGAATGACACCTCATTCATGAAAATCGGTTCACGCGTTTAGGCGCTACGCAGTTTACAAAAAAGGTAACAACAACAACAACTACAACAACAACAACAACAACAACAACAACAACAACAACAACAACAAGAAGAAGAACAACAACAATTTCTGAAATTGCAGTTTTTGCTCATTTTCGGCAACTTTTTTCTCAAAACCTATTAGATCTGGGTTGTTGCAAAAAAATTACACTTATGAAGGAGGGTTTGGAGTAAGATTTAAAGAAAATTTGGGAATTTTATCTTTTATAGAAAAAGAGAAAAAAATTGTCAAAGTTGGGTGTTTTTCAACGTTACGCTTTTTCGTGCACTTTTTGACGATCAACCCTTATACAACTGTCCTACCGGACAGTTTTAATACAGATTCCGAGCCATCCAATCTGCAGTTCTAGCCAGTATTACTTCCAGAACCCTTAGCCGAGCTACCTGTCTAACCCCTTCCACTCACCTCACCACTACAACATTCTTCCGGCTTAATACCGCCATACTTCCAGCGTACTACCGCTGCTCTCCTGAATTAGTTAATACAATTTTTATGCCTCCCATCTGCAAGAAATATTTTTTTTTTTTTTCCATCATTTATTTTGATTCCGCTTAACCTACGCATCAGGTTGCGTAGAATATTTCCTGTTTTGAACTTCACCGGAAATACACACACTCCAAGAAGTGGTTTTATCTGAACTTCCGGCTCCGCTAACTTCACTTTCTAGAACCTCCACATAGGGCAGTAGTAGCCAATCTTGACGCAGAATTGCGGAAATGAGAGTTTAAACCAGTTGCAAGATACAAGAAACCCATTAATATTATTTTTATTACACCTAACGAAATATTTTTGAGCTATACGAGCTGTATGGAAGAGTGCGATATTATTAAGATTATTAAAGCAAGAAGAATAGAATGGTTAGGCCATATAGTAGGAATGCCGTACTATAGAATATGCCGAAGAAAATCCTTTTTATCCGCCATGCAAGGCAAAAGAGAAAGAGGACGTCCAAGAAGACGTTGGGCTCAGGATGTGGAAAACGACCTGAATATATCGGGCGTCAAAAGAAAGCCGAGTGCAGGGAGCAAAGGCTTAATGTTGTTAAGGAAGCCAAGGCCCATCCTGGGCTGTAGTGCTGTCTAGTAAGTAAGTAATAAACTATTTAAAGATTTACTTGAAATTAATTAGTGAAAAGTGTGACTGGTATTTGGAACACCTGACCGACTAAACGGAAAACAGCTAATACGTACTTCCTGTTGAAATATTTCCGGTTTTGTGCGTTCCCTTATTTTATGTTGTTAATTCGACAAAAATTTCGTTTCTTTTTCAATCGCAGGATATTCCTTGTTGCAAGAATGCCATTTTTTTATTCGACTTCCGATTATTAGACACACAACACGTTGTATTCTATTTTCGCGTATCGCGTTCTTCCGAAATACTAAGGACCACGATTTATTCTCTCCCCAGCAAAAAAAAAAAAACAAGTTTGACAAGTCACAACATGCAGTGTTGATAGGAAATCATATTCGTTGAAATGATACCGCCAGAACGTTGTATTATTAACAGTTGTTTTACAAGTGGAGACTTTTTTTCCCGGAACAGCTGATAATCATTTTGAGAATCACTGCTCCAGAGAGAGAGAGAATCTTGGCGAGATGTTACCATCATCTGAGAGCAGATGGGCAGGTTGAGGACCTGATAACCCATCAGAGATGGGGCACCGTGGATCTATTTGGTCGCAGAGTAGAATCGTTCCGGACATTCTCGCTTGCTGTGTCAATGAGTGGGGGGGCTGGTTAGAAATTCTCGCCCACGACTAAAATAAGAAGTACTAGGAGATGCAAATTTAAAATATATGTGCATATAAATTCTTAAAAATTTGTAATTCATTCACAAGCAAAAGTAATTTAATCACTTTGTTACCATTAAATTGATGTAAGGATAATTTGATAAGAGGCACTTAGCGGGAACAGGTATGCCAACCTACGCAAATTGTGTGCGAGTTTTTTTTTTTTATATTAATCAGAATGGATTATGTTGGCGGCCTGCAGGGGTCTGTAATTATACGCGCCCATCTGAAGCTCATTTATAGAGATTTCAGGGCGGGAATTCTTTTCTACAGCTTATTGGATCATCTCGGAAGTTCATCTCGGCAAACTAGACACTGTGTTTCCTGTCTTAAATAAAAAAAAAACATCTCATTAAATTTAATTAAGCGATGTAACGGCTGGGTAATAAATTTACACAAATTACTACAATTAACCAATGCCACCTATATAATTTGGTTGTTCGTCATAAAAAAAGTTTTACAGTCTTTAAAAATGTAAATCGATGTTGCCAACCTGGTGTTGTGCAAACTCCACAGGACTTAATTCAGATTCTTAAATTTTCGTAATTTAATTTTGAAACTCAGCATTTTTTTACCGGAAAGGATTGAGTGTGATATAGTATATTTTCGTAAAAAAACATGTAATTTCTGGTTTTAAATTAGGTGATCTATGGCGGGGGACCCCAATTTCCAAATACAGTGTCCACTTCCGGTAATTTTTTTGGTTCATACGTTACAAAGACCACTCAATGGCGATATGATCGTTATTCTTTACAAAGTTGGCAACAGGAAGTAAACAAATAAAAATACAGCGTTTATTAGTTTTATTACGTCATTGAATTGAGGCAAGCGTTCCCATATCCGTTTTCCACGTTCCTTAATTACTTTAAACCCTAAGGAAGCACCGCGTACATAATATTCAAACATTTTGTGACTTATTTTTGCTTCAAAAAAAAAAAAGAAAAAGATTATGTCTGATAAAATGAAACAGTATGGCAATAGTCTCTGGAGCAGAGGTTGCCAAAGGGGTCTATTGTAGACCCCCCGGGGGTCTATTTAACAAAAGTAGGGAGGGGTTGATCTGAGCCAAGGGGGGTCAAAGGAAAAAACCATTTCGAACCCAATATAGCGAGAACCTTGCAAAGAAACACCCATCTCATTTAATTAAGAAGTAATACTGTAGTTTACTTTTGCTTATTTATAATTACTTATTATTTAATAAATGTAAAAGTACCATCAGAAGGTGCTGACGACAACGCCACACAACCTGAATGTTAGGTTACAGTCCGGGAAGGTTTAGCGTCACTTTAGAGTGTTTACATAAAATCTGTTTCGAAAACCGTTTTACAAATACGTTTTACAAAGTTTATATGTCACCGTCACTGAACACTATGAAAACAATCTAAGGGTGCGTTCCATTAAGCGATCACAACGACCGCGATTTTGCCCGTTCCACTTGCTTGCGAGCGTTGCGATCGAAAACCCAAGTGGAATGGACTGTGGGCGTTTTAACCTTTCATGTAAACATTACATATGGCGGACCTCGAAAATAAGTGAGAAGCTTGAAGAGGTTGTTTTTTAATTTTAACCCCGTTTATAAGAAGTTATAATAAACTTTAGCTATCAGTGTAATTGATCTTTATTCAGATGAAGAATTTAAAAGTTATTTCAGGTAAATGATTTTGTGTTATTCAGTGATTTAGTGTGTAAAGGGATAAGTAATTATTAATTTATTTATTTTTTGTAGACTTTCGAGAAACACATTCTATTATTTACAAGAAATAATACTTTCATTTACATGAGATAATTTTTTCGGTCGCCATATTTTGTTTTAAAAATTGCACCATATTTCTGAACGCCCACTTCGACCCAGCTCTATAGATGGGGCGTTGTGGGCTTCGCGTGAGCGAAAATAGTGACGTCATTAGTGACGTTTTCGCCACGACCACAACGACCGCGGTCGCCAAGTGGAACGCCTGAAGGTATGTTTTGATCGTTGTGGTCGCTTAGTGGAACGCACCCTATGTAGCGTAAACACTCTAAAGTGACGCTAAACCTTCCCAGACTATAACCTAACATTCAGGTTATGTCGCGTTGTCGTCAGCCCCCCCTCTGATGGCACTTTTACATAAATAGTAACAGATACGAATAGTAATGGAGTAAAATTACTACAATAAAATGTTTAAAATCATAAAATAAATTGAACGAACACAGTACCCTAATAGATAGTTTTATTTTTAATTAACTGAAAATTACTTTTATGATGGGGGTCTGTTGGAGATTTCGAAAAATTATATAGGGGGAGTCCATGATCAAAAAAAGTTTGGGCAACCCCCCGGGTCTAGAGACAGGAAAAACCATTTTGTGCATCCCGCACTTGCGGTAATGGGCTGAATAAAATGCGGGATATTACCATAATGAGGCAGCGGTAGTAGAGATAGCTGAAACTGATCTCGTAACAGCAGCTAGCTGTCCATCAACTAGCTTACTGAAAGTGCTTCTAATTTCTTGGGGAAAAAGAAAAACAATTTAGCCTCAATGACAGGTTCAAAATGGTACAATGTCCTTGGGGGGATTCAAGGTTAATCAAGGTCAAGACAGCTGGAGTGGTAGATTTGCATACAATGGCCACACAGGATCAGCTGATTCCACATTACTAAGCAATATTTTCTCTACTTGCAGGAATTAACAAGCTTTGCCCAATTAAACGGCTTTTTTTTCAAGACGAAGGTTGCCTGCATTTTCCATTCACTGGTGAGACGGAGAAAAAAAGAAAATTTTTTCCCACCAATTCTAATTTACAAAATTTTCCTTAAATACTAACAAAGATTAAGTTAATTCAATGTTCGAAGATTCCTCCAGATTAAGTGTTGGTTCGATAAATGATTCACCTCACAAATCAATGACTGCGTCGCTTTATCCATAATAATGATAAAATAAAACTGGTAAATCTTCAACTTCCGGATCTTCTCAAACTGGCGGAAATACTCGCCCTACATTCCGGATTTACACAGTTTCCCTTACTGCAATTTTGGAGGGGGGGAGCGGGACTAGAAAATATTATTATTTCCGAAGAAAAGACGCAACCGGAAATTGTGACAAATTGATTCCCTTACGAAGAACGAGGACATCGTTTAAAACTGCAAGCAGCAAGTGCAGATCCACAGCAAAGAGGCTGTAAGGCGAGCATTACTCATCACACCTAGCGAGAAGTTGGAGGGGATATCACGAACGCTTGGCAGCCTTGCGAGGTCATAAGATCGACCTTTAATCGCCGACCCCCCACTGTTCAGACACGAGAAATTAACTCGCCGCCGATATCTTGCGCGCTCGTCTTCCCTTGACCCCGTAAATTGCTTTTGAATTCAAGGCCCGAATCCAGCCAACCTCCTTAGCTTTTTTTATGTTTGATTAGTTAAGATACAAGATTTTGGTGCGCAGATTCAGCGAAGGGGATACAAAAAAATTTTGTATACCTGAACTGCTCTAAGCTTATTTAATCTGTGATATAAACGTAGGACTCTAAATACGGGATCCTTTGAGCGAATCCTAAATTCGTGGCGATTTAAATAAAGATAGCCCTAACCATATAGCCTCCTCCAGAAAACGCCCTTGAGCGTTTTAAGTTCAAAGAAACTCGCTAGAAGCCGTTTAATATTGAATCCTCAATGTTGATATTTCACTCAAATTGTGGCATTTAAGGAATACCTAATTCAAGGCAACACTCGCCAACTATCTGTTCCTCGGGAACCTCCAAAAACTGAATCTTGAATACAGATATTTCTCCCTAGTATAACAGAATTACGTAATCGTCTGACCCACAATAAAGACCTACAAAAAATCCCTTTTGTCCTAGAACAGGGGATTTCTCCCCTGTGGAAATGAAAAATTATTTCTCCTTAAATAATTTGAATAAATCTTACCACGAGCCGCAAGGATGATAGAATGTAAACAAACTCTGTAGATCATTTGTATTTACAAATTATTATTTTATGATATTCAATAACATTAAAATGTTTTATATATTTATTTTCACATATTGCAAAGTAAATAAACAAGTAAATAACTCAAGGAATGAAAAGGCGGCAGTCTTACAATATAAATCAAGTACTTTATTTTGATATTGTATAATTCTTTTCAATTTCGAACCTATCACATTTAAAATTATTTTTGAAAAAATACCTTTAATAAATGAAATTTTCATTTGTTTCAATAAAATTGAAATATACAATATATTTTGGGCACGCTGAAGGGCCACAAAATTTGGATATAAGAGCCGCGGGTTGCCGACCCCTGTCCTAGATGATCAAATCCTTGCCAAATCCCGTCATACCAGCTTTCATCCCAAACTGTCCTAAAACACTTCAACCTGCTCATAAGCAACCTGCCCCAAGGTTCCCTCTCAAAGTGTTTGCATTGAATATCTCAAAGAAGCCAAAAATTATCTGAACTTGAACATTTTGATTTGATCCTACTACACGGATCTGACTGTGTAACTAAGCGATCATAATCCGTCAAAGGGAGGTAGGTTTCCCTCTAAAGTAATGGGCAGCTTTACAGACTGTATAAGAATGAAATATTTTTTTTAAGTCAACGAGCTTGGAAAAAACTAGGCTGGGATTTTGATAGCTCTAAAGCAAGAGAATGAGCCGTGAGCACCAGGTGGGAGAAAACTGCTGTTCGGTCGATGTCCTGATTCTGGTGGGGCGCCACTTTAATTATGGCTGGGGATTACAAGTAAATAACCAATGGGATACGATTGGCACAACTGGCTGAACTCGATATCATCACAATACCAGCTAGCTAATGTTATGATTTGATCAACGGGCATTGGATAGCAAAGTAATTACATTTTCCAGCAGAGCTGGTGTGGAAATGAAAGGAAAATATTGCTGCAGATGGAAAACACGTGGGCGCTCAAGGCATTGTTTGGGATTCATCGGCATTGGGCGGCATATTTGTGTCGCTCTCTGCTCCGCCCTCCTCACGACTTATCTTAATTAAAATCAAAATCATTGGCCAGGAGCTCATTGAAGGTCTTCTCCGTTTCCGGGGATCTCAATCGCTTAACCCGGAGAATTCCTTAATTTTATTCCTTTATTTTATGTTACATTAACCTAAGTAGTCAATTATTTAAATTTAGTGAAAAAAAAAATGTCAAAGAAGTTTACGTCACCAAATTGAAGTTTTTATGTAGATGTTATCAGTTTTTGCCTAAGATTTTATGAGCAAGTTAAAGTGTCGTACTACCGCTTTGCCAATAATTGCTAGTAAATAGCGTAGTTTACGCAGTTAACCGAAATCCATTCTGGAATTAGCTTGATATTCGCCACCAAGATTTGTAGCCACCAAAAACTGGTATCTCCTCACCGTTACAAGTCTTCTAGGTCAACATACTTAGAGGAGAGGTTCAGGGGAAGCCTCTGTGACAGGTCTTAAAGGTTTACAATGAAGTCTCAAGTTTTTGAGAAAAGAAAAAGTAACAGCCATTCCCGAAGAAGATGAACTAGAGCATCCAGATTGTCCGGTAGTACTAGCTAGCAATGACATTCCTGGAACCGAACGTCAAAACTGAAGAAATCTCCTACTACTCCGCTACCATCCTCGTGTCATCTGTTAATCCTGTCTGATCCCCTAATCAGTAGTCTGGACCATTTCAACCAAACAAATGCAGGAAACAGAGAAGAATACTGCAAAGTCTTTCATCCCTTGCAGCCACAGGAGACCCAAAAACGACCGACCTGGCCATCTATCTGTAAACGTCCTTGAAGAATCTCATCTTTTTCTATTATTATAAAATAATCCAGCATCAAGAAGTGAAGCTGGACTGGGGAGACAAGCCTTCAGAGTTGTTGCCTGATAATCCCCAGCATCCGGAAGTCATGAAAGTTTTTGATTAAAGTGTCACGTTTCTCCTTTAGACCAACGACTTCACTAGCACTCATCTGAATAAATCTTAAGAGGAGAGGACGGTCAAGAGGAGGAGACGCAGGGAATGCAGTCCAGAGTGAATTAATAATCCAAGCATGAAATCATGGAGCAACAGACTGACATTAGGTAGGTTATTTTTAAGTCTCTGTTACAGCCAGTGGGCTGTCTGATGTATAAATACCACAATAACAAAACTAATTCTATCTTTACGCTCAGAGATGCTGGGTGGGAGATCGATCAGCACTGAACTCCTCCTCCTCCCAAATTGCAATCTTACACGAACTTTCACTCAGAGTAAGCAACTGGCGGTAATCGGGCACTTTTTAATTTTGAATTTTCACGACAGGTTTCCGTTTTCCCTAAGCTAGAAGAAGTGGATTTCAGAAATTGTACTCAGTGCCGGGGAACGCATCTAACTTTATTCAACGTAACTGCAAACAAAAATTTAAAAAGTTCCGACTATTATAAGTGAATTATATTCAGTTTCCGGTCACGACATTATTTACTTTTGGTTGAAAATTCAACCGGACTTACATCACTTAAATAAAGAGATGTTTCAAATTTTTGTGATTTTGTTTTATAAAACAGATGATCACATGATTTCTTTAACCTCATTACAAACACACAAAATCAATATCATCCTTAGACAAAAAAAATAACCGGAAGTGACATTATAAGTAATCAAATCGACTTTTCAATTTTTTTCGAAAACTGTTCAAGATGTATTGCGGTACTAGGCTATATTCCCCGGTCTATACCTTTAATGGTTAATATGAGAAATTTACAGTAAAGTATGTTTGCTAGTCGCCCCGGTAGCCGAGCGGTTAGAGGCTAGACCAGCAAAGCTAAGATGTATTGCGGTACTAGGCTATATTCCCCGGTCTATACCTTTAATGGTTAATATGAGAAATTTACAGTAAAGTATGTTTGCTAGTCGCCCCGGTAGCCGAGCGGTTAGAGGCTAGACCCGCAAAGCTAAGATGTATTGCGGTACTAGGCTATATTCCCCGGTCTATACCTTTAATGGTTAATATGAGAAATTTACAGTAAAGTATGTTTGCTAGTCGCCCCGGTAGCCGAGCGGTTACAGGCTAGACCAGCAAAGCTAAGATGTATTGCGGTACTAGGCTATATTCCCCGGTCTATACCTTTAATGGTTAATATGAGAAATTTACAGTAAAGTATGTTTGCTAGACGCCTCCGTCCACCGCACCTAATTTGTATGTAGTTGGACGTAAAGCTCGCCTGAAAAAATAGGTTTTACTTTAAAGTTATACCATAAGCACAATAAAAGTAAGAATCTAAATTGGCTTAATTTTTTCAGCATTTCAAGTAGTGCTTAAAACTTAATACTTCCTCTTGAAGTAGTTCAGAAGAATATTTTAAATAAATGTTAATATTATATTCAAAGTAACAGTGCGCATCCAGCGGTCGGAATGTACAACTCTACGTAGTGCTGCAGGCAGGCGAGTAATGGACCAAAAAAAGGTATAAAACCATATCAAGGAGCTGGACGAATGAACAGAAATAAAAGAAAACAAAAAATCTAAGTGCGTAACGAATGTGTTTAGAATGTTTGAAGTATGTGGGAAGGTTACAGAGTAGCAGGTACGCTAAGTGTGGTAACGGCGGCTAGTGAAGGTAGAGTGAGGTTATAAGGCCCGGCAGTAATGCTCCAAGGTATAATGTAGGTGTCGAAAGTGCTGCCACCTGCATGGTCTCTTCACCAACTACAAGCTACCTTACTTAGCTTAGACCACTCTCTCTAGGGGCCACACAGTACTGCCAACTCAATGGATTAACGTTGTAAAACCATTGGCGGATACGTAAACCTTTACGCTGTTATAATCTACCAGTGGTAATGTTCTCTCGCAGAATTCCAGTAATACCCCCACCACCACCACGAACAAACTCCACGTCTATTACGTCACTGTAAAGCCCACTCCACTTCGCCCCGCCCCGTAAGCTATAATTTCTAAACTTGAAACAAAACTTTTAAGGGGAAAACTCACATCGGAACTCACGTAATGTTTTTGATTATGTTGAAGGCGGATACACCGGAAAACTCACTTTATTCTCATTTCAACACACAGAAAACTTTCTACTTATCTCTAAATGTATAAACAAACACACATTTCCACGTCAGGAAAACAGAAAAAAAATCTTTATCGCAAAACCTCACTCACACACACACACACGCGCGCGCGGAAATTTCCCAGTAAAATGGTGCTGAAAATCGCGTAAAACTGGGTGGGGGAAGGCAACACCATGAATTTCCAACTTTCGAATTAGATAATCGATTAAAAATCGATAATTGAATAAGGGCGGTAGAGAGAGAGAGAGGCATCCCTTCAATGTACTATTTCAGTGAAATGAAAGAAATCATCGCCTATTATTAAATATTTTTAAGAGTCGAATAGGCAATCAAAATTCCCAATTTGAACAATATCTATCGAACGGAAGTGCCATTTTATTACTCACTAAATCAGTAAGAATAGCACGAACACTAGAACGATCACTAAGAATAGCACGAACACTAGAACGATCACTAAGAATAGCACGAACACTAAGAATAGCACGAACACTAGCACGAACTAACTATATTAGTGATCACAGAAATGGTTCCAGGTGCAGCAATAGGACGTAATACCAGCTGAAGAAGTGAAAGAATAAGGAAGTTCAGAATCCACCACCAATTAGCCTACTCGGGATACTGGAGTAGACAAAAATGGCCTTCTTCCAAAGAAATTAATAAAATCTCTCAAATTACTTCAATAAAAAAAAAACAAAAACTTGATGGGTTACTTTGGGAAAAATAAAAGAAGCTGTGATCTTGCGTGTTATCACAGCGACAGATTCTCAAGGTCTCTGGAGGACTCGGTTACCCATTCTGGGATTTCCATTGTCTTAATCACAGTACGCATTATTACCCCTTCCTTTCGACAATTTCTATGGCGGATTAAGTTACAAAAAAAAAAAAAATATATTCTTGAAGCTCCTTATAGAGGTAAGGCCGTAAGCCGCTGGATGGAAACCCCAATCTAGTCAGAGTTTAAAACCAAAATGGAATTTCCGGGTCGGCCAATGCCATCCGAATCTTAATATGACGTCAATAAATCTAGTTGGTCTAGTTCTATTGGCAGGACTGAGAAATTATAAAATTTAAACTTTCTTGGAACTTCTATTTTTGATATCACCATGGAAACGGATTAACCCCCACCCAAAAAAAATCATCACTTCCGGTGAAAACGGAACATTAAACTTGACATGATTTCTAAGTAGAAACAATAGAAAATAATAAAATGTAAATTTTATTCAAAAAATAAGGAAATTCGAGTAAAAGTAGTCTTGAGACGATAATTATATTACACAGTTGGCTGGACACAATCACCGACTGGAACTCGTTGAAAAGAAACAGAAACTATTGTTATTGTTCTTTCATTGTTATTGTTCCACGTGGAACAATAATTTTTTTTTTTATCTCAGCCATTCTAGTCTCACCTTACACTTGAATAATCTAATAAATACTCCAAGTTAATTTGCAAAAAAAAAATAACATTCTTGTTGGAACTCGGCTGGTTCTATTTGCTATCTTTTAACTCGCGCTTTAATATTAATTGCAGGATTGTGGAGAGAACTACACTGCTAATCAGAGTTATGTACAGGGTGATCCATTTAAAACGCACCAATCGCTAATAACTTTTTAGGAAAGCGGAATTTCGAAAAAACCCACGAAGTAAACTATATGTTTTTTTTTTGGTCTAGTTTTCAAATTTTCCAACCCCGATGCTGTATCTTCATTTTTGGCGGAGTTACGGCCAAAAACCCGATTGGGGTTTCATAAGGACCACTGGTTTTGACAATGATTATGAAAACTACATTAAAAACTGTGAATAATGACGTTAACTCCGTTTCGATATCCCTAATATTAGTCGAGATATTTAATATCAAAGTTACAATTTTATCTTATTCGTGAACTGTTTTTAATATTAATTTTCCACCAGAAATACACGTTTTGGGAGGTCCTTTGGCTGCAAAAAATGTTATTTGTGACGCAAAGAACAAAAATGATAATAATTGAAGATTTTAAAACATGTAGTGTAATGCAAACCAACACCCTGGCAAGATATTCTTACCGTATTCATAGGTCAAGAAGTTACTCTTACTTTTGGACGCGCGTCAGCCGCGTATGCGGGCAGGAATCTAAAATCAAGTCACATATTCTGAAACTAGCGGTGATGGGCAACAAATTTTTCCTCTACCATTTTTTGCTCAGATTAACCGTTTAAGCATGAAATGCATTTGAGCCGTCTTAAAATGAACACCCTGTATATCTGTTGGCGGTTGGTATTTTACACAATTTTATAGATCTACGTGATTCAAATCATGCAAGTGAAATTGTGACTGTTTTAAAGGAAGAAGTACGAGTGTTTCAAGCTAGATGTTTCCTATTCTGGGTGCCTCAATACCCTGGTCTTAACTCAGTTTCGAAACTAAAAGAAACAGTGGAGTAATAATTGTTATTCTAGCGCGGGTTAGAATACACCCGAACCGCGCGCGGCAAAGTGGCCAGATTGGCAGCCGAACACCGCGACCTTGACCAGTAGCGCTTTCTGCCAGACTAACTTGTAATTACTCACAACAAACTAGACCCACTTTCACACTAATCAGACCTTTACTATGTCATTAAGTAGTTAAAATATTTTTATTATTTTTATAATTCCACTTTCGCTATTTTTCGGTGTTCTACTTTGAATTTATTTACATTTTTCTTTACATTCGCCTGGAAGCAAGCAGTTGGATAAGTACTCTTGTCGGTGAGGTGAATTATTGAATTGGAGTTTTGATTAACAGAGTAACGAATACATTATGTCAGAGTGGTGTAGGTTAGCTGACTGTTAACCAAAATTTTGCCGGAAGTTGCGAAAACTGGGGTGAATCTAGGGACGGAAAAGTGATTTGCTAGCACAATGATATTTTCATTAGTTTTTCAGTAGACCAAAAAGACATGAATTTCTACAGCGAAAAACCACAACTTTACAAAATGTGACCCCAATCACAATAAGTCTTCGTCGTAGAGAAATTTCACGCAACCATAGTCTGACGTAAAAATCTTGTACATAATTGCATCGAGACTGTCTTGATTTTTGACGAAGGAAAATGCCTCCTTCTCTTGGGAAGGTATAAACATTATGATATTACAAGGAAACACTGAATTTTTTAGCAACCTCATTACTCTAAGTGAAGCCTGCCTTACCCTTGGCCTTAAATAAAACATACAAGCAAAACTCGATCTTTTTAATCGATTTATATCTATAACGAACTACGTATTTTCTGTTGATAATTCATTCAGCGTAAGGCTTAAGTTGAGTTATGGCTTAAACTGAACTAAGATAAGATTTACTGGACTACCAGAATGAGATTTTAATATCTGCGCGAACCCTCTCCTTCTACAGTAAGCAGTTTATTATCTCATTTATCTCATTTATCAGACTTAGCCGTGGTGGGTCTTCGATTAGAGCTGAGGCACCTCTGGGTATCGGGGCAAAAAAGTTTCGATACGCAAGATCGAAATTGCTCACCGGAGAAATCAGATGGAACCACAAAGTAGTCAATCAAAACAATAACTGCCGCTGATATTCTCCAGCAGCGCTTCGAAGACTTACAAAGAAGCGCCCTTCGTAACCGCCTTTAATCTTACCAGAGGAATGAACTGCGCATGTGCAGAAGGCTGAGACGACACAAAGCCTTTACAAGTGTTTTTCTATCTTAGGGCACGCTAATCAATATTATGTACCAATCTAAGCAGACAAAAAGCTGCATTTGAATTTTAAAAGACTGTCATAAAAGGACCACTATTCCTGCTTTTATGGTACATTTAGGGAAGCTAATGAGAGAAAAGGGCCGAAATGAAGGCGACATGGTCGGAGAGGGGTGCCTGGATCGTGCTGCGGAACATCCCACCCGCTAATGTCTTCTTGCTGGGACAGGACCCATCTTCCCGCATTTTATGGTCCTCTGCCTCTCTCCCACCACCCCCAACTCCTAGCCCTGTATTATTTATTAATACAGCTGGTCATAAATTTTTATTACCTCATTATTTACTGGCCATCTTGAATAATAATATGAATAACCTCTAGAGAGGAACACCCAGACAGAGCTGGCTATTATACCCGTGCCACATGCAATAATGCAAGTCCGTCTTTATGCATTGCTACGAAATATTATGCAAGTCATTAGTTACGCTTAAGAGTTTTTTATCTACTGCGAATTTACTTGTAAGGTTCTATTCCAAGTCTGAGCGGAAACCAAACCGTTCCCTAGATTACCTTCAAGAGAGGATTGGTTAAAGCAGTGGGTTTCGAAACACTGGGGCACCCTTCCTTAGAAAAATCGCCAGGGGGGCGCCACTTTTGTTAGAAATATCTTTCTTGGGCGCAGAAAAAAAAAAAAAAAAACACATTTTGCGAATTCTCAATAAGCCGTCAATAAAGAGAACTTCCGAGAGATAACGGAAGTAGAAGGAACATTATGGGAAATTGACCATATTTTGACTTCCTTTTACTTTTACTACGTAAGTGAAGCATTACGAGATTATTTCAAATAGCCACCATTTTAGATGGCATTTTTTCAATAGTTGTCACCGGAAGTGAAAGTTTTAAAATACGCGGGAGCACGGAAAAGGAGATTTTTACCAATATAACTCGAAAATAAGAAAATAAAGTTCAAATTCATAATTTCGATCATTGGAGGGGGGGCCAGCACAATAAGTTGGTTTGGCCGCAACAGTAAACGGAAGTGGTAAAGGATGTCTTACTTCCTTGAGACAGTTTCCACTAAATACTGTAGCGATTACTACTGCGCAGGAAGGGCCAATTTTTTTTTAATGACGTCAGCCCTAATAACCAACAATATCCACACCCTTCAAAATCTACAGACTCTAATTAGATGCTTACAAGTCCACTCACTGAATCAACCAGACTGATTAGATAAGGAGTATTTGGCGGTAAATATTCCCGCCATACTACATGCTAGATACTACATGTGTTTTGATAGCGATCAAGGCAGCACATGCCACTGCTAACAAAATACATAACTATTTATATTCACGCGTTTTTTTTTTTTAATTCCAATCATTAAAATTTGAATTCTGTACTTCCGTTGCGGTTTTCTAGTAATACTGAATAGGGGTCTAGTTTCTCAAAACCTCGTAAATAGACCAATAGCTATTTATTCCAAAAATTCACTTCAGGATTTTCCGACGTTTAAAGCCAGATTATATAAGTTAGATCTCGTGAATTGCGGTAAGCTTAAAAGTCTTATGAGCGTTTCCCACCCCAAAATCATTTCCCTAAAACCGGACGTGCAAAAGAGAGCCCCTTATTCCTCTACTAGACAGGAAATCAGCCGAGATAAATGGTACTATAAATGGACATCCCCATTACACCCAGGCCGCGCAAATTTTAATCACTATGGCGTCATTTCCCTGGCTGGGGTGACCTTCAAGCTAAAATTTTCTATTTATATCCACATGAAATATGGAAAACAAATCGGGCTGACATAATTGAATATCCTTTCTAGGGAGGATGCGGACAATATCCATTCCCCACCTATAGCTCTTGAGGAAAATTTCTTACCAGGACATTTCTCTATTTGCAATTTCCTTGGACTTCTAAAAGGAAGTGATACATCTCGCTTTAAATAGGTATCATTCTTGGGGGGCGGGATTGCAAAAGCTACATCGATCTATCACTTCCGGTCAGCCAAATTTGGAATTTGGACTGGATCTTGCTCTTTGTTAAAAAGACTGAACTATTTGATTGGATTTTTTGTACGATTACAGAGTTAACGGTGTAAGATTGCTGTACTCTCTCTAGGTGAAATGCTGAAGTCTGTGAAGACATCCACCCCCTCCCAAACTTGAGATTGTCGCAGATTTCCCTTAGTTTGGTCCATTATTTCGGAGGGGGGAGAGATCTCCAGGGATTTCCTGATGACAGCACCCAGTCTAAGAGGCTCTGTATAGCAGATAATCTCCAGTCTAGATCTACAGTCCTAGCATTACTATTTATTGCAACAGAAATGATCCCATCCCAACTTTCTGTTTATGATTTCCGGGGTAGCTTGGGGCAGGGAGAGGGGGGAATTCCCAGTTTAGACATCTGAGTCACTGTTTGCTGGCGGGAGCTAGTGTTTTTCTTTATCATCAGCTGGTGATACAGCCGAGATCAGGTCGATATTCCAGCCGAACAGTTACTTTGCTAAACATGATATAGTATCTAAAATTGAAAGGCAATCTTTGTAATCTACAGTTTCCAGCTATGATTTCTACTCTGCCTAAATCAGATTAAACACCATCAGATTTAGTAACACAACCGCGCGCGCCAATCTGTAGAAACCACTTCCTGTGACTCCAGGGGAATCTGAAAACGAATAGTTCCGGTGAAAATTTGACGCCATCTTACTACTTCCTGCTGACCAGTATAGAAACGGAACGCTTCCAAATCGGCACTGTGTCCATATCACTGTTATCAGAGCCAGTTTTACGATGCAGTAATTTCTGTCATAATACGTTTACACGAACACCAGTTTTATTAATTTCTATAAATATCGATCGGTTATTGGTAGTGCAACAGAGAGAGAGATAAGGCTAGCTATATGGCCGGCGATATCGCATTACAACACCGTTCTTATCGCCACTACATTAGAGTTGTGAAGCACTGGCCGAGCGTGTAAAGTAATCGCCTATTTTTTCAGGCGGGGCTTAACGTTCAACTACCAATTAGGTGTCGTGGACGGAGGCGACTAGCAAACATATTTTACTGAGAATTTCTCATATTAACTATTAACTATTTCTCATATTAACTATCCAAGGCCTAAGACCGGGAATCGAATCCCGTAGTACCACAATATATGTATTATATTGGGTATTATATTATATTGTAATATATGGGTTCGATATTAGCTTCGCAAGTCTCGCCTCTAACCGCTCGGCTACCGTGGCGCCCTAAAGTGCCAACAGTCCTCAGGCGGTCACCCATCCAGGTACTGACCACGCCCGTGTTGCCTAACTTCGGTGATCGGTCGAGAACCGGTGTATCCAACATGGTATGGCCGTTGGCAACAGCGTGTAACTCCTGGCATTAGCAAGTAACCCAGCGCTCTTCCTGTCTGTATGTGGTAACTCAAAAACGACTTTCCCTTCAAAGTACTTTGATTTTTCCCTGCAGGAAAAGCGGAAATAAGGTTTGATTTTTTTGTAAAGAGTTTTTTGTTTCATTGAACTCTACAGTACTACCAACCACGCTCAAGTGGTTTGAAATGATGTGTTTTTATTTTTTTTTTTATAAAAAGAATCACTCGACCGAATGGCTGGACGGACACCTACTGGCGATTAGCGCAATTCTTACACCAGCTTCAAGACTGCAAGTTTCAATATAGGGTTTCTGGGATCAAGAATTTGGGGGTTCAGGTACATCAAGATTTTCCAGCAAAAAGTCTTGAATTTCAGCAAAAAAAATCCCAAGTTTGGGAGAAAACCTTGAGAACTGTGGCCTTGAGGACATCGTGATTGATTATACTAAC
This sequence comes from Rhodnius prolixus, assembly GCF_049639745.1. Classification (NCBI taxonomy): domain Eukaryota; kingdom Metazoa; phylum Arthropoda; class Insecta; order Hemiptera; family Reduviidae; genus Rhodnius; species Rhodnius prolixus. Next base: position 195,642 of record NW_027411627.1, on the reverse strand, counting down.
TTTATTTTTTTAATAATAATTGCAATTATATTTCATAATAATTTATTACAACTACGTAACATGGCTTAGTAAATTGTCGATACTTTGTTGCGATGAGTTAGCAGAATAAGTGTCAAGGCCGTATTTAGAACACTAAGCCGAATGGTTACGTCAAATTGCCCCGTGCAGAGATAGGTGCACTTAGTGACTACTATTAGATGCACAATTGCAAGAATTCTCACGTAACCTAGTTTTGTGACATCATACAATAATTTAGATACGTCCCCTTCCCTCCTCTCCACCCCCTCTAAATGCGCCAATAAAATTTCCTTAAAAAGTTTTATACAACAAAAAAACATCGATGAAGGCTGAATGAAGTGTGTACAGGAAGTGAGTATGTACTACTGTAAAAAACACCTGTTTCATGCACAGCAGTCCTTAAAAACAGATATTTCCGGAAGAAATGGCCCCCGATTGCGATACTTCCTCTTTAAACCCAAGTATAGTAAGACAGAGAGAGCGAAATAAGAGAACATTATCTGAAAGCTGATGTAAGCATGGAGAGATATCGCTTGATGATGATGATGCAAGCAATCTCAGGGCTTATCTGCCAATGAATGCTGCGAGCAGCAGAATTAGTGTGGCGTAAACAGAAACAACTGCATCCTCTTGGGTAAAAATATCTATCAAAAGGGAGATAAATGAATTGACTAAAGATTCAAATAGAATGAATGATATACTCTGTATTAAGACATATAAGTTACTAGTCACTTTCAATCACAGACGATAAAGGGAGATGTTGCAAAGCAATAAGTTTACAGTTGGAACGTTAAGTTCTTGCGTAAGTCAAAGTTCAAATTACAACTTTAGGCGGATGTCCAGAATTCGACAGAAAAAAAAGAACTTTCGTTTTGCTGCTATTTCGTTGTGTGCTACTTCCGATATCGGAATCGCCTACCAACTCATTATTCTACGAACAAAAACCCTTTTTATAAGAACCGTATATGTACATTATTACTGAAATGGATCTTGAGGTACCACAGTATCCCTGGATCCCTGGTTTGAACCTAATCCAATTTCCTGCGATTTACACACGCACACAGCGCAAAAGAGAACATTTTCTAAAAAAAAAATCACTGACGCAAATTCGGATATTTTCGATGGATGACACGTGAATTGAAAAATTAATACGAACGCGATTGATTTATCCCACCTATATACAGTAAAATGTAAGCAGGTTTTCCACTTCCGGCAAGAAGGCATTAATCCTTTATATTATACAAAGAAAGAACTAGTTTTTCCGGTAAAACGGCAACTTTGGAGGGAACTCAACCCCTCCTCCGCTCGCTAAAATTAGCAGGAAATAAAAATTATTTCATCCAAAATAATTGTTTCCTTCTCATTGGACCCACATAATGAACATTTTGGGTGAAACCTTTCAAGACGATCGCAACCACTTCCCTTTTACAAAGCAAAAAAGAGAGGATTTTTTATCTCTAACAGACAAAGGTGAAGAACGTAATAACCTTTTTATTGAGCCTCATTAAAAAATAAAATGTAATAAATAATATACTATTAACTATAATAATTATATCAGTGGCAAAAAAAGCAAATTAAGTTTTGGCCCACCAGTACGTGGAGACTTGATACGGAGATAGTCATGAGGCGATACCCCCGAAGGTGGGGTGACCAAGTCTGCTATTGGCCGGCTAAGCATCATACGATGACGTCAGCACAGGGAGAAAGATAGTGAGTGTGAGTGAGACAGGTGCCCCACATAGCCAACTTTACTAACCGGCCAGCGAGGTTTTAACCTTAAACAAGCTGGTTATAATTAATACACCTAAACAAATGTTCGTTGCTGCGTCAAAATAAACTAAGATATAGTATAACCTAAACGTAACCTGCTACTAATTTAGTAGCATATTAATGTTCTTTAAGATTAATATTTTGAAGTTACGACTTTAAGGATTCTTTATTCTTTAAGGAACTGTTGGCTCCTGACGCCCCTTACAAAACACTCATAGCTCAGTAACTTTATGGCAATTATTTGTCTATAAAACTTAGTTATAATAGGGTTTCCAGATTTTGGAGGCAATCATAAAAATTTAGTTTTCTTTAATTAAAATTTAGTTTAATTTAGGAAGTCTTGTTTCGTATCTAAAAAGTCTTGAATCGTGTAATTCCGGGCGAAAACTCGGGACATCGAAAAGCCTACAGATTTAGTTAGTACAACCACTACTTGGTGCGTGGTTGAAGAAAGTGCGACAGAGCCAGCTGGAATATTTGGAATAACTCGTCTATAAATGGCAACCAGTAAGCTGCTGCACTGTTAGTCACACTCGACAGACAGTTACTGTCAACTGTTACCCCCTCCACAACTATGAAACTCTTGGCAAGTAATCGGCTATATTTTGTACCGTCCAATGAAACTTGATGCCCAGTCGCTTACTAACCCAAAAAAAAAAAAAATAAAATATTACTTTAAAAAAAAAAACAGAAATAGGAAGAGCCGATGCAGTTCTCTCTACGGACAGAAAATCAATAGCGGGTTGCATGCTACATGATGATAACAAAACTTTTTCGATTGCATGCAACTTACGATGTAGACAGTTCTTGAGCACTAGCAATAATAGTTTCTTTTCAAAATTTTGGTCCTCAATTCTCGTAAAGATTATGCGCAATAAAAAACGGAAGTTAGTATGAACATAGGGACTCGCCTATTTCTAACTACTATTCTCAAGCTCCTGCCTCTCATTAATTTTAATCAAATTCCAAATATTGTAATAACATTCTTCTAACTAAGAAAAATGCTCCTTGAGATACGCAAGCCACAAATTACAAATCTATGCATATACGAAGTTAAAAAAAATAAGAGCCATTTTCAACCATAAGGTACTTCCGGTCGATTTTCTTTAACCTCGATTTTAGTAACACATATACCTTCCTTTGTTCCCTTACACAACACACTAGAACTGTAGGCAAATCCTAAACGTAGTACAAACTGCATAATGTTGGAAATAAACATACACGGGAAAATCAAGAGTTTTAACCCTGATATTTTGTATTTAAAATCGAGAAATTGTTAATATCCAAATTTTTTCGAACATAAGTACATCGAAACCTTAATTTCTTTAGAATGGTTAATTTAGAAAACTTGCCACAATCTTAAAAACGTCCTCTTTTACGAAGAAACAAAGTGTAGTGTATGTGTAGGCACCCCAGCGCTTTGGGTGGTGATTAAGTAAACTAAAGCACGTACGAACCGAAATTTTAAACAATTTGTAAAACAAAAAAACTCTTATAATCAATGGAATTATTAATCAAAACACAGAAAATAGACAGTATAAAATATAAAACGAAAGAATATTTTTTTAGTTCAATTAAACACAACTCTAAACTTGTTAGAAATCAAAATCAAGCACAACTTAATCCCATGGGTAATTGTTATAGATTTAAACATTAAACACTCAATAATTTAAATGAATTCTTTATTAATTAAAAATACATGTCAAAAAAAAAAAAAATGTTAATACATGTTACTGAAGTACTGCCAGGCCCTGAACTACGAGGGTCGTTTGAAAAGTCCGTGCAAAAATAAAAACTACTTAATTTTTTGGGGTAAACCTTTTTTATTTTTCAACATAGTCTCCTTTTAGGCTTATACACTTCGTCCAACGCTGCTCTAGTTTGTTGATCCCTTCCCAATAATAGGATTTGTCCAAGTCTGAAAAATAGCCATTCGTTTCTGCAATCACCTCCTCGTTTGAATAAAATCTTTTTCCCGCCAGCCATTTCTTCATATTGGGGAACAAATAGTAGTCCGAGGGAGCCAAGTCTGGAGAATAGGGGGGATGTGAAACGAGTTGGAACCCTATTTCCATTAATTTTGCGACCACAACTGCTGAGGTGTGAGCTGGTGCGTTGTCGTGTTGGAAAAGGACTTTTTTGTGGGCCAATCGTGGGCGTTTTTCTTGCAGCTCGGTTTTCAAACGGTCCAATAACGATGAATAATATGCACCTGTAATAGTTTTACCCTTTTCCAGATAGTCGATGAGGATTATTCCTTGCGAATCCCAAAAGACAGTCGCCATAATCTTTTCGGCCGAAGGAACGGTCTTCGCCTTTTTTTGGCGCAGATTCCCCCCTTGGTAACCCAATGTTTAGATTGTTCTTTGGTCTCAGGAGTGTAGTGATGTATCCATGTTTCATCCACAGTGACGAAACGACGCTTAAAGTCCTGCGGATTCTTCTGGAACAGCTGCAAACCGTCCTTGCAACACTTCACACGATTTCGTTTTTGGTCAAGCGTGAGCAATCGCGGCACCCATCTTGCGGATAGTTTTGTCATCTCCAAATGTTGATGCAAAATATTATGTACCCGTTCATTCGAGATGCCCACAGCACTAGCAATCTCACGCACCTTCACTCTTCTGTCATCCATCACCATATCATGGTTTTATCAATGATTTCTGGAGTAGTAACCTCAACAGGGCGTCCAGAACGTTCAGCGTCACTTGTGCCCATATGGCCACTCGGAAAATTTTGAAACCACTTATAAACTGTTCTAATCGTAGGTGCAGAGTCACCATAATGTTTATCAAGCTTCTCTTTAGTCTCCTGAGGCGTTTTGCCTTTCATAAAGTAGTGTTTAATCAACACACGAAATTCTTTTTCGTCCATTTTTTGAAAATCACTCGACTTCCTCGATTCAAACGAATGCCAAACACAAAGAAATAGACCGATCTGGCTGAAACTTGGTGTGTGTTCTTCCAAGAGATGCTACTAACTAAACATAACCTCGATACGCGCCTGTGGTGCTATCTCTCTGACTTTGCACGGACTTTTCAAACGACCCTCGTAAAAGTCCGTATCACTTTAATCAGTTTTAATCTTTTAAACACAAATTGACTGTCAAAAAAATAAAATAAAAAAAATTAATGCCATTAATTGAATTTATTAACATCAATGTGCACTTTTAAATCTGATAAGATTTTTCAAACAAATTTATACGAAAAGTAAAAATGTTTCGAAGAAAGTTTTAAAGATGGATGCCGTCAACAAAGTAAAATTAAGGTAGAGATAAAGCAGTATGGCCAACTTATGAATAATTGATTTACCCCAAATAATACATTAAACAAAATAACACTGTATATACTATCAAGAGACAACAAAATAGAATAAAAACAGTTCCAAGAAAGAACCTGCACTTACATTACCTTCCCTATGCTATAACATTTAGTTTTGAAGATTGCTCTGCTTTTTATGATAAAATTCAATTAAGGTAAATAAATTATTAGACAACATAATCTTTTTTTAAAAAGAAGAACTTATCTTTCTGGAATATTTTGACGTAATCTCATGGCTTGATACGTTTTAAGATTCGAGAAAATAATTTTTAAAAAAATATTTTATGAGTACGTGTTTCTTAGGATTTTTTTAAAACTTAGTACTTATACTTATTCGTGTATGTACATCTACAGTTCTTATTTTGCTTAACTGAAATACGTCTCTCTCTCACTTCTTAGGAGACTATCACGATGTTAGGGAGGCATCAACATCTTTCAATTAACAAAAACACAATTGTAGGCGATTAAATGAGTCGACATTTACTGGTAACAAGCCTTGTCCTTTAAGGTCGAAAAAGAATGATTGAGAAAATTGTGGCAGAAAAGTTGGTTTATTCAATTTAGGCCCACTCCTAGCTTTAGGGCACCAGTCTTTTTAAATCTTTTATTGAAATTTGCTTGTTGCAACAAGCAAATGCGTTATAATATAGTGTCTTGATTGAAGATTGGAGAAGGCACCCAGTGGCGCGACACTCCATTAACGTGAACAGATGCACTATACTGTTGTGAGGAGAGTAGGTCGCGGGGCTCCCGTCTTCTCTTCAATCTCCTTGGAGGATTACCCTGGTAATGTGGAAGAAAATAAGTGTTCAATTAAAGGATTAGGATGAGCTGTTGCTGTAAAGGAATGAAATTTTAAGAAACGAGTTTTAGTAAGGTCCGGTTAATGAAAGGGAGATTTTGAGATCATTATGAATGGTGAGGTTAGAATGGAGCGTTAAGTAGTTTTCTAAGTATTTTTTATTGTAAAGTCTCTGGATGCGTGAAGAATTGGAACGTTTAGTCGAGCCCCACCATACTTCGATGGCCGTATGACCAAATAGGTCGCAGTAACAACTAGTATAAGAGTCTTTTGTTTTGTAGGTTGAGTTTAAATCGTTTGTCAAGGAGTCTGGCGAGAAGTTTTGTAGTGTTGAGTTAGTTTCTTTCTTTTCAGTCTAGTATCTAATAATTACTAAAAATTTACTTTAAAAAATCATTAGTAAAATAAGTTTTAGGCGGGGGTCTTTTTTTTTCTCTTCATATTTTGATCACTAAGATCGTCGTTTTCCTTAACTGCTATCAGCAGAGGTGAGATAAGGCCAGCGAATAATTTACACTGGACAGATAAGAAAATTAATAAGCTAGCATGAATCTAGTGAATAGACATCGCCTTCAACCATTAATAGACAGCAAATCTTAACTGCGGAAGAACTTTCAATCGCACTACCGTTACAATCTCCTTTCTCTTCAGACATCAGCTGGCCTGGGAAATAGTTGACTTTAACACAATGCTGCAGTTATAGACTTCCGCTAGTGTTATTAAAAAGAAATCGCCTATTTTTTTCATGCGGGGCTTAACGTCCAACTACCAATTAGGTGTTGTGGACGGAGGCGACTAGCAAACCGTAAATTTCTTTTTATTAACCATTAAATAAAATCCAAGGCCTAAAGTCCGGGAATCGAACCCAAGTACCACAATGCATATTAGCTTCGCAGGTCTCGCCTCTTAACCCGCTCGGCTACCGTGGCGCCTCAGTTAGTTATTAAAATTATACTGTACTAATACAAAATAGAAAAATACAAACATTATAACATGTTGGAAACACAAATATGACATTTAACAAATATAGAGTGAGCCTAAAATAGAACTAGATAGGAATGTTACACCTTTATAGGACAAATGTACAAACAGACAGATAAGACTGAGCCAGTCGCCACTAGACTAGACAACTAAAGATGAAAACACGTGGCGAGAAAATTAAGCCTTTCTCATAGTGCGTACACAAATAACAATACCAGTTTCTTTTCCTCTTAATAAAAGGAAGTACATGTTTTGTGCTACTTTCGAAACCAGAGTTTACAATGAGAATACATTGTTTTGAGCTTTGCCTGTTAAATAAATTTCAAAAAAAGATCCCATGTTAAGTATCATTTTGGTATTAAGTGCGGTTAAACAATCTGGATAATTTTTTAATAAGAATTAAATTCGTTCAAAAATATCAACTTTGAGATAATAAAAAAAATATACAGGGTGTTCATTTTAAGACGGCTTAAATGCATTTCATGCTTTAACGGTTAATCTGAGCAAAAAAAAATGGTAGAGGAAAAATTTGTTGCCCACCACCTCTAGTTTCAGAATATGTGACTTGATTTTAGATTCCTGCCCGCATACGCGGCTGACGCGCGACCAAAAGTAAAGGGTTCGCGGTTGACCCCCATTTTCGAATACACAGTTTTAAAGAGTATAAAAAGTTATGAAAGAAATCGGAAACCGCAATTCGATATCTTTAAAATTAAAGGTGCTAGGCCATTTCAAAATCTGGATATTTATTAATCATATTTCAATTATTTAACTTGTTATCAAAGAGAAAGAAGAGCATGCGATAGGTCATTTTTATGTATTTTTTCATCCCCTTTCTACTAAAAATATTGCCAAGGCAGTAAAGCTAGTATTTTTCTTAATATCGGGAAATAAGTATTTTTCCGAGTGGTTTTTGTAAGAAAAATAAAATGTTAAGAGCTTTAGATGTTCTCAAGCATACACAAAATGGCTAAAAATTAATTTTACATCTGTTACAAACAAGAAGGTTTAATTAATTATTTGGTAATTTTGGGAGAGTTGCGTTTAATTACCAAAAAAAAATTGGAAACCCCTGCCACATATTTAAGTGATCAATATCTTTCATGTAAAGGATCAAACTTATTCCTTAACTTATCAAATAATGCACTTTACTCAACTTGTGAAGCATGTTAGGTGCCGCCTCAGATACAGAGAGCAGTTGATAACCTCCAGGCTAACCTGGCTTGCGAGGATATAAATAAAAACCAAGATATACAGTTGGAAGAAGTTGTGAGAGTGGTTCTAAAGCGATTTTTTCGATTTTCATGTCATCTAAAAACACATGACGCAACTTTTGCTCGAGGACAATACTTACATTTTCTTAGAGATAAGAAAATGTAAATGAAAGTGCCACAATAGGGAAACAAATTTTTTCTATTCTCCAAAATATGGTATCAACGACTGTCTTAGGAACATGTAGCCAGAAAATAAATAAAATAAAATAAATAGATGAATGGCACTTCTGGAATTACAATTTCCTTTAAATTGACATTTTTTTTTGGAGTACTTCTACCTCCTATACAGACTTTTTTTTTTTAAAAAAAAAAAAACACTTGTGGGGGCTTACTGCCCAAAGTCGAAGGTAATCAGCTGACCAGAATTGCTATTTCCTATTTCAGAATGGCAATTTAATGGTTTCCAGGACAAAAGACTTCTATGATTTCATCTAATCTTCGTATAGTGATCTTAAAAAAATAGAAATCTGCAACACTTACATTTGGAACATTTTTTTTTCTTTTGTCCAGCAACTTCGCACCTCTAAGACCGCACACCTTACCTGATACGCTCTGAAGTGCTATTTCTTTATAAGATTACACAAAGTCCTATCTCTTGAGAACTGTTTAGCGGATTTGTGGCTCCTGAGGCTGTCACTTGCTGAAATAATGGTTCGTGTAGACTTTTTTTCCCCCCCAAAAAATAAGGTTAAACACAGGATTTAGATTCCTAGGCTATTCCACTTATGAGGTCCTTTCACCTCCCATTTTTTAAGTTTGTAAATTACATGAGAGATAATAAAATACATCACAAAATACAGTGTTTTAGTGTTCACCGGTTTTTAGAATAGTGTAACTTTAATTTTGCTAACAATTTTGAATGTAGGCCCCTCTAGATTTTGAGGCCCTAGGCTGAAGCCTAGTTAGCCTATAGGAAAATCCGACCCTGGTTATACATTTCAGGTATAATGTCAGCTTCTACAAACTATTACTATTGAGGAAAATTAATATGGATCCAAATATCCTGATTTTGTTTTTGGTTACCAGAACTTTGTAGAATCAAAAAGTGTGTTTTTGGTTAGTCGCCCACCTAATCAGGTAGGAGGTGGATGTAAAGCTCCACCTGAGAAAAAGTAGGCATTACTTCCGAGTTTGAAGACTATCGATGACCCCTGAGAATAGAACGAAGAGAAAGTCGTGTGAGTCACTCCCCCAAAAATAACGATTTTTTCACTTTCTCTTAAACCACTATGATGAGAAAATATTTGGTTCAGTTAATTAAATAAAAACCACTTTTTCGAACTTAGAGCACTTAAATGTTAAAGAACATTTAAATTTGAAAATTTTAAGTAAAATTATACTTAATTTCTCTATCAGGAGGGAATAATTACAGCGGATAAATTTAATGATTAATAAGCTCAGGCAAAACAAATATCTAAAAGGCCTTACATAAAGGGGGCTAACTCCTCTCCCATTCGATGTACAGCGCCGAGATCCCCCAAAAGGCACATCTACATAAAATTCCAAATCGAATGACACTTCATTCATGAAAATCGGTTCACGCGTTTTGGCGCTACGCAGTTTACAAAAAAAGGTAACAAGAACAAGAACATTTTTTGAAAAAGCCGTTTTTGCTCATTTTCAGCAACTTTTTTCTCGAAACCTATTAGATATGGGTTATTGCAAAAAAAAAATTACAGTTATAAAGGAGGGTTTGCCCTTTATTTTAAAGAAAATTTGGGAATTTTATCTTTTTTAGAAAAAGAGGAAAAACAATTGTCAAAGTTGGGTATTTTTTAAACGTTACAGCTTTTTCGTGCAGTTTTTGACGATCAACCCTTATACAACCGGACAGTTTTAATAAGTTGAAAAAATTATGAGAACACTTCATTATATTAGATAATTCAGCTTAAATAAAAACATAAATCAATATAATAATATTATAGAAAGGTACTGATTGTTATTAACCTTTGCACCCACTAATATTTATCTAAGTACTTATTGGTAACAACAGTTCTTAAATATTATAAAAACCAATTCTTTAAAATAATAAAAACATCAGATTTATTTTTCAAGGCTCAAAAAGTGATATCAATCGATGAGATAAGAAAAAAAAGATTTTCTCACCGGAGTTAATGTAATTAAAACTGTCTTAAATATTCTAAAATATGTAAAGGCTAGCAACATTTAATATTCAGTTCATGAAATTACACAGCAATGGAAATTTATAACAAAACACAATTACCCTTATAATCGGAAACAGTTTATTTGTATTTTAAAAATATTTTTAGGCGATAAGTGCACCTATAATTTAAATCGTAGGAACCGTTTTTCGAGATTATATACCGTATAGTATCAGTACCCCCCGGAGGTACAACAACACTATGTCCAATTTTAAATTTTTTACAAGAGAGCAAATGAAAGAGTTTTTTCGCGATTTTTTCTTACTTATAAGCCCAAGGGAGTTATTTTGCTTAAATCTTTGGTGGATAATAAGTAACAAAGATGCACCATAAGTGATGGTTGGCTAATCAAAAAAGAAATATTGTATTAGAAACATTTAAAGAAATGGATTTAATGATTTAGCACTGCCAAATATCAAATGGTTACTTAAATTAAGTCCAAAAGTTTATTGTCTGTTCTAAAGCTTAATTTCAAATTGAGTTAGAACTTTACTTAGTACTTAAAATGGTAAGAATATTTGATTTCAGATAGTTCTGGAGTCGCTGTGATGTGAATTTCATTTTTAGCTATATCATATTTACAGTGTACAATCAGTGAACAATGTTATTATTAGATTGAAGGAGAAAATCAGTCGTAAAGATATCCGAAATGCATCTAGCTATCCGTACGAAAAATTAAAAAAAAAACCTAACAGCAATATTTGTGCCAAGTTAAGGACAAAAAAAGAAACTGCAAACACAAGACTTAAAAAATCCAATCTAAACTGTCCGAACCAAAAATAACTTTACGAGATGACTGATTTAATCTAAATTTCGAATTTTATTTACATACTTAATTGATCGAATACATACAATATTACATAGACGATAAATCCCCGGAAACTGGATTAGCACCTTAACAGAAACTTTGCACCTAAAACTATCACTGAAAGACCTTATAATGAATTTCTTTGGAAATCAAAATTTATACATCCACGAATATGCCATTACTATACCTAGTTTAAAACTAACAACAAAACTTTTCGGTAAATTGGCACTTATAGTACGCTGTTTTGGTTTAAAATTTTATAGTTTAGCTCTTTGGTGGCATCTAAAATAAATATGAAATTTGAACGTCTTGAGTTCGTCTACAAGTTATGGCGACCAGACATCAGGACTTACTACTCATCAAGAAATGTACTCAAAATGGATATTTGCAGCGAAAATCTACACTTCAATTGGAAGAGTTTCCTTAACGGGTAATAAAGAGAATTTAAAAGTAATTTCAGAAGAAGCTACTAAGATGATATATCTAATAATACCTTTTGTTTAATAAGAACGTATTTGCTATCATCTTCTTTTTTTTTAACTTAAAAGTTAACAATTTAAATACAAAATAACTTGCACTATTGCATGCTCGAACGGAGTACACATGATCCTATAACCTTCACACATTTAACCTTCGCAATGTAAACAAGCAAAAATGAAATGACATTTGATCTCTTAAAAACCATAGTTTCCCATTATTGATAAAAAGTATTAGAAATTAACTAAATAACTTAGATGATATTCTGGCAAAAATAGTAAAGTTAGGATCTGTTAATAGGCGCACATATTTTAATCACTGCGTTACAGATCAGTAAATGAATACATAAAATTTTAATTAACATTTACTAAATAAAAGAAATATATAAGATAAAATTTATTAAATTGAAAATTGGTTACAAAGATTTTTCTGACCGTTCAACTTTCACAATCATGAAATAGGTTATAATCATAAATACCTGCAATAGTATATCGATCCATATAGTTGATTAGATTCACAAAACATAGAATTGCCACGGTCAACCATTGTCCCCGTGTAACACCTTGATTTTCACTTGGTCTATCTTTTATTGGATTCAAATTTGGCATAACGTCAATTGTATCACAATCATGCATCAGATGTTGTTGTGAATTATTTGGAGGTATACCTATTGGCTCCATACTTAACGTTTTCAAATTATACTTATCAACGTATTTTTGTGCTGGCATACTTAACTAATATAACATCACCGGACGACTTACTAGAACGTTCTAAACACAAGTAACCGCCTTGGCTCTCCATTTCGAAGCGTGACGTAGCACGTGACACCCATCTACCAAGGCTGCCAACACTGCTCACTTAATATCCCCCAGTGTAAATACTAAGAATAGCCAACCACTTTGTTGTTATATAATCTTTCACTAATTTACTTAAATTAAATATACTCTCAACTCTAAAAAATAATTGTCTTTATCTTTAAAAAATTAATAATTGATAAAAATATAGTTTATTAGATTCGTAATTTTAATGAACTCCCACCCACTTAAAAAAACATATAATACTCAAAACTGTTTTTGAAATACAAATAAAATGAAATGGCAAATGAAATACCCAATATGCTGTATTATAAAGCATCAACAAACTCTTCAAATCTGTATAATCACCAAACAATAAGATTTTCAACAATCAATCAGGGATCTACACAACTGATTGCATTATTTTTTATGTTTTTTTGAACTCAACGAAACACAAGATGGGATTTTTTTTTTCTCCTGACAACTGCTAAATAGTTCTTTTGAGTCCATGTTCTTTCTGGAGGTCTAAAAATTGTTATACCTGCCACAGCGTATCAAGCAATGAATATTTCAACTATTTTCTGTAAAATTTCTACGTAAAATAGCAAACATACTTTTACTAGGTTAGTGTTCAATGTCCAATAGACATGTTACGAAGTCGTAAAAATTAGCAACATCTACAACTAAAATTTTAAATGAAAATAAAAAATAAAAAAACTACAGCAATTTCATTTTTATTTTATTAAACACATTACTACACTTATCTTGAATACAGAGGTATGTAACCTTGTTTCTGTGAGTGCAATACAAGAAGCCACAAAGATAGTACTCCGGAAGACAACTGGAACATTAAGAAAAATTAAAAATCCGATATAATAATAATAATAATGTTTTATTTGAATAGGGAAAACAAAATATACATATTCTTTCTATAAACATCAATGACATGGTACATTACCGTCTGTCAGAGTCTCATTTGAAACAAAAATTATTAACTTAATGATAAATACATATTTAATGAGAAGAAAAGTGAGGAAAAAGAAAACTATATTTACATAGGAATAATTAAAGTAGGAGAACTATATACAATATATAAATTAATAGTTAAATTCATTAACTAAATACCTCCTATAACGCATCGCACATTTTACAAAATTAATCAGAGCTCTCCAATTACTACCATTTAGTAAGCATAGGACTTCTTCTTTATTAAGCACGCGCTTATTAAAATATCGGATCCTGAACTCTCTCATAATGGGGCATACAGCCAAGAAATGAAAAGTAGATTCAATAGACCTGAGGTTGCACATTGAACACAAATAATTGCGAGTGATCCAGGGTTTATAATTTAAATTTAGGCCTTCCGTTCGCACTTTAAATATTATTTGTTTAGAAAAGTGATCAATATTCAGTTCCATGTAATTTAGGTCATAATTTAGGCATTTATATAGTTCATGAAAACTGGCATTTCTAGCAAGAAATTCAAATTCAGACCTCTCAGCTGATTTTATCTTATCAATAATTGTAATCATTTGCTGCTTCCACTTAGGACTATACGCTCGTTCTAGTTCAACACCATGTAACTCAGACAAATGAACCCAATCTTGAAACCAGAAACATTGCTTTCTAACAACCTCCTTCGCCAACATGTGAGTTAATCTACTATCTGGATGCTCAGCAAAAATCTTAAAAATATGAGAAGAAGAAGAAAAAAAAAAAAAAAATCCAGTATAATGAACCAATCAAATGACTTTTCCTCATTACAATTGCCTGTAATATCGTTAAATTATTCACAAACATTATCTGGTTAGTAAAACTCGTCCATTACACAGGAATATACTAACAATTCTCACCAGTAGCATTATTGCTCCCCCAAAACAAGGGGATTTTACTAGGAAAAATTATTGTATTTTTCCTAAAAATATTATGAGAGAGAAAAAAAAGCAAAAATAGTTTCACAAAAGTGAAAAATCAATTCATTGAAGGGCAAAGAGGTTTTATTACAGTGCAATTTAGTTCACACTCGAAATTTTAGCAACAAATTTTACCCTTCTTACAATATTTGGGACATAGCATCGTACATTATGCTGAACAAGTACTTTAGAAGTAGTTAGTTCTGCTTTTTTCCAGTTTTTGTTATTTTTAATGGCAAAACACTTATTTCAGGTAAAAAATTATAGATTGATAATCAGTCTGTATAATAATACTTGCTACAAAAACAAATAAAATTGTAAAAGAAGTAAAAATAATTTAATTACCTGTAAGAAAGCAGCTACCACAATCAAGTTCATAAAGAAATATGTAAGATTGTATAAGATTCTGTCCTGTTCATGTTTAAAATGCACCTCAGAGACAATCTGAAACTTACAATCGCCATGTTTAAAATATTTCTAATTATTTCATTACCGTACGAATATTTTGAAAAAAAATTCTTGAATTCTTTACCAAATTGTAGAGAATACATAGCTCTATAAGTGATATAAATCACATTCTTTTAGTAGTAATAGTTGATGAGATATTGAAGGTTAAATTTTGGAGGGTTTTACTTTCCTTGAAATTTCAAACCTTTATATCTCTTTTCCTAATCATCACATTTTAATGAACTCTTTACCAAATTGTAGAGAATACATAGCTCTATAACTGATATAATTCGCACTGTTTTAGTAGTAATAGTTGATGAGATATTGAAGGTTAAATTTTGGAGGGTTTTACTTTCCTTGAAATTTCAAACCTTTATATCTCTTTTCCTAATCATCACATTTTAATGAATTCTTTACCAAATTGTAGAGAATACATAGCTCTATAACTGATATAATTCGCACTGTTTTAGTAGTAATAGTTGATGAGATATTGAAGGTTAAATTTTGGAGGGTTTTACTTTCCTTCAAATTTGAAATTTTTGTAACTCTTTTGCATGTTACATTATGTTTCATTAAAATAAAGATACTACTGCTACAATTACATTAATTAAAGAACTATATTTATAAGGAAATGTTTACCTCCTTAATGATTCGTTTACCCTTGACGATAATTTCGTTTTTCTGTAAATAATTTCATTTTAATAATTTTTTACATTAGTAATATTTATTTTATGAATATATAAAACTGTAATTTACTAAATTTGTGAATAGGTTTACCTAAAAGAAATCTTAACCTTTTTGTGTGTCCATAGGTGAATCGTAGGCTGTATTTTAGGATAATGAGCGGGAAGTATGTAGTCAGTGGGTGGTACAAGGAATTTTAATAAGGCCTCTCTATTAGAAAGCTTACTTTCTTTTATATCGATAATATAATATTTCAGTGTAATTGGAAGTGTAATTGAATTTCACGGTTAGTCGAGATATAAAAAGATCATGAGCCGCCAGCGGATCGCTTGGCTAGATTGGGTAGCACTTACTCTTTTGATGGATCCCGCAACTTTTTTCGAAGTATTGTGCAGGATTGATGGTCGTACAGCGTGCATAAATGGCAATAGTGAGGTGAAAATCTTCCATTAGTGGTACTTGCCTAAATTCACTTTTTGAGATACTACTATGCACTTTTATACTACGCATTAAACTTTCTTTATTATTATTATTTGGAGCACTTCAAAAGTGCATTACCGAAAATATGATATCAAAATATGTAAGAAACCAGATACTCCAGGTAAGATATAGGAATATAGGAGATCGAGGAGAACCTGGTACAATAATAATAATCAGCCTCTTGATATCAACTTCCGTAACTCCGACCGCCAAAATGTTTCAAATGCAAAACAACAAATAAATTGAGGCCTAAATTTGTCTACTTATTTATTGGTGAAAACAAAACAGCTGACGATGTGTTGATCATAGCGAGGACTAAAGCGGCCCTAGGGGGAGCTTTCCAAGAACTGGAAGAAGCGTGTAAGAAACGCGATCTGGAAATCAACGAGGTAAAGACAAAATACATGCAAACCTCGAGAGCCCAGTCGCGTGGAAAAGGACAAATCCAGTTAAGCAATCACAGCTTCCCAACGTGCAGTGATTTTAAATATCTAGGGTCACTTGTTACAAACAATGATGACATAACCGCAGAAAAAAAAGGCGAGAATAGCTTCAGGAAACAGATGCTTCTTCGCTATTCAAAAGGTTTTGCGGTTTAAGGATTTGTCCCGCAAGGCTAAAATAATAGCCTATAAATTGATAATCAGACCCATCGTCACATACGCCAGCGAAAAACCTGGGTGCTCAGCAAGGAAAGTGAAAAGATACTCGGGGTTTCGGAAAGAAAAAGTATTCAGGAAAGATATTTGGCCCAAAGTGCGGGAATGGCCGTGACTGGAAATTCGAGAAAGAACCACGAATTGATGCAATTGTTTGGAGAACCCAAACATAGTCGCCCAAATAAAGAAGGGGAGATTGAGATGGTTGGGACACGTGGAGAGGATGCCTGTGGGAGGGAAGGGTGCCCCGAAAACTATTAAATGAAAACCTCAGGAGGCAGAAGAATTTGAGGGCGCCCTCAACTTATATGGCTGGATGATGTGGAGGAGGAAGACCTTCGTCGGGCTGGAGTTAGAAGATGGCGCCTTAAGGCCGCAGACCGGAGCGGATGGGGACAGCTTGTTGAGGAGGTCCAGGTCCTACTTTAAGGACTGTTGCACCAGATAGTGAGTGAGTGAAAACAAAACAAATATTAAATTTAAATCGGATATAAATAATACTTACCTGACTTTTTTGGTAGAAGTGTATTTTTACAAAATAGATCTGCGTAATCCAAGAAATATAGATCGAGGAGAGCAGATATCCATAGATAAACGAAAACAATGCAAACTGTGGAAAAACAAATAAACAAAAAAGCTGTAAATAAATCTAATAAGTTATAGAGAATTTAAAATACTATTCAACTCGCGTACTGTTGAAAAATCACTATAAGGTATTTTAGTAAAAGTTCATTTAAAAAGATGGGACTGGCGATAAGTTCCCAGCTATTTCCTTCCGGTTCTGGAGGTTGAAGAATATGTTTTCTTTGAAAGTTTGACAATGCTTCTTTTTTCTCCTCAGTGGTCTCAGTTCAATGCACTTAGATCAACGTTATACCACCGAATGGATGCCCAGAAGGTGTTCAGAATAACCCTTTGAAGGTTATCCCATTGCCAAAGCACCTTTTGCACCAATTGAAATGTCCTGATGCATGAAGATTTACTATTTACAAGGCCACGCTCCATAATCTCCAATGTTTTCATCCAACCAGTCAGTCAAGAAGACATGCAAAACTATTTGCCAGTTATTCGTTATAACAAAGTAATCAAGAATGAATCCACTTTTACCACATCACAGAAAACTTTAGCCACATTTCTAATCCTACAGATGAAGCTGTCTTTGATCTTCTATTGGTTCAAACCGTTCTCTTTCCGTTTCCATATGGTGACCGCTATCATTCGACGGCTGTTTTCAATCACCGACCATGCAATACAGTATTGTACACCTTATCGATAAATTCATCTGTAACCACAGTTTTTCTCTCTACCATTCAAATAAATGATTTCCAAGAAAGAAAGTTAGGACCTTGTTTTATGGTTCTTAATGGTTAAAACTGTTAGGGCAGACTCTTTTTATATATCTTCACTAACTTTGGATGTAATTCTACAGGCTGATAAACGGATCAGCAAGAAGAATATTTTGTGATTGTGTGTTATTCCAAATGATCTATTCTATCAAAATTCACACAAAATATCTTTACTTTTTAAGAGGCCTAATAATGAAAACTATTTATCAGATGACGTTGACTATTGATGCAAAACAAATTTTTATTGATAGTCAACGTCTACTTTCAGTCAAGACCGAAAAACTTTTCACCTTCTTTAGTCATTTATCTATAATTATCTGTTTACTAATTAAATTATTTACTTACTACTTTGGTGAAGGTGATAATTTTCCGGTAAATGCCCAGAAAGGCTAAGATTGAGGAAATGGACATAACTGTGCCCATAATAGAGATGCCAATGTAATGTGATCTGGCAATCGGATGGTAAGGATTTGGATCCAGCAAGTTCGGAATTTTTAGTATATGTGCCACTCCTATGATTAAAGATATTACTCCTAATAACTGTACAAACAAATTTAATACTGATCTAATAAAAGCTATAAAAATTTTTTAAATATATATGTTTTTAAATTATATACGAGGGACGTTTGAAAAGTCCGTGTAAAGTCAGAGAGATAGCACTACTGGCGCGTATCGAGGTTATGTTTAGTTAGTAGCATCTCTTGGAAGAACACACACCAAGTATCAGCCAGATCGGTCTATTTCTTTGTGTTTGGCATTCGTTTGAATCGAGGAAGTCGAGTGATTTTCAAAAAAATGGACGAAAAAGAATTTCGTGTGTTGATTAAACACTACTTTATGAATGGCAAAACGCCTCAGGAGACTAAAGAGAAGCTTGATAAACATTATGGTGACTCTGCACCTTCGATTAGAACAGTTTATAAGTGGTTTCAAAAATTTTCGGAGTGGCCATGCGGGCACAATTGACGCTGAACGTTCTGGACGCCCTGTTGAGGTTACTACTCCAGAAATCATTGATAAAATCCATGATATGGTGATGGATGACAGAAGAGTGAAGGTGCGTGAAATTGCTAGTGCTGTGGGCATCTCGAATGAACGGGTACATAATATTTTGCATCATACATTTGGACATGACAAAGCTATCCGCAAGATGGGTGCCGCGATTGCTCACGCTTGACCAAAAACGAAATCGTGTGAAGTGTTGCAAGGACAGTTTGCAGCTGTTCCAGAAGAATCCGCAGGACTTTAAGCGTCGTTTCGTCACTGTGGATGAAACATGGATACATCACTACACTCCAATCTAAACAATGGGTTACCAAGGGGGAATCTGCGCCAAAAAAGGCGAAGACCGTTCCTTCGGCCGGAAAGATTATGGTGACTGTCTTTTGGGATTCGCAAGGAATAATCCTCATCGACTATCTGGAAAAGGGTAAAACTATTACAGGTGCATATTATTCATCGTTATTGGACCGTTCGAAAACCGAGCGGCAAGTAAAACGCCCACGATTGGCCCACAAAAAAGTCCTTTTCCATCACCGCAACGCACCAGCTCACACCTCAGCAGTTGTGGTCGCAAAATTAATGGAAATAGGGTTCCAACTCGTTTCACATCCCCCCCTATTCTCCAGACTTGGCTCCCTCGGACTACTATTTGTTCCCCAATGTGAAGAAATGGCTGGCGGGAAAAAGATTTTATTCAAACGAGGAGGTGATTGCAGAAACGAATGGCTATTTTTCAGACTTGGACAAATCCTATTATTCGGAAGGGATCAACAAACTAGAGCAGCGTTGGACGAAGTGTATAAGCCTAAAAAGAGACTATGTTGAAAAATAAAAAAAGTTTACCCCAAAAAATTAAGTAGTTTTTATTTTTGCACGGACTTTTCAAACGACCCTCGTATATGTAAATATCACATAACATAATCTGTCACAGTTCTAAATTTACAAACTTTCTTTGCAACTGTCTTCCAGGAAAAGCAATTCTGTATGCTGATGATGCTACCCTCAGAACCACAGAAAAAGAAACAAACAACAAGCAGAGGAAAGAGCAAAAGAAAACCTAACGTAACCTAACCTAACCTAACCTACATTTTAAGAAGTGGCTAGAAAAAGAAAAACAAAAAATTGTTTCTATACAAAGAGAAGAATTCAAAAACAAAGAGTTCAACCTCTAAAACAAAAAAGAACCCGAATGTATCTTAAAACTTTTTTAAGGAAATTAAATGAAGAAGTTCCCGAAACTTTGTGATATACACAATTTATTTTACCAATTTTTTTTAGTCTAATACAGCGTTCCGAGTCATACTGTGGCAAACAAGGTGTTCCAAGTGTACAAAAAAATAAAAAAGCCATCCGGGGTATGTGTGCTAAGGAAAATGAAGAGAATAGTTAAACCAAACTTGTTTGGTTACTCTGAGGATTGTCTCTCTTTATTTTTTCCTAATACTTTGTTGCACCAAAAGGATAAAATTTAAGTAGAAATAAGAGGCAAGCATTATAATTGGCTATATTAAGAGTAAGGCAAATTTTAATTGAACGTTCCGAAGATTAGTAAAATCTAATGTCATGACTAGCGAAATTCCGATTTTAATCAGAAGCATAGAAGTCACACTTCCAATCTAATTGTATTCTTAGAACAAAACTGGAATTACATTTCCAAAACTAGACTGAAGTTGTATTTAGTTTTTTACTGTTTCGTGAAATTTTACATTACATCCAGAATTATTTATGTTATATTTTTGATTTGCCTTTATATTCATAAATAATGTAAATAGGCAAAACAAACTACATCTACCTATCTAAAATTTATAAACAGAAAATGGAGGATTATAGTAAATGCAGCCGTTTTCTTGATTTTCTTTTTTTAGTACCAATTGATTCTCGAAGTAGATTTTTGCCTTTCCTAAAACATATTCTCCAATATTTATCTGTTTCATTAGTCTCAGACTATGGATATGCGAACAAATTTTTGTTGTAATGTTAATCCTTTGATAATTGGAACAATCAAGTGAGTCATTTTATAAGAATCTATCACTTACATAACCAAATAACACTTGAGAAAAATCGTTGGGATTGTGAAGCCATATTTTTTCTTTTAGAACTGATTTATTAATAAACCTAAATAATCTTACCTCATTTAACTCTTTGAGTTAAATTTTAAAGAAAATAAAAGCCCTAGTTGCACAGGATTTCTTTTATTATAAAATAATGGAAATAAACATTCATTTCCATTATTTTACACATGTAATCATCCCTCTCAAATAATCATTACTCTCGAAATAAGAAAAAAAGAAAAAATTAATAACATTCCGATAGCCCTTTTTTAGTGCGGGACACTGGTATTGTATAATACCACTATGCAACTAATGCTTTATATGATGTTCATTCAAACACAACTTTTTACCAAAACAAAGCGGAACATTGCAGACAGTACAAGCACTGTCCTTCAGCGCACTGTTCCTTGAAATGTTTAAGTTCCATGTTTTGGACCCATTAGTTTATAAACAATATATGAATTAACAACAGCTGCATCCAAATAATAGAACAGTATGCGGTGCCACCATTTTTTACTATCGGTCAAGTTTATAATAAATATAAAAATTTTTTCACTTATTTACGCATTTACCATTGGTGCATAGCACTGCCAACTGAATGAACAACTTTAAATAACATATTAAGCTGAATGTATGAATAACTTCAACTTTTCGAGGTGGGCTAAAATATATCCCACCATGCATCAAAAGCTAAGCAAAAGGTGGGACAGTTTTTAACCCACCTAGCCGCAAAGAGTTAAGAAATAAAAAAACAAAACTGACCATACTGATGACCGTAAGAACTGATATCGAGCGTCTTAAGAATTTCGTCGTAACCGACAGTAATATATCCTGTCCCAACCACAATCTGAACATCTCGGCAAACATGTGTAACAAGGCTGTGGGAAAAGCAGAATGAAAAATTTTGGTGAAATTTGAAATGGCTGCTAATGAAAGTATTTTACTTTTGGTCCAATCGCCTATTCCTCAACTGGGGAACAGAGTGGCTTTAAGCTTTAATTTAAGCTTTTAATGATTCCTGATAAGAAGTAACTTTTAATCAGTACTTAAATGTAAATGTTGAAATGTACAGAAAATCGCAGATTAAAGGTACAATCTACGAGTCTCTTCACGTTGAAAGGTATGTTTCACACTTGGTGCTAATTTTTTAATGTTAGAGAAAAACGGGTTGAGTGAGAACTTGCCAGCACCAATCGTAACAATGCTATCGTTCAATGCACGAAATGCAGTAAGTGCATAGAATGTCCTAGAAGTGCATTAGTTGTTTTTTTAAGAGGGGAAATATAAAAAAAATATCTGAATGATTTCTATATTAAATATATACTCTCCTAAGACGTTCTATGTAATAACCTAGCATTTTTTCAATAATAATAATTTATTTATTTAAAAAACTTTACATATGTACACACAAATGAAATACATAATACAGAAATTGGGGTTTCAAGCGTAGCGCCCTATATAACACTCAACAGATAATATTAGTACAGATTAAATAACCTAAGCATTAAAAATACATTAAACAAAATGACGAACGCTATTAATGTTAAATATTACAAGAACGTCCAGAAAAGGCCATTTTTAAAAGGACTTGTATAAATATTTATTTTTAAAATAGCCTTTTCTTATATATATCCGGCAAGAGACAAATATCAGTTTTGTGTAAAGAATTTTCACTTCCCTACAAAAGTTTACTGTAAGTTGTTTTAGATAGCTTATAGTTCAATAATAATGACCAATCAGAATAATGTTTTTTTTGTTCCAGGAGACCACAAAATAGTTCGCCGGTGAAAATTTTGACACACCCGCATTATTTTATTTTTCCATAACTTTAAGGCTTAACAAAAAATTTTCAATGCCCATCACATTATGGATTAATTTGTCCATTTTACACTTACCAAGAGGATCTTTATTACGATCTGGATTTTTGAATCTTGTTTTGTACCACCTTGGTCTGTCTGAAATAAATAATTTATAATCTGGTGAGTTGTACTTTATATTACTTTATCTTAAGCAATTTTAAAAAGTTATATATTTTATTAATTTATAAACTGGAAGGTAGAAAGAAAGTAATCCAAGATCCAGCCCTATTTCAATGTACATCTTAAAAAAAAGATCAGATTTACAAAAAGTTTAGAGCTTTCTGTTGTACAGATTCACTTAGGGAAACGGGTCCTTCACTCCAAAATCTCCTTATAAATGATTATTCATCCTCAAAGTAATAGTCTTTCTTATTTAAAAAAAATCACATCTTGATTATATTGGGACCATATAAAGTCCCTGATTCAAAATAGAGAGGTGCAAAAAAAAAACAGTTTATTCCCCCTAACTCTGGGACGTCAAGTGCTTGCAGCGCCCCTTTATACAAGGATCAGCATTGCACTTACCAGTTGTTTCTGGGTTTTAAGATCTCTAAATATCATAGATCACAATTTCCACACTTCTTCACTCTTTTTTTTCTCTTTCTGACGTATATTGTTTAGATATCCTAGGTAGGTTAGTTAACCGTACCCTCTGAAGATGCTTTTTGAACCCAGCAAGCAGACCAATCACCAGATTTCCTAGATCCACCTAGCCTAAGGATGTCATCGGTTTTAGTTATGCACAAAGTTGCATAACTCTATTTATTTGATCTCTGAAATTTGTATCCAGAATTTGTCGTGTTTACAAGCTGGATCAATACAGGCTGTAGGAAAAATAAAATTACAGCATCATTTTGATGCAGATTTGAAAATTGAAAATATTAATTATAAGGGATTGAATACCAAATTACTATTAAAAATACATGCATTTGTAATTATTCATAATTGTTACACAAGATTAATTTTCTTTAAAGAAAGTAAAGAACTAACAATAAATCTGTCCAGTGATAGATATCAAATGAAGCCATTTGTTAATATTTAAGATATTAGAGTTGATACCAATAACAGTAAAAAATATATAATGTGCTTACCATGGTGTTGAACAATCACTGGAGAATATTTTCCTATAAGTGAAAAGAAATTGTAATATAACTTTTCGGTAAACCTTAAAAACTTCATATAATATTTAAATTTCCAGAAATATGTGACGTACTTTTAAATTTTGTTTGTTCCCTTTCAGAACTTCTTTTGGTAAATGTCTCCACCTGTACATTCGCCCTTTTTTGACGTACTTTACGTGTTTTCTTTATTTTCATTGATAATATGCAATAAAATATTTCGGCAAAATAACAATAGAATATGTCACTGTAGTAAAAATAAGTTGCTATTAAGTAGAATCTAGGCAAAAAAAAAAAAAAAATTAAATTCTATTTACTAGCCACTTTAAGTTAGACATGTACTATGAACACATTTAAACTTTTTTTACTAGCGAGAGCGCCACTTCTAGGCATGACCATCTGTACTGAGTGCTACATGAATAATCATTTTACTTGTTAATAATAAGAAACCATAAAATGAAATAAATGTTTAAAAAGTTTATATGCAACAAAATTTAAAAAAAATGGTTGCCTAAAAAACATTAATTTAGTGTTGAATTAAATATCGTCGCCTCCTTCCCGAAGAAAAGGTTGCTGTGAAAGTTATTGTGGTTATAAAGAAGTTTGGTGGTAAAAGTAGAGTCATCTTCTTATCTTTTAAAAATAAAAAGCTTAATCTACCCATATTTTTATTAAGTTTTAATTTGAAAATTAATTTAATTTCTAACACAGACCCAGGCTAACCTCAATCCAAGACTCAAGCTACATAATTTAATTATTTTTTTAGCCTATTTCAATTTATTTTTCTTGACTTTTGTAAAAACGAAGATTGCTTCGTGAAGATGTTTGATTCTTTGTTTTCAATCAGAAAAGTTCTTTTAATAAAAAGTTATTTTTTACTAATCAGGCTCTCCAAGTGTGTGACGATCTATTTCTTTCTAGTGAGTATAGTCAGCATAACGTGAATAGAAAAAAAATTATGTGTTGTCCTGTCCATAAAGTTCTATGTTGTAGAAAACTTCCAGCTCCCAATGGATTTGTTCATTCCGCATGAATCAAGGTGTTCCCAAAGCGATACGCAGCAATTTTTTTTTTTTCTCTCAAACTTGCAGCTAACTCAATGCAGCGTTAGTAACGTTAATCGTAAGTAATGGTCTGAGTATAGATTACATATATATATATATAAAAGTGTGTAGACTCAAAATTTAGTTTCGTAAACTTTAATTTCAAATAATATTTTTATTGCAAAAACTATTTTAAGTAAAAAAATAGATTAAAGTGAGCCGTAGTTTTATGTAGAGAATTTTAACGTCCCCTTTTTTAAAATTATGTTCGTCAAAAGTGCCATCTAATAGCTATAGACAAAAACAAACGGAAGTAAAACATTCTCTACATACGAATTTGAGCGGTCAGAATGTGCAACAATGAGCATTTTGAGGCAGAGAAAATTTTTGATATTTTCAATCATTATGGATTAATTCTTTTTATCTTTATATTATTTTTGAACAATAAATTTGTCAAAGCGAAACAAAATACAATATTTTAAAAGTAGTCAAGAGAAATAGGTACAAGAACGATTTAATACGCTTCATAATAAATATTAAAAATATTCTTGCTTTATTAATTTAAGAAAAAAATACATAAATGCTTTTAAAACAAAAAAGAACTAAGCTTAAAAATTAACAAAAATGTTTAATAATAATGTAAAATAAGAAAGGAATAAAAGAAAGCTAAGAAGGTTTATAAGTATAAAACTTTCAGCCTACGGGAAATATTCTCTCATAGACGCAGGTTTCCCCCTTTACTTCGATGATTGGGGTCGTGCACGAAGAGTTTAGAGGTAGGTTTCTAGTCTGGGGTATCCAGTATTGAGAGAGGACATGCACTTTGATTAGAGTTCTTGAGTTGGAGAGATACGTTACTTACATGCGGACATTACTAGTTTATCTCACTACCCTTCGCAGGCAAACGGTGCACCTCCCTCTGGTCGGTGGCCGTGTGTTTTTGCCTAACCTACCATACACATACGCGAGAAAGGTTCGGAAAAGATGTTCCAGCGAGTGGGTCCAGCCTCTCTAGAAACAGTTACAGTAGGAAAAGCCCTGTCAGGTTAGGTTATGATCACTCAATTCGCGATTCGGGCCCAATAGGGGGTCTTTTCTCTTCAAACAGTGCGATTCATTAACCTGACATCCTTCGTGCAGACTATGCCTGGAACGGGAAGGTCTAACCTGTGTGACTCGCTGCTTTCGATCGCAAGAGGTTTGCGATACAAGATCTTTTGTCACCCTGAGACCAGAGGAGATCATATTGCACAAACGTCTAGCGAATGAGTATCTGAAGCTTATAAGATAGCGGTACGGTAAAATAAACCTCTTTGGCTGCAGTGTCTAGAAGAAGAAGAAGAAGAAAACCTCATTTTCTAATTTAATCTACTGTGATTAAGAAATATACTATTGGTACCTAGTCTTGCCTTAAAGTACTAACTTTTTATGATCATTACTTACAAAATAAACTTACAGTTTTCTCAAAAGCAATGAAAAGCTATAAACCGTTTTCAACGGACATTACAACAGCCACTTATAGACTTGAAATAACAATATGTCTAATTTTTATTTAAAAACAAAAATTTACAAATCTAAATTAGATTTAGTTTTTCAATCATGACTAACATTCATATTTTCTAACTGATCACAAACATTGATGCTGTCTTCAGTAACTTTATTGCACGCCTTTTTATGTACAAACCAATGCAATCGTTGGCAATCCTTATCACAATAATAAGTTTTCTTACAACTTGAACAAGTCTTGGTGGCATTCTCTTCTGTACATGTGGCACAACATTTCACGTTATCAGTGAAACCTCGTTGTCCGTTGATGGCTGTGACAATCACACTGAACGGAGACGGTGCGTCTTTACCACTTGCCAAGCTGGATACCATCTGGAAAAATTTTATAATGTTTTACTGTCTATCTAACGCTGAAATCGGGAAAGAAGTCTCCTTTTAATAGTACAGATTATAGATTTTTGAGTTCCTACAGGAAGGTTTCAGGAACACTCCTTAAGTAACAAAAATAACTGGGGTGGACATTCACAGATATTTTAACCAGAAACCAGTCGTATAACCTTCTCTCTTTTTTTTTTAGAAAACTGATAAAAGTGAAAGTCATAAATACTGTTGTACGTAATGTCTATATGAAGTTTACAGAAAAGACAAGGAGCCATTTCTAGGAAGTAAACAAATCCATTTCCGGTAATTCCGGTTAAGGAATTTTCTTCAAAGTCCTATATTGAAGTAAACTAGTTCAATGTGTTTACAATGGAACCATTTTTAATTTAGTTAGAGAAAAGAATCATTACAGCTTACAGTCAGGCAAACTAAAGTCATCTAATAAAGATAAAGTCGATATTTCGTGCTTATATCCAGTTAAGACTTATTTTATTTTATTTTTATTCAAATATTACTTTTTTTTTACGTTTTTATGATGTATTAGCGTGGCCATTGTACACTCTTAGAAAGCTAAATTCACTTGATTTTGCTACTTTCTCATTTCTCTAACCCCTCGTGTAAAAGTTTATTGTAATCTTGAAGATTTTGTTTTCTATTTTTAGGTTTCCATCGTAAATCTAACATTGCGAGGTCATTGAAAATGATTAAAATTAATTAACTTTAAAGTCGCAGAAGCTTCAAATTTGAAATTTGGCTTAGATTTCATCAAGTATTCAGACAATAAGATATAGAACTTTTCACTTCTTCTAAAGCATCTCCCAAAATTTACTTTATACTTCGGAATTCTTCTTAAAATTATTCCATCCTTTCTTTTTCTTTAATAAGACCGTTTTCAATCAGTTTTAACAACAGATGCAATTTCAGTTGCTATTTTTTTTTTATTTGACCGAATTAGAAAAAAAAACGCGCTCACCTGTCGAAATAATGTCGATTCTCTGAAAGGAAATTCCCGGATACTCTCCACAATAACTGTATCCAAGTACTTCTCTCCACTACCTGGTTTCAGTATTCTCTTGGTAAACGCCTGTGATTTATTCATCGTCTGCTGCCTCTCTTGCACTGGTGGCCTTTAAAAAAAAAAATAATAATAATAAAATCTTCATAAAATCATCTCAATTCAACTTCGACACCTTATTTTTAAATTTATGGCAGGCCTTACGGGAAATATGTTGCAAACAAAATTAAATTCCTGCCTTTGCTCGAATATTCCAAATGAAAAAAAAAAATAATAATAATAAACAAAACTGAGTGTTATGAAGCTGAAATGCAAAGCAGGCACGACAAGATCTGAATAAGTAGCTAACGTAAAGGTAAAAGCTGTACTTTGGTTGACGGATTTCGGACAAAGTAACAGAAGCAGTATGAAATAGAAATAACAAATCGCGAGCGATTAATTTTTGAAATATTCTGTACATTAGGAATTTAACATTAACTGAATTAAAAATTCTCTTACTTGTTTTTAATTACCTCTCCCACAATATGGGAAAAGTAATGCAGTTTAAATGATGTAACTTCGTTGCTTTCAGAGCCTCTATTCATCTCCTTCTGACTCATCAACTCCAGCACCCACTTCACAGAAGGAGATTCCTCGTACAGGGTCGGCAGCAAATTCAAAGCTATCCTCACTGGATGTAAATTTACCTGCAACAATAGGCAAATATGTTAATGTGAAACTAAACTCGCATCATTACACAGAGAATGAAAACACACTGCTGGGATAACCCTACACTGAGGAAGCCTTATCAAGCCTCAGAAAAGCACAAAATCCCAAAAATTATTTGTATTTTTTCTATCAAATAACTGTGGAAAAGGTTGCAGCGATTAGAGGTCGCCGGGTCAGTACGTTCAAAATGGGATTTTATTAGAATACAGTATTCGTAAATTTAATCCACATTCCTTCCGATCACTCTGGTTTAAGACTGTGTACTTCGAATATCTGGAAAGGGCTTTAAGTGAGGAAATGGATTAGCACCACAGTATCTCCGTATCGGCTTTCACCTTAGGTCAAGTGAGCTGTTTCATTACACTAGAGGCGCTGCACGGATCTTAAAAAAGTCGAGTAGAATTCTCCGTTAAGAAAGTACAAAAATAAATATCTTATACAGCCACAAATATAACAAAATATAGCTGAACGCTTATTTTGTAAAAATTTACTTTATTACTTTATTAAACCAAATGTCAAATTTTCTAATGTGATATAAATTACTATATATTACTTGCATAACTAATTTATGTAATGCAGCTGCTAATTCTGGTTGCAGTTTAGGCTCTTTTTCTAATCCAACGGGAACTGTGTAGTAATCAACTTCAGATTTTGGTATGTAGTTGTTGATGACAGCCACGCACTGATGGTTGCCTTAAAATAAAAATTCAAAATTAAAATATAATTAAATACATTTCAATAATTTTAAATAAAATCCTCAAGAAAACAAACCAACAAAAGCAGCCATTTGAGGCGCTGTCCTGCCAACAGAATTTACCCAATGACTTTTAGCTCCCGCGTCCAATAACAGTTTGCACAACTTAGCATTACCGGATAGTGCAGCAAAATGAAGAGCACTGTAGCGGTGTTCATGTTCTGATGTATTTACATCGGCACCCTGAAAACAAGTGAAAATCCGGAATTAATGCATGGATTTTTAAAAAATTTAAACCTACCATTCAAAGTTTGGTTCGGTCAGTTCAAGAGGCAGGACTAAAGAAAGAAAACAAGCACTTCTTATCAGACTGTGGCCAAACTAAAAACCAAGGAAGTCAATATATTTAGATTTGTAAAGATAATTGCAGAAGGTTTAGCACTTTATTCAAGCAATTACTTTAATCCTCATCTACTGCACAACTCTTCTGCTGGTTGGTGCATTTTTGGCTATTCCATGTAGGAACGTCGTTTCTATGTGCTGAGTATACGATAAACAAAGTTGACAGTCTAGGTTGTAAATAGAATAGAATCTATTATATATTTTCTTACTTCAATGAGAAAGAAACAATTTAACTGAAAAGAAAAATTATTGCCGAACAACCTAATGAAATATTTACATAATCAAACACGATAGATTCGACTAAGTGGAATACCGAGACTTGGGGGGTACTCATACATCATTAATAACAAATTTAAGACAATTACCTGGTCCAACAGATACTGGCTAATTTCATAATTTCCTTTAAAACAAGCATGTGTTAAAGGAGTCATACCATGATCATCTAGAATATCTATCTTTATCTCGTTCAAAGTTAAATGATTTTTAAGACCGTACAAATCATTATTTGTAATTAATTCGAAAACTTTACTTTCCACTTCAGTCAAACCCATTTTTAATATGTTTGCTTTTTGACAAACAATTATGCACCCGGTGATTTTGACACCTTCCTCGACTACTCACAGACTGGCCAAAACTTGGTTACTAACTAAAACTGAAAGAAGGTTATAAAAGATACACTAATGCTTAATGAAACATCAATCTATCCAGTGTTACAGTATATATACATAATAACCCAGTAGTTGATTCACAATAAAAATAAATTAAGTTTCCTCTTTCTAAGAATA
Source organism: Rhodnius prolixus (assembly GCF_049639745.1). Classification (NCBI taxonomy): domain Eukaryota; kingdom Metazoa; phylum Arthropoda; class Insecta; order Hemiptera; family Reduviidae; genus Rhodnius; species Rhodnius prolixus. The sequence continues at coordinate 165,143 of NW_027411627.1, read as the reverse complement.
TTATCTAAAAAGAATTATAAAACAATACTTTAATAGTCTTCTAATAAATTTTTTCAGCAACATAGTTATAGTAGTAGAGAATTTTTATTATCGTATGTCAACACTGTTTTTTTCTATATTGACCGGTTATTTTCAAAGCCTTCAAATTCGTTAACTTCATTCAAACCTTCAAAGGTTGAAAGTTCAGAAAACAAACTGGAAGTGCTTAGGTAACGGCTTCAAGTGCAATTGGTTTCTCTATTTAAAAAAGATAAACAACTGATATTATGAATAAGTTACTGTTTTCTTGTTTAAAAATGGACGATAGTGAATTGAGAAACTCCTTGTATGAGTGTTCAGTAAGTTAATACATTTTTTCATTATTATTCCTCAAAATTATTAATCATCAATCTCATAACCGTTAATTTAATTTCAGGACTATTCACAAGCAATTGATATTCTCAAAAAAGTGGAAACTGACTTAGACTCACAATTAGTAGAGTTGGAAAGCCTAACCGATGGTGAAAAACTATTGGATGAATTGCATAAATATAATGATATTAAAGATATGACACAACTAGTGATTGGTAGTCTATCTATAATTCGTGGTGTAACTGCCGCTGAGTTGCATCGGGAATTTGATTTAGAATTGTCTTAAAAGCAACTTGTAACTTATATTCATTAAATGTATTGCAAGAGAGATTACTAAGACGGGTGGAGTAACTTGCAAGAAGTTATAAAAGTGAAAAATAATGTGAGTAATAATTATTACTTAAAATGTCCTACATGTTCCTTAGCCAGTCACCAAAGTTGGGCAATTACTGTAGAAAGCTATTTCTAACGTCAGTCTATTGGCCATGTTTTTCCTAAACCTATTTTCTCTAACATCTCTTTATTCTACGAATCCTCTTTTCGATGAACTTCCATCTTCCACTAAACTGCAAGAATATACATTCCTCTCTCCAGCGTAAATGTTCCAGATAAGATGTTTTTTAAGCCTTTTTTTTTAGAGGTTTCTTCTAGTCCTTTTTCGTTCTAATTATTATTTCTACATTCGTTACTCGAGTCACCCCAGGGTATATTATAACCAAGTCTATGAAGCTATAACAATGGACTGGCTTTCATTTTTTAAAAATAAGTTTCTTCAGTAGGGAAGTGATTTTACTTCATATGGTGGAATTTTATTTTACTTTTTACGTACGTTTCGACCTCCCGAGATCATAAATTATGTATGTAAAATTTATATTTATATTAATCAAGGTTTTTTTCTCTGCTAACAATATAATACATGCTTGAAAGTTTTTGGATTCTCTTTCAAGCTTTTACTTTATTGTTGTAAGACTTAGTTTCATGATGAGGGTAATGTGACCACTATGAAGCTAAAAACTGGATATACACAGTTCTCCAAATACCATCACTTAATTAAACGAGATTAAGTTCTAGAAAATTATTATGGAGAACAAAACTTTGGGGAAAATGATTTTGAAATATTTTCAAACATACGTACTTTGGATTGACAAATTTGATTATGATTAAATTTACTGAGATAATTAATTATTTTGCTTTCAGCAAATCGAAAAAGAAGAAACTTTATAAATTATTTTTCTCTGTTGTCGCATGTTTTAAACATTCTAGGAAAAAGTTTTGTTTTTCCTTAGGAGTTTTTCTTGTTTTTTCGTTTACGACGAAATGGGATATGACCAATTCCACAAGTTCAGCTGTTTCATTTACTCAGTATTACGTTCATTTTAGTTCCATAACCTTTTTTTTTCGTATCATTTCTAGCTAAAATGCATTTTGGTTTAATGAACATTTATCCACTTCAGTAACAACTAAATGTGAAGCCAATTCCGAATGTAAAGAAAATCGTTCACATTTGAGACACTCTGTTCATGTTTTATGTATTAAGTTAAATTTAAAGCATGAATAGAAATTCATACTCTTGTCATATTTCTGCATGATCTTGAAAAGCAACAAAAATACCAAAGAGTTGTCTTTTAAAAAAAAGAAATAAAGGTAATTCAAGTTGAGATTTTTATAATAAAAATGTTATTAACATGCTAATTTCTTTAATTTCCATAATTTTTTATAAATAATTTTTATGTTTTATTTTATTTTTTTTACAAAGTTCGTAGAAAAGTACCAAATGGCTGATTGGCATTTTTCTATACAAATATTCTCTTAAATTCATAAGTTTGTTTTTTTAGTATTAATAATATTGAATAATATCTTGTTATTATTATTTTTTACAATTTTTATAAATTACTACTCTTTATTTTTCAGTTATTTATACATATTTCTTATTTCAGTTTAATAAAATTATTTAAATATTGTATCATTACAGCTGTATAATACGCCAATTTGGCAATTTTTAATTGTACTACTAACCATTCTAGTTTCATTTAATTCTAAATATTTTATTGTTTATTTATTTGTTTTTAAATATTATATATATTTTAATATACTGTACACAATGTTCATATATGTATAAAGTTAGGTACTAAAACAGACTCTTTTATTAATACATTATTCTAAAAAATTAATAACAAGTTAAAAAAAAAGAAGAATTATTAAATAGAAATTAAAATTGATAATCTTGCTTGTTTAGATGAAGGTTGAAGATTATCTTTGTTACAACTACAATATTTGTTCTTTAATGGTGTTCTTCAAAGCGGCCTTATGTGGTATACAAATAATTAAGCATGCTTTTGAAATACATTCTAGTTATTAAATATGTCTAGAAATATAGACTAACTTCACTACGAAGATTTAACAACTACAGAATTACTCACTTCAAGTCTTCAGTGTAAATATTTGTATTTTTATTTGTAAGAGCGGTAAAGGTTGGTAAGTTTAGCGTTGATTGTAAATTTGTTTTATGTTCTAATTGATACCCGGATAAGTTTTGTGGTTACTTAGAAGCAATGAGGGGAATATGTTCATTAATTTCTCCCAAAAATGTTACTTATTTTTTTGTATTTCTGTGAGTGTCGAGTAGAGGTTAAAGTGAATTCTCTGTTTCCAGTATTTAGCAATTCCATCCACCTAGACAGACGTAGTGCTGTATTCCTGGCGGATGTTCCCAGTGAAATCCTTTTACTCTGAGTCCCCGGGAGCTTTAGGACCGGCTCGCCATATTCAAACATTTTAGTTATCCTCCGATGTTCGAGACAAATGACTCACTTCTTAGCGGTGTAGCCAGTTCTTGAACTGATCTAGGCCGAATACTTAAACATCTCGAAAAGAAAAATCTCCAAAGAGAATTAGCAAACCAAAGATTTCTGACAGTTGGAGACAAGAGAAGCTATTATGTAAATGTAGGTGCCTCGTCGCTTGTCCTAAGCTACTCTGACCGGAATGCGGTCGGTATTTCCAAAGAAATGGAATTTCCCTTTTTGCGCAGAGAAAATAGTATTGCCTAACCGTCTTAGGCGCTACAGACATTCTGTTCCTGTTTAAATCTTAAACTTTGTTCTTATTACATTCTTAATCTATCTTTAAACTTATATTATAAGTTAAGCTTTAAACATAATTTCAGCAACTTAGCGTCTGGAGGCTACTCATTCAGTGCTGTGTTTGACTACAGAACATTGTTCTTTCCTTACAGATTACACTCTACATAACCCGTAAAAAAGCTTCTGTTCGGCTCTGCTTTTAGGAAGAGAATACAAGTAGAGGCTCGAGAATTGTTGGATTCTTATCTCGAGCAACGCCTCATACATCCAGTGCCTACCATTTAATCTTATCCATTCTCTTGACGGGCCATTGCAGAATGGGAAATCTCATGCATTGCCTATTCCATGAGAAGTCAAGAGCTGTTCCGGTTTTATGCTAACGCCTATCCAAAATACTAATCAGGAGAAATGGGCAAGGCTAGTTGCAATTGATTTTTGTTATTTTTCAAGGTCCTCTTCGAAGTGCCAAGTATTCCAGACGAAAATTGGTAGCAAAAATAGGATCTTTCTCCTCTGAGTGCCCGAGTCATATGGGATAATGTGGTGACATATCGCATGATCCGGGAGGAGTTCTTTGGATCTTTCACGGAGTCCTTTTGTAATCATCCTACAGTGGGTGAACAATAAGTTTTAAATGTGATGTGTTAACTCTCGGATGAAAAGCAGCCGATTAAGTTCATTGTTAACTACTCAACTAAATTTACGTCCGATGTTATTCTGACACGGCAGGGTGCCTACTCATGACATAAGCATCCAACAAACACAACCTGAGAAAGGTAGGTTTTACGAGAAAGAAGAGCACTTGTTTTAACGGGAAAATCTTGATCTCCAAGTATTCGGATACGAAGTCTACACACCTCTCCCAGGAACTCTTCAATAGATACGTCTAATGAAACAGAAAGAATTGGAGGGTGTTGTTCTAACTAATGGGTCCCACAAAGTAACTTTACAAGGTTATCCCAAATATGTACACACATAAAGTCTAACATTCTAATAAAATATCTATAGTGTACAAATAGTATAGTATTTGTAAAGTATACAAATATTAGTAAATTTGAATAAATGCAAGAAATATTTTGCCCCATATTAACAATTGATTTTAAAAAATAATTCTTATAAACAATATACTATATTGTTAATATACATTTAATTTTTTGTGATTATTACTTGGTAACATTGAACTCTATAAAGCACGATACCAACTAGTTTTATTATACAATATATAAAACAAGACGTAACAGTAATAAGATCTCGATTAGTTTGTTTACATTACTCAGTATATAACCTGACCAGAGGAAGGTAATTTGTCAAATAATTATATGAACACATATTTTACAGACTTAATAATAATAAAAACTAAAAAAAAATTAAAAATAAAATTACAATTTTTAAATCAGACAGATTGAGTTGCTTGAGGCGTAGATAGTCTGATTTGAGCAGGATCTGTCTGGATGCCATTCATGGACATAGATCGTGCCAAAACTGTCTGATGGTCTCGCCACGGTGTGGTCAATATTTTTAATCTCTGAAAACAGTTTCGAAACAAACAAGTAATGATAAGTGCAGTGAGATTAATGAATCATAGTAAAAATAAGATGCTTATTGGCCGTGAGGAGATGGTGATAGATTAGCCAATTTTTACAGGAATCTTGGCGTTGCTGTGGGTATCCCAGACCCTAGCCTTACAATACTAGAAACACGCTTCAGGAAGTAGTTTCCAAGTTTCTCTAATCTGGGGCAATTGACCTCAGAACATCTCGGAAACATTGAAGATAAAGCGAATAAGGAAAACTTATTAAATCGGAACTTAATTACTTTACTTCTTAATTCAATTCATCTATATTGTATATAGCGTACATATTAATTATTGTATTTACTATCTCACCTGTCCAAAATTTCCCGGGGTAGTCAACAACTGATAGACAGCCACGGTCGGAATCATCAGAACGCTAGATGCGGCGATCGCCCAGCCCAGAGCATTCGCCCATGTGGGGTACACGTAATTCTCATAAGTCAGCGGTTCGTAGCCCATCAATCCATAAACTATGATGAACTAAAATAGAAAATTTAAAAAAAATAAAGCAAAAAAAAAACTATAATTAGTTTCATCATAAATTTAGGTTAGAAATGATGAACCTTTTCATGCCAAATTGGCATATTTAGCAAAAATAATTCCAGTGGCTAAAAATACTGAACTATTAGGGTTGGTATTATCTCATCTCTGACCCTTAAAAGCTGACTTGATTCTATTCCATCAAAGATGCACAGCAGAAATATTCCAGGAAATACTCAACCGTACGATTCAGTCCCATAGTCAACCGAATACCTCGAGTGTATAGCAAAATAGTGATGTCTTGAGGGAGCTTTATAAATTTTAAATTATCCCAAATCTAGTCATTATAATGGTCCAAAAATCGGTATTACAGCCATTGGAACTCTAAAGAAGGTTCTCCATTCCTGGACATACAGGCACTTTAATATTTACCATTAAAAATAAAGGAGCTAAGAACCTCCAACAAACTCTCCAGTAAAATCCTGGAGAAAAGCCAATCATATCTTTGATGTCCTGGCAAAATCGATCTGTACCTGTAAAACAGTTATCCCAATACATTAACGAGATGATACATAAAGAAAATGTGTGCAGGCAAACAAGAGTTGGTGAGGTTTTCCTGCATGTAAAATGTTGAAGGAAATCGGAAAATTAAACGGTTTAGGTTTTGAGATTTTGAACTACACCGATGGGAAATTCATAACAAATTTTCCATTCTTGGACCTTACCATATATCCAGGCCACTGCTATAGATTCAAAGAAAACAGCGAAAAGCATTGAGTATCCGGCAGCGTACCTATCTAGGAGGTGGAAGAAATAGAAGCCACCCTGGAATAGAAGAAATTTGAAATCAGTAGGAATTTCCAAACGATCAAATTTATTTGTAGCGGAAAAATTTGTGGCTAACCTGAGCACAAGACGCCAGTCCAACCAGGAAGTACAAGGAGAAGAGGCAGGCTACAAAAATTTCCCTGTTCCTGCCGATCAATGGAAATTCATCGCTCAAGGCTGTAATGATAGCTTCTGAACCGCCAAACTGAAAAGATATTAGGTTAAGTTCTTGAGCAAAAAAATAGATTAAAAAATTTAGTAAAAGAAGTTTTCTATGCTTATCTACCACTTACCGAACTATCTAGTCCGAGCGTTAGTAACATCATGAAGAAGATAAGTGCCCAAAATATAGACCCAGGCATGGTAGCAATCGCAGCCGGATATACGATAAAAACCAGTCCAGGTCCTTCGGTGGCCACTTCTGCGATATTCCTACCAGTCACATGTGCCATGTAACCCAGCACTGAGAATATCACAAATCCAGCTACAAAACTTGTGCAAGAATTTATTACCGAAGTTAAGAGAGCATCTCTGCAAAAAAAGGAGAACCAGAGTCTTGGAAAACACAGAATAAATACAATATCTTGGTAAATGATGGAAATAATTACACAGAATTTAGATCTTACTGGTAAACATTGTTGTGATATTCATTATAAGAGGCGTAGGCGAGAAGTACCCCAAATCCTGGACCCAAGGAAAAGAACACCTGAGTGGCTGCGTCCACCCACACCTGTGTAACAGTGACCACAGCATCTCAGAATGTTCAAACACAAAAAAAAACAAAGTTACGAGCCTTTTATTTAAGTAATTCCTGTCACACGTTTTCCTCGCAACCTCGAGATTTTTGCTACTCATTTAATCCTCGTTTACACTCTAGGTATAGTGTTCAGACATGCACGAACTGGTTTATCGTAGATTACCTCAAATCGTGTATTTCCATAAAAAAATCAATATAAAAAATTTGATTGCAATACTTCCCTTTACCTAGTACTAAGATTAAGTAGTAAAATGCTGAAAGAAGTGCTCACCTCGGCCTTAGTGATGGAAGAGAAGTTAGGACTGAGGTAGTACTTGATTCCTTCAGCAGATCCAGGTAAGGTTATACCTCGCACAAGTAATATTAGCAGCACTACGTACGGGAACAAAGCGGTGAACCACACTACCTGCAACGTTACGCACGATTAAGAAATACTTTAGAGGAAATAGGTAAGGAGGGACATTTTAGGCAATTTAATTGGAGAAGCGATATCGGAAGTATTGCTAAAAACTTCCGACAAAGTACGATAACTAATAGGATGAAAAAATAACAGCAAATTTCAGCCATGATATTTTTTTATTATTATGCCGATTTTTCGACCTAGGGACTAGGTCAGGGATGGCGAACCTTTTTGAGACGTGGGTCAAATTTTGTTCATTTTTTTTTTTTTTTTGTAGTACTAGCTCTTGGGTCACTAATGCCCATTTGCACAACAGTTAAGCTTAAAAATTTTAAACTGAATATTTTCAAAACTCAACATCTTTAAAATTCAGCTGGCGGCTTAACGGGTAAAACGGGGACGAAACAAGTAAGTGGCTATGGAAGTCTCTTTTTTTACAAACAACCTGAACAAAAGTGTGTTTTATCTGAAGAAAAATCTAAATATGGTTATTTGCTTTGAGTTGTCGATTTTTTTTTTTAACAAACAAAATATGAATAAAATTATACATTTTATTTGATATTTTGTAAACACTTTTCGCTTTATTTCAAATACTACTCGTCATTTGCGTTTTTAGAACTGTAATGATCAAACTAAAGGTTATAGATAGCATTTTAAATTGCTTTTGTGTCAATATGCGTGATTGAAAAAAAATACAGATAGAATATAAATTATCCAAAACAATTAGAAAATCTAAATCAACCCGCGTAAACAAACAAATGGTTGCCTAGCAACTGTGGGTCAGTGAAAAAGCTTGCGTGGGTCATAGATTCGCCATCACTGGACTAGGTCATCTTCAGGGCTGTAGAACACACTGTAAATATGTTCCAAGTTCATAGATCGAAAGCTCGGCATAATAATAAAAAAATATGACTGAAACTGTTATTTTTTCATCCTATTGAAACTATGAATCGGTCACCAAAAACAATGAACATTAATTATATATTATTAATTACAGTCAACATTGAGTGGTTTTCATTCTTTCCAGTTTTCTTTCGCAGAACAGTTATCAAGAAAATAACTGTAAGCTCCAAAGGAAGTGGTGAATAAGTTCTAGACATCCACAAAGTAGCCAATATGGAACAGGTGCCTTAGTTTCCTGTGTTCTGTGAGTGCAATGTCCAGCTTTTAAATACAAGTTGATGCTTTTCGGCCTCATCTTTATGCCTTTAGATCAATTTTGATTATTCAACTTGCCTTGTATATCTACTGGGAATGATCTGTAAGATACTAGCTCTGCCAAGCGGCAGCCAATTGAACCTCTAAAGGTGAATTTCTCTTAATCTTATAAACATATATGAAATTAATTCTAATTATATTTTCGTTTAAAAATGAAATAATTAGGACCAATTAAATATCCTCATCAGTCATAAAGATAATCATAAAAAATAATTAAAAACAGGTTCATTATTTTTTTAAATTAAAATATTCTGCTTTCTCCTTGTACGAGTAAATGAGGTTAAATTTGAAGGTAGTTTTTTTTTGTCTGCAATTGTAAAAAAATGGACTAAATGTATTTAATTAAATTCAAATTTCAATCTGTTTATGAGTTTAGTCTCCCTGATTCTGAAACCAAGAGAAACTTAATAAATTTACTTTAAACTTACAAAAATAATATACTAGCAACTTATCAACATCAAGATTACCTACCACTACTAGTTAAGAAAATGATCGATAATACAGTAAACATTAATCGACACAAGTAATTCATCAGAAATAAATAAATTGAATGTAAAAATTACTAATTTTTAATTTGTTTCTTAATTTTCAACGCTTCTAAAGCTTAAGTTCACCCAATATTAGTCTGAATTGAATGAAAAACCTAAACTTTAGCGGAAGCCTATTCGTCTTATTGTTTTACTTCTGATTTTTAGAATCGATTACCGAAAAAACAATTATGGCCTGGGTTTGCACATTCCCCTTCGAGATACCATGCTTCTACGCTAGTCAAGACATGATTTGAGCTTGTACCCTTCCCTTACATGTCACAATAATAACAATTATTGCGTTATTAATTTTTTTTTCTTTATAAATGCATTATTTAAGAAATAATAAGGTAAGTTTGATAAGCCTGCGCTAGATCAACTCAGTTTACGGTGCTTTTCTTCGTAAATAAGGTGTACATGACTTCATTATGCCTGGACTTATCCTGAAGAAGTGTCATGCAACAATATATTATCACTTAGATTTGGAGGCAGCCTTTAAGGAGGGCAAAAGAGGTAGGGGGACCTCTGATCTACATAATCTTCCAGTAAATACAGACAGCTGATCTTAAGATTCGTAGCAAAGATTACCTTGCCGGAGGTGGAGATTCCTTTCCAAAGACTGAAGTAGCAGATGAGGTAGACAGCCAGAAGACAGAGTGCCATGTCCCATTTGATGGCTCCCAGATCGTGCAGTCCTTCGCTTCTATGTAATTCCAGGATGGCTCGGCTGGAATTTTATCATTTTATGAAAAATTTCTTAATTAGGTAAGAATGATGTCCAATATTCGATCTCTCACTTATAGCACCCCTAAGGTAATGAGAACTCATTTTATTCGAAAAATAAAGTACATTATTTTTTAAATTATGATCGCTGGTTAGGCCACCATCGGACTTGAAAGTAAAGCTTTGGAACAAAATCGATCAACTGAAAGTGCCATTTTGCTGAATCGATTTGACTCTTTTGTTGAAATCGATTTACTTTTTAGTATGAATTCAAAGTTTCAAGAAAATTTAATTTCGTAAATTGTGCTAAGTGAAAGACTTGTGGGCGTTCACAACAAAACTGTGTGTTACAACGATGATTTCCTCTAAAATTCAAAATCGATTCAATAAATTCATCCAATCAGATTGGTACAAGTGGCGTACCACAAAGCGATATTGGGAAAATCGTAGATTTATTTTTTGCTAAAAATGATTATTTTTCCCCTATAATTGTAGAACAATGGTGAAAATTATGGTCAATGTGAATGATGCGTTCGATATGAACACGTTAGCTTACTTGAAATATTCAAAAGAGGCTGACGCGAACTCCTCTGTGATTGGTGGAGCTGCAGTTGACACGTTCTTGAGGGTGCCATTCACTGTGGCTGTTGAGTTCGCCTGGGCCGACCATATGTTCACGTCCAACTGCGCACACCATTTGCCTCAATTATATATATCTATTAATAGAACAGACATGCTGATACTTGAATGAATTTTTCTTTTTTTTTTCAGCATTCAATTTGAACATGTTCATTTTTTTATTTTACGTTTTACAGTTTTTTTAAATGTTTTTGGAAATCTGTGACGTCAATTTCCATTTCGTAACACTCGATACTTTTTTTGACTCTGTATTGTTGGTCTCAGTTAAGGAAAGTGGAAGGTTATTAGTATGTTAACATTAGAGGAAGGACAGGTTAATTTGAGTTCATGTGCTGCACCCCACACTCAGATGCCCTACACTAAAGCGGAACCAAGCTCTTCAGAATAGTTCGAAGAGACAGGAAGTGATAATCAGGTATAATCTTCCTAATCATGCAATCTTCTTTGCAAAACACTAATAAACATAATACAAAGGTTGGGCGTGATCCTAAGATGGGTATTTTACACTCTTCCAACCCTTAATAGCATTCCAGGTTTTCTATGGAAATCCCAGGGTTCAGGATGATTGCTCCCTGGCGCGCTGGAATCCTCCCTAAATCCTCAGAGAGGACCACCAAATCCCGCCCGACTATCAAGTGACTATCCAGCTTCTTTGGGGAACTCATAGAAAGAGAGATGATACGGCTGGAAGGGTTGGTCACTATCTAAAAAGTAATCATCTCTCTATTCAAGAGAAAGTATCTCCTCCTTAGATCTACTGGAATCGTCCGGCTTTGCTGAGGGCACTAAAGTTTTGTGTCTGGAATAATCCCCAGGGACTGGATCAAGTTTCTTTCTTTCAAGGATATAGTTCTAGTATGGGCACTTGGTCATTCGGCTTTTCAGTACAATCGTAGGAAGGGAGGTTGGCCGAGTTAGGCGCGTCCCTTCATTGCTCCCGAACCAACACTCGACTCGGCATGTGTCTGGTTTTCAGGAATGGGTTGGTTCCACAGTACACCACAGTGTGGTATTGAATAAAACAAACATTCACTTACCGGACGACATTGTGGCGTATTCCAAGGATTGTCGCAGGTGGTCCAAGGCAGCATGTCCGTGAACGAGGCGAAAAAGAATCTTAAGGCCCACGCTATGATCACATTGTAATAGAAGTCCACGTAGAAGGCTATCAACACCACTGCATATCCTATGCCTGGAAAATTGCAAAGAAAAACTTATCTCCATATTTATACGATTTTTGAATATAGAACGAACCAACATAGAACCAAGTAAGGTGTTTGTAGATCGAATATTCTTGGTTCCACAAAAAATCGGCGACTAATAGAAATGTGATTTTCTAAATTTTGTTAGACAATTTGATTTTATGCTGTGACCATCAACAGAGTCCCGAAAATCTAGTATAAAATTATTATAAGAATGGGTTTTGTGACATTTCTTAAAAAGCGGAAGTGGGAAGAACAATTAAAGATTGATTCCAGTAGGGTAAAGACGTGTTCACAAACATACTAAACAAAACCTTCGTCATACTGACAGACGCAACAACTTTTTACCGGAAATATACGATTGAGCTCTTTTGAGTTTGAAGAATTGGGTTTTCCCGAAATAGTCCAGCGTAAAGAAAAATCTTAGAAAGTTCCAGTTTTTCAGGCGCCAACTGAGCAGCGCCAAAATAAGGTTTTGGTCACCCGCCAACACTCGGAAAATTGGCCCACCGGAAGTACCCCTTAGCTACGATTTTCTTGCTCCACTAATTATATAAAAAAATCGATCTATAACTTTTAACTGGTACATTTTACAGGAAGTACAATTATGAGAACGAGTGGGAGAGCCGGAAGTTAGGTTCCCCCCCAAGTGGTATTAGTGAGTGCTGCGCTGTCTTGAAACCAGTGAGGTCATCAGAATCGAATATGGAACTTAATTCCAGACTAACAGGAAATCGTCTGACCGGAAATGTCACTTAATGAATAGATATTTAGGTAATTCGTAATTTTCCAAATTTTCTTCAAACTCCTGCACTAAATATGGTGATCTCAAACTTTCCTTTTTCTGGAAATTTTCTTTCCGGAATAATTGGATAAGGAATACTTCTGGGAAAAGGGGTGGGGGCATTCCCTCAACAGGGTCACAATGTACGTTCCTATCTTTCTGTGCGATCTTGAGCAGAGCAAAATCGAGTTGCTAAAATAGATTTTCAAGAAAAATTCCTAAACCGGAAGTATCTCTTTAGTCAATCGATTCTCCACTTTCTCGGCTTTCTCTAAACTTCGTACGCACATGACGTACATGAACACTTTCAAGAGAAAGTTGTTTCTCGGGCTGGGGTGGGGGTATTAGCAGTAGTAGTTTGTGCGAGTGTTCGTATCAGATGGCTTTATTTGCAAAAAAAAAAAAAATACGCTGACGTCAGACGGGGGTACAAATAACAAGATGGCGAACAAAAAAGCAAGATGACTTCAGTGATCTAGTTTGGAAAAGATTGCCGTCTAATATCAGGCTATCTGGGCCCCGACCACCTGTTCAGCCTGACATCAGACTATTTTGCTGGTGATATATCGCCGGAAATGGAAAGGTATACTTTCCCACTTGACTCTTATCTGCACCATTTCGAATTGAGAACGAACTTGATGAGGGCCATTTCTTTGCTGTGAACGAAGTTATATCCTCTTCTTTAATGGGATCGCCACGAGTAGACGGGCGATTATTCTAGGTGAGCTAGAAATCGCAGTGGTTCTAAGTTTCGATTCGCTGCTGTTTCCATGGATTTTATTTATTCAATCTGTTATCTGTTTTCATTGCGACCATAATTGGGTATTTCAGCCTAAAGAAGTTTTACGGCTACATAAATGCTGCCATTTTCATTTCCGCTTACCCCACAATACGAGGAATGTTGTAATCGTGCAGAGTTCTCACCGGAAGTACGTGTTTTACAGCCTCCAGAGGCTGGGAAAGTTGTATTTTACAGATTTGTCTTCTTACTTATTTGTGGCCTTCGTAACCAAAACTGCCTCCTTATTGAATAAAAAGTAAAGTAAAGTAATTGCCTATTTTTTCAGGCGGGGCTTAACGTTCAACTACCAAATTAGGTGTCGTGGACGGAGGCGACTAGCAAACATACTTACTGTAAACTTCTTTTATTAACCATTAAATAAAATCCAAGGCCAAGACCGGAAATCGAACCCAGTACCGCAATACATATTAGCTTTGCGGGTCTAGCATCTAACCGCTCGGCTACCGTGGCGACTACCTTATTGAATAGATTTTCCAGTTTCTGGTGGAGGGGAAGAAAAATAGATTCTACGATTTTCCTCGAAGTTGACGCACAAAACTATCGAAACATTTTTCCTCAGGAACGAGGGTGAGTGCGGCTTCCTCTGAAGGGTCATTTCAGTACATTGTAGGTCCTATCAGATCATTCTAAGAAGTGTCAAATGAAATGCAGAAATTCCTAGTAAGAAGTGAGAATGTAATAATTAGAACTTTGGGAACTACAATGATAGACTCGTGAATATCCACATTATACTTCTTGGCAAGTGGTCCTATTTGTGCTGTTCATAATTGAAAGTAGAAAACGTCTTTAGAATGTGGAATCGAAGGAACTGTGAGAGGGTGGAATTTCGCTTTCATTCAATCTGAATCGAATAAAATTATCATTTCTGGCTTTTGTGACAGGAAGTGCTTTTAAAAATGACACTTTAGCACTTAATTTAACAACAGTGGTGCCAACAATGAACTCTGGCTGAGTGAACGGTGGTGGCAACTTATAATGGTATTATTAATGTAGCTATGTTGGTAGTAGTTGCACTTAGAGGCGCTCCAAGTGGCCAGAATTGAAACGAAAAAAGAAAGAGATAAAAAAAAATCTCCAGGAGAGATGTTGGTGGCGGGGGGGTGATGCGGGTTCGTTTCCTGTTCTAAGGGCATGCACAGTAGAGGGACGGCCGCCTCTCTTTCTGGGTGCATCAGGCTACCCAGCTCGCCATATTGTGTGTGTGTGCGTTTCCCTTCTTTAGAAGGCACTGTCAACTCCCTAGATGGCACCGGCAAGGATTAATCATCATCCGGCGGAAGGGTGGTAGCACAACTAGGGTAGTAACTCACTCAACCAGGGCCTTATCTACTAGGGCCTTATCCACGCTTAAAGCTGAAAATAAGATCTAGAGGGTTCACAATCCTCCATAGTTTTTTACTTAAAATAAACGTGGAGGGCGCCACGGTAGCCGAGCGGTTATAGGCTTTACCCGCAAAGCTAAGATGTATTGCGGTACTAGGCTATATTCCCCGGTCTATACCTTTAATGGTTAATATGAGAAATACAGTAAAGTATGTTTGCTAGTCGCCACGGTAGCCGAGCAGTTAAGATACTAGACCCGCAATCCTAAGATGTATTGTTGGTTTAGTTGGTTCAATTCCCGGTATCCAGGCCTTAGATTTTATTTAATGGTTAATATGAAAAATTTGTAGTAAACTATGTTTGCAAGTCATTTCTGTCCACGACATCTAATTTGGTAGCTGGATGTAAAGTCTGACTGTAATAATAGGCATTACTTTAGAGAAAGAGGTGTGACTGTTATCCTGGTCGAACGCAAAACAAACTGACGCACAAAGTTTAGAGACAAATACATCCGACTCTGTGTAACGCTAAATTTAGAGGAAGTTAGGATTCCATCAAAAAGTATAGTTCAATTTTAGTGATAATAATTACTATTTAGTAAAAATGCCAAGTTTAGATCAAAGTTTAGATAATAGGAGTACTGTAAGAAGTGATTTAAGAGAAATTATGCGGGGGTGTTCGCACCCGATTACCTCTTTGAGAACCTACAGCTTGTGTGGGGGGTGGTGTAGCAAATCCGCAAGGAATCTGCCGATTTAAGAAGGCACCTAGAAGATTAAGCTCCAGTTACGTGTTTATTAAAGTTTGACTCGGCAAGACTTTGAAATGACTCAAGTTTTAAATAGAGTTATAATTATGAAGTTTTGATTCAAGGAGTGGTGTGGTTTGCTTTAAGTTGGCAAGCTTGATATATATCTCTGTATAATTAGACTGGGATGTGCCTGTGTTTGTGTAAGACTGGCGGGAGAGTCATTATCGCGCCAGTATATCACTTTCAATTAAATAAGGCAAGAATGTGCGTGAGTGTATGTATAAAGGACATAGTGGAGTTATTATCTGAGATCAAAACGGCACTGGCAGCTAACTACACGTAACTACTGTTGGTAAATATTGTTAGCCTTCAACCAAGTTACGCGCTGCTTGATTTTTGGAGTGCGTGTGTGAGAGACTTTTACTAGGGTAAGCAATCTACTACCATCATCAGGAAATTGTCTCTAACGAGTTTACACCGGAGGTGGCTTTTCAGGTCTCCTGGGTCCGAAAAAGTGGGAAAATGGTCCCATTATGCATGCGGACAGTATAAGGAAGAAACAAAACCGGCGGAAGGTAAAACCTAATATTTAAATTGGGCCCTATCAGGTGGGTGTTTTGTACTTCATTAGGTAGAGAGGGTCTCCTTAGGACAATGGGGCCCAGAACGGAATCCAACTAGAACTCCAAGAGACGACCTTCACTTAGAACTATCTTAACTCTAAAGCTTGGATTGCTGTCCTTCCTCCAAGCTGCCATTTATCCCAGGGATACAGTCAATCTTGGGACATTTGGCTTTCTAGAGTGCTGGCCATTTATCAGGGTTATAGAAGGGAGTATACCCAAATCTTGAAACCTCTCTAGGGGAACAACTATCTTCTGCATGTTAAGGGTAAGAATGAGGGTGGAGGTTGGCTTTCGGGGGTTGATTATGTCTACTTCTGCTTCTAGAACTTCCCCTAGAAGTGAGTTGGGTTGCAGCAGGGCCTCATCTGACACTATTCGGGGGCGAGGCATAATAGATCTTAGTAAAGGTCCCACTGTTGGATAATGCCGCCCCACCTGGAGGGAAGCTGAGTTCCGCCACCACCTGCTCGAATAAAATAAGTGACTTCAGACGAGTTGGTCCTACCTGTTCACAAGATGGACTTCTGTTCCAGGACCCCCTAACTTGGCATTCGGGAGCTGATCTCTCTTCAAAGCCAGCTATCGCTAAAAGTATTCGTCACTTTGTCAAAAGGAAGACCTCAACGTGAAAACTTGAGTAAGAGGAAGTCAAGAGATCTGAGCCACATCAGATTTCCCTCTTCAAAAAGAAAATTTGGAAATTATTCCTGAGAATAAATAACTGCCCTAAAGGAAAACAACTAGCTAACCAACCAACACCCTGGATCTTATATTTGAGAAGGTTCTATAAGGTTATAACTCTAGCGCTCTCCTGGATTTCTTTATGAATAATGGAGACAGCTAACACCTACCGGAAGGCTTTGTTTCCCTTCGGAGCCACCACCTTTTGGAGCCCTTAAGGGAATAAAGAAAAGAAGTAAATGATCGCTCTACTTAGTGCGAATACTGCTGCCTTTATAAAATAGTAACAGCTTTGACAGTGTTTACCTAGGCAGTTGTACCAAGTGTTGCCAACGTCTTGATTATTTTTTTTGGGGGGATTTTTCATATCTGGTTGGTGAGACGCAGTATTGCTAAAACGTCGTATTTTTGAATTTTATTTTTACCGGAAACATTGATTTTGAGGCCATGGCGAAACAGGAAATTTAAGAAAAGTGTCTGTGAATGTGAACTTTATTTTAATTTCTAGAGCCACCGGAAGCGTTAGAATAGTTTCCTTTACAGCGTTATTGAAAGCAATTACTGCTGCTTATGCGGACTGTACGCGTTTCTTTGCCCCATCATGCCGTTCTAGTAACTAATAAAGCCCGCATCACTATTACGTCATCAGTAAGTTCTCTTTAAATTAGAAAGAGAGAAGTATTTGGAACTTCTCAGATAATCGTCTCTTTCGAAGAATATTGAGCTTACACCAGAAATAAGCGTCTTTAGAGGTCCTCAGTCCGAGAATATCTTGACTCCGGACAATTCCCAAGTGATCACGAACTAAACGGTGCAAGAAATGCTCTGTCAAGCTCTGCCTGGTTATAAGGTGACTTACTTCCAATCTCCACTTCCTTCTACAGTACAGCAACAAAGGATTCCAACCACAGTAAGAGCAAATCCTGTGATTGGTTATAGCAGATTATTGTTCCGCAGGAAATGCGGTCAGGTTTGCAGCTTGCTGTAGTGGATTCTCCCTTCTTCACATTTACGGACGCTCACATTTCCTGCAAACACTATGACGTTATCTTATGACGTGTAACATTGAAGCACCTTACTTTACACGACAAAGTGTGTGTGAGGGGAACTGATCATCATGACGTATAAATATTCCACATAAGAAATACATAAAATATTACAGTTTAAAAGAAATTGAATAAAGACACAACACAAATTTTTTTTTAGAGGTTTTACCTTTGAAGAGTGGTACAATCCGGCCCCAACAGGTGATGGCGCCCTTGCGGTGGAACTGTCCCAGTGCGAGCTCCATGTAGAACAATGGGATGCCGCCCACGAACAGCATGATGCAGTATGGAACCAAGAATGCACCTGTACAGAATCATTGGAAGTAGTCATTAGGAAAAAGATATTGGAAAATGAAATACACTGATCAGCATCATGTATTTTTTTGGGGGAAGTTGGTCCTCGAAAGGGTTCAGATGAACTTGGAACTTGGCTGCTCACTTTGGTTTTGAAATTTTTCTGAGAGATATTGATTTTATTGGGGGGTTTTGGGAGAGAGCAGTGATGGCATGTATTCTTCTTCAGCATCGATTTATTGTTCAGACCGATTAGTTTAATCTAATTTTAAAAAAATTAATTAGAGGTGTGAATATTTCACTCAATTTTTTTTATTTACGATCCTTAACAAAAACTTACAGTTTTAAAAGTTAAGTATAAGGGTTGATTAAACGCCAAAAGGTACACAAATCAGCTAGTACCCAACATTTCATTAATACTGCATTGATATAATTTAAGTAATTTTACTGCATTAACTTTTCCTTCACATTTTTTAGAATTTATTAGATGTCACAGACCCTTATGCTGGCCAGTTCATTCATAACATTATTTTGTTACAATTATGATAAAATGTATATTATATCTTTATATTTTTTATAACGTTTTCTTTTTAGCCTGTGATTAATAGTTTGATTATTATAGATAAATAGATATTACAGTCAATCTAAGTTAAATGGTGTGCTACTTGAGTAAATATTTTGTAGATGAAAATGGCCAGCATAAGGGTCTGTGACATCTAATAAATTCTAAAAAATGTGAAGGAAAAGTTAATGCAGTAAAATTACTTAAATTATATCAATGAAGTATTAATGAAATGTTGGGTACTAGCTGATTTGTGTACCTTTTGGCGTTTAATCAACCCTTATACTTAACTTTTAAAACTGTAAGTTTTTGTTAAGGAGATTTTTGTACCTTTTGGATAGATTTTCCTTTTTGTCTATTTGCAAAGTTACGTCTGCTTTACAGATTTTTTTAAAATTTGGAATAAGCAATTCTATCATTATAACCTGATAAGGTGTTAAGTCGGAGTTACTACCACTGGAGAGATCTTTTTAATAATGATTATAGTTGCGGTCCCCAAACCATCCTCAATAACAATTTTTTTGAGAAAGCGTTTTGAATAAAATAGGAAGGTATTTGTACGTAAATAGCAAAATTAAACTGCGATTTCAGTACTTCCTTTTAAGAAGAGCAAGAAAAATAAACTGCGATTACAGTACTTCTCCCTAAACGGCAAAGATTTTGAATCGAACGACAATTCATTGATGTAAATCGGTTCACTCATTGATAATTTTAACGATTGCAGTACTTCCTCTTAGTAGGTGTAAGAGCATGATGGCACCTCACAGCCACGTAGAGGAGCTTTAATCACTTCTTCGTGCTAAATTTTATCAAAATCGGACTAAGCTTTGTAGAAATATTGGTAATAATAGTTTTAGAAAGGGCCTTATTTGGGTGGGGCAAACTCCCCTCCTTATGAGGCACGGCGTCGAGACTTTTAAAGTGCAAAGCTGTACAAAATTTCGATTCGAATGACACTTCATTCGTGAAAATCGGTTCACGTGTCGATAATTTGAAACGATTGCTATACTTCCCCTTAACAAGTGTAAGAGCAGATCGTCGCTTTATTGTTACGTAGGGGAGCCCTAACTCTATCATCCTACAAAATTCTATCAAAATCGGGCCAAGATTTACAGAGTTATTAGTAATAATAATTTTGGAGGGGCCTTACATAAAGGGGGCTAACTCCTCTCCTATTCGATGTACAGCGCCGAGACCCCCAAAAGGCACATCTACATAAAATTCCAAATCGAATGACACCTCATTCATGAAAATCGGTTCACGCGTTTAGGCGCTACGTTGTTTACAAAAAAGGTAACAAGAAGAAGAAGAACAACAACAAGAACAAGAACAAGAACATTTTTTGAAAAAGCCGTTTTAGCTCATTTTCGGCAACTTTTTTCTCGAAACCTATTAGATCTGGGTGGTTGCAAAAAAATTACAGTTATAAAGGAGGATTTGGAGTAAGATTTAAAGAAAATTTGGGAATTTTATCTTTTATAGAAAAATAGAAAAAAATTGTCAAAGTTGGGTGTTTTTCAACGTCACGCTTTTTCGTGCAGTTTTTGATGGTCAACCCTTATACAACTGTCCTACCGGACAGTTTTAATACATTCAAAGATCTTCCCAGCTGGAGGCTGAAGTAGAGCCACCACAGGACTGCAAAGCTACTTGACTTGAAGTCACACTTAGCTGTAATCGTATTACTTCCGGAGAGAGAGAGAGTGACAGAGAGAGGAGTTAATGCAAGCAGTAGATGGAGTAGATGGTTGGTCGCTTGAATACCAGAGGAGTACCGATGCAACAGGTCACCCTGGGCAGCAGCGGTAGAGGGTGTCGCCACTGTCAGTTTGCGATAGAACCATAGCCTTTATCACATAACCTGTTGAGTGGCTTGCCATGTACGTCTTGGTTGGTTGGTTTCATACTCGACCCGGCCAGTCCGGAACGACAATACACTCGAGTGTCACACGTACCCCCGGCAGACAGTGTTATCCCCTGCGATATATATCACCAGCATTGCCTACCTTCAATATATCTTCCAACATAGCTTCTTTTTTTTCTTTTTTTATTACTTATTTGCCAAAATTATTGAATGTTCCAGAATTCCTTTGTGCGATAATTGAGAAGAGATTCAAGGAATTCAGTTTTAGGAGCTCAAAGTCACTTAATTCCAATTTACGAGGGTCTACTGTACCATCTAATTTTTTTTTTTTTTTTTGGCATTGGCTTTTAAAATTTAAAGGAAGTAGAAGTTATAGGAGCTAGCTTAGGAAGTAGAAGTTATAGGAGCTAGCTTAGGTAGTAGAAGTTATGGGAGCTAACTTAGTATAAATTAGACCTCTTCGTAAATCTTATCTAAAAACCAACTATAACTACTTCAAGTATCCGAACGCTAAAACTTTTACGACGTTTCGTTATAAATTTTAAAATTGAAATAAGTGCTTCAGTAAGTTATTTTCCAACCGGACATTTTTCGCTGGAAATATAATATTTGTGTGTCAGTGTGTTTTTTTTTTTCTTTTTTTTGGCATCGGCTTCCGCCATACAGCCAGCATCGTCTAGGTGCTTATCACTAGAATATCACTCACTCTCTATTCTTGCTTATAAAATACATTCGCTTCACACATTCATCCCTCTGCTATTACAACTATTTATATAAACTAATGGATGGATCAGTACTCTATATTCCTGCCATCCTTATAGCTTAACCTAAAATTAAAATCACCGTAATCCTTCTCTATTATTTTCTTCCATTCATTCTAATCGGCTACAACTTTTAAATACATTCATATTTCATTGCTAGCTCCGCTATAGACTTAAGCACACATATGTTGGTGGAGAATATTATGTCTTCGTAGCGAAATGGTGCATCTAAATACCCTGTATAAGTCGTCAAACATTCGTTTCCTTTCTACTACCACATAACGTGGACATATCATTATTATATTGTCCTGAAATCCTCCTCCTCATTGCAATCTACGCATTTAATAATATTTAACGACTTGATACAGATCTATTTTTATCCTTGAAATCAAGATCATCCCCCATGTTCTACTTTGGTTCTACTAAACACGCACAACATTTTTTATGCATTGCGTTACAAGTATAGTCACATAAGTGACGTAAATCAACAAAGTTACTACCGTAGGTTTTAATTACATCATTGATTTTATCCGTCATAGCGTCGTAGCACGCCTGTTCATGGTATTCCGGACCAGTTTTGGATTTTCAGCCATCATCAGGTGTTGGTTTGGTTACATGTAACCTCCCTCACTCGGTCAGATAGTGTAATGCAAGGCGGAAGCAAAAGTGAAGTCGCAATCCCTGAACCCAAATTGTTTGTACAGGCAATTTCTTGTAATTTTCAATTAGCTCTGTAAAGATGTCTTCAATAATTATACTTCTTCCTTTGAAAGGGACCATGTTCGAAAAAAAAAAAGATTTTATGATTTAGCACTTCCGTTTTGACTGATTTTATTCAAAAGGTTAGCGCTCAGGAGTGTTGGCTCAACACCACTGGGCAGAGACAGGCGAAGGAGTTCATTAGAGGCTATTCGCCGAGGCTGACTGCAGAATTAACCCGTCAAGGCCGCGTAGCGCTATAAGGATAATTGTAGGCTTATTAACTGGCCACTGCAGGAATATTGTTCTATTAATAGGCTTGTTGTGAATGTAAATAAATCGAAAATATTAAAGTTTGGTAAAGGTAGAAGTCCGGCCAGACATAGACAGTTTTATTATAATAATACTAAAATAGAATTGGTAAATCGGTTTACATATCTTGGTATACCATTTTTTAAATCTGCTTTGTACAATCAAACTTCTCAGGCGTTTATTTGTAAGTGTAACGCAGTAACCAGTGTAGTAATGCAAATATTATGTAGAGGTAAATGCAAATCGTGGGATTCCCAGGTGTATCTGTTTGACTCTCTGGTGAGAAATACATTGATATATTGTTCACCGGTATGGGCACTCAGGCATTTAGAGGACTTGGAAAGGGTGCAATTAAATTTTTATAAAAGACTATTCCAAATTCCTCGTAACACACCAGGTTATCTTGTTCGTTTGGAGACTGGACGGTTAAAGATTCATTATGCTATAGTTAAATCTGCTCTTAATCTGTTGTTAAAAATTGTAAACCTTAATACTCAGAACTATTCTAAATTGTGTCTTTCTCAGTTAGTTTTATTTAACGATAAATCTAATAATAAACTAAAGTATAATTGGTATTCGCAACTGTCAAATTTATTGCTGAATGTACTCGTAAATCTAGAAAATGTAAACGATTTGGTATCCTTTATAAAAGATAAGTCCCATGTTCGCACGCTGTTAGAGAAGTATAAAGAAAGTTTAATTTCCATGGACTATGACAAAATGATAAATTCTAGTTTTCTTACTTTTACTAAAAACTCTTATCTTAATAAACAAATAATACAACCATATCTTAATAACAAATTATCATTTCATATTATTAAATTATTCTTTCAATTCAGAATGTCAGGACCTTATGTACTGAAGTTTACTGTCAAAAATATTATATATACAATAGATTCAAATAAATTTTGTATGGTTTGTAATGGAGGTCAGCGTGAAAATATCGCTCATTTGTTTTTAGAATGTCCTGCATATAGCATTTATAGGCAAAGTTTAAACCTTGATAACAACAATTTAGCGAGAGAAATGGAAATATTAGCGAATGATTATTCTCAATCAAACATTCACAACGTGTACAAATATGTTAAAAATATACTAATGTTACGGTCATTTCTGTTGAATGAGTAAAGTTTGAATTTAGTTGTATGTTAGATTCTTATTATTTTGTTTGTATTTTTTGTACCAAGTTGTATTCATTGTTGTTAAGGATAAAACCAACTCCTTTTGTTACAGGTTTATAACCTATAAAACAAATAAAATAAAATAATAATAATAATAATTACATCATTGATTTTATCCGTCATAGCGTCGTAGCACGCCTGTTCATGGTATTCCGGACCAGTTTTGGATTTTCAGCCATCATCAGGTGTTGGTTTGGTTACATGTAACCTCCCTCACTCGGTCAGATAGTGTAATGCAAAGCGGAAGCAAAAGTGAAGTCGCAATCCCTGAACCCAAATTGTTTGTACAGGCAATTTCTTGTAATTTTCAATTAGCTCTGTAAAGATGTCTTCAATAATTATACTTCTTCCTTTGAAAGGGACCATGTTCGAAAAAAAAAAAATTTTATGATTTAGCACTTCCGTTTTGACTGATTTTATTCAAAAGGTTAGCGCTCAGGAGTGTTGGCTCAACACCACTGGGCAGAGACAGGCGAAGGAGTTCATTAGAGGCTATTCGCCGAGGCTGACTGCAGAATTAACCCGTCAAGGCCGCGTAGCGCTATAAGGATAATTGTAGGCTTATTAACTGGCCACTGCAGGCTCAGAAAACACATGCATCGCATGGACCTGGCAGATGATAGCCTTCTGTAGGTTCTGTGCAGGAAGAAGAGGAAACGGCTCTGCACGTGTTGTGTCAGTGTGAGGGGCTTGTCTGGGCTAAGGATGTTACTTCTCGGGGAGAGAAAAACCAAGGCCCGAGCAGCTTTACCCAGGAGTCACTCTCCAGCATTAAGAGTCTGATTAAACGGACGGGGTGTCTGGAGGGCAAGCTCTAAAGTCGGGGAGCCACAATAGATCCAAAGGGGTCGCAATGGCGTAGGCCTTGAGGCCGCCCTAATCTATTCTATCCAAAAGGTTATTGTCGAGATCGATATTTCTAACACTTTCTAAATATTCTGCTCAATTCTAAGTACGTGCTCGCATGTAGGTTTTTTTTTTTCAAATCCATTTTTAAAAAGGGTTCAAAGAATATCTCCTATGAAAACCAGATATAGACAATTCGAACCAGTCGCAACACCCAGTAGAGAGGAAGTAGAGAGTGAGAGATAAGATATTCTGGCACCGGATGTACGCATATTCGAAAAAATATGTAACAATATGCTATCCATCAAAAAGCCAATGCCACTTGAATAATCTAAAAAAAAATATGCCTTAGTACATGTACTCGTATATATAAATATATCTTCTATAAAAAGGAAGTTGGTTGGTTGGAACCAATCTGGTCTGATCCAATTTTCTACTAAATCCATCCTGTACACCTGATTTACTATATTGATTGTACTCGTATGCAATGCTACAGAGAATAAGTTGAGCCGCTTGTGGGGATATTTTGTTTGAAATATTATCATTCTCTCCAATAAATAGGGAAATTTTATTATCGTATTGAAGTGGGTATGAGTGGAGTAAGGCGGACAGCTAATGCTGTCACCCGGAAGTACTCCCTTTTTTTTTTGGACGGAAGGAAGGAGAAAATTTATTGCTACGTTTAGCTTCCTTTTGAAGAGCTACTTCTGCATAATGTACGGTTCTATCGCCCTTGGGCGATATTAGGGTAGATTAAAAATCAATATAATTCAAAAGTACCAAGACGATTACGTAAACTGCAGTAAGGAAAGGCGTGTGAGGTTGGCACTACTGTTTTCTTCTTCCTCCCTGGCCCTGGGCTTGCTCACCCCTATACCACACTCACTGGAGGAAAGCATGTCCCAATTAGAACCACTTCCGTGCCACTTTGGACACGATCTGAGGTGGACAATAGAGGGAAGGTTATCCAAGAGTCTTCTTCTCATTGGCCCATCCGGTCAGTTAACCGGCTCTCTCTCTCTGTCAATAAGCCGGGGAAGAGAACCATGGTTCTCCGCATGATGCCAAGGACAGGGCATAGAACTGGGACTTACCCCTTCCACCTCTCTAGTTGGGCTTCCTAGACTTCTTAATTGGATCGACTCTTGACCCCCACAGACGCCAACTATTGCTGTACGCTCTGTCGTATTTCCGGGGGCTCAGACATCAAAGTGGCATCCTTCGCAGACAAAAAGCCAGTGCTAACATTCACACGACTCCTCCTCTCACAGCAGCTGAACCAAAGTTCAAAAGCAACATTAGGTGTCTCAGCAGGGCTGGATTTAGATGAAAAGAGGCCCCTAGGCTATTCCACTTATGAGGCCCTCCTACAAACGGAACAGACCCAATGAGCCGAACGCGTTGATCTTAGCCAATACATTTTTATTATTGTTTATTAGTCATTTGCGTAGAATTTCTCCTTATTTTCGGTTCAGGCCCCTCTTGATCTTGAGGCCCTAGGCTGAAGCCTAGTTAGCCTATAGGAACATCCGGGCCTGGGTGTCTGTATAGTCCATTTTTAACAGTTGCACTCCGGTGGATTGATTTAACTTAGAATTTAAATTAGAAATTAGGTAGATTTACACGATAACAGCAATTCCCCCACAGCGAGCGGTAAAAATAAATAAGAATTCAGAAAGACGATACCCACTTCCGTTTAATTAGCCCAAAAATTTAAATTTCTCTTTTTCCTTACAGCGGAAGTTAGTATTGCGATCATGTTACCATTTTGGGTGTGGAGTTCACACCGGAAACTGCAACTCTAGAACAAAATCAGATCAGCCGACTGCAAGTGCCACTTTACTGATTCTCGATCGACTCCCAACAGTTCCCTTTAAAGTTAGTGAGCCCATTGCGCGCTAATTAAAGATCTGGAAGTGCCTTCAAAGTGCCACCAAGTGTAATGAGGCGGCCTCATTAAAAATCAAAAAGTAAAAATTAATATTAACGAGAAATAAATGTGTAAGGCGAAATTTGAAGAACAAATCCGATAGCGGAAGTGGCCACTTAGCGGGATAATTTTTCTGAGTTTTTACTTCCTTTTCCTAACCTAATTTTTCACAGGAAATTAGGACAAGTCGTGTGGGTTTCTCGCCAGTTCTGGTTTTTGAGTTGCCAATCTTTGAGAAACCAATTTAAGAAAAGCTTTGAAAGGTTATAATAAGATATGTTAATTAAATTTTACAGGGGCGATTACCCGGGCCCAGCTGTTCTGATCCGAGGCAAGTTACCTGAGTAGGAAAGGCAGGACGGCCAAGAGAGAGGCGGAGGCTAAGATGGGCCGTAGAAGAAGACATTGTGACGACGTGGCCCCTCCGCCCGCCGCAGCTAAGTTCATGTAAGTACAGGCTATTTCAGATTTATTGCGCTTCAATTGGCCGCCGGGGTAAGAGGATTGCAGGCTCCCCGGGGGAAATAACTGCAACCTCCTCCAAGCTCTAATATCTTCTTATCGAACTCCATTAGTCCTTTACCTGCTTCCCCATTCTTCATTCCCCTCCTGATAAAGTGGCTCACTTTACTTCTTCCGCCTCCACTTCAATAAGAGAAAGGGTATCGTAATCGGGCAGATTTTCTATTATTGAGTTTGCGCACAGAACATATCCGTTTTGAGAGCCCCCTCCTTCCTGAAACTGGAAAAGTAGATTTTTTTTAAAAAAATAGTCCTGTATGTACATGTGTCCACACGTAACTCGAAAACGAGAAAACCCAGAAAGTGGAAATTTGATTGGGAAACCACAGAAAATCGCTAAACCGGAAATACTGAATCGATTTTCTAGTTTTTTTCCCCCCCAATTTTCTGGAAAAGTGGTCCCTTTTATTTAAAACATTTTTCCCAGGAAATTCTATCAAGGGGCATTTCCGGAAAAGAGGGCGGATAAATTACTCATCAATTATTGCCATTTTTCTGCAATGTACAGATACTTATCTCTTGGATACTGCAAGGGTAAGGGTGGAGGTTGAATTTGTTGCTAAAGTTGCAGGAAACTTGCTGTACCATTTTTGGTGACGAGTCGGGGCCGGATGTCCTGTAAATCCTGTAAAGTAAAGTAAAAGTAAAGTAATTCCCTCTTACCACCACAGGGCAGAGACAGGCGAAGGAGTTCATTAAGGGCTATACGCCGAGGCTAACTGCAGATTTAATCTTATAGCCGTGTGGGGCTATAAGGATAATTGTAAGGCCTATTAACCGGCCACTGTAGGCTCAGAAAACCATATGCATCGCATGGGCCCGGAAGGTGATAGCCTTTGTAGGTTCGGTCAGGAGGAGGAGGCGGAAACGGCACTGCACGTGTTGGGGTCAGTGTGAGGGGCTCGTCTGGGGCTAAGGATGTTACTTCTCTGGGGGAGGAAAAACCAAGGCCTGGTGAGCTTTACCCAAGAGTCGCTTTCCAGAATTAAGAGTCTGATTAAAAGGACAGCTCTGGAGGGTGAGCTCTAGAGTAAGGGGAGCCACAATAGATCCAAAGGGGTCGCAGTGGCGTAGGCCTTAAGGGCCGCCCTATTAGAATCTTATCTTATCTTAAAGTAATTACCTATTTTTTCTGGCGGGCTTAACGTCCAACTACCAATTAGGTGTCGTGGACGGAGGCGACTAGCAAACACACTTTACTATTAAATTTCTTTTATTAGCCATTAAATAAAATCCAAGGCCTAAGACCGGAAATCGAACCCAGCACCGCCAATACATATTAGCTTCGCAGGTCTTGCCTATAACTGCTCGGCTACTGTGGCGCCCCTCTGTAAATTCTGTTCTGTGTTGCCAATATCTTAAATATTTCTTAAATGTTCCGAGTTTTGTAAACAATTTGGGCCTTCGAATCTTGAGAACGAAGAAGCAGGAAGTCGTGCGGGTCTTGAATCCAGATTTTTTTTGTGAACAGGAAATCTCACAATTCGTCAATTTATTTAGCGCCCGGTGAAAATTGTATTAAATTATTTTTTGATTTATTGAAAGTGAACTCTTTCCACCCCCCCTCTAAATCTGCGTAATAAAATTATTACGTCATAAAATATTTTATTCTGTAGCAGCGGCCAGGGAAAGCGGAAGTCCCAAGCGTGGATAAATGCAATAAAATGGTTGGACCTTTTATTTCCTTAAAAGTATTTATGAATCTTTGGGCCGGACAAAGAGTGGGGGCCGATCCACTTAGAGCGACAGAGACAGAAAGGAGTTTGTACGCCGCTCTACTTGGGTATAAAGACAGAAACTCCAATTTCTGTCCATTTATGGTGGGAGCCGGGTTGGGGGCTTCCACGGAGAGGAAGAAGAAGGCTGGCCTCCAGGAAGTGTTATTTAAAAAAAGAAAAAAGGGAGAGAGATGTATCCAGACAAGACGGAGTACTCCTTCCGGCCGAGAGAGCAATGTCGCTCTCGCTACGCCATCCCCATCCACAGAGCTTTTTATATTTCATGAGAAAGTGCTGCGGTTCAACCCTAGAATTTAATTCTTATCGTGACTTTTGCAAGTCGTTCAACTGTGAATAATTTACAAAAATCTGGTTTAAAACAATATCTAGAAATTAGATTTAAGGGTGGAGCCTAATGTTGGTCCAGGAAGTGACTCAAAAAGAAAAGGAAAAATTGGACAAATTGGGTTTTTACACGCGGACTTCCTGTTAGCTGTGCCAATACGGAAGTTATTGCCATATATTTTATGCTTAAAAAAAAAAAAAAAAAAGGACAGCGTCTTAAAAAACAGTACTGTCCTGCCAAAAGCAGTACGAATGGTCACCGTAACTATACCTCTATCTAGTAACCGCGCTTTTAACAGTTTCAGATCCACATGTGTGACAATTACTAGGGAATCGTAGCTTCCTGTATTGGAGACACCCCATTTCAGTGGAGTGGGATTACCGGTAGTTGGTTTTGTCCGGACGTTTGTAGTCGGTTTCTTGCGCTGGGATCTCAAATTGGAATTTCCTGCGTCCACTCTACAGTCCAACTTGTAGAAGAAACCAATCCGAACACCTGCTGACTACGGATTGGGTTGGGAGTGAGCAGTTAGGGTTGACAACTCTCTCAGACGCCACCCTGTAACGTTCCTCACAGCACTGTGGGGGGGGGGGGATAATCGTCCCTGAAAGTGAAGGACTTTGGTCACACCCCCGCAATCGCGAGCACCCTTCTCCCTTACATGTTCTAGAAGAACTGTCCCCCCAAAATGTGGGACATTCTAAGGAGCGTATACTTCCCGTCAACCCTCATACCCATTCCTGGAAGGCAGATCCCATATTTGTTTTTTAAAATCTGTAGTTGGAAGAGAGTTGATAAGTTAGAATCCGGAGAATAGTCGTGTGAATGTTCACCAGCAGACTTTTCCCCCCCATCCAAACAGATCGACTGGAAGGGAACATGGAAGAGAAAGACTGTTAAGCTTAAATGGGTCACCACTGTCAGCGAGAGAGGAATAATGCGAGAGCTAATTGCAGCGCCAATGATTGTCGCGCAGAAAACAATGTGACATCCGACTGATGGTGCTCTCGGCCAGGAAGGAAGTTGCATGTAAGAGTGTATAGCTCACAAAGTAAGTAAAACTAGCTCTAAACAACTTATCTACCTAATACGAGATTCTTCGTCACCAGCAAATATTGTGAGCAATATTAGAAACTACTTCCGGGGTTTCCACAGTTATGAAGAATAATGGTCGACCTAGGGCGAAGCCTATTTCCTAGGCTTACTTCCGGTTGTAGAATTTTTCCTTAAATTCAAAACTTTAGCAATACATATTTACCCTCCTTAAGAGTCTTAGACAAGAGATAGGGACCATACAATACATAAAAATGGCCCTTTTGGGGGAAAATCCACCCACTTCCGGAACATTTCCGGCAAAATTTTCTCTAGTAAATGTTAATTTTTATGAATGAATGAATGACGTATATTTACAAAATATATGAAAATTACAAGAACAGAAAAGTACGAGTAAATATAAGTTCGAAAGCGGATGATGTGGTGAACTATAAGAACAATAATCTGCTTTAATTTTTATGTTTTATAGTTACTATGCGATGTTGGCAATTATCTTGTTCGAGAAAATCACGAGATACTGAAAAATCTGTTCGGTAAAGTGCCATTTCCGGTCAATAGATTATCTGTAAATTGGAAACGGAAAAGACGTGTGAGTGTTCAGACCAGGTTTATTTTTTTTTAAGTTATAACTTCCAACTTTCATTTTCAGTTTTTCATGGATCGTGGAAAAAGCGTTTAATTTGTTGTAAAAATTTATTCAATTCAAATTTACGTTAAATGGAAATTATATAAAAAAAAACAATAATTGAAGAGAAACGTGAAAAATCCAAGCAACAAGATCACACTACTCTGTGTTCATCCTCAGCTGGTCAACCTTAAAAACCTTAGGATTTAACCATAAATCACAGCCTCCTTAATAAAGAAGATTAGCTATTGGTTCTTTGGAATGGCCATTGGAGGTAAAGACAATATCCTGTCAGAGCGCTGGAACAACCCCCCCGCCCACCACCACCGCACTCCAGGAATAGCCGGGATCGTTAAGCTCCCTTGGGCACCCAGGATATTGGGTAATTAAACCATATTTATGATTTACTACTTCTATCCAGGCAGTACCAGTATACCCAAAATATTTTATCAACATAAAATCAATATTTATTAAATATGGAGCATAATTTTCCTTTTTTAGATCAGTACCGTGGAATTTATTGCATTGAGGCTGATTCAGAAACGGAAACAATTAATTAATACTCGTTCAAACCATCTGGCGATCAAATAATACGAACTCGTTTCCGGAGATAGCCTGTACTTACTAAGTAGTTAATCAACGTATTGCGATCGTATAAAATCTTCCAAATTTTAAATATAATGCAATTAAATCTTTAATTATTATAAGAATAAATTATTTAGGAGAATTCATTCATTTTGGAACAGTTCGGTATAGTGGAGGTTGTACTACTTACTTTTTAAAACGTAATTGCAATGTTATATATACTTTTACGTAATGTACAGGTTCTATTAAACAAAACATTTTAATTTTCAGTCACTAACTAAAAGTAAACAAAAGACCAATTGTTTATCAACCCAGTGTTGCCAAGAAATAAAACACTTATTAATACGTTCACTAATATAATACATAACTAGGAGTTTTAAGTTGGTAGCCCTTTTCGATTTAATTGTCAGCTGTTGGCTAGTTCTAGATTGTTCTAGTTATTTAGATTTTTCGTTAATTTAAAACTGTTTGTTCTTTTTTACTGTAAATTATTTATAATTATTTTTTAGTTATTATTATTAGTGTGAATGGTATTCAATTTTATTGCATGCATTGTTCAAGTTGTGTTTATTGTTAGAGTTGGTTCTTCGTAAATATCTTTAGTCTAATTACTCTACAAAGAACTACTTCAACCAAAAACAGGTAAAAGAACTCGATTACAAAAAATATTTAATCGTTAATCTTTTTAGTTAATATTTTCTAATTGTTATTTTGGTTAATTTTAAATCATTTCAAGATAAATTACATTTGAACAGGGTAGTTTTTGGTTATAAAGGCTTGAATATGTCATTGATACCTGTAAAGCTAATATGGGTACTGGGTTCGATTCCCAGTCTTTAGGCCTTGGATTTTATTTAATAGTTAATAAAAGAAATTTACAGTAAAGTATGTTTGCTAGTCGCCTCCGTCCATGACACCTAATTTGGTAGTTGGACGTAAAGCCCGCCTGAAAATAGTAGGCATTACTTTATTTTAAGTCATTGATTAATGAATTGCTGTTTCTAGGGTAATAATTTAATTTTCTGACAAGAGATTTATGGACTGGTCAAATTTTTAGGCAGCCTTTGATGGAAAATTCTCTGTATTTAAATAATGTTAACACTCTTATCGCTATTTACGTAATTGAATTTTCTTCAAATTTACCATTAGATCTAATCTAGATTGTTAGTTGTACATATATTTGAATGTTTAATACGTTGTAAGTCCATAAGTTACACTGAAATGGGCTCATGATCCCCCCTATCCTGAAAGTACCCCTAATTGAATTATCCTGAGGGGAAAAAATTGGAAAAGAAGTTGAAATAACACTTGAGCGCAATAAGTACCCCCAACTTTAAGGAAAATTGGGTAAGTCCTTGACGCACATATCTAACCAATCAGATCATGCCGAATTTGCGATTCAGTTTGTTCAGTGGGAATTCTCGTCTTGATATCCCCTAAATCCAGAAAAAAAGATTTTTTAGGACTAGGATGCGACCAGGCAATAACGGCTCTTTGCTCAGCTGTAGTACTCTATCTTCAACAACTTCTATCTGTTGCTGAAGGTCACTTGTAGGACAAGGATAAGGACGCTTTGCCCTAAAAAGCTATTTTTAGCGTAATGTACGGTTCCTGCAAATAGCACCTCATTAAGGAAGTATGTTGCCCCAAAATTATGGGGGTTCTTTTTTTAAAAAAAGAAAATTGCTTGACCGCACCGTTTGGAGTTTTCATTTTAACATTGAATTTGTTGTTTAATGGGGCTTTGTGGGTGATGGAAAATTCATCCCCATTTTCCTTGATAAAAAGGGGCAATAACCTAGAAGGGCATTAATGTAGTGGGGGAAGGTGATAGGGCGCAGTTTTTTTTGTACCTAATGCCACACTCACATGACTTTTTCTCAAAAACTAGGACTTTTTACTACATTTTTTTGTAGACTACTGGTACCCCTCAATATGCGCCATTCCAGTAAGTTCTTGTCACAAGCGTCAACCATTAAAGTTAAGCACAACTCCTGTAGTTCGGCCCTAAAGATCGACTTACTAACTCGCAGTTACAATAAAACTAGCAATATTCAATATAGACACTAATGTTGAGCTTATAGTCATATGTGAGTAGTGCAGAGGATCTGTCCAAGTCTAAAAAAAATAAAGTAAAAAAGCCGAGTAGGCAAAAAAAAATTGTAGTATAAAAAGTATGACGTCACAGTTATTGTTGTCATCACTACGAGTGTGTGTATTCATTGGAAGAAATATTTGAATGGAAACGATCACTGTGGCCAACATACATACATCCACACTAAATATCCCTGTGGCTGGGATTATGCCACAATAAAAGAGTATATTCTGAGGGTGTGTCTGTCTGTATACAACTGTCCTACAGATATCACACTTGTATAGCTCTAACGCCCGCGCTCTCCTTCATAAAATACACTGCCTTCTATAATTCAGGTCAAATTTTCATTTTGGCCAGATTCTATCCGTGCGTCTGTATACTTATCTGTAAAAATTTAACATCTGCATTTATAAATTAGGATTTTTCTTTCTACGTAGAAAGTGCAGTAATCGTGAAAAATGTTCTATTTTGAGTTTTCTTTCTTTAGAAGTTCATCTTTTCAGTGAGAAAAATTAACAAAAAAAAAAAAAAAATCACAAGTTGCGATAGATTTTTGTGTAGTGGTTTTGAGCGTGGTCTAGTAAGAGGGTAGTTCTCAGTTCAAGTGCCGTGTGTAGCTGACTTTACTGAATAGATTCTGAGTTTTTTATAAAACGTGTAGTTTTATAACCTGCATAATGTTGGGTTACAATTAATTAAATATGATTTAGAAATCGGAGTTTGAACCCTTTTTGCGAGTAGTATCAAGGAGAAGAAGACATGTGAGGGTGGCGTACTCCCGCCGGAAGTAGAGCTCTAGCAGATCTACGAGTGGCACAGCTTTGTTGTCTGTCTCTTCTCTGGCACAGATATCCGCTAATTGCCCTGTCTGTTATCGTTAGACTAATCAAGCAAGCTGTGCAATTATTTCATTGTGATAATCTTCAATTCTATCCCCAATTTTAAGCTGACAATTCCAGGAACCTTTATCTCATTAGCAACTTGTAATTGTCACAATGTCGGACATAATCTCTGATACCACCTCTGGCTGACTTCCTCTGCAGGAATTCTGATATTTCCGCTGACTAGTTTGTTCTTCGTTAAAAAGCATAAATCTGATTTGGATCCGTACTCCCTTACTACCATTCTTAGGATTCTACATGACCCACTTCCGGTGAACTCGCAACATTTACGTGTCATGCTTCTTAGTTACAGGATAGGGACCATCGTGCTTACCAATATGATGTAGTTTGTAATCCTCCCAGGGGAGAAACCTGGAATCAAAGTTCCAGCGATCTTTGTTTATTTATAAAAAATCAGGATGTGCTCTACATACAGACCCATACCACAAACCACTTTGTTGATTGCCGGGGACCTAAACACCGGATATTCCGGGCTAAAACTAGAAAAATTTTAACACGATATAGTTAGGGAAAGTAAAAATGCTTAGTAAATAAATTTTACGTCAGAATTGAAACTATTTAGAGTTTCGACAAAAAATGGAAACATATGTATATTTTGGTTAAAATTTAGGATTAGGATTTGGTAAGCACTGGCCTGGACGAAGATGGGTGTATGATACCCATATAGGGATCGTGCAGGAAGATAATGGCTCTCGCTCTTCCACAGTACAGTCAGAGGACTATCAAATTATCACCGGGTAGTAATAACGTTTAGTTCCAGCAGAGGGACTTGGCTGACAAAGTGTTCTCCACTCTCGTTGTTGTCTTGCTGGCGGCGCGAGGATGTATTGGGGGTCTCCTCTGCAACGCAGGAAGTCCTGTTGGAACTAAGTGGTCTGGAAGCGTCACCTCCCCATACTCAACCCTTCGGGTATTTCCATCTCATATAACCTTGTCATCTCGAGCCGTTCACTCCTCGCCATTTTAGAATACAATTAGGGAAGGCTGCCGATATAGCTCGCAGGTAACACCTCCTCCAGCTCGCCCACACACTGGTCCCGCCAACTTTACACCACACAGCTGTCCCCTCTCCCGCAATATTTACCCAACCACTCCGCAGATCTCTCTTTATAATTCATTGAAATATGGGCCACTCTTCCCACAACACGCACAGTCCTAATTGTATTCCCTCAAATTAGTTATATTTCCCTTGACAAGGGCAGTACCCCGTAGCGGCGACCTAGAAGAGGTTGCCGTGTAAGCGCCGTGAAGACCAAGATGTGGTCTTCTTTGTCCTCAGCAATAAAAACTCCATCTTCCATGACTTAAACATTTTGACCACAATTTGAACATGGTAGATGATGAGCCGTTCCCTCCCCATGCAAAAAAAAAAACAAAGTTTCGAATAAAGCCGCCCAGCCGGAAGTCCATCTTCGCTAAATCGACATTTCACTCAGATTTTCCCGAAAATCGATCCAGCTAATTCCCTTTACACATTGAACACGTGACCAGCCATTTTATCTTAAGTCCAAAGTTACTTTGTAAATTCAAGCATGATTACCTAGATTGCTAGCAGTTACTACGTCGTATTATTCGTAGAAAATTAAAATTAAGCAGGTTATTATTTAGACCAGCGTTTCCCAACCTTCTTTGGCTCGCCTACCAGTTGGTAGTACATCTTGCTAAATTGTACCACTTCGTAAAAATGATTGTATTTCGTGAAGTTTGTTTTTCCGAGTGTGTTATTTTACTATTACTATCTTTATTTGTCTAGAGATACCAATGTATCTGTTACAAAGGAGTTCAAAGTTCATGTTCACTTTATAAACTTTGTAAAGTGTAAGATCTTAGTTTTGAAACTTTTTTTAAATAATTAAAAATTGCCTACATATTTTTCTCTTCAAGATTATTAATTAATTTACAAAGTTCTTATTTTAGGATTATTATATTTGTGCCCAAATCTTCATTACATACTCATCTGTCACATGATAATTCTATTAAATTTTCTTTATCTGTTATTGATGATAATTTAGCTTTTCCTAAATTTTCTTTATAGAAGGGGGGGTTTGAAATCCAATTATCATTTGTGTTTTCGGGTTTTGGGGAAAATACTCCATGAAAGACAATTTTAATCCTTGTTAAATATGCTAATTATACTTTCCCGTATATCTTGAGACAGACCAACCTTATTATTGTACATATTAACAACTTTACTGTATAATATTATTAATTAAAATAATTTTTATGGATTATAGGAAGGAAACGTTTATATGATATTTTTATGATTTAATTTTCTTTTAACTTTATTGTCCGCCATTATAAGTGTTAACAATATGGCGAAGGACTTTGAAGGTGGGAGCTTCGCGGAACCACACTACTCCAGAAGTTCAAATCGATTTCAGAAGTGTGTTTTTTTTTTTTACAAAGTTACTAAGTCCTGAACACAGATAAGTGATATTAATTTCTATTTGTAATAAATGTTTACAGAAAAGTTATAATAGATTTCTCGGGAATTCAGACGACCAGTTCCGCCTGTAGTGTCACTTCGTTGTAGACCTAGGTAATGGTAGTGATATTTGAATTTTGGATTACAAATGCTTAGTTTTTTTAAAAAAAGTTAAGTATAGACTCTCGAGAAGTGAAGTAAAAGAAAGAAGCGCGTGTGTTCACAGCTAATTTTGGTTCCGGTTTGTTTGTGTGTAAAGTGTTTGAATCAAGCGGATACTGCGGACAAACATTTGAAGAACATAATCCAAAGATCAATTTAAATTTAATTAAATGGTTGAAAATAAATAAAAAGTTATTCGCTTTGATTCTTGGGGCAAAGTGATTCCCTCCTTGTCCTTTACCCACTACACTGTCTGTGTGAAGTTGGTCTACGTTTGCGGAAATAAAACTAGCTGCAGGCAGTGCTCGCACAGTATTTCCGGCTTTCACTGGCAGTGCCTCCTGCCGCGTCCGCCATCTTGAAACCATCTTTTTGTTGCCGCCAAAGGGCGCGGGCCTTCACAATCCAATATCCTGTTCTAGAAGAACCACTGCCTCCGCCGCCTCTCTAATTGCCGCCCCCATTGCAACTAAACCAGTGCAAATAAATATTTAATCCCGCTCCAACTACTCTAACCTCCCTTAACTAGTCTAACCTATTCAATTATCCCCTCCATCCAGGTGACTTCAGCCTCTTCAGCGAGTATTACAACGCACACTTAAACACTTTCCCCGTCTCTTATTCTTGGAACGATCTCCAGAAAAAAAAATATCATACGAACACCACTTCTTCTGCGTACAATCTAACTAGGATTCTCACTTAGTCTTGGAATTCTTACTAAACAGTCACTTTCAAGGGCTGTTCCCTGGAATATCCAGACTTTGGAGCCTAGTCAGAACGGTTAAAGGTAGCTGCCACAAAGATCGACGAAAGCTAAAAAAAAAATTAACGTGTGGCTGTGTCATGGACACGGCCGTGTGTTGTACGTGAATACGTTTACGTAAAGGGTTATATTTTTTATATAAAATAATTTTATTTATGTATTTAGGATGAAACAATGTGTCTTCATAATCGACGATCGAACACAATCTATGCCCATGCTGTCCGTTGTACGATGTAGAAGCGATTTCATCATCCACTTGCTTAATTTCAACCGCCCCAGCTGCAGATGTACTGACACCGTCGTTGATCCGCTCGGCTGCATTCATTCTTTTACGTTCCCGGCACAGCTTGACTCGGTCGTATGGTGTTTTATTAGTACCAATCGATTGTTCTTGAGAAGCCCTTTCCAATCGTATACAATCTCTGTATTTGGTTTTGGCTTTTCGACGTGTATAGGTCGACATTATATATTTTTGATATTTTTTTATTCGAACACCTTATTATATTCACTGTCACTATTTTACACTAATGTTTTATAAACAATCGATAGATTGTGACGGCAGCTGACGATTAAAACCTTAAACGAACATCGTAGCTTCTCCGAGTCCAAAGTTATACTAATTGCAAATCTCGATACAAAGTTAGGTCTCAGGCGACAGAGACAGGCGAAGGAGTTTATTAAAGGCTATTCGCCGAGGCTGACTGCAGAATTAATCCGTCAAGGCCGTGGGGCTATAAGGATGATTGTAGGCCTATTAACTGGCCACTGTAGGCTCAGTAAACACATGCATCGCATGGGCCTGGCAGATGATAGCCTCTGTAGGTTCTGTCAGGAAGAGGAGGAAATGGGCACTGCACGTATTGTGTCAGTGTGAGGGACTCGTTTGGCTAAGGATGTTACTTCTCGGGGAGGAAAAACCAAGGCCTGTGAGCTTTACCCAGGAGTCGCTCTCCAGCATTAAGAGTCTGATTAAAAGGACAGGTCTGGAGGGTGAGCTTTAAAGTGAGGGGAGCCACAATAGATCCAAAGGGATCGCAGTGGCGTAGGCCTTGAGACCACCCTAATCTAATCTAATCTAAATCTCGATACGCAGTAAAATGATCTCAAAATGGTGGCGCTTCCCCCTCCACCGCGCGCGCGATGCGTCACAGTCCTCGCTTATCGTAATGAATTCTTTGATCCTTTAGCTATCCAGTGGCCTAATTTAATTTTGGATGTAGACGATAGATTCGAAACTATAATGCCAAACTGTATCCCCCGATTTTGTTATCATTAGGTTTTTTGGATTGCCACCATATGATTCAAATTTAAAGACGTATTCACGTCAAAAAGAATCGTTTTCGGCGGAAACTAGGATTCCCTCCAAAGCAGAATTAATCAAACTGTCCCTAACGTCCGGTAGGGGGCTATTCAAGCTTTCATGGTGAAAGGTGGGGGGATTCGATTCCAGTAATGGTTGGATACGGAAACCTAACTTGTGGAGCATTGTTCATCACTTTTGGTCTTCTGATTCTTCTTCTTTTTGGATATTCTTCGTCTGATTCCTTCTTCCTTTTCGATAAATGTTTCTACAAATTCTCTATTCAGTAATTAGTTATAGTTTTTAGAAGTGCCTCAATTAAGTTGAGTTACGTTTTAAAGGAAATATTTTCAGAGGAAATCGCTTAAAATTTAAAAAAACCTGTTCTGTAAAGGGTCACTCCCGGTCTTCAAATATTGACGAGTTTCTAAAGTCAAACAAAATTATAGAAATGGTGCTAGAGAGTAGCACTACATTGCCGCCATCTACAACTATCCTAAATCCGGATTATTCTGGATAAAAGTGAAATAAGCGCAATAAGTTTAAGGAGAATTAAGTGAATGCTTGACACAAAGTACCCATCCAACAACGC
The DNA here is from genome assembly GCF_049639745.1 of Rhodnius prolixus. Taxonomy (NCBI): domain Eukaryota; kingdom Metazoa; phylum Arthropoda; class Insecta; order Hemiptera; family Reduviidae; genus Rhodnius; species Rhodnius prolixus. The sequence goes on along the minus strand of NW_027411627.1, from coordinate 125,812 downwards.
AACCTGGTAATGAGTGCATTTCGTCAAGAGCACGGTAAAAAACTGCATTTCCGGTGTGAATTCAATTTGGTGACAGTCAAAAAAAAAAAAGAAAAAGTCTCATATATTCTCTTGCAAAGAAGTGATATTTGAGTAGTGGGAAGCTGTAGCCCTAGGGGCAGATTAGGGGAGTCGCAGTACACGCGTGGGCGGCAGAGATTGTCCAAACATTTCGCCAGAATTACATCCCTCTCTCTATGTGTGCAAGCTCCCAGTCGGGGGATTACCCCCTGTCCCTCCTACTTGCAATATTCAACTCCCGTATTCTGATACTTCTTTACTGCTACTGCCTCCTAGACAGGAAGTATTTGCCGTTGGATCAAATTTTTCACCGGAAATATATATGATTTTCAGGACTCCTGAAGATGATCAAATCTTACCATTAAGTCTTGAATTTGTAACATATAAATTTTTTTTTCATTTCGAAATTTCAATTTTAAAACATTTTCAAGTCCATTTGAAGTAAAATTGCCTATAATCAGAGCCGGAGATTTAGATGAAAAGAGGCCCTAGGCTATTCCACTTATGGACGCTCTTTCACCTCCCATTTTTAAGTTTGTAAATTACATGAGAGATAATAAAATACATCACTACTGTGATACATCACTAAAACAGTGTTTTTCTGCAACCATGTAGGAATGTTCTCATTACTCAATTAAAATCAGCTGTGTAATGCCCAACTTTACCTCTCTAGTGGGGAAAAATTCCCATTAGTGTCACTTTCCTCACTAGTGAGTGGAAAAACTTTGATGTGCTTCCTTGATACAAGAAGTTTTGTAATTAAATATTTTCTGTAAAACTTTAATAAGCTTATTTAACGTAACTAAATAATTAAAAAACGAATATTAAAAAATAAAATAAAAATTGAAAGGAATATAGAAATAAAAATAATACTTTAATAAATAATTAGATATTTTTAATTATAACAGTTAAAAAGGTTATAGTGTTACCTTATAGAAATTTAAAATGGATTCTAGTGATTCCTGTTTAGTTTTTTTTTAGTTAATAACCCTAATGGTTGCAGAAAAAATATAATATTTAACTCGAGTGTAAAGTATTTTCCTCACACTCGGCAATTTGCACTTGCACTCGCCTCGCTTCGCTCGCTCCGGCGTGCAAACCCTGCCTCGTGTGAGGAGGAAAAGTACTACTTTCCGCACTTGTTAAATAAATAACTATTTATTGTTCACCGGTTTTTAGAATAGAGTAATTTTAATTTTGCTAACAATTTTGAATGTAGACCCCTCTGTTGATCTTGAGGCCCTAGGCTGAAGCCCTAGTTAGCCTATAGGAAAATCCGGCCCTGCCTATAACACCAAAAAGTTAAACTTTTAAACCAACCTCAGCCCTCCACAATATGCCCTACAAATCGATTTCACAAGCAAAATTATTCAAATTAAAGTTATCGATCTCGGTAAGGAAAGTTTGAAAATCAATGAGATTATCGATTGTTCAGTTTTTCCCTAGAAAATGGGTCCATTTTGAGATACCTTGAACCCGGTAAAATGGTTTTTTTCCCATTTAGTGTCTATCATCGTGTGAGTGCCCACCGTAATTATTAAAAAAAAAGCCTTTTTCTTACCTAAATGAAGATTTAAGAAGTTACCCAAAAATTAACTTGAAAAAACAAACAAACAAACGAGGAAAAGATACCTCATGTACCTTTAGAGGGAAATTATTTTATCACGTCTATAAGTTGGTAAAACTGTCCATAACCTTGTGGATGCAAATAAAAAAAACAAAAACTAATAAAACAAATAGATGAGGTCATCTCTCTCTCTATCTCTATTTGCAATCATATGTATAAACAGAGTGAGATCCGTCATTATTATCTGTTTTGTCAGTTTGCAGGCTATAGTGGTATTGTCAGGGTCATTGCAGAGGTTCGGCAGTGATTTATTGAAGAGCAAAACTTCATTTTTTTTCTGCAGTCTGGCCAACAGTGACTAGGTAAGAGATATTGTTAGCGGTGGGACAGTTCGTCAGTTTTTTTAAGTACGATATTCTAACTTATGTGGTACCACTGATTGTAACCTCCCAGGACTTCCTGTTATCTCTAATAAGAGGATGTAATGTAACCAAGCTGATAGCCACTTTAGTAAAATATTTAAATTATTCTTATTTTTCTTGCACTAGAAAATACAATGCTATGGCAAAGGAGTGGGAGGCCAATACAAATTTATTAAAAAAAAAGTACAAAAAACCCACTTCTAAAGAACTCCAAAAAAATGACCATAACTGAGTCATAGATTGCACTTGATAATAACATAAAAGAAAAAGTAAACAAGATAAGAAAAAACATAATAATATTTAAAGTGCAAAATATTGACAAACAAACCAACTGACAATCAGACTTAATTACACAGACAAACTGAAATTACTTATTTATTATAAAACTTTTTATTTAATTATCTTAGATGAATTCAATCTTGGTCTGTAGCATTTCTTAGTTTTAATGTATTAATAAGAAATTTATACAAAGCATTAATTTTATTTAAATCCATACTTTGAAAAAAAAAAAATTATAATTAGCTCTTCAGGTGACGCGCCATGTTTTAAGAAATTAACTAAATATTCATTTCTTTGCGAAGAAAATGCATGACATTTAAACAAAAAAATGAGGAAAGTCATCTAAATGATTTTCGCATTGCGGTGCAAATTGCCGAGTGTGTGGAAAATACTTTACACTCGAGTTAAATATTATATTTTTTCTGCAACCATTAGGGTTATTAACTAAAAAATAAATAAACAGGAATCACTAGAATCCATTTTAAATTTCTATAAGGTAACACTATAACCTTTTTAACTGTTATAATTAAAAATATCTAATTATTTATTAAAATATTATTTTTATTTCTATATTCCTTTCAACTTTTATTTTATTTTTTAATATTCGTTTTTTAATTATTTAGTTACGTTGAATAAGCTTATTAAAGTTTTACAGAAAATATTTATGTTAATAACAAAACTTCTTATATCAAGGAAGCACAATAAAGTTTTTTCACTCACTATTGAGGAAAGTGACACTAACGGGAATTTTTCCCCACTAGTGAGGTAAAGTTGGGCATTACACAGCTGATTTTAATTGAGTAATGAGAACATTCCTACACGGTTGCAGAAAAAAAAGTAATATTTTTTGCGCCTAATAATGAATTCGGCAATAAATTTAGTACCTGACAAACGAATTTTAGCTATAGCTCTGCTATGCTTTTTCAATGTTGCAATTAAGAGTTAGGATATGTTTCAAAGGCACCCAGCTCTGACTTATATGTATATAAAAGGTATTATAAGAGCTGTTAGTAACGGAGTCGAATCAAGAGAAAGTAAGTGATTATGAAAACTTTGAAGCATATTATTTTTATAAGATTTAACGGAATGTAAGTTTTGGTTATTCAGGAGGTACTCAAAGCCAATGGTTGCCAAGTAATGTAAATCAAATAAAACACTGTTTCCGTTTTAGTACGATTCAAACTTCATTTAAGCGAAGTATTTTTTAAGTTAAGCTCTTTTCCAAAGTGCCTTTCCAATTCCCATTTTCCCGTTCTAAAATCTGAATAACTATATTATGTAATGGTGCTGGCCATATTGTGAATTATAGAGGAATAAGGCCACCGGAAGTGAACGTCAGCACAGATTGTAGATTCTAGTCCAGGATTGTTCCCCTAAATCAGTGATTCTCAACCACTGTGCCGCGAAACTTTTGAAGTGTGCCGCCCAAATTTTAGAAATGCATACAATAACAATTATATATTAAATCGACGATCGATATAGAGCAGCATTATCGATTTATACGACCAAATATAAACGAAATTATCAAAAAACATCTAGCTCAAATTTCTCATTAAAAGTATTCTTATTATTAACTTGTAATTAATCCCTTAATAGAACATATACTGTTGTTTTTGTAGTACAATATTATTTTATTTTATATTGAAAATAAACATAAAACTATTTTACACAGTGTATTATGGGATAAGTAAAATACTTTTAAACTTATCTTACGTATTGTTAGTGTGCCGCCAAAATTTTGATATTGTTAAAAGTGTGCCGCCGCGACAAAAAATGGTTGAGAATCACTGTTCTAAATTCTTCACAATTTTCGTTAAATTTGAAACTTTGTCCTGGTAAAGAACAAATTACTATCGTGTTTCAAATTACATGAAAAACATACTTCCGCTTTGTGCGGTGGCGTGGCGGTAAAGTGGGTGAGGATAGTGTAACCAGCTGGTAATTTAATGACTGCTACTTAGATTACTGTATGTGTCCGGTAAGATTCAATATTAAGAGAGGTTGGCAGTATTGTTTGACAAATTGGCGGACGAGAAAGTTGTCTCAATGTTCGTGCAGTCAGGAAGATTTCTTGCAGGTTTATACATTTCCGCTGATTAAAGCTTCTCGCGGCATGCTGATCTTAACAGTTTGTTCCAGTCATTTTTCAAATTATCATAATTTGTCATTATGAGACCCCCTCCACCCAAAAAAAATGAAGACGAACGGATATACTAGCAGTGTTTGTGGTCATGAGGATGATCTGATGTTACAGCTTCCAGACGATCCTAATTTAATATGCCCTCATTATGTTGGCCATTCTCCAAAGTTACGATTAAAATTATTTATGCCAACTATATTTAGAGCCAATGACTTCATGTAGCTTTATTAGCTGGCGCCTTCGTAATTTTTCTGCCCACCTTTACCTCGAAACTCTTTGCTCTCCTGGAAATCTCAGCAAAATGGGCCCGAGTTCGAGCCCTTTGATGTCTCTTTAATTCTTCAACTTGCACTTAAACGAAATATTAACTTTCAACTTGCAATATTCAGACTTTTAGAGTTCCGGTGGGTACAGACGGACACAGGCTCCCTCGCACAGATCATTTTGTAAAAAACTTTTTTTTTTTGTTCTCGTACTTAAAAGATCTTAAAAAACAGGAATTTCCTGTGAAGTCTCAACATCGACAGTCTGCGCGACTTCCTGTACCTTCTCTCACACAAATACAGGAAGAGGAAGTACTTTGATTGCAATTGAAGAGGTCTTGGTGCAAAAAGGATTTATCTAAATTTTTTTTTCAGAAAATGTGTTTATTTAGTGGCGCCTAAACTCCTTTATTATTATTTATCTTACTTATTCTCTAACATTACCGATTGTTAGACAGGTATCCATTATTTACTTTGTACTTTGTAATGTATGAATACTTTGTGAGAAAAAAATAAAACATTCCATTTCTATAATACATTCTTTACATTCCTTGAAAAATAATAATTTTTTTATTAGGTTTATTTAATGTTTATACTAGGTAGAGATTATTATTTTTCTTTTTGACAGGCATAATAGTATATCTAACATTCGCTTCGACAAGACACAAAATGCCACTTAAAAGCTCAAAAACAAGAAATCTGGTTGACTAAAGTACTTAATATGTGCTCAAGTTTTACTGAAAATTATGATTTTGGTGCAAAAAAGAGTTTTAGCTGCAAAATAACTTTTGCTTGCTAGCAAGCTTAAAAAAGTGCCCTAGAAAGTTCAAATTGAGAGCCCCAAATGACCCCATCACAATATCCTTAACTAATCCTTACAGCAGACACAACATAAGGAATACATCTTAAAGTACGAGGGCCGTTTGAAAAGTCCGTGCAAAGTCAGAGAGATAGCACCACTGGCGCGTATCGAGGTTATGTTTAGTTAGTAGCATCTCTTGGAAGAACACACACCAAGTTTCAGCCAGATCGGTCTATTTCTTTGTGTTTGGCATTCGTTTGAATCGAGGAAGTCGAGTGATTTTCAAAAAATGGACGAAAAAGAATTTCGTGTGTTGATTAAACACTACTTTATGAAAGGCAAAACGCCTCAGGAGACTAAAGAGAAGCTTGATAAACATTATGGTGACTCTGCACCTTCGATTAGAACAGTTTATAAGTGGTTTCAAAATTTTCCGAGTGGCCATATGGGCACAAGTGACGCTGAACTTTCTGGACGCCCTGTTGAGGTTACTACTCCAGAAAATCATTGATAAAATCCATGATATGGTGATGGATGACAGAAGAGTGAAGGTGCGTGAGATTGCTAGTGCTGTGGGCATCTCGAATGAACGGGTACATAATATTTTGCATCAACATTTGGACATGACAAAGCTATCCGCAAGATGGGTGCCGCGATTGCTCACACTTTGACCAAAAACGAAATCGTGTTGCAAGGACGGTTTGCAGCTGTTCCAGAAGAATACGCAGGACTTTAAGCGTCGTTTCGTCACTGTGGATGAAACATGGATACATCACTACATTCCTGAGACCAAAGAACAATCTAAACAATGGGTTACCAAGGGGGAAGGTAAAGACCGTTCCTTCGGCCGGAAAGATTATGGCGACTGTCTTTTGGGATTCGCAAGGAATAATCCTCATCGACTATCTGGAAAAGGGTAAAACTATTACAGGTGCATATTATTCATCGTTATTGGACCGTTTGAAAACCGAGCTGCAAGTAAAACGCCCACGATTGGCCCACAAAAAAAGTCCTTTTCCATCACGACAACGCACCAGCTCACACCTCAGCAGTTGTGGTCGCAAAATTAATGGAAATAGGGTTCCAACTCGTTTCACATCCCCCCTATTCTCCAGACTTGGCTCCCTCGGACTACTATTTCTTCCCCAATATGAAGAAATGGCTGGCGGGAAAAAGATTTTATTCAAACGAGGAGGTGATTGCAGAAACTATTGATGGCTATTTTTCAGACTTGGACAAATCCTATTATTCGGAAGGGATCAACAAACTAGAGCAGCGTTGGACGAAGTGTATAAGCCTAAAAGATGACTATGTTGAAAAATAAAAAAGGTTTACCCTAAAAAATTAAGTAGTTTTTATTTTTGCACGGACTTTTCAAACGATTCTCGTATATTTAGTTTTTTTGTCCCTACTAAAATTTTTAAAAAACTGTAGATAACTCCTTTTTTACTCCAAGCTCTTCAATTGCAATGTTGCAGGATATTGAAGTTGAGCAAAAGTGAGCCGCCAATCTTTAAGTCGGCGAGCGATGCAGTCCACCTTACACACAGATATTAACACATTACACCATTTTTTTTTGGGTACCTCTTGAATAAATTGTTCATTTTTTTCGTATTTGTCCTCAATATTGTAGACTCCATAACTTTGTGGTGGAAGGGGGTGGGGGGAAATAGCCGGAAGGTCATGAAACTAATCTTAGCGGAACTTTCTCACTTTAGAATGGAGCCAGAAGGGAGTTTTTTTTATTGAGGACACCCTCTCTCGGTGGGAGGGTGTTTCAGGGGAAGATGACCGAGATTCTGTGAAGGTCCTGTTAGGATAACTCCTGTAGTGGGGTGTGTGGTGGATCTGGTTTATTTTAAAAAAAAAAAAAATTTTTTTTGTTAATTTACTGAACAGACAGAAAAGGTCAAAAAACAGAAACCCCCAAAAAAACAAGAAGTGAAAGGATTGCTAAAGATCCCTGCGTTACGTAATTTCCTCAATTAAAAAACGACCACTAATTAAAATTTCATTAATTGACACGCTCATAATTATTGTCACTTTTTTTTAAAAGTAAGAATGGCAACACTGTTGCAACTCAAACAGGCCCAGAGAACTGTTATCAGCTGATCGCTGTACATTTCGCGCCAATTTGCAAAAAAAAAAAAAAAAAAAAAAAAGGCGGGCCCTCATCTAGTGTACACGTTGTCCCGTAACACTAGAACTACTGTGTTGTTCCAAAATATTGTATTTTGCAACAAGAGGGTGGGTGGGGGTGGGGGAATATTAAAATAATTAATATGGCCTTGGACTGATTAAACTAGTTTGCTTTATGTAACGATGCTGTATGTTATGTCCGTCCACTGGGCCAGTCCATACAATAACGTTAATTTTTATATGAATGCATTCAGTCGAGTCTACCATTAGCGTTTGCTTACCGGGCCAACCATTATACTACCGGGCACTGTAGACACCAATTTCTTACTTAAAGATTTAAGAACGGGCAACACAACAGCTGTGAGAGAGCTAATTTGAAATATATATGAGTGCTCCCAATTTTCCGGGAATTCAATCCGCCCCCCAAAAAAAACTTCTCTTCGGGAAAAGAAAAGTGATCTTCCCAGCATCATGAGTGAGTTCAAAAATGAAATGACCGTACTCTTGTTGCTAGGCTGCAGGGTTCAGCAAAAATGGAGAAAAAATAAAAAATTGAACATTTAAACCAACTTCCTTTCCATCAGTTCAATGACGTCATCAGTTCATCAGTTCAATGAGGTCATCAGTTCCTACAAATTTCGAACATTATACACATAGTTACTAAAAACTGTTTTCTGTTTACTGGGAAGCCAAATCCAAATTCTTGCCCAAAATTAAATTCTTTTAATAAATTATTAAAGAAAAATTTATAGCTCTATTGTAAGAGTTATAGCACAGTACATTAGACTAAAAATAGCACTTTAGAAGGATACCTACCTCTTGTCCCTTAATCCCGGAAAAAAATATTCCGGAATAAACGTTTTAAAGCAATTGTTAGTAGATCAAGTCTAAGGAGAATCGAAAACAGCTGTTTTTGAGAAAACTTCTAAAAACATAAACTGTTCTCGAATGGGGTATTTTCGGTTGAATTATTTCAACCAAAACCTCGTTCCCTGACGTCACTGAATGACGTCACCTAAGCGAAATATAGCGATTTATCTTTACAATGGATAAATGCAGTCAAAAAAACGAATTTGTAAAAACTACTTTTTTTCGTATTTAGTGAACCTTAAAACGTTAACTTCCGATCGGAAGTCGAAATAGAAAAAAAATAATAATTTTTTTTGCACAGTAGCTTCTCTTATTAACGTAGTCTTGGAGAAAGTACGAGTCAATTACAAATCACCTGTTAAAACCTGTTAAAACATAGTGTAATGTTTTTTTTTTGGAATGGAGGTCGCTAATAATTAAATAATTACAGGTAATTAGACTTGTTTACTAATTATATGGCGTTTTAATAGATTTATTTAGTGTTTTACTATACACAGTACGTCTCAGGTTGGCTGTATTAGTCTAGATCGATTGCGGTCACAAATGGCAACATCCGGAAAACACGTGAGTTAAATTCCAATCAATTAGCACTAACGGCTAACTTGAATTGAATTCTAGATTTAAATCTATTGAGCTAACTCGCCAGTACGACCACATGATGGTGCTCTCTCGAAACAATTTTCACCTTTTTCCTCGAATTTTCACTTTTTGCTCAATAAACTCAGGAACATTTTTTCGAGAATATCATATTCTAAAGAATCTCAAAAGATTTGCAGGGTGAAAGACTTTGATTTGGCTTAAGGAGACATCATTGCATGATGGTTCTCATAAGCAATCCTCCTAGTGGAGTAGGATTACTCTGAAGAAGTGGAGTACCTATCCAGCTCTTGAAGGATTGTTTAGGCGATGAGGAGTTTAGGTTCAGGATCATTGGTCTGGACAAGGAAGAACTCTAAGACTATTTCCCCTTAAGGGAGAGGGCTCGATTTGTTTCAAATCCTCTAGATCTTAGGTGGCTGAAGTCCGGATCTGGTTACTCGCCCCTAGACTCGGTTAATATTGTTTTCCTTGATGCTGATCATCGCTGCAGAGCAACGAACTTCCTCATTCAACCTCATTATCATCACAATTCACAAAAAAAAAAAAAAAAATTCTTAATCTTACTTACCACCTCCATTCTTGTAACAAAGATACGGGAACCTCCAAACATTGGCCAGGTCGACGGCAAAGCCGATGACAGAGAGTAAGAAGTCGACCTTACCGGACCATGTCTCCCGCAGGTCCCCAGTGGTCGAGACTTCACCCTCCATCACCCCAGACACCAGTGCCGCTCCCTGTAAAAAAATAAAACATATTGGATGTTATACATTCTGGCTGATCAAGCAGAGATTGCTAGAGTAAAAAGAATTCGGACGGATTTCTGAAGGAAGTCCTTATAACTGCACTAGCTAAGATGGATGTATTGAGATGGTGTAAATTTTCGTCTTTTCAGCGGAAATATCGTTTTAGAGAACCACCGAGTCCGAATAAGTGATTTTTAGTGGTTTGGAAAGTGTTTTTTTTAGGTTTGGAACGTGGTTTTTAGTGATTTGGAAAGTGGTTTTCAGTGGTTTGGAAAGTGGTTTTCAGTGATTTGGAATGTGGTTTTTAGAAATTGATCTGTATTCGAGTCTGTCTGTGCCCGTATGGAATACTTCCTTGAACAAAAGGTTTACTTTCTCTTTTCCAAGTAAGCGAAGGTATACTTCCGTTTTAGGATTTCGTCTTTACACCGGAAATAGCCCTATGGGGTCCCATGAGTCAGAAAAAAAAAATAGTCAAAATTGCCTCAGCTCTCGACCAGTGTATACGTCCATGTAACTAACAAACAGAAAAATCCCAGAAAGTTCAAGCTTAGGAGCCAACTGAGGGAGCCACAATTTAGCTTTTAGTCAAATTCGGTTAACCGGAAATACATTTTAATGAATAAATTTTTACCCTTTTTTTTTAAGGATTTGCTCGCTACGATTGAATTTAAAACTTGTAACTTGATGACAAACACATTAATTTACAACTTTTAAGGGAAACATTTGACCCCGGAAGTCCGTCCGATTAAGGGGGTACTTCTGCGAAGCGGGATTCCTTCGGGAAAAAATAAGACTCAATCGTTCGGAGTTTTTGAAGCATATATAAATGAGTTAGAACCTTGAGAATGGTAAAGGGAAGTCGTGTGAGTGGTTCATGGCAGATTGTGTGTTTTACTTACCCTTAATATTCAGGGATAATTTGGGAGTAAAGTCGCTTAGGGTAAGGTCTTTCCAACCAAATAGGAGCTCACGCACATCATATTGCACCGCCTAATCAAGGAGTCCTAATTTACCGTAAATGCAAACAAACATACAAAACTGTTACGACACTACTGAAGCGACATGACCTCACACACTGACCGCATCTCCACCACTGTTGCACCCTGGTCCCGAGTTACGCTCAGCGTTAGTATATCTACAACATTCTATTTTTGTCATACATCACCGACGGTATCTTGTCTAAACAGCTCCATTAACCTAGTCTCAATCTCCATAATTTGTTCCAGCGTTTAATTTCTTTTTAAACTATTTCTAGTTTTTCGTGGGGGAAAAAAAGGAAATGCTTTTTTTTTTAGTAGCTCGGAAAATTCAAGAGATTTTCCCACTGCAATAGTTGACGTAATTAAAGTTTTTCTCGGTAATCAGTTTTAAACTGTAGTTGAGATATTCACGTGTTCACTGATGTAACTAATACGTGACTTCACAGCTGTCATAAAAAGTCACAATATTCCGTGAGAACAAGTTCCAAACCAAACTGACTTTGATTGGCTAAATACACAATAGGAAATCTTAAAATTGTAGTTCGACACAGTATCCGATGATTTTTTAATGAGGTCAACTTATCTCCATCACCATCTTGGAATGTAAAGATTTCGACCTCCATTTTTTTCAAGTTACTGACACACCCTACACTTGCATGAACTGAATGGAAGGAGATCCTTGGTGTTGATGTCAAGGAAATGGTATTTAAAGAAAAAAAAAACTCGTTGGGGAAGTAGGAAAAAACACAAAAGCCAAAAAAGGCTACACTGCAGCACTTCCGCCTGACTGATAATCTTTCAGATCGGAAATTAATAAAGCTAATAAATAATATACAGCGGTTACCGGGAAGTCGCTTTAAAAAAAAGTCACTCAGTTAAGTACCACATTGCAGTTACTTCAAATTTGGTCTTCTACTTAAGATATTTCCGATTGGCACTGTACAGAAAATAAGACCGACATCCTGTGAAAGAGCGAAAGCCCTTATTCTTTCACCGAAAGACCCTTAAAGAATTCCCCTTCATAAAAACGTTTTAGATCTACATGGCATGGTGTAGCAAGAAGAAAGACGACAGTTTTGGAGTTCCTTAACACATTGAATACAGGTATTTAGATGCACCATTTCGCTACGAAGACATAATATTCTCCACCAACATATATGTGCTTAAGTCTATAGCAGAGCTAGCAATGAAATATGAGTTAAAAGTTATAGAATGAATGGAAGAAAATGAAAGAAGGATTATGTGATTTTAATTTCGTTTAAGCTATAAGGATGGCAGGAATATAGAGTACTGATCCAGCCATTAGTTGTAAGTTTGTATGTAAATAGTTGTATACAGTAGAGGGATGAATGAGTGAAGCGAACGTATTTATAAGTAAGAATGGAGAGTGAGTGATATTCTAGTGATAAGCACCTAGACGATGCTGGCTGTATACATAGACGATGCAAAAAAAAAAAAACCACACTGACACACAAATATTATATTTCCGGCGAAAAAAGTCCGGTTGAAAAATAACTTTCTGTAGCATTTATTTCAATTTTAAAATTTATAACGAAATGTAAAAGTTAGCGTTCGGATACTTGAAGTAGTTATAGTTAGTTTTTAGATAATATTTACGAAGAGGTCTAATTTATACTAAGTTAGCTCCTATAACTTCTACGTCCTAAGTTAGCTCCTATAACTTCTACTTCCTAAGTTAGCTCCTATAACTTCTACTTCTATAAGCTAGCTCCTATAACTTCTACGTCCTAAGCTAGCTCCTATAACTTCTACTTCCTTTAAATTTTAAGAGGATCAAATTAATCCAGGCTAACACATTTCCTGCACCTCCCCAAAATTAGGGAAAAAACATTGTTTTTTAAAACAAAGATTGTCTGTCAGTTAGTAATTTAATTTCAGAAAAAAAAATATTTGGAGTAAAAAATTGAAATTAGTCCAAGTCACTCTTTCGGTTAACGGACTTCCGCCGTGAAAATTGTGCGCTTGCAATAAACGGAAACAATCAAAGCTAACGCTTCCCGTAGTTTTGCCTAGCACTTCCTGTTCAGACTCGCACATACAGACACACACTTTTATTAAGCAAGATACAGGAGCTTACATTAGCGGCAGGTGGCTTTTCTCTGTCGGCTTCCATTGGTCCAAGTAACTCACAAACTAAGACTGTCCGCTCGTATGTCTGTCTAGAGGTTACACTCCTGAGAATCGGAAATATTCTTCACAGTGGACTAGAGTTACTTGATCGTTTTACTGGACAAGTGTTCCCTTTATTAACCATTCGAAGACCTTGGTCGCACAAGTCCAGCATTCTCCCACTACCATAAGTTCCCCACACTACTGGGAGGGTTCTTCAATAACAAAAAAAAAGTCCTCATCCAAAAGGCCACAATCGGTTGAAGGAAAAGTGGGAATTACAAAATCACTTCAAAGTGAACGCTTCAATAGATCAGCGAACTGAAGACAGTAGAGATGTACTGAAATTAGGGAACGATCTTAAAGACAGCCAAAATGGCGTAGCGCAAAAAGACTCCCACTAAAACGGAACTTCCGCCTGCCATTAAAGAGAATTAATAAAGTTTAAGCATAAAAAGCAAGGAACTAGACAGGAAGGTGATCTAAAATGATTTAGTGGCACCATGGAAGAGAACCTGCGAACTGAATGAATTCGCGTCAGTGAAACCAGCCATTGTGTGACCGGAACTTCCGATTACAGTTAATGTTTTCAGGCTTCTACTGAAGCCTAATTTAGGCTTCATTATTGTGACTAACTTGTAACATTTAGCTCATTACTGTATATTTAGCATTTTAATATCATTATCTCAGACCACCAGCATTAGCAGAAGGCAGTGCAGTGAGCAGCTTTACACCGGAAATACCCACTGTGAGGCTCACTCGAATCGTGGCAAAAGTGGAGTTCTAAGTTGTCAGCATAACTTAAAAAACGGAACTTCTAATTTGACGTTTCGATCTGCTGTATGAATGGGACCACGAAATTAAACCGAATCGTTTTTTGTCAGGTTATCTTTTGCCATTTGGGCACTTCCGCTTTTATTTAAAAGCAAAAAAATTCGTCATTATCATTGCGCTCAGAAAAAACTAAAAAAAAAAAAAAAATTTAAAGGGAACATTTAATCCCCCCAAAAAATGCTGGTCAAGGGGTTAAGGTGCACTCTAAAGTTATGTGAAGTACAATGTACGAACTCATTGACCGTACAATACTATCAGAAATTCTATACGTAAACAAGGCGCCACGATAGCCGAGCGGTTAAGAGACTAGACCCGCAAAGCTAAGATGTATTGTTGGTTTAGTGGGTTCGATTCCCGGTTCTAGACTTTTAGATTTTATTTAAAATGCTTTTAATGAATGAGAAATTTACAGTAAAGTATGTTTTGCTAGTCGCGTACATCCCACGACACCTAATTTGGTAGTTGGACGTAAAGCCGTCCTGAAATAGGCCATTACTTAAATACATAAACATTTAAAATAAAATAAAAACGAAAAAAGTCCAAATTTAAAGATAAAGTTTGAGCTAATAAATTTTGTGTTTTCAGCGATGTTTGAACATCTTTGAGCGATGTTTAATCGAATTGCTTTGTGGTGCTACAGAATACAAATATGTTGTAAATATTAATCGATTAAACTAAAGATAAAGTTTGTGCTAATAAATTTTGTGTTTTCAGCGATGTTTGAACATCTTTGAGCGATGTTTAATCGAATTGCTTTGTGGTGCTACAGAATACAAATATGTTGTAAATATTAATCGATTAAACTAAAGATAAAGTTTGTGCTAATAAATTTTGTGTTTTTAGCGATGTTTGAACATCTTTGAGCGATGTTTAATCGAATTGCTTTGTGGTGCTACAGAATACAAATATGTTGTAAATATTAATCGATTAAACTAAAGATAAAGTTTGTGCTAATAAATTTTGTGTTTTGAGCGATGTTTGAACATCTTTGAGCGATGTTTAATCGAATTGCTTTGTGGTGCTACAGAATACAAATATGTTGTAAATATTAATCGATTAAACTAAAGATAAAGTTTGTGCTAATAAATTTTGTGTTTTTAGCGATGTTTGAACATCTTTGAGCGATGTTTAATCGAATTGCTTTGTGGTGCTACAGAATACAAATATGTTGTAAATATTAATCGATTAAACTAAAGATAAAGTTTGTGCTAATAAATTTTGTGTTTTTAGCGATGTTTGAACATCTTTGAGCGATGTTTAATCGAATTGCTTTGTGGTGCTACAGAATACAAATATGTTGTAAATATTAATCGATTAAACTAAAGATAAAGTTTGTGCTAATAAATTTTGTGTTTTTAGCGATGTTTGAACATCTTTGAGCGATGTTTAATCGAATTGCTTTGTGGTGCTACAGAATACAAATATGTTGTAAATATTAATCGATTAAACTAAAGATAAAGTTTGTGCTAATAAATTTTGTGTTTTTAGCGATGTTTGAACATCTTTGAGCGATGTTTAATCGAATTGCTTTGTGGTGCTACAGAATACAAATATGTTGTAAATATTAATCGATTAAACTAAAGATAAAGTTTGTGCTAATAAATTTTGTGTTTTTAGCGATGTTTGAACATCTTTGAGCGATGTTTAATCGAATTGCTTTGTGGTGCTACAGAATACAAATATGTTGTAAATATTAATCGATTAAACTAAAGATAAAGTTTGTGCTAATAAATTTTGTGTTTTGAGCGATGTTTGAACATCTTTGAGCGATGTTTAATCGAATTGCTTTGTGGTGCTACAGAATACAAATATGTTGTAAATATTAATCGATTAAACTAAAGATAAAGTTTGTGCTAATAAATTTTGTGTTTTGAGCGATGTTTGAACATCTTTGAGCGATGTTTAATCGAATTGCTTTGTGGTGCTACAGAATACAAATATGTTGTAAATATTAATCGATTAAACTAAAGATAAAGTTTGTGCTAATAAATTTTGTGTTTTTAGCGATGTTTGAACATCTTTGAGCGATGTTTAATCGAATTGCTTTGTGGTGCTACAGAATACAAATATGTTGTAAATATTAATCGATTAAACTAAAGATAAAGTTTGTGCTAATAAATTTTGTGTTTTGAGCGATGTTTGAACATCTTTGAGCGATGTTTAATCGAATTGCTTTGTGGTGCTACAGAATACAAATATGTTGTAAATATTAATCGATTAAACTAAAGATAAAGTTTGTGCTAATAAATTTTGTGTTTTGAGCGATGTTTGAACATCTTTGAGCGATGTTTAATCGAATTGCTTTGTGGTGCTACAGAATACAAATATGTTGTAAATATTAATCGATTAAACTAAAGATAAAGTTTGTGCTAATAAATTTTGTGTTTTGAGCGATGTTTGAACATCTTTGAGCGATGTTTAATCGAATTGCTTTGTGGTGCTACAGAATACAAATATGTTGTAAATATTAATCGATTAAACTAAAGATAAAGTTTGAGCTAATAAATTTTGTGTTTTGAGCGATGTTTGAACATCTTTGAGCGATGTTTAATCGAATTGCTTTGTGGTGCTACAGAATACAAATATGTTGTAAATATTAATCGATTAAACTAAAGATAAAGTTTGTGCTAATAAATTTTGTGTTTTCAGCGATGTTTGAACATCTTTGAGCGATGTTTAATCGAATTGCTTTGTGGTGCTACAGAATACAAATATGTTGTAAATATTAATCGATTAAACTAAAGATAAAGTTTGTGCTAATAAATTTTGTGTTTTGAGCGATGTTTGAACATCTTTGAGCGATGTTTAATCGAATTGCTTTGTGGTGCTACAGAATACAAATATGTTGTAAATATTAATCGATTAAACTAAAGATAAAGTTTGTGCTAATAAATTTTGTGTTTTGAGCGATGTTTGAACATCTTTGAGCGATGTTTAATCGAATTGCTTTGTGGTGCTACAGAATACAAATATGTTGTAAATATTAATCGATTAAACTAAAGATAAAGTTTGTGCTAATAAATTTTGTGTTTTTAGCGATGTTTGAACATCTTTGAGCGATGTTTAATCGAATTGCTTTGTGGTGCTACAGAATACAAATATGTTGTAAATATTAATCGATTAAACTAAAGATAAAGTTTGTGCTAATAAATTTTGTGTTTTTAGCGATGTTTGAACATCTTTGAGCGATGTTTAATCGAATTGCTTTGTGGTGCTACAGAATACAAATATGTTGTAAATATTAATCGATTAAACTAAAGATAAAGTTTGTGCTAATAAATTTTGTGTTTTGAGCGATGTTTGAACATCTTTGAGCGATGTTTAATCGAATTGCTTTGTGGTGCTACAGAATACAAATATGTTGTAAATATTAATCGATTAAACTAAAGATAAAGTTTGTGCTAATAAATTTTGTGTTTTTAGCGATGTTTGAACATCTTTGAGCGATGTTTAATCGAATTGCTTTGTGGTGCTACAGAATACAAATATGTTGTAAATATTAATCGATTAAACTAAAGATAAAGTTTGTGCTAATAAATTTTGTGTTTTGAGCGATGTTTGAACATCTTTGAGCGATGTTTAATCGAATTGCTTTGTGGTGCTACAGAATACAAATATGTTGTAAATATTAATCGATTAAACTAAAGATAAAGTTTGTGCTAATAAATTTTGTGTTTTGAGCGATGTTTGAACATCTTTGAGCGATGTTTAATCGAATTGCTTTGTGGTGCTACAGAATACAAATATGTTGTAAATATTAATCGATTAAACTAAAGATAAAGTTTGTGCTAATAAATTTTGTGTTTTGAGCGATGTTTGAACATCTTTGAGCGATGTTTAATCGAATTGCTTTGTGGTGCTACAGAATACAAATATGTTGTAAATATTAATCGATTAAACTAAAGATAAAGTTTGTGCTAATAAATTTTGTGTTTTGAGCGATGTTTGAACATCTTTGAGCGATGTTTAATCGAATTGCTTTGTGGTGCTACAGAATACAAATATGTTGTAAATATTAATCGATTAAACTAAAGATAAAGTTTGAGCTAATAAATTTTGTGTTTTCAGCGATGTTTGAACATCTTTGAGCGATGTTTAATCGAATTGCTTTGTGGTGCTATAGAATACAAATATGTTGTAAATATTAATCGATTAAACTAAAGATAAAGTTTGTGCTAATAAATTTTGTGTTTTCAGCGATGTTTGAACATCTTTGAGCGATGTTTAATCGAATTGCTTTGTGGTGCTACAGAATACAAATATGTTGTAAATATTAATCGATTAAACTAAAGATAAAGTTTGTGCTAATAAATTTTGTGTTTTCAGCGATGTTTGAACATCTTTGAGCGATGTTTAATCGAATTGCTTTGTGGTGCTACAGAATACAAATATGTTGTAAATATTAATCGATTAAACTAAAGATAAAGTTTGTGCTAATAAATTTTGTGTTTTGAGCGATGTTTGAACATCTTTGAGCGATGTTTAATCGAATTGCTTTGTGGTGCTACAGAATACAAATATGTTGTAAATATTAATCGATTAAACTAAAGATAAAGTTTGAGCTAATAAATTTTGTGTTTTCAGCGATGTTTGAACATCTTTGAGCGATGTTTAATCGAATTGCTTTGTGGTGCTACAGAATACAAATATGTTGTAAATATTAATCGATTAAACTAAAGATAAAGTTTGAGCTAATAAATTTTGTGTTTTCAGCGATGTTTGAACATCTTTGAGCGATGTTTAATCGAATTGCTTTGTGGTGCTACAGAATACAAATATGTTGTAAATATTAATCGATTAAACTAAAGATAAAGTTTGAGCTAATAAATTTTGTGTTTTCAGCGATGTTTGAACATCTTTGAGCGATGTTTAATCGAATTGCTTTGTGGTGCTACAGAATACAAATATGTTGTAAATATTAATCGATTAAACTAAAGATAAAGTTTGAGCTAATAAATTTTGTGTTTTCAGCGATGTTTGAACATCTTTGAGCGATGTTTAATCGAATTGCTTTGTGGTGCTACAGAATACAAATATGTTGTAAATATTAATCGATTAAACTAAAGATAAAGTTTGTGCTAATAAATTTTGTGTTTTCAGCGATGTTTGAACATCTTTGAGCGATGTTTAATCGAATTGCTTTGTGGTGCTACAGAATACAAATATGTTGTAAATATTAATCGATTAAACTAAAGATAAAGTTTGTGCTAATAAATTTTGTGTTTTCAGCGATGTTTGAACATCTTTGAGCGATGTTTAATCGAATTGCTTTGTGGTGCTACAGAATACAAATATGTTGTAAATATTAATCGATTAAACTAAAGATAAAGTTTGTGCTAATAAATTTTGTGTTTTGAGCGATGTTTGAACATCTTTGAGCGATGTTTAATCGAATTGCTTTGTGGTGCTACAGAATACAAATATGTTGTAAATATTAATCGATTAAACTAAAGATAAAGTTTGTGCTAATAAATTTTGTGTTTTGAGCGATGTTTGAACATCTTTGAGCGATGTTTAATCGAATTGCTTTGTGGTGCTACAGAATACAAATATGTTGTAAATATTAATCGATTAAACTAAAGATAAAGTTTGTGCTAATAAATTTTGTGTTTTGAGCGATGTTTGAACATCTTTGAGCGATGTTTAATCGAATTGCTTTGTGGTGCTACAGAATACAAATATGTTGTAAATATTAATCGATTAAACTAAAGATAAAGTTTGTGCTAATAAATTTTGTGTTTTGAGCGATGTTTGAACATCTTTGAGCGATGTTTAATCGAATTGCTTTGTGGTGCTACAGAATACAAATATGTTGTAAATATTAATCGATTAAACTAAAGATAAAGTTTGTGCTAATAAATTTTGTGTTTTGAGCGATGTTTGAACATCTTTGAGCGATGTTTAATCGAATTGCTTTGTGGTGCTACAGAATACAAATATGTTGTAAATATTAATCGATTAAACTAAAGATAAAGTTTGAGCTAATAAATTTTGTGTTTTGAGCGATGTTTGAACATCTTTGAGCGATGTTTAATCGAATTGCTTTGTGGTGCTACAGAATACAAATATGTTGTAAATATTAATCGATTAAACTAAAGATAAAGTTTGTGCTAATAAATTTTGTGTTTTGAGCGATGTTTGAACATCTTTGAGCGATGTTTAATCGAATTGCTTTGTGGTGCTACAGAATACAAATATGTTGTAAATATTAATCGATTAAACTAAAGATAAAGTTTGTGCTAATAAATTTTGTGTTTTGAGCGATGTTTGAACATCTTTGAGCGATGTTTAATCGAATTGCTTTGTGGTGCTACAGAATACAAATATGTTGTAAATATTAATCGATTAAACTAAAGATAAAGTTTGTGCTAATAAATTTTGTGTTTTGAGCGATGTTTGAACATCTTTGAGCGATGTTTAATCGAATTGCTTTGTGGTGCTACAGAATACAAATATGTTGTAAATATTAATCGATTAAACTAAAGATAAAGTTTGTGCTAATAAATTTTGTGTTTTGAGCGATGTTTGAACATCTTTGAGCGATGTTTAATCGAATTGCTTTGTGGTGCTACAGAATACAAATATGTTGTAAATATTAATCGATTAAACTAAAGATAAAGTTTGTGCTAATAAATTTTGTGTTTTGAGCGATGTTTGAACATCTTTGAGCGATGTTTAATCGAATTGCTTTGTGGTGCTACAGAATACAAATATGTTGTAAATATTAATCGATTAAACTAAAGATAAAGTTTGTGCTAATAAATTTTGTGTTTTGAGCGATGTTTGAACATCTTTGAGCGATGTTTAATCGAATTGCTTTGTGGTGCTACAGAATACAAATATGTTGTAAATATTAATCGATTAAACTAAAGATAAAGTTTGTGCTAATAAATTTTGTGTTTTGAGCGATGTTTGAACATCTTTGAGCGATGTTTAATCGAATTGCTTTGTGGTGCTACAGAATACAAATATGTTGTAAATATTAATCGATTAAACTAAAGATAAAAAACTAACGATAAAAATTTATTCGCGATTGGAATTCTAGTAATGATGAAGATTATTCCTGATTAAGGAAACTGCTAGGAGAGGTGGTTTCTCTAAAGCCCCACTTCGCTAGTATAAAGTCCAGATCAATGCCTCCTGTATTATAAAGGAAGGTTATATTTGATTTTCGAACAGACTCTGATTGCCTTTAAACTTGCTATTTACATTACATACGTGTAGATCTGTTAACTTCTCTTTGCATAATTGATCTAGTAAAACATTTTAGGGGGCGTTCTTAAGTTAGAATCTGTTTTAAAAGTGCAGTTTAATCAATCATTTGGATAATGCTAGATATGGCTAATGTGGAGAGTAAGATGGAGATAGGGTGCTCTTAGATCTTGGGAGGAACGATCTTTGGAATTTCTCTCCCAGAGAAGGTAACCGAACCCACACTGACCTTGTTCTCCAGTCGACCTCTTCTTGACCGCCGTGAACATGGAACCCAGCAACACTGTGTTATTTCACTCTGCAAAGACGTCCTACTCATTTAGACTAGTAAAGTCTAAAGACAGATTAAGGCTAGATTATAGGTGCAATATGGCCGGCAAATAACATTTACACTCACTGCCACTCCACTGATTTACTGCAGACCGACTGACTGACTTACACAACAACTATTACTCTCTAACATGGCCTTGAAACTTCTACCACCTCAAGCATTCCCGAAAGTTGTGAACGATTCAGTTAGACAACAGAATAAGTTAGTAGCGAGCGGCTGCTTTGATTTGATTTACTGCAAAAATTGTAGTTGACCTGAACAATATAATGGTTAATTTATTGGATCTATTAGAGAAACTATTTGTGCGCCACATGTACCTGGAGGAAAAACTGGAAAAATCTATTCAGAAATAGGCTTCTTTTTTTTTACTTCCGAGTGCCGGATTTCCCATTAGAGATCCTCAAAACAGGTAAGATGAAAACTCAGGAATCCATAACCTGCACGATTGTAAACCTTTTCTCATAACCAGAGATAACCTGAAATAAAAAAAACGTTTTTGAAGTAGAAAGCGCATTTGGGTCACCAAGAAGTTGAAACTCGTATTTCTGTTAGTCAATTTCCGCCTTATCGAATCGACCTTAAGGGGAAAAAAATGCATTTCCTTTTAACTTTAATCTAACTATTGTATATGATGCAATTAATAACTAGATCTGATGTCCGCCTAGCTTACCGACCATGCAAGGCTATCTTTATATCAGGCACTTTATCACTTGTTGCGTATTACAGGAAATAACGGACAGGTATCTTTTTTTTTTATATCGAGATCTCGGGAGATCTGTTAAGTCTTATTGGCATTGGCCTAGAATGGCATTAACAGGATGATATTTCTTCCGTTTTGTTCCACTCTTCTCTTTGGTTCTCGCTCATAAATCTTTGTAAATTATGTCAGAAGGTGGAGGTCATATTCTTAAATGTTCAAAAGTGAATATGAAGTCTACTTAGCGCTGAAGATGGGTGGAAATCCGAAACTGATCTGAATGAAGCAATCTTTGATGATTTACAATTTAGCTTAAACTTTAGAAATGCTATTATAAGGTGATTCAATGAAAGCTTTTGAAATCTATAAACGAAGCAGTTTAAAAAGAACTATAGGATACGAGAAAAAATCCATTCTACTTCCGTTAGAGTGATCTCTTGCTGTCATGGCCGCTATTTGCACTGAAAGTTTCAGCTTTTTTCAGTTTTTTGAAAATATTTTGCCCACTCTCCTTTTTAAAAACCACCCTTTTCCGGTCTCAGAGAACCATAAAACTGATATTTCCGGTGAAAAACTAACTCATGCAAGGCTTTCCTCGTATCAACTAACAGAAAATAAAAAAGCGACTTTTGCAAAAAAAAAAAACTGGTTCCAAACGATTTGTTTTAACCTTAGTTACCCACTACATAAACGGTACCAGGTGTTAGCTTAACTAGCTAGAACTGTGTACAAACACATACGATTAACCTATAAGTGAAGTGTTCTTTGATAGGAGAGAGGGTTGGTAAAGAGACATGTTTAGACAGGATTTGTGAACAGATATCAAGTTGTATATTTGTTTGTGTGTGTGTGAGGGTAAGAGAGAGGGAGTGTTGTATATATATATATAGGAACTTAGCTATGTGGCTATGGGGGGCGACATACAAGTGTCGGACACAAAAGGACTCTGTGGTAGGGGAGGAGTTTGGGGGGGTACATTATGCAGGGGATAGAGACCGACCTCTGTACACTTCCAAACACGCCATAGTGTCATGTATGCATCATTTAGACATCATTTACTCACACAAACACACACACGTACCTTCAGGTCAATCAGTGTCGCTCTATGTGCGTGGTGGGCGGGGGCGGGGAAGTTCAGAGAGCGCGACATTCATTTACACAAGTACATACATACCCCAGTCGCATAGCTGTGAGAGAGTGTGCGTGCGTGAGGTTAGCCAACATAACAATGATACGTGTCAAATCTGGTAGCCCTGTCTCGTCTCACCTCTCTAGTAGGCAGTGATATATATACACCGCGTACACTTTATATAGAAAGTCCTGGCAGATCCAATACTCTCTCCCAGTTTCTCTTCACCAACACTCTTTCAACCCTCTGCCACTCACATGAGAACACATACTGTGGAAATGTTGTCCAGTTTGACAGGAATTAGGATCGATATTTAAACACAAATCAAGGGAGCCCCTCTCTATAATTAAAGCTGTAGACATATTGCTGTTGAATTCTCTAATGCCGCCATTAATTCATTAACAGAAAATATAAACAAAAAAAATTTGGTGTGAACAAATACGCACTTTCTCCTGATACTGTTATTAAAGTTTTACACTTTCTCCTGATACTATTCTCAAGGTTTTACACTTTCTCCTGATACTATTCTCAAGGTTTTTACACTTTCTGCTGATACTATTCTCAAGGTTATACACTTTCTCCTGATACTATTCTCAAGGTTATAATTCATACATTTTCACAAATTCCCAAAATTTAAGATTTTAAAAAAATTATCACTAGCATTTTACAGTTTTTAAACTCGTTCATTAACGACTGAAATATAACAACAGCAAGGTCCTTCCTATACAACTCATTGTGGAAACCCATTTCTCGTACTTAGTGGAAAATTTAAAATCTAAAATTTTTAAGCTCTTTATAAACATTTTATGTTCTTCTGTTACAAGATTTTCAATTTCTTTAATGTTTTTACATGATTTAAGTTGAATTAATTTTGGAATCTTGTATTATTTGCCAAATTTTGGATGACAAATCCAGAAATTGAACTTTATTGATATCTAGAATTCTCATTTCATACATTTAGAGGAATAACTATTAATATTAAGTAAGGAATGTAATTCAAAAAATATATAATTGAAGGGCAACATTGTTGTTGTATAATTTGAATCTTAATTTAATACCCACGGAGAGAAAAAGTAATTTAAAAAAAAAATCAATATATTTTCGCTAGAGATGATTAGCCATTTGGTCAGTCAATCGCAATGGAGAAACGAAAATATGAAATGTGGGCGGTTAGACTAGCCTATCAAAAGGCTAGGATAGACCACGCCTCTATTCGTAGCCGCCATTATAAAAAAATTGAACGAATATTTATTTTTCTGTTCAGTATATTCTAGAATTTTCTTTTTTTTTAAATCTGGAATTTGTATAATTTTCATCTACTTTCAACGTGATTAAGCTTATTAAAATTTCTTATTGTACTAGATATTAGGAATTATAGAAATGATGGAAAAAATTTCGTCTGACGTTTCTTTATAATTGGAGGTTTTCCTATTACCTATTTTAATGAAATAAATAAAAACCAAGGCAACGGCCTAATTATAATAATAAGGGAAAAGCTGGATCAAATTTATGTCCCAAAAAGGGAATTAACTATAATACAGATTTTAAGGTACTACTAATTTTTAGGTAAAATCCTGAAATTAGATAAAAATAAAGAAAAAAGGTATCCAAGACTGTATGCTTTCACAGCCTCATGCTCATGCGCAGTTCCCTTTTCTCAAAAAATTAAGAAGTAAAATTCATAATTTTAAAGAAAATTTGACTAAACTTCATTGCGTACTATTTGAATAAATAATCTCTTTCAACGTGTTCTGGGGAGGGGTGATCAGTGGAAATATACAGATTTAAATCTTAAAAATTTAAACTATATACTTCTCGGTTTTGATGGTGACGCTCCATGTGGTGGGCAGTATAATCAGTCAGAACCACTTGAATAATGTAGTATATAGCAAGCTTCAAATCACTTAGTTCAGGACAACTTGTAGAATTCAATCTTACAAGTGAATTTTGTAAATAAAATTGTAATCTTTAAACTAGACAAGAGTCTTAGGAGTGTTAATAGAAACATTTTTTTTTTTTTGGTTCCTGAAATTTGATAAGAATTTTGATAAGAGTAGAGTGAGGTCATGAGATGGATTCACTATCTCCTTCTGTTTTGTCACTACTGCTAGCAACATTGGCATCTACTGTCCGACAGATAGCTAGCTGGCTAAACCTTCGTTCGTTTCAGATCGATTGTAAGTCGATTTAAGAAATAATATCGCTTATCAGTCAATGAAGTTTTTTTCTTGCATTTGGAGGGTGCGGGGGACAAAGTTGGCAGTTAGAACGACTGACCGGAAGGGACAACACTGATGGCCTTTTCATTGGTGGCATCTCGCTTCTTTTTTTTTTTTGTATGTATCAGGAAATCAGCATTTACTTGACAATCTCGCAGGAATGATGTTGCCGTATCAGGAGTAATATGTGAGACACATCAAGCCGACATTATCCAAACATGGATTTCTAATGCAACCACTGAACGGTTTGGAGGCTGCGTATTTAATTTTTATGCGGTCACACGTAAGATTAGATTCATTTCCAGCTTCTTGCGGTCGTTCTTTCCGAAAACTGTTTGGGATGTAAAATAATTTCGCCATTTTAAATTTATTATAATAACAATAATAATAATAAATGGTATATTCTATTGTTTAAATTTGGGAGGAAATAAAATAGAAGATACAGGAAGTTAAAAAAAATGCAGCCTGCTTTGCGCACTTCTTGCAGCGTATCTGCTGCAATGTTTAGTTGTGATAGATTCAATTAGTTGATCATTTTCGTACGTAACACGGAACCGGATAGGATTCTGAGGTTCGTATGCATGCACACTTCTTCTTCAATTAATGTAAGCAGACGGTGCAAGTAATTTCAACCAGTTTACTGAGACGTTCAACCCCCTCAGGTTGTTGTCAGGAATTAGTTGGTGGTCCACGGTTGTTTCCTGCACTACTCCTGTAGCCGGAAAAATGATTCAGCCAATACACAATGTGCCACAAGCGCACATTGTTCGGCGGAAATGAATGTAGCATATACCCATTGTTTAGCGCAATTGTTTAGCTTCCGGAAAGTTAATGGTAATATATCTAAAGCACTCGTGTGTATGTGTGAAAAATGAGTTGCTACTTTGAGCTACTTCAAATGTATCAATGTTCAATTTAAATTTGGAGGTTGGTAGAGAAATATTTCAACAACTCCAAAGCAGTAGTAATTCTGTAGCTCCTACAGATCGGGAAAGTAATTCCAGCAAAATAACCAAAACTAAGTTCGGTTTTGGTGGAATTTGGCCGGGACTGTACATTTCTTAAATTGATTGGAAGGAAACTTTAATCCTGGAGAAGGAATTTTTCCCCATATTAATCCTCTTAGAATAATGACGTGTACACGATTGGTCACTTGAACACAGTATCTCTTCTTGTTTTATTAAATTTCATGGAGCTACACACGTACCCACACCTTATTGGGAAAAATCACAGCAAATACACAAAAACGCAATTATTTATTCACAAACTATGTATTTAAAGGTGTATTTAATCTTGTATTTGAATTGGTGCTACCAGCCACAAATCTTTAGCACCAATTTCTTGCGGTGGATTCATCGTGCAAAGACTGTATACTTTTCACTTAGATCAATAGACCAATCGTCCTGAAACCTGATTTGACTCTCTAGCCATGTTAACAGATCATGCAAGTAATTCCATGCTGTGTACGGCATGTTCAACGCCTCAGACGTTCCAGTCTGATTTTGTGTAGCGATTAGTTGGTCTACGGTAGTTTCCCCTACTTGATATTGAAAATTGCCACAAAGATTAGAAAATTCAGGAAACGATCCTTTATATACTATAACCACTTGATCTGCGGATATTAATGTTGCACTGGCCCACTCTTTAATGCAATCTCTACATTCGCTAAATTGATGGTAATAATGTTTACAAACGGCTGTTTGTAGATGCGTAGCAGCTTTCAGTTCGTCCAAATTAGTTACACGTTTATCGCTTTTAACGCCAGGTAACCTGGCTGCGTATAGAATGCGATATTCACCTACCTCTACTTCGTAAACTTCGTGGAACTCTTCTGCTTCACTGCTGAACACTGAAGGCAAACAGTTGAACTTGTGGAAAAGACACATGTTTTGGGCTGTCGAAGAAAATAATTTAAAAGAATCATTAAAAAAATAATATTTCTCATTTATTTTGTTCAAGCGTAATTCCCATCCTTTTTCGGGGCTAGTAGGAAAGTTTAGAATATACACTAAGGCCTCACTGTTGGTAACAAATCTGGCTCGTTTAACCGCCTCCAGTTCGCTGTTCTGTAGAATCCAGTTCTTCATAGCATCAACCTGAGAAACGGAAAAACCTAGGCTCTTAGACTCCACTGCCGCAGGAAATGTAAAAAGATTATTCCGATCTACTTGTTTGTCGTAATAGTTCAGTAAATCTAAAGCATTCTCTTCGAAGTAGAATTCCGTACCAGATTCTGAACTTCTTCCGGCAAAATAACCAATTAAATTCGCTTTTGGCGGATGTGGCCATAGTTGGTTATTATTTACTTTTTTAAGTAAACAAATACTCATCCTGGAGAAAGTACAAGATATTTTTGTTCGCCAACTTGACACAAAATATCACCACGTCCACACTCAACACATTACTGAACTCATTCGGGCACAGTATGCTTTCATATTTTATGACAAATATTCGACTAATAGAATGAAATAATGGTGGAACGATTAGATAAGGCACTTATCGGCGTCAGTTCGTACTCTCAAAAAGCATCCTCATTCACCAGTATCTTTAAAAAAATATCTCTTTGCGCAGATTAAAGAGAAAACTTGACTGAATAATTCATCGCTTATGCCAACCTTTCGAATGTATGCACAATATCACTCATCAAGCTAAAACAAACTTTGCATAGTTACATTATTATTTTTAATGCGTAATATAATGCCACTGTATTGTTGTATTCACACTCCCGCGACTAAATACTATTCAGTAAACTACGAGGTATGGCTATTAAATAACGAGACTGATGCTGCTACAGAAGAACTATGCATGCACCAAAATCCTAACGACCGTCAACTGTGCAGTAGCGTAAAGCCTTCTCTTTCGATTGCAGCGTCTCACGTGTTTGTCGGAGAAATCTGTCTGACCGGAACCTGACGTGTTTGTGTAAGGAGGTGTTAGTTTCGTTTTGTCGCAAAACATGATACTACACATGTAGTAGAGCAACGAATTGTCGTGAAATTTCATATGAAAACTTCGGTAAAACCGCTACCGAAACTTATCTTTTATTAAAAGAAGTTTATAGCGATGAATGTTTATCACGTGCGCAAGTTTTTGAGTGGTTCAAGCGTTTCCAAGATGGCCGAGAAGACGTCGGAGATGATGACCGCCCGGGTCGCCTTTTCACGTCCAAAACGGACGTGAAAATATCGATTATAATTAATCAACATTACTAAACGTGAGGTGCTTGCTCAACTCCGGTGAAAGAGTAAGGAAAAAAACGACCTGAGATTTGCGGAAGAACAAGTAATGGGTTCTCCATCAAGACAACCGGCGCCGGCTCACACTGCATTGTCTGTCCAAGACGACGTTTCTAGCAAAGTACAACATCCCAGTTTTAGGCCTGACCTGGCCCCATGTGACTTTAGATCTGTTCCCCAAAGTCAAATCTACATTTAAAAGGAACACGATTTCAGCAGTCCAGTTGAAGCTGTGTAAAAGAAAAAAAGGCACGCGTCATGCAGGAGCTCCTACAGAAAAAGACTTCCAGCACTGTTTGGGAACAATGGTAAATTCGCATGGAGCGTTGCAAGGGATAGGGGAGGGGTGTATATTGAAGGTGATAATAACTAAATATGTTTAAATTTAAAATAAAATGTTTTATAGCATCAGTCGTTATTTAATAGCCACACCTCGTATTATATCCGGTTGGAGAATTTTTTTCAAAAACGTTGAAATACCAATCCAGTAAAGTGGCAACTTCCGCTTAGTTTACGGCTCCTGAACTAGATATCAAATTTGAACTTCCTGTGATGCTGACCACACAAACACACTCAGAGAGAAAACGGACGTGAATAATTATATTTCCGGGGAATAATTTCCTTATTTGCAAAGAGAAAGAAAAGATTCCATCTTTTACATCCCTTCCCGCCAAAAAAAGGAAGTTCGCTGAACTAAACTTCTTCCTAGAATAATGTGTTTGAGATCGAACATTCTTAGAGATCGGAGAATTTAAGAATATCATTGAAATCATTAAGTTCCTCTCAAAGTAAATAGAAACCATTTTTCTGAAACAGAGTTTATCGATTCATTTAAAACGAATCTCGTTCGTTTGGGTTCAGCGGACGATATAAAGTGAGGAAGGTAATGTTAGGGTTCCAAAGTAGGTTATCTGGCAATGTCACACCCAGTACTCCTACTTCCGTGCTTACTTCAAATGGTGATCAACTTTGCACCAACTTTATTCTGAACGGAAATTGGAACAGATCGTCCCAGCTCTGTCAGTGATGCAACGCAACAGAGAGAAATGTTCCTTATTTGCCCCGAACCTATAAGTCAATAGAAGTTGTGTAAAACTTGTCCAGTACATCCCCTCGGTTTGTTTAGCACAAGTTCATGTTTCAAAAAATGACTATCAGTTCATGGGGAGCTCCTAAACGTGCCAACTCGCTACAATGTACAGACCTACCATCTGTAAAAAGCAGCACAATCTGGCTTCAACTCACGGAACTTGCTCTAACCACAATTATGCCATTAAATTTTCTTTTGACTTGGAATTTGTACTAAAAAAGGTGGTCGATTTACCGGATGTGTGCAAGAGTA
Organism: Rhodnius prolixus; assembly: GCF_049639745.1. Taxonomy (NCBI): domain Eukaryota; kingdom Metazoa; phylum Arthropoda; class Insecta; order Hemiptera; family Reduviidae; genus Rhodnius; species Rhodnius prolixus. Next base: position 95,814 of record NW_027411627.1, on the reverse strand, counting down.
TTCGTAGATGGAAGGAAAAGGTTGTAAAGCACCAGGGAATGATCGGTGATCTTAATCGGCCTAGAGAGGTATCTGTGGAAACTGGAGAGCGATCAGCAGGAAGTTGCCATCTCTCTCACTCACTCTCTTTTCCGAGAACGTCTCCAGAGAATCAGAGATTGATTCTCCATCTGCTGGAAGTGCTGCAGCAGGGAGAGCATGCTCGCTCTGGACCTGTAGGAGAGACCCTACAGATCGTAGGGTACAATCCAGCAGAGCCAACAAAAACAAATTTGTTTTTCCATCAACTGTCTGCGGGGGGTGGGGGAGGAAGACATTTCATTATTTCCGGTGAGATTTGTTTCCGACCTCTTCCTGATCAGAAGAATATCAAGACCTCAACTTCTAATCTAACTCCATGGAGTGTGGTGCAGACACAGAGCTCTAGCTTCACGAAGTGAAGTATTGTAATTAAGCCATGACGTAGGAGCATTTCTCTTCCACTTCCTTCTTGTTCGCCATTTCGTAAAGGCAAAACAAAAACCACACAAAATCGAAACATCTCTGCCATTTCTTTTTCAAGAATTACGCCCTTGGGCTAGCTGGAATCCCCAGGCGTTGGTAGCAAATCTGAACCGGCAGATAAGACAAAGCCCCAGTTCTGTCTTCAAATAATTATAAATAAACTTCCCATTTCATTCACACTGGCTGCTTACATAATCAATTGTGACGGATGAGACTTCCCCCCACCCACCCAGGGCAGTTAGGGTTATGGGGGTGAGGGGTGGACAACAACAACAGCAAACAAAAACACTGGAGTTTTTCGCAAGATTTTCCCAGTTGAAGAAAAGTTTCGGCCCCTCCTCCCCACAACTCCACGCTTTGGGAAAACAAAGCTGATACACTTCAGACCGCTGACAGACAAACGGACAATTCCGACTGGAAAGTTTTTAAGCTCACTGTTATCAACTTGGCGCGCCTTTCCTAAAAATAGTAAACACACATTCCGTATAATTCCTCTTCGCTGAGCTTTATTCTGGAGTTGAGATAAGCTGGGGAGTATCCGGGAAATAAGGGAGTAGCCAATCTAGCGGGGTGCACCCTCCACTCTCCTTTAGTTGCAATTTAGGTTTATCCAGTTTTTCTTAAATTTAGAACAGATTCTGTTTCAATTTATGACTGGATTTATACTACGTGATTACGCTCACACAGCAGGGGGCTAAACTGCCATTCCCAGGAATCCGGGCAAGTTGGAGGTGGAGAACTAGAAGCCGGCAGTTAGGTCTAACCATCCCCAAATGTTCTAAACCACTCCGGTTCTCCAGAGAGCTCAACCAAAAGCGGAGATTACCATTTCCTAATGGAATCCTACCCACACCATTCTAATGCTCCCCAAATATTCAAAGGACACCAGGTTCCCCAGAGATGTTCTAGATGTACAGGAATCCCTGTTAGTCTGTTAGACATTACCCTCCAGGTGTCTAATGCACACCTCACCACAACGATCTCCTCAAATCGAAGAGCTGACAGTATCCTAAGAAGAGTATGCATCCCATCATCTCTGTTAATCACCCAGGCTCTCTGGGATAACCCACGTCCTCCTGGGTTATCAAGACATCTTTCTTCAAGACCACATAGACAGCATATACTCTGTCCTAATTCCTGGCAAAAAAATCACCCAGGTTCTCCTCAAGGAAGAAAGAGGTGCCAAGATAATCCACTCCCTAAAGCCTGAATACCTTTCGCTCCCAAAGTTCTCCGCCCAGTACCTACCCAAGCTGCTGGTTAGGTCAGATGTCCTTCAAAGCCTGGGCTATTCAAGAAAAAGGTTGCTGCTCCTATTCCAGGCGGTACAAATCGAATTTTGCTTCTGCCATAGGGTTTGAATGTTAAAAACATTTTAAAATTCTTACCCACTTTATTAGCTGTTAGAAACCCCAAAGCAGGCTCCCAGGGATGTTCTAGATACCCAGGAATATCGTAAAATCCGCACCTCGCAATACTTCCCTTTTTCCGAGACAGGGTGATGAGGAAGTAAGAATGATAATACTGGACGCAGCAGGAAGTATTGAAAGTGTAATCAGATTGGTGCCCATTCTAATTAGGCTGGTGGAGCAATTAGGCAAGTTTGGCAAGTCCATTAAGTTCAACTCACTCTACAGCGTAAACTTTACAAAGTATTTGGACTGCATTTCTTTTCGCTTACGCCTCTAGCTTTGCGATCGTGTTCAAATTTTCAAAGTTTTCTTATCGAAAGTGCATGTTTTTGAGGTCTCCTATAGGAGCCCCGTTTTTGAACCCTAAAATCCTAAAAAAAAGAAAAAGAAAAGAAAAGAAGTTCTAGAACAAGCGGTTCAGGGATTTTAGTTGATGTCCAGATCTTGTGGGAGTTTCTACACGCCATGTTAAGGCGGAACTTCCGGCCAGTTTCCGTTTTTTGAGCTCACACGCCATGCGCGCTCACTAGATTGTAAAGACCATGGTTTTTCTGCTTCAGGGGATCTCAGAACGCTTATTTCCTGTGATTCCGAGGTTGCAAGAAAAGTTGTTTAAACAGCAGTTCACGATATGTTACAATTCGACCAAATTTTAAATTTCACATCGGATTTTTGGCAACTGAACACAATCAAAATAATTTATTTATTTTTTTGGCTTCAATGAAAATCACGAACAAAATTTAGATTATATTATTTTCCATTGTCCAGATTGCTGGTAAATTTACCATTACGTCGTAATTAATAAAATAAAAATTTTAAAATTATTCAAAAATCTGGCAGTTTTCACCACCAGCTGACTCAACACAACTGCACAAACAGCTTGCTGACGGCAACCTGGGCACAGAGAAACTACTTTGACGTCGGCAGTGTATCAGTTTACCATTAACAAATAAAAATCATCCGTAAAATAGATAATTAAAACATGATTTAAAACAGTCTGGAGTGGCGTTTTCGCGTCACTGGTTCTTACCACAATTTTCGTAATTTAAAAATTAGAACTAGTGCGAAGATATCGCTAAAATAAAATTAATTTTAAATACATCTTTGTTCAGCCTACTTCCGGCAAATTTAAATTTAACTTGAAATATTTAATTCCGTGAACAGTTCACTGCAGCAGGTTTCTCTCTATTGGCATTTTAATCCATAAGCTTAACATCCGCTCACCCAGAAGTGGCTTTCCTCGATTTTCCTTGGAAAATAGTTCTCCCTAGTTAAGGACTCTACTTGCGAGCTTAAGACTTGGAGACTTTTTTTTTTGGAGAGAACAAAAATATATGAAGTTTGTAACTAACTTCTTGCGATATTTCGTTCGACATACTTAAGAACACAAACGGACCACATATCTCAAAATAGATGTTTCCGGCAAAAACACATTTCCGAAAATTTAAAACTACAGCAATACTTCCGCTCTTGCACCAAAAAAAAAGAAAAACGGAAGTAAAACATGTTCATGCTCAGGGAATGTCGAAAAGTGTGACCAGAATGGAATTACCTGACCTTCATCTTAAACCTTAGTAATAGAAATTTTTGTTTTTTTGCAATAATCGATACTAGTTATTACGTAAAAAAAAAAAAAAAAAAATGAGATTTGGTACCTGTACTGAAGAAGCTGTGCCATGTCGGGTATATCTGCGAGTGGTCCCAACTCGGCGGCTCGTCGTTGGAGGCGGCACGACTCTGGATCGCCACAGCGCATGTACCTCTTCCAGTCATCATCGTTCTCTGTTCTTCTGTAAGATCGCCACAGAATTTTAATTCTGCCCACTGCCATTGTCCGGCCTAGAAGATCTGCGTCAAAATAATATATTGGACAAATGGTGTATATTAGTTACTGGAAGAAAGATATAGTCTAAAGAGTATGATCCCCTTAAAAGCATTGATAGAATTCCAATTGGATAAAAGAAAAATACGTTTACCCGAAGAATCACTACAAACGATAGACATGAGAATTTGTTTTTCGTGGTTTCGACTAAGCTGAACTTAATTTACGAGGACAAATCTCTTTTGGATTAGGCAATCAATAGATTGAGACACTTCTTTTCGATAATTGATTCGAATACAAAATATGAGAATCACAAAAACGAATTTGTAAACTTTATTAAAGATGGTACTCACTCAGTATTCAGCTGGCTGAATCTTCATCGATTGTTTAGGGTATTCATCTTTTTTTTGGTGACTGTTTTACTTCAACATTGGGTACAGAAATAGCCAATTACAGTCTACTTTCTATTTGTACTTGCCAAGGCTAGAGACTGGTCATCTTCAAGGTTTATTACCGATAAAATGGAATTGTACATTACTTTTGATTACGTAACATAAACTGTACTGTGGACATTTTTTTTTTTTTTGTTTTACAAGGAAGCTGGCAAAATTCAGCATTAACCTTAAAGATTAACTACTGATACTTTTGTAAACAGCTAACATGTAAAATAATGTTATAGTATAGTTTAAATTATGTTCCAAAACCAGTTTATATTGAATCAGTACAAAGAAAAAATGGTTACTTCCTTCGAAAACTTTGACAAAAACAAATAAAAATGAAATTGGCAAAATTTCTATTCCATTCTTCATGTTAGGCTATCCTAAATTGGCGCCCAATTTCAGCAGTCAGGTTAGAACTCTTACTTCTTTGGGTATGGCAAAGAAATTTTTTCATACCCCCATCCAACATTTTCTCTGAATTGGCTTTTACAAAGCAGGAAAGCATCCAGTTACGAATTTGAAAGAATATATGTAAATAGTAAAATAGTATTCATTCGTTGTGCAATGTACACAAACTTGTAAACATAAATAGTAAAATAAAAAGAATATCATAGTTATCAAACAAATAAATGTAATAGAGCATCGAAAAGTTTAATATATTTAATTTACACAAGACGTATGAATAAAATATATTAACAAAAGTAGTTAATATTCAATAAATTTTGGAAGTAAAATTTAGTTTGTCACGTTAAGGAACATATTAAGGCAATTTGCATGTGAAATGTAAAACAAAAACATAGCAGTAAATTTACTGATTAATTTAAATAAAAATTAATCAGATAAACATCATTATTTCTATATTTTTATACTAGTGACAAGTAAATTATATGATTAAAAAAAAAAATTAATAATTTAGAAACGTTTTAAATCCAACTTATTAAATTAATGTAAACAATCCAGTAGCGAACATTTCACCTACAGAAGGTAATTTGATTGAAGTCTGAAGTCTTGGTACGATAATTTGTGTTGTGTAAGTTTCAAGAGAAAATATTTTTTGTCTGTTATTGTTTGGTGGCATTTGAAAATTTAAATAGTAATATTATTAGTTAGCATTTAAAAAAAATAGATCTATTAGTAAAGTAATTCCGACTTTTTTCAGGCTTTATGTCCAATATCCAAATAGGTGTACACGGAGGCGAAACAGCACTATAAATTTATCATACCAGTCAAAACTTGAACCGAGAATCAAAACCGGTACCACAAAAGAAACTTATACCTGAACTGAATCCATATTTGTTCCTCTAAAATACTCAGTATTTTTGGGACAATAATCCATCGATTCATCATAAGGTACATATGTGTGTGTGTGTCACAGTTCTTGTTTTCAAGCATTTTTATAAATGATCATTGCCCTGATTCGAGTTTATAAACCAAAGTTTTCAGTTATGGTGTCTCGAAATCAGTGTTCCAGAATTAATCTAATCACCAGTTTATAGAAGATAATATGTTCTAACATTTTTGAAGTTTTTTGGAGATTGAGGGTAGAATTTAATTAAAACTTAAGAGTTTCATGAGGAGGGGGCGTCTGAAGAATGGTACTGAAAGTTAAGCCAGTGTCATTAGATCTATTTAAAATTATTTTCATCATTAGAAACTTTCAGGTTATGAAGAAAATTTGGGTTCAGAAAAAATAAATTATCATTTGTTGAATTTATGGCAGTATGAATCTTTAAAATTAGCTTTAAGAAGCTCCGCTTTTGGTGTGGTAGGGGCTAGCTCTACTTTAAAGCGTCATTTCATTGAAGTATATGGTTTTAGCAATAAACAAAAACAAATATTAAGTTAATAAGAAATATTTTTCAAAAATTTGGGAATTGGTAATAAATAGTTTAGAAAATGAACGATTTAGTCTCAATAATTATAAGAAAGTCGTGTAAGTGATTACGCCAGATTATTTTTTATAATTATAATTAATACTAAATAAAGAAATTAAATAAAAATTAAAATGTATTTAAAGATAATAATAAAATAAATTTTAAATTAAATATTTACACAATGCAAAATTCAAATTGTAAAGATTAACTTCATGTCAGCCAATAGCAAAGCTCCAAGTCGTTCCTCCAAATCAGCTGACTATAATAAATACAGTAAATGACGTAAAGTACTGTTGTGTTGTCCACTTTGGCAGATTGGTATTTTATTGTTATTTGTTCTTGTGTAGTGTTTGGGCTGAAATAATTGTTTTATTCATTGCTCCGTACATTAGAGAAAAATAAACAATTATTATTTAATTTGGGTAATCATGTAAGTTTAACCTTTTGAGATAATTCAGAACTATGTGTGGATTTTTTTTAGGAGTGTCTGTCTTGTAAACATAAAATAATTACGGGACCTTAATTATAGTTTAGATGTTACTGGCTAAATTTGTTTTTGTTTAATATTTATCATCTCATAGTTTTATTTAAATATTTATTTTTGAAGAAAATTTAAAACAATAAACCTAATTAAAATAAAAGAAACTATAAGTGTTGAACCTATGACCTACAAAACTATTTGTGCTTGAAATACAGATATTTTTAAAAAGAATTTCTCTTCTGTTATTAGAAAATTGAAAAAATAATCTGATTTATAATGGCTGATGATGGGATGGATTTATGCGGAGCAATCTGGAATCATGAAATGGCTATGCGTAGGTTATTATCATTGGTAAGTGCGTTTATTTTGCAGATTCTTTTGGGTAAGAAATTATATTGCGTATTAAATTTTTTAAGAAAAAAAAACCTTAAAATTTCTCTTTCAGTTACGACAATCACAACAAACTTGTTCAGACACACAATGTTTTCAACCGTGTATGTAGTTTTTCTCTTTTGTTTTCTTGTGCTAATCAGTTCATCTTTAAACATATACTGCGTACAATAAGTTTTACTAATAGCCATTGTATTTGATTTCAGCTACACCAACTCAAGCTGGCGACTCCGGGTTAATGCTAATGATGTGTTGGATGGCTCTAGCTTTCTTTTTGTACTTACTTCGTCCAGCCTCGATTCGTACCAAGGAAAATGATTTAAAACCACGCGGAAATGGAAGCGTAAGTTGCTTGTTTCCCTACATTGATTTCGTTGTATAAGTCAAAGATGACAAAGTTTCCCTTTTGATGATCATAAGTACATTTGCAGAGAATTGGTTCTCTTCAGTGGCCTCAGTGAAGGCTTACTTCATAACTTTCTTCACATTTCTAGTACTTAGTAAAACCACGTTAAGCATCTCGGCAGAAAACAGGGCATGTTGCTTCTACTGTATGTAATATGGTAAAAACGGTAGACTTTTCTTCAGAACTTACTGATCACCGTTTAACCCCTGAAACTTATCTACATTTGTTCGTTTGGTCACCTTTTTCCTTTTCTGTAGTTTGTGTTTGCACAATTGGTTTCCTTCCATTCACTTGGGTGTCAACACAGAAAAAGAAGTCACAAATTCTCCTCTGAAAAGTAAAACTAACATAAGTTTATCTTTAAGACATGTATTTTAAATGATTTAATTGTAAATACCTTTACTAACTTATTGTCTGTCTGGATGAATATTTGCTCTCAAAACTTAGATGAAAGCGATGCTAAGTCAAAAGAGTGCTTGTAGGGTGACATCATGCGAATATTCAGAAGATCCCTTTAGGAAGCGGTCGTTTTTTTGTTTTTTAATATTAATAAAAAGGTATAACCTCCTTTGTGTTGTTCATTACAGAAAATGTAGTTTCGTATGGAATATTTTTACACATATCTGGATTTAACGAGACAAAAGTGACGGATCATTTTCTTTTTAGTAAATTGATTGAAAACTTATCTCAAATTCAATTGGCTTAAAGTTGGTGCTTCATTGATATTACCAATTAAATGGTTGGCTTACTTAAGTAGGACTTTAAAATATTTCGAAAAATCATCAATTTTATTTATAAATTAATCAAATGAATAACTTATAGCCTAATATAACCTAAAATGTGTACAATTTTAAGTTTTCTCACTCACTTGTAAGATTGGAAAGTGAGTTCACCTATTTTGGAACCTATTGCGAAAATAACTTGATTTTGTTGGTAAATCTCGGGTTTGGATTTTTACATATTTAGGCATTTATGGAGCGCGCTAGGTTGGGACATCGTCAATGGTCGATTGTTTCTCACTTTCTCATATTGCGGCTGCTCCTCTCCTGGCTCGTTCCTTCCTCCTTCATCAATGGACTCTGTACGTTGTCCATAAAGTCTGGGGATGCTTGCTACATTAATGTTTGGGGGCTAGTATTGGACAGAACTGGGGGCTGTACCGAGGGAAATCCCTTTAGCCCTTTTTGGGAAAGTACGTTATACTCCGGGCCAGCAAGCGATATAATAAAAAGTTCAACCCTCTAGCCTCTCTCTATCTCTCTGTTGGTCAAGGCATCTTAGCGGATTTAACCCCCCTAGATCAGGTCGACAGCCTATTTCGACCAATTCCACTCTCAAGCTAATTATGTGTGGATTCGATGAAAACATCCTGCACTAGAGTTTGAAACATGTGAATTTCAGAAGAAAATTGTCCACCCTAGTTTTAGTCTGTAATTTTTTTTCCCATTTTCCACACTCCTTCAGGTTATAATTAAGCTGAACTTAGCATTTATATACCGGGAATATTCTGTAGAACGGTATTATTAGTCAAAGTAGGTCAAGTTATAATAGTTAAATTTTCTAATTTGGCTGCCTTATCTATTTTACCAATAATTAACCAAACTTCTAATTGTTCTAGTTTTACTATTTTCCTTCTTGATATTATTTACCGACTCTATTTCGGTATATGCATATATTTATTTATTTAAAAATAACTTAGGATGGAAGGTTGGCGAGGAATCGGTCAAATAAAACAACTCGTCTTTTTGCCTACGTTTCGACAAATATAGTGTCCTCTTCAGGGCGTGGCTATGCGGGATGGTTGAGTTACAGAAACTGATCCAATCTTCCATCCTAAGTTTAACAATTTATGGTCACGAAACCTATACATTCATATTTAAAAATATGTTTACTATATTCTGGTTGATCTCTGTGCACGTTATTTACAAGGAATACTGTCCCACAGTTGGTGGAAAACTATGTTCGGAATTTCCACTTGACAATAAATAACATTCGCAACTATTGATCTAGGACAGCGTTTCCCAACCTTTTTTGGCTCACCGTATCACTTGGTAAAAATGATTGTATTTCGTGAAATTTGTTATTCCGAGTGTGTTATTTTATTATCATCTTTATTTGTATAGAGATATAATGTATCTGTTACAAAGGAGTTCAAGTTCATGTTCACTTTATAAACTTTTTTAAATAATTAAAAATTGCGTACATATTTTTCTCTTCAAAATTATTAATTAATTTACAAAGTTCATCTTTAGGATTATTATATTTGTGCCCAAATCTTCTAAATTAATTTCTTTTAAGCATTCAACTACCTGTAAGTACCAATTAAATTTATTGTTACTTGAATAGAGCTTACTCATTACAATCCAGTCTCTTTAAGCAGATTTTTGTACATAGTTATCATTTAAGTTCTGTCACATGATAATTGTACTAAATTTTCTTTATCTTTTATCGATAATCATGTAGCTTTTCCTAAATTTTCTTAATAGAAGGAAGGTTTGGAATCCAATTATCATTTGTGTTTTCGGGTTTTGGAGAAAATACTCCATGAAAGACAATTTTTTAATCCTGTTAAATGTGCTGTTATATTTTCTCGTATATCTTGAGACAGACTAACCTTATTACTGTACATATATATATATTTTTTTTTTTTAATCTTTTATTGTAATTTACCACTGCAACAGTTGTTGCAACAAGCAAATATGGTGAAAGAAAAAAGAAATAGAAGAAAATCATGAGTGGAGAAGGCACCCAGTGGTGTCACTCCAGTAAAGTGCTTTGCTCTCACGATAAGAGAAGATCACGAGGCCATCTTCTCTTCAATCTCCTTAGAGGATTACCTGGTAATGTGGAGGAAGATAGAGGGGGTTAGGATGAGCTGCTGTAGAGTGGAATGAAATTTGAGAAAATGAGTGTTAGCAAGATCTGTAATGAAAGCGAGCGTTAAAGAAGTTTTCTGAAGTATTTTTGGACTGTAATGTCTGGAAGCTGGTAGTGAGTTGGAACGGTTTTAGTCGATCCCCCCCCCCATACCAAATAGGTCGCAGTAACAGTAGAAATAAGACTCTTTTGTTATGTTAAGGTTAAGTTTCGAACGTTTGTCCAGTAGTCTGGCCGAGAAGTTTTGTAGTATTGGGTCAGTTTCCAGTCTAGTATGGGGTGATTCCATGTCAACCGTTTGCTTCTAGGTACAGTCCAAGGTAAGCGTATTTTGTCTACAGTTGGTATAAGAATTTGGTTCAAGGTGACAGGAGTTAGAATTTTCCGTCTGAGAGTTGACTTCGTAACGTTAGTTTTGATTCTCCATTTGTGTAAGCCAGTCCTGTAAGTGGGTTGATGTGTGTTTATAGAGTTCGTGTAGTGATAATAGGTACTTAACATATTAACAACTTTTACTGTTATAATATTAATTAATATAATTTTTATGTATTCTAGGGAAAATACGTTTCTACGGTATTTTAGAATTTATATAGTTAATATCGATTAACTATATCGAATTTTCCATCATTTTCTAGGGTGAAGGAGGAAATCCACCGCCGCCTACGTCACCACCGAATGCATTTTAATCATCACCAAATCCATACGCACAGCACACCATCCATTGGGAAAAAAAATATATAGTTAATTTTTTTTTAAAAAAAATTAAATTATGGCTACAAAAAAAAAAAAAAATAAGAAAAAGAAAAAATCGAGCGAATTATATGTTAACGTTGCTTGTGGTTACTGTTATTGTATTTAATGTAGAAGGGAATGGTTTATATTATATAACATATTAATAGCCCAGAAAACACTGCACCATATATTGTATTTACTTCATTTATATATAAATATATAAGTGGATATTTATAATTTAATCATGTAGTTAAAAAAAAAAAATAATAATAATAACGTCATTGAGTTTATTTTTTTTCAAAGTATTTTTATAATACGTTCCGTGGCAAAAGAAAAAGTGTTCTCTTATTTGAAAATGGATTTTCTTTTATACTTTTTGATTTGGTTTTATTTAGATAAATATTTCACTTAAAAAAAAAAATAAAATAAAATCAAAAATAACAAAAAAATAAATAATAAATAATAATATTAAGCTTCAAAAAATATTTATCAGCTCTATCAACCTAACAATAAAAACGTAAAAATTATTTTAGTTTTAACCATTCCAAAAAACAACAAAATAATGTGCAATTATTATTAAAATGAATTAATTGATATAAAATTTAGAAAATAATAAAACTTAGCTGAACTTGACCATTTTTTTTTTTTAAAAAAATTATTATTGTGATACGAGATAAATTATTTTTTATTAGTGAGGATGTAAAAAAAAAAATAATAATTACTGACCAATGCCTACCAAATAAATAGATAATAATAATGATCTGCTTTCATTAATTTTTATTACGTACATATAAATATGTACAGTCGACTCTCGATAAATCGAAATCCAAGGGACTACAGGAAAAATTCGAATTAACGAGACTTCGAATTATCAAGAAGGGGGGAAAAAATCGAATTATTAAGAGTTATTATTATGTATATATGTATGTACATAGGTATATTGAAAATACGTATGAGCTTACCTAAGTTTTAGACATATATAGCCTCAAGTAAAAAAGTAAAAATAATGAAAACGACAAAAAGAATCAAAAAATTGAATATGTATTAACATTTCAATAAATAATAATATACATATGTACCTAATTAAAAAAATGAAGAACAGTTTTTTGTTACAATGTGGCTTGACTTAGTCAAGTGACTTAGAATTCTAGAAAGCGTTGATGGTGGAATATTGAAAGTTTTGGCGATATCTTTTTCTTTTCGAACCACTTTCCAAGGCCGCGATACCGTTTTCTTTGTGGGACACAGTAAGGGAGACGTACTTCCCCATTCGTGACAAACTAAAGGGGAAGTTAAACTGGGCTGTGAAAGGTGGGAAACATTACGCAGGAGAAATGAACAATGAGCGGAAAATGAGAAGTAAACATTACTTGGGAAAATTCGAATTATAAATAGGGGGGAAGGTGGCCTCGTTTGAATTATAGAGCCTTCTCTTCCATCTGTTGTTAAGAGAAAAGGATTTCGAATTATCTAGCGTATCTAAATACACTGCATTTATTCGATTTACCGAAGTTATCAGCTGTAGAGTTCGAATTATCGAAAAATTCCAATTATCGAGAGTCGACTGTAATTTTTTTTTTTAAAGAAATATTATATTATACATACATTTCGTGCATATTATATTGTAAATATATATTTATGTAATACTATCTATTGTTTTTTTACATAATTATATATTGTGTACATTATATTATTGTATAAAAATACTGTACCAAATTGAAATTTAAAACGCGAGTATTTTTGGGGAAATATTTGTTTTGTTTTGTTTTTTGGCATAATATAGATTTTTTTTCCCCGCAAATCTTAAGTAAACGTAAACAGAGAATAAATAATCAAATAATAGTTCTTATTGTATATAAATTATATATAAAAAATAAAAAAATTGGAAAATTTAGATTATATACATATTTAGGGCAATTATAAATTATATGCAAAATATCTAATATATCTATTCTAAATGATTTTTATTTGTTTATTTATTTTAAGTAAGACGTAAAAGTATGAAGTTTTTCACTGAAATTACGCGCTCTAAGGTAACTAGGTTTGCTAAAAAAATAGATTTTTTTAGGACTTTTGAGTCAATATTCTGCTCAAAAACTCAAAAAAAAAAACCCGCTAGAAGAGCAAGAAGGAGTTTTTTGAGCAAAGTACGATGTTTGGTCTCACACACGAATGACCCTTTTTTCGAAGTTTTTTCAAGAACCTCTGCTCGGTAAAAGTGTTGATTGACTGTTTCACCTTAAGGCTGGAAAACATAGTGGAGCGGCGAGCAAAGCGGCGAAAACAAACACAAGTTAAAACCGTATGGGACCGCGCATAGTGGAGAGTAAAGCGAAGATAGGGCAACGCTATCTAAATATAAATGAGTGTTTGTTTTCGCCGCTTTGCTCTTCGCTATCATCGCCACTCTACCTAAGGGTACGTTCACAACGGAGCTGTGAGTATAGATGATAGCAGAGATGATAACTGACAGAGTAAAATATAATCGCTGATTAGTGTGCACAACGGAGCTGTGATACATGCAACATGTCCGAGTAGTGAAGAAGAGTTTTTATGTTCACCAGCAACAAAATGGAATATTTTAAAGAAAAAACGCTTTAGAAAATATCATGTACATCCCATAAATAAAAAAACGAAGTACTTTAGGCGAATTTCACTATTTATATAAGGAACTTAGAAATTATCCGGATCGTTTTTTTTAATATGTGAGGAGGGTCCACCCACATTCGACTATATTTTAGAAAAAATAAGGTCAAAATTAAGAAAACGTAGGAAAAATTGTCATGGAAATCCTATAACTATAGAAGAAAAACTAGTGATAACTCTGAGGTAAGGTTATATTGAGGGAAAACAAATAAATACACATAAAAATAAATGTAAGCACGATTTAAAAAACAAAATATTGTTTAAAAGTAAATAATAAAATAATAACCAAAAATAATGAGTAAAGACAGCACTAAATAATTTTTCGACGTCCATTTTGAAGCTCCGATACTGGGAGTTCAGCTAGCAGAAAAATGAAAAATTCAATTCTATCATCTATGCTCGTTTATACCAGCGAGTATGAGTCACTAGTCGAAGCTTCGTTGTGCACGCTCACATAAGAATGTACTAGGTTATTCTATAAGCGCTGATGCATCACTGCTATCATCTCCGCTATCATCTATGCTCACAGCTCCGTTGTGAACGTACCCTAAGTTTCCAGCCTAAGGTTGAAACTCTTTGCGGACGATTCCCCGTGGATATCGAAAAAAAACAAATCAGCGTGCTCCTTATATCACAAAGCAATTTCAATAAACGAGTTTCTTTGGCCAGTAAAAATATTCACTGTGGAGGCTCCTCACAGCCTCCTTATTCTCGCCGGACTTGATTCTCCTTGGAGACTTTTTTTTTTTTCTCTTCCCGAAGTTTGCAAAAATCACCTCAAGGGAACTCATTTTGGGACAGTCGCGGGACAAACATTCAAACGGCTGTAACCGACGACCAGCTGAACTGACTATTCCCCAGTATCGGAGTTCAGAGCACTGCTATGAGGATTGGAAGAAACGTCTTCTAGCGCTGTGTGGCTTCAGAAGGAAGTTATTTTGAGGGGTGACAATACAGAATTGTAATTCTTTTTCAATAAAAAAAATCAGTCTCATTACTTAATTTACAGACCTCGTAGAACCAAAGTTATTGGACAATGTTGGACATGCAGGCTAAGTAGCCAGCAGGAGGTCTTTTACATGGACCAGGCGAACAGCGCAAATTCATATTCCTCCTACACATTGCTGATTTATTTATAGGGCAGAAAAGGCTTGCAGAGTCAGGATATCCGTTTGTAGGTCGATACTGGAGGGGTAGATTTCTGTGGAAAGTTGACAGAAGGAGCGAGTATCGACTCTTTGTTAGCCCTTTCTAATTGCTTTGGAAATACCTAGATTGCGATATGAGAAGTCCCTAATACTTGCAGGCCAGACAAGGCGATACACAGCTTACTACCAAGTGTCTAACATCTGGAAAATAGGCCTCCATCTCCCCTCCAGCAGGTGCCTAGCATTTCCAGGTAAATGCACCTACTTCGTCTTATAAACATGAAAACATGTTTAGTTTTCTGCTCACTATTTTCTTTTTGGTATTCTGGAACATTCTCCGGTTAAAAACTTACAATTTGAGGACATGGTTTGAAGTCCGAGAGATCAGTATGACCTAGTTGGCTCCCCGCCTTTCAGATACTTCAGCAATTCTGGGCAGACCTCTTTCACAAGTTTACTAGAGCAGAAGTTTCTGCAAGGATTATCATGCTGTAACGAGTATAGAAAAGTAATTTCAATTAAAAGAATCTGATGTAATCCCTTAACTAGTGGAGCCATCCAGGGATGAAATACTAATGTAGGTTTATCTCGTTTAAATTAAGTATTTATATATTATTTGTGAATTCGTTACAAAGAATTAATAAGAAAATATGAAATCTTATTGGGAAGGGGATTAGCTGAGTGGTTATCGTATTGGATTCCCACTCAGAGGTCCCTGGGTTCGAATTCAGCTGTAGGGCCCATTAGATTTTCTCTTATTAGGAGCTTCTTACAGCTCACTGTCCTATGGTGGACAGTGTTGTCTATAACGAGAGTACCTTTTCATTCAATAACAATGAAATAAATTTCTAAAAAATACATTTATTATTTATAAGATTAATTTGATTGTAAAATATAATCAAATAATTTTTAATAATAATATTACCTTTGAATCTGTTGGAACATTAAATATATCCTAAATTTCAGTTATAAAGCAATACCAAAATATACAAAATTTATCAGTTGGAAGTTAATAATTTCAACAAAGGAGATTTATATTTACTGAGTTTTATATTAATCAAACTTCTAGTTTATGATAAGTAACGTTTGAAGTGAAGTTTGCAGCCAGCCAGTTATTTTCACACCAACTATTGTAATTTAAAACTTAATTTACGCATTAATCAAAATTACTTAAACTTAGAGGACTTAAAATAAAAACGAAATTGTTTTGTATGAACTTAAAAACACATTCTACATACCAATGCCGACTAACGGAAGAACTGAGAACTAATTATTGTTGAGTAGTTATCCACCTTGCCAGAAGAGCCACTCATAACAGATTTTGATGTTTCATATTCCTGCTGTTTATTATTATTGTACTTTTCCATTTTATTATGCATTGTGTATTTTAAAGAGGGCACAGTAAACAACTGTCATAATAATAGTAATAAGTGCTTTTAGCCATTTTATACTACCCTATAAACTATTGCATTAATAAAAGTAATAATAAAATATAAAAGGGAAAGATTTAAAATTTATGAAAACAAGTATTCGATTATTTTTGTACGTTTTACATTTCTTTATACGTATTAAATAATAAATAAGTAACTAACAGATATAACTACCTGAAGAACATTCCAAAGATGGTGTAAGTAGATCCCCTTATTTAGTTAATTATCGGAGCGAATCACATACCTCATATTTTACAGCTGTGCTACTGGAAAGACTTCAAAATAATAATTTCCGATTAAAGCAAAGCTTAACAGGGATGTAACTTGAAATAAGATCGAAAAAAAAAACGAAAGATTAGCGCATTGAATAAAAGGAAAAAATACTTCATTAAAACATCAGTAGATATATTCAAATTGATTCACAAGACTGCAATACTGTTACAAATGTAAGATTATTCTATTAAACTAAATCTTTTTTCAGGTAAATTCCATCATTCCGATATAAAAATTCTTAATAATAAAGAACAAAGTTTACCTACGATCAGGAAAAGAAAAACTATTCATAATTCTGGAATAAATTCCCAATAATCTATACAGCAGAAATCAAGATATTTGGTGTTAAAGTTTGCTTCTATTTTACAAAGTGAAAACTTTAACATCAAATATCTCGTAAAATACTCAATAGATTTTGTTTATATTTTACCTGTACATGAAGACTACTATTGTCTATAATAGTATGAATTTTAGTAAAAATCTGTCGAGCAGAAATCGAGATATTTAGTGTTAAAGTTTGCTTCTGTTTTACAAAGTGAAAACTTTAACTTCAAATATCTCGTAGACTACTAGATAGATTTTGTTTATATTTTACCTGTATATGAAGACTACTATTGTCTATAATAGTATAAATTTTAGTAAAAATCTGTCGAGCAGAAATCGAGATATTTAGTGTTAAAGTTTGCTTCTGTTTTACAAAGCGAAAACTTTATTTTCAAATATCTCGTAAACTACTCGATAGATTTTGTTTATATTTTACCTGTATATGGAGTCTACTATTGTCTATGATAGTATGAATTTTAATAAAAATCTATTGAGCTGAAATCGAGATGTTTAGTGTTAGAATTTGCTTCTGTTTTACAAAGTGAAATCTTTAACTTCAAATATCTCGTAAACTACCCGATAGATTTTTTTTATATTTTACCTGTATATGAAAACTACTATTGTCTATAATAGTATGAATTTTAGTAAAAATCTGTCGAGCAGAAATCGAGATATTTAGTGTTAAAGTTTGCTTCTGTTTTACAAAGTGAAAACTTTAACTTCAAATATCTCGTAAACTACTCGATAGATTTTGTTTATATTTTACCTGTATATGAAGACTACTATTGTCTATGATAGTATGAATTTGAGTAAAAATCTGTCGAGCAGAAATCGAGATATTTAGTGTTAAAATTTGCTTCTGTTTTACAAAGTGAAAACTTTACCTTCAAATATCTCGTAAACTACTCGATAGATTTTGTTTATATTTTACCTGTATATGAAGACTACTATTGTCTACAATAGTATAAATTTTAGTAAAAATCTGTCAAGCAGAAATCGAGATATTTAGTGTTAAAGTTTGCTTCTGTTTTACAAAGTGAAAACTTTAACTTCAAATATCTCGTAAACTACTCGATAGAATTTGTTTATATTTTACCTGTATGTGGAGTCTACTATTGTCTATAATAGTATGAATTTTAGTAAAAATCAGACGAGCAGAAATCGAGATATTTAGTGTTACAGTTTGCTTCTGTTTTACAAAGTAAAAACTTTAACTTCAAATATCTCGTAAACTACTCGATAGACTTTGTTTATATTTTACCTGTATATGAACACTACTATTATCTATAATAGTATGAATTTTAGTAAAAATCTGTCGAGCAGAAATCGAGATATTTAGTGTTAAAATTTGCTTCTGTTTCACAAAGTGAAAACTTTACCTTCAAATATCTCGTAAACTACTCGATAGATTTTGTTTCTATTTTACCTGTATATGAAGACTACTATTGTCTATAATAGTATGAATTTTTGTAAAAATCTGTCGAGCAGAAATCGAGATATTTAGTGTTAAAGTTTGCTTCTGTTTTACAAAGTGAAAAATATATTTCAAATATCTCGTAAACTACTCCATAGATTTAGTTCAAGTTTGCTTCTGTTTTACAAAGTGAAAACTTTAACTTCAAATATCTCGTAAACTACTCGATAGATTTTGTTTATATTTTACCTGTATATGAAGACTACTATTGTCTATAATAGTATGAATTTTTGTAAAAATCTGTCGAGCAGAAATCGAGATATTTAGTGTTAAAGTTTGCTTCTGTTTTACAAAGTGAAAACTTTAACTTCAAATATCTCGTAGACTACTCAATAGATTTTGTTTATATTTTACCTGTATATGAAGACTACTATTGTCTATAATAGTATAAATTTTAGTAAAAATCTGTCGAGCAGAAATCAAGATATTTAGTGTTAAAATTTGCTTCTGTTTTACAAAGTGAAAACTTTACCTTCAAATATCTCGTAAACTACTCGATAGATTTTGTTTATATTTTACCTGTATATGAAGACTACTATTGTCTACAATAGTATAAATTTTAGTAAAAATCTGTCAAGCAGAAATCGAGATATTTAGTGTTAAAGTTTGCTTCTGTTTTACAAAGTGAAAACTTTAACTTCAAATATCTCGTAAACTACTCGATAGAATTTGTTTATATTTTACCTGTATGTGGAGTCTACTATTGTCTATAATAGTATGAATTTTAGTAAAAATCAGACGAGCAGAAATCGAGATATTTAGTGTTACAGTTTGCTTCTGTTTTACAAAGTAAAAACTTTAACTTCAAATATCTCGTAAACTACTCGATAGACTTTGTTTATATTTTACCTGTATATGAACACTACTATTATCTATAATAGTATGAATTTTAGTAAAAATCTGTCGAGCAGAAATCGAGATATTTAGTGTTAAAATTTGCTTCTGTTTCACAAAGTGAAAACTTTACCTTCAAATATCTCGTAAACTACTCGATAGATTTTGTTTCTATTTTACCTGTATATGAAGACTACTATTGTCTATAATAGTATGAATTTTTGTAAAAATCTGTCGAGCAGAAATCGAGATATTTAGTGTTAAAGTTTGCTTCTGTTTTACAAAGTGAAAAATATACTTCAAATATCTCGTAAACTACTCCATAGATTTAGTTAAAGTTTGCTTCTGTTTTACAAAGTGAAAACTTTAACTTCAAATATCTCGTAAACTACTCGATAGATTTTGTTTATATTTTACCTGTATATGAAGACTACTATTGTCTATAATAGTATGAATTTTTGTAAAAATCTGTCGAGCAGAAATCGAGATATTTAGTGTTAAAGTTTGCTTCTGTTTTACAAAGTGAAAACTTTAACTTCAAATATCTCGTAGACTACTCAATAGATTTTGTTTATATTTTACCTGTATATGAAGACTACTATTGTCTATAATAGTATAAATTTTAGTAAAAATCTGTCGAGCAGAAATCAAGATATTTAGTGTTAAAATTTGCTTCTGTTTTACAAAGGGAAAATTTTAACTTCAAATATCTCGTAAACTACTCGATAGATTTTGTTTATATTTTACCTTTATATGAAGACTACTATTGTCTATAATAGTATGAATTTTAGTAAAAATCTGTCGAGCAGAAATCGAGATATTTAGTTTTAAAGTTTGCTTCTGTTTTACAAATTGAAAACTTTAACTTCAAATATCTCGTAAACTACTCGATAGATTTTGTTTATATTTTACCTGTATATGAAGACTACTATTGTCTATGATAGTATGAATTTGAGTAAAAATCTGTCGAGCAGAAATCGAGATATTTAGTGTTAAAATTTGCTTCTGTTTTACAAAGTGAAAACTTTACCTTTAAATATCTCGTAAACTACTCGATAGATTTTGTTTATATTTTACCTGTATATGAAGACTACTATTGTCTACAATAGTATAAATTTTAGTAAAAATCTGTCAAGCAGAAATCGAGATATTTAGTGTTAAAGTTTGCTTCTGTTTTACAAAGTGAAAACTTTAACGTCAAATATCTCGTAAACTACTCGATAGATTTTGTTTATATTTTACCTTTATATGAAGACTACTATTGTCTATAATAGTATGAATTTTAGTAAAAATCTGTCGAGCAGAAATCGAGATATTTAGTTTTAAAGTTTGCTTCTGTTTTACAAATTGAAAACTTTAACTTCAAATATCTCGTAAACTACTCGATAGATTTTGTTTATATTTTACCTGTATATGAAGACTACTATTGTCTATGATAGTATGAATTTTAGTAAAAATCTGTCGAGCAGAAATCGAGATATTTAGTGTTAAAATTTGCTTCTGTTTTACAAAGTGAAAACTTTACCTTCAAATATCTCGTAAACTACTCGATAGATTTTGTTTATATCTTACCTGTATATGCAGACTATTATTGTCTATAATAGTATGAATTTTAGTAAAAATCTGTCGAGCAGAAATCGAGATATTTAGTGTTAAAGTTTGCTTCTGTTTTACAAAGTGAAAACTTTAACTTCAAATATCTCGTAAACTACTCGATAGATTTTGTTTATATTTTTCCTGTATATGAAGACTACTATTGTCTATAACAGTATGAATTTTAGTAAAAATCTGTCGAGCAGAAATCGAGATATTTAGTTTTAAAGTTTGCTTCTGTTTTACAAAGTGAAAACATTAACTTCAAATATCTCGTAAACTACTCGATAGATTTTGTTTATATTTTACCTGTATATGAAGACTACTATTGTCTATGATAGTATGAATTTTAGTAAAAATCTGTCGAGCAGAAATCGAGATATTTAGTGTTAAAATTTGCTTCTGTTTTACAAAGTGAAAACTTTACCTTCAAATATCTCGTAAACTACTCAATAGATATTGTTTATATTTTACCTGTATATGAAGACTACTATTGTCTATAATAGTATGAATTTTAGTAAAAATCTGTCGAGCAGAAATCGAGATATTTAGTGTTAAAGTTTGCTTCTGTTTTACAAAGTGAAAACTTTAACTTCAAATATCACGTAAACTACTCGATAGATTTTGTTTATATTTTACCTGTATATGAAGACTACTATTGTCTATAATAGTATAAATTTTAGTAAAAATCTGTCGAGCAGAAATCGAGATATTTAGTGTTAAAATTTGCTTCTGTTTTACAAAGTGAAAAATATACTTCAAATATCTCGTAAACTACTCGATAGATTTTGTTTATATTTTACCTGTATATGAAGACTACTATTGTCTATAATAGTATGAATTTTAGTAAAAATCTGTCGAGCAGAAATCGAGATATTTAGTGTTAAAGTTTGCTTCTGTTTTACAAAGTGAAAAATATACTTCAAATATCTCGTAAACTACTCCATAGATTTAGTTAAAGTTTGCTTCTGTTTTACAAAGTGAAAACTTTAACTTCAAATATCTCGTAAACTACTCGATAGATTTTGTTTATATTTTACCTGTATATGAAGACTACTATTGTCTATAATAGTGTGAATTTTAGTAAAAATCTGTCGAGCAGAAATCGAGATATTTAGTGTTAAAGTTTGCATCTGTTTTACAAAGTGAAAACTTTAACTTCAAATATCTCGTAAACTACTCGATAGATTTTGTTTATATTTTACCTGTATATGAAGACTACTATTGTCTATAATAGTATGAATTTTAGTAAAAATCTGTCGAGCAGAAATCGAGATATTTAGTTTTAAATTTTGCTTCTGTTTTACAAAGTGAAAACTTTAACTTCAAATATCTCGTAAACTACTCGATAGATTTTGTTTATATTTTACCTGTATATGAAGACTACTATTATCTAAAAATAGTATGAATTTTAGTAAAAATCTGTCGAGCAGAAATCGAGATATTTAGTGTTAAAATTTGCTTCTGTTTTACAAAGTGAAAACTTTACCTTCAAATATCTCGTAAACTACTCGATAGATTTTGTTTATATCTTACCTGTATATGCAGACTATTATTGTCTATAATAGTATGAATTTTAGTAAAAATCTGTCGAGCAGAAATCGAGATATTTAGTGTTAAAGTTTGCTTCTGTTTTACAAAGTGAAAATTTTAACTTCAAATATCTCGTAAACTACTCGATAGATTTTGTTTATATTTTACCTGTATATGAAGACTACTATTGTCTATAACAGTATGAATTTTAGTAAAAATCTGTCGAGCAGAAATCGAGATATTTAGTTTTAAAGTTTGCTTCTGTTTTACAAAGTGAAAACATTAACTTCAAATATCTCGTAAACTACTCGATAGATTTTGTTTATATTTTACCTGTATATGAAGACTACTATTGTCTATGATAGTATGAATTTTAGTAAAAATCTGTCGAGCAGAAATCGAGATATTTAGTGTTAAAATTTGCTTCTGTTTTACAAAGTGAAAACTTTACCTTCAAATATCTCGTAAACTACTCAATAGATATTGTTTATATTTTACCTGTATATGAAGACTACTATTGTCTATAATAGTATGAATTTTAGTAAAAATCTGTCGAGCAGAAATCGAGATATTTAGTGTTAAAGTTTGCTTCTGTTTTACAAAGTGAAAACTTTAACTTCAAATATCACGTAAACTACTCGATAGATTTTGTTTATATTTTACCTGTATATGAAGACTACTATTGTCTATAATAGTATAAATTTTAGTAAAAATCTGTCGAGCAGAAATCGAGATATTTAGTGTTAAAATTTGCTTCTGTTTTACAAAGTGAAAAATATACTTCAAATATCTCGTAAACTACTCGATAGATTTTGTTTATATTTTACCTGTATATGAAGACTACTATTGTCTATAATAGTATGAATTTTAGTAAAAATCTGTCGAGCAGAAATCGAGATATTTAGTGTTAAAGTTTGCTTCTGTTTTACAAAGTGAAAAATATACTTCAAATATCTCGTAAACTACTCCATAGATTTAGTTAAAGTTTGCTTCTGTTTTACAAAGTGAAAACTTTAACTTCAAATATCTCGTAAACTACTCGATAGATTTTGTTTATATTTTACCTGTATATGAAGACTACTATTATCTATAATAGTATGAATTTTAGTAAAAATCTGTCGAGCAGAAATCGAGATATTTAGTGTTAAAATTTGCTTCTGTTTTACAAAGTGAAAACTTTACCTTCAAATATCTCGTAAACTACTCGATAGATTTTGTTTATATCTTACCTGTATATGCAGACTATTATTGTCTATAATAGTATGAATTTTAGTAAAAATCTGTCGAGCAGAAATCGAGATATTTAGTGTTAAAGTTTGCTTCTGTTTTACAAAGTGAAAACTTTAACTTCAAATATCTCGTAAACTACTCGATAGATTTTGTTTATATTTTACCTGTATATGAAGACTACTATTGTCTATAACAGTATGAAGTTTAGTAAAAATCTGTCGAGCAGAAATCGAGATATTTAGTGTAAAAGTTTGCTTCTGTTTTACAAAGTAAAAACTAACTTCAAATATCTCGTAAACTACACGATAGATTTTGTTTATATTTTACCTGTATATGGAGACTAATATTGTCTATAATAGTATGAATTTTAGTAAAAATCTGTCGAGCAGAAATCGAGATATTTAGTGTTAAAATTTGCTTCTGTTTTACAAAGTGAAAAATATACTTCAAATATCTCGTAAACTACTCCATAGATTTAGTTAAAGTTTGCTTCTGTTTTACAAAGTGAAAACTTTAACTTCAAATATCACGTAAACTACTCGATAGATTTTGTTTATATTTTACCTGTATATGAAGACTACTATTGTCTATAATAGTATAAATTTTAGTAAAAATCTGTCGAGCAGAAATCGAGATATTTAGTGTTAAAATTTGCTTCTGTTTTACAAAGTGAAAAATATACTTCAAATATCTCGTAAACTACTCGATAGATTTTGTTTATATTTTACCTGTATATGAAGACTACTATTGTCTATAATAGTATGAATTAGTAAAAATCTGTCGAGCAGAAATCGAGATATTTAGTGTTAAAGTTTGCTTCTGTTTTACAAAGTGAAAAATATACTTCAAATATCTCGTAAACTACTCCATAGATTTAGTTAAAGTTTGCTTCTGTTTTACAAAGTGAAAACTTTAACTTCAAATATCTCGTAAACTACTCGATAGATTTTGTTTATATTTTACCTGTATATGAAGACTACTATTGTCTATAATAGTATAAATTTTAGTAAAAATCTGTCGAGCAGAAATCGAGATATTTAGTGTTAAAATTTGCTTCTGTTTTACAAAGTGAAAAATAAACTTCAAATATCTCGTAAACTACTCGATAGATTTTGTTTATATTTTACCTGTATATGAAGACTACTATTGTCTATAATAGTATGAATTTTAGTAAAAATCTGTCGAGCAGAAATCGAGATATTTAGTGTTAAATTTTGCTTCTGTTTTACAAAGTGAAAACTTTAACTTCAAATATCTCGTAAACTACTCGATAGATTTTGTTTATATTTTACCTGTATATGAAGACTACTATTGTCTATAATAGTATGAATTTTAGTAAAAATCTGTCGAGCAGAAATCGAGATATTTAGTTTTAAATTTTGCTTCTGTTTTACAAAGTGAAAACTTTACCTTCAAATATCTCGTAAACTACTCGATAGATTTTGTTTATATCTTACCTGTATATGGAGTCTTTTATTGTCTATAATAGTATGAATTTTAGTAAAAATCTGTCGAGCAGAAATCGAGATATTTAGTGTTAAAGTTTGCTTCTGTTTTACAAAGTGAAAAATATACTTCAATAATCTCGTAAACTACTCGATAGATTTTGTTTATGTTTTACCTGTATATGAAGACTACTATTTTCTATAATAGTATGAATTTTAGTATAAATCTGTCGAGCAGAAATCGAGATATTTAGTGTTAAAGTTTGCTTCTGTTTTACAAAGTGAAAAAAATACTTCAAATATCTCGTAAACTACTCAATAGATTTTGTTTATATTGTACCTGTATATGAAGACTACTATTGTCTATAATAGTATGAATTTTAGTAAAAATCTGTCGAGCAGAAATCGAGATATTTAGTGTTAAAGTTTGCTTCTGTTTTACAAAGTGAAAAATATACTTCAATAATCTCGTAAACTACTTGATAGATTTTGTTTATATTTTACCTGTATATGAAGACTACTATTGTCTATAATAGTATGAATTTTAGTAAAAATCTGTCGAGCAGAAATCGAGATATTTAGTGTTAAAGTTTGCTTCTGTTTTACAAAGTGAAAAATATACTTCAAATATCTCGTAAACTACTCGATAGATTTAGTTAAAGTTTGCTTCTGTTTAACAAAGTGAAAACTTTAACTTCAAATATCTCGTAAACTACTCAAGAGATTTTGTTTATATTTTACCTGTATATGAAGACTACTATTGTCTATAATAGTATGAATTTTAGTAAAAATCTGTCGAGCAGAAATCGAGATATTTAGTGTTAATGTGTGCTTCTGTTTTACAAAGTGAAAACTTTAACTTCAAATATATCGTAAACTACTCGATAGATATTGTTTATATTTTACCTGTATATGAAGACTACTATTGTCTATAATAGTATGAATTTTAGTAAAAATCTGTCGAGCAGAAATCGAGATATTTAGTGTTAAAGTTTGCTTCTGTTTTACAAAGTGAAAAATATACTTCAATAATCTCGTAAACTACTCGATAGATTTTGTTTATATTTTACCTGTATATGAAGACTACTATTGTCTATAATAGTATGAATTTTAGTAAAAATCTGTCGAGCAGAAATCGAGATATTTAGTGTTAAAATTTGCTTCTGTTTTACAAAGTGAAAAATATACTTCAAATATCTCGTAAACTACTCCATAGATTTAGTTAAAGTTTGCTTCTGTTTTACAAAGTGAAAACTTTAACTTCAAATATCTCGTAAACTACTCGATAGATTTTGTTTATATTTTACCTGTATATGAAGACTACTATTGTCTATAATAGTATGAATTTTAGTAAAAATCTGTCGAGCAGAAATCGAGATATTTAGTGTTAAAATTTGCTTCTGTTTTACAAAGTGAAAAATATACTTCAAATATCTCGTAAACTACTCCATAGATTTAGTTAAAGTTTGCTTCTGTTTTACAAAGTGAAAACTTTAACTTCAAATATCTCGTAAACTACTCGATAGATTTTGTTTATATTTTACCTGTATATGAAGACTACTATTGTCTATAATAGTATAAATTTTAGTAAAAATCTGTCGAGCAGAAATCGAGATATTTAGTGTTAAAATTTGCTTCTGTTTTACAAAGTGAAAAATAAACTTCAAATATCTCGTAAACTACTCCATAGATTTTGTTTATATTTTACCTGTATATGAAGACTACTATTGTCTATAATAGTATGAATTTTAGTAAAAATCTGTCGAGCAGAAATCGAGATATTTAGTGTTAAAGTTTGCTTCTGTTTTACAAAGTGAAAAATATACTTCAAATATCTCGTAAACTACTCAATAGATTTTGTTTATATTGTACCTGTATATGAAGACTACTATTGTCTATAATAGTATGAATTTTAGTAAAAATCTGTCGAGCAGAAATCGAGATATTTAGTGTTAAAGTTTGCTTCTGTTTTACAAAGTGAAAAATATACTTCAATAATCTCGTAAACTACTCGATAGATTTTGTTTATATTTTACCTGTATATGAAGACTACTATTGTCTATAATAGTATGAATTTTAGTAAAAATCTGTCGAGCAGAAATCGAGATATTTAGTGTTAAAGTTTGCTTCTGTTTTACAAAGTGAAAAATATACTTCAAATATCTCGTAAACTACTCGATAGATTTAGTTAAAGTTTGCTTCTGTTTTACAAAGTGAAAAATATACTTCAAATATCTCGTAAACTACTCGATAGATTTGGTTTATATTTTACCTGTATATGAAGACTACTATTGTCTATGATAGTATGAATTTTAGTAAAAATCTATCGTGCAGAAATCGAGATATTTAGTGTTAAAATTTGCTTCTGTTTTACAAAGTGAAAACTTTACCTTCAAATATCTCGTAAACTACTCAATAGATTTTGTTTATATTTTACCTGTATATGAAGACTACTATTGTCTATAATAGTATGAATTTTAGTAAAAATCTGTCGAGCAGAAATCGAGATATTTAGTGTTAAAGTTTGCTTCTGTTTTACAATGTAAAAACTAACTTCAAATATCTCGTAAACTACTCGATAGATTTTGTTTATATTTTACCTGTATATGGAGACTAATATTGTCTATAATAGTATGAATTTTAATAAAAATCTGTCGAGCAGAAATCGAGATATTTAGTGTTAAAATTTGCTTCTGTTTTACAAAGTGAAAAATATACTTCAAATATCTCGTAAACTACTCCATAGATTTAGTTAAAGTTTGCTTCTGTTTTACAAAGTGAAAACTTTAACTTTAAATATCTCGTAAACTACTCGATAGATTTTGTTTATATTTTACCTGTATATGAAGACTACTATTGTCTATAATAGTATGAATTTTAGTAAAAATCTGTCGAGCAGAAATCGAGATATTTAGTGTTAAAGTTTGCTTCTGTTTTACAAAGTGAAAAATATACTTCAAATATCTCGTAAACTACTCCATAGATTTAGTTAATGTTTGCTTCTGTTTTACAAAGTGAAAACTTTAACTTTAAATATCTCGTAAACTACTCGATAGATTTTGTTTATATTTTACCTGTATATGAAGACTACTATTGTCTATAATAGTATAAATTTTAGTAAAAATCTGTCGAGCAGAAATCGAGATATTTAGTGTTAAAATTTGCTTCTGTTTTACAAAGTGAAAAATAAACTTCAAATATCTCGTAAACTACTCGATAGATTTTGTTTATATTTTACCTGTATATGAAGACTACTATTGTCTATAATAGTATGAATTTTAGTAAAAATCTGTCGAGCAGAAATCGAGATATTTAGTGTTAAAGTTTGCTTCTGTTTTACAAAGTGAAAAATATACTTCAAATATCTCGTAAACTACTCCATAGATTTAGTTAAAGTTTGCTTCTGTTTTACAAAGTGAAAACTTTAACTTCAAATATCTCGTAAACTACTCAATAGATTTTGTTTATATTTTACCTGTATATGAAGACTACTATTGTCTATGATAGTATGAATTTTAGTAAAAATCTGTCGAGCAGAAATCGAGATATTTAGTGTTAAAATTTGCTTCTGTTTTACAAAGTGAAAACTTTACCTTCAAATATCTCGTAAACTACTCAATAGATTTTGTTTATATTTTACCTGTATATGAAGACTACTATTGTCTATAATAGTATGAATTTTAGTAAAAATCTGTCGAGCAGAAATCGAGATATTTAGTGTTAAAGTTTGCTTCTGTTTTACAAAGTGAAAAATATACTTCAAATATCTCGTAAAGTACTCGATAGATTTTGTTTATATTTTACCTGTATATGATGACTACTATTGTCTATAATAGTATGAATTTTAGTAAAAATCTGTCGAGCAGAAATCGAGATATTTAGTTTTAAATTTTGCTTCTGTTTTACAAAGTGAAAACTTTAACTTCAAATATCTCGTAAACTACTCGATAGATTTTGTTTATATTTTACCTGTATATGAAGACTACTATTATCTATAATAGTATGAATTTAAGTAAAAATCTGTCGAGCAGAAATCGAGATATTTAGTGTTAAAATTTGCTTCTGTTTTACAAAGTGAAAACTTTACCTTCATATATCTCGTAAACTAGTCGATAGATTTTGTTTATATCTTACCGGTATATGAAGACTATTATTGTCTATAATAGTATGAATTTTAGTAAAAATCTGTCGAGCAGAAATCGAGATATTTAGTTTTAAAGTTTGCTTCTGTTTTACAAAGTGAAAACATTAACTTCAAATATCTCGTAAACTACTCGATAGATTTTGTTTATATTTTACCTGTATATGGAGACTAATATTGTCTATAATAGTATGAATTTTAGTAAAAATCTGTCGAGCAGAAATCGAGATATTTAGTGTTAAAGTTTGCTTCTGTTTTACAAAGTGAAAAATATACTTCAAATATCTCGTAAACTACTCGATAGATTTTGATTATATTTTACCTGTATATGAAGACTAATATTGTCTATAATAGTATGCATTTTAGTAAAAATCTGTCGAGCAGAAATCGAGATATTTAGTGTTAAAATTTGCTTCTGTTTTACAAAGTGAAAAATATACTTCAAATATCTCGTAAACTACTCCATAGATTTAGTTAAAGTTTGCTTCTGTTTTACAAAGTGAAAACTTTAACTTTAAATATCTCGTAAACTACTCGATAGATTTTGTTTATATTTTACCTGTATATGAAGACTACTATTGTCTATAATAGTATGAATTTTAGTAAAAATCTGTCGAGCAGAAATCGAGATATTTAGTGTTAAAGTTTGCTTCTGTTTTACAAAGTGAAAAATATACTTCAAATATCTCGTAAACTACTCCATAGATTTTGTTTATATTTTACCTGTATATGAAGACTACTATTGTCTATAATAGTATGAATTTTAGTAAAAATCTGTCGAGCAGAAATCGAGATATTTAGTGTTAAAGTTTGCTTCTGTTTTACAAAGTGAAAAATATACTTCAAATATCTCGTAAACTACTCAATAGATTTTGTTTATATTGTACCTGTATATGAAGACTACTATTGTCTATAATAGTATGAATTTTAGTAAAAATCTGTCGAGCAGAAATCGAGATATTTAGTGTTAAAGTTTGCTTCTGTTTTACAAAGTGAAAAATATACTTCAATAATCTCGTAAACTACTCGATAGATTTTGTTTATATTTTACCTGTATATGAAGACTACTATTGTCTATAATAGTATGAATTTTAGTAAAAATCTGTCGAGCAGAAATCGAGATATTTAGTGTTAAAGTTTGCTTCTGTTTTACAAAGTGAAAAATATACTTCAAATATCTCGTAAACTACTCGATAGATTTAGTTAAAGTTTGCTTCTGTTTTACAAAGTGAAAAATATACTTCAAATATCTCGTAAACTACTCGATAGATTTGGTTTATATTTTACCTGTATATGAAGACTACTATTGTCTATGATAGTATGAATTTTAGTAAAAATCTATCGTGCAGAAATCGAGATATTTAGTGTTAAAATTTGCTTCTGTTTTACAAAGTGAAAACTTTACCTTCAAATATCTCGTAAACTACTCAATAGATTTTGTTTATATTTTACCTGTATATGAAGACTACTATTGTCTATAATAGTATGAATTTTAGTAAAAATCTGTCGAGCAGAAATCGAGATATTTAGTGTTAAAATTTGCTTCTGTTTTACAAAGTGAAAAATATACTTCAAATATCTCGTAAACTACTCCATAGATTTAGTTAAAGTTTGCTTCTGTTTTACAAAGTGAAAACTTTAACTTCAAATATCTCGTAAACTACTCGATAGATTTTGTTTATATTTTACCTGTAAATGAAGACTACTATTGTCTATAATAGTATGAATTTTAGTAAAAATCTGTCGAGCAGAAATCGAGATATTTAGTGTTAAAATTTGCTTCTGTTTTACAAAGTGAAAAATATACTTCAAATATCTCGTAAACTACTCCATAGATTTAGTTAAAGTTTGCTTCTGTTTTACAAAGTGAAAACTTTAACTTCAAATATCTCGTAAACTACTCGATAGATTTTGTTTATATTTTACCTGTATATGAAGACTACTATTGTCTATAATAGTATAAATTTTAGTAAAAATCTGTCGAGCAGAAATCGAGATATTTAGTGTTAAAATTTGCTTCTGTTTTACAAAGTGAAAAATAAACTTCAAATATCTCGTAAACTACTCCATAGATTTTGTTTATATTTTACCTGTATATGAAGACTACTATTGTCTATAATAGTATGAATTTTAGTAAAAATCTGTCGAGCAGAAATCGAGATATTTAGTGTTAAAGTTTGCTTCTGTTTTACAAAGTGAAAAATATACTTCAAATATCTCGTAAACTACTCAATAGATTTTGTTTATATTGTACCTGTATATGAAGACTACTATTGTCTATAATAGTATGAATTTTAGTAAAAATCTGTCGAGCAGAAATCGAGATATTTAGTGTTAAAGTTTGCTTCTGTTTTACAAAGTGAAAAATATACTTCAATAATCTCGTAAACTACTCGATAGATTTTGTTTATATTTTACCTGTATATGAAGACTACTATTGTCTATAATAGTATGAATTTTAGTAAAAATCTGTCGAGCAGAAATCGAGATATTTAGTGTTAAAGTTTGCTTCTGTTTTACAAAGTGAAAAATATACTTCAAATATCTCGTAAACCACTCGATAGATTTAGTTAAAGTTTGCTTCTGTTTTACAAAGTGAAAAATATACTTCAAATATCTCGTAAACTACTCGATAGATTTGGTTTATATTTTACCTGTATATGAAGACTACTATTGTCTATGATAGTATGAATTTTAGTAAAAATCTATCGTGCAGAAATCGAGATATTTAGTGTTAAAATTTGCTTCTGTTTTACAAAGTGAAAACTTTACCTTCAAATATCTCGTAAACTACTCAATAGATTTTGTTTATATTTTACCTGTATATGAAGACTACTATTGTCTATAATAGTATGAATTTTAGTAAAAATCTGTCGAGCAGAAATCGAGATATTTAGTGTTAAAGTTTGCTTCTGTTTTACAATGTAAAAACTAACTTCAAATATCTCGTAAACTACTCGATAGATTTTGTTTATATTTTACCTGTATATGGAGACTAATATTGTCTATAATAGTATGAATTTTAATAAAAATCTGTCGAGCAGAAATCGAGATATTTAGTGTTAAAATTTGCTTCTGTTTTACAAAGTGAAAAATATACTTCAAATATCTCGTAAACTACTCCATAGATTTAGTTAAAGTTTGCTTCTGTTTTACAAAGTGAAAACTTTAACTTTAAATATCTCGTAAACTACTCGATAGATTTTGTTTATATTTTACCTGTATATGAAGACTACTATTGTCTATAATAGTATGAATTTTAGTAAAAATCTGTCGAGCAGAAATCGAGATATTTAGTGTTAAAGTTTGCTTCTGTTTTACAAAGTGAAAAATATACTTCAAATATCTCGTAAACTACTCCATAGATTTAGTTAAAGTTTGCTTCTGTTTTACAAAGTGAAAACTTTAACTTTAAATATCTCGTAAACTACTCGATAGATTTTGTTTATATTTTACCTGTATATGAAGACTACTATTGTCTATAATAGTATAAATTTTAGTAAAAATCTGTCGAGCAGAAATCGAGATATTTAGTGTTAAAATTTGCTTCTGTTTTACAAAGTGAAAAATAAACTTCAAATATCTCGTAAACTACTCGATAGATTTTGTTTATATTTTACCTGTATATGAAGACTACTATTGTCTATAATAGTATGAATTTTAGTAAAAATCTGTCGAGCAGAAATCGAGATATTTAGTGTTAAAGTTTGCTTCTGTTTTACAAAGTGAAAAATATACTTCAAATATCTCGTAAACTACTCCATAGATTTAGTTAAAGTTTGCTTCTGTTTTACAAAGTGAAAACTTTAACTTCAAATATCTCGTAAACTACTCAATAGATTTTGTTTATATTTTACCTGTATATGAAGACTACTATTGTCTACGATAGTATGAATTTTAGTAAAAATCTGTCGAGCAGAAATCGAGATATTTAGTGTTAAAATTTGCTTCTGTTTTACAAAGTGAAAACTTTACCTTCAAATATCTCGTAAACTACTCAATAGATTTTGTTTATATTTTACCTGTATATGAAGACTACTATTGTCTATAATAGTATGAATTTTAGTAAAAATCTGTCGAGCAGAAATCGAGATATTTAGTGTTAAAGTTTGCTTCTGTTTTACAAAGTGAAAAATATACTTCAAATATCTCGTAAAGTACTCGATAGATTTTGTTTATATTTTACCTGTATATGATGACTACTATTGTCTATAATAGTATGAATTTTAGTAAAAATCTGTCGAGCAGAAATCGAGATATTTAGTTTTAAATTTTGCTTCTGTTTTACAAAGTGAAAACTTTAACTTCAAATATCTCGTAAACTACTCGATAGATTTTGTTTATATTTTACCTGTATATGAAGACTACTATTATCTATAATAGTATGAATTTAAGTAAAAATCTGTCGAGCAGAAATCGAGATATTTAGTGTTAAAATTTGCTTCTGTTTTACAAAGTGAAAACTTTACCTTCAAATATCTCGTAAACTACTCGATAGATTTTGTTTATATCTTACCGGTATATGAAGACTATTATTGTCTATAATAGTATGAATTTTAGTAAAAATCTGTCGAGCAGAAATCGAGATATTTAGTTTTAAAGTTTGCTTCTGTTTTACAAAGTGAAAACATTAACTTCAAATATCTCGTAAACTACTCGATAGATTTTGTTTATATTTTACCTGTATATGAAGACTACTATTGTCTATGATAGTATGAGTTTTAGTAAAAATCTGTCGAGCAGAAATCGAGATATTTAGTGTTAAAATTTGCTTCTGTTTTACAAAGTGAAAACTTTACCTTCAAATATCTCGTAAACTACTCAATAGATTTTGTTTATATTTTACCTGTATATGAAGACTACTATTGTCTATAATAGTATGAATTTTAGTAAAAATCTGTCGAGCAGAAATCGAGATATATAGTGTTAAAATTTGCTTCTGTTTTACAAAGTAAAAACTAACTTCAAATATCTCGTAAACTACTCGATAGATTTTGTTTATATTTTACCTGTATATGGAGACTAATATTGTCTATAATAGTATGAATTTTAGTAAAAATCTGTCGAGCAGAAATCGAGATATTTAGTGTTAAAGTTTGCTTCTGTTTTACAAAGTGAAAAATATACTTCAAATATCTCGTAAACTACTCGATAGATTTTGATTATATTTTACCTGTATATGAAGACTAATATTGTCTATAATAGTATGCATTTTAGTAAAAATCTGTCGAGCAGAAATCGAGATATTTAGTGTTAAAATTTGCTTCTGTTTTACAAAGTGAAAAATATACCTCAAATATCTCGTAAACTACTCCATAGATTTAGTTAAAGTTTGCTTCTGTTTTACAAAGTGAAAACTTTAACTTTAAATATCTCGTAAACTACTCGATAGATTTTGTTTATATTTTACCTGTATATGAAGACTACTATTGTCTATAATAGTATGAATTTTAGTAAAAATCTGTCGAGCAGAAATCGAGATATTTAGTGTTAAAGTTTGCTTCTGTTTTACAAAGTGAAAAATATACTTCAAATATCTCGTAAACTACTCCACAGATTTTGTTTATATTTTACCTGTATATGAAGACTACTATTGTCTATAATAGTATGAATTTTAGTAAAAATCTGTCGAGCAGAAATCGAGATATTTAGTGTTAAAGTTTGCTTCTGTTTTACAAAGTGAAAAATATACTTCAAATATCTCGTAAACTACTCAATAGATTTTGTTTATATTGTACCTGTATATGAAGACTACTATTGTCTATAATAGTATGAATTTTAGTAAAAATCTGTCGAGCAGAAATCGAGATATTTAGTGTTAAAGTTTGCTTCTGTTTTACAAAGTGAAAAATATACTTCAATAATCTCGTAAACTACTCGATAGATTTTGTTTATATTTTACCTGTATATGAAGACTACTATTGTCTATAATAGTATGAATTTTAGTAAAAATCTGTCGAGCAGAAATCGAGATATTTAGTGTTAAAGTTTGCTTCTGTTTTACAAAGTGAAAAATATACTTCAAATATCTCGTAAACTACTCGATAGATTTAGTTAAAGTTTGCTTCTGTTTTACAAAGTGAAAAATATACTTCAAATATCTCGTAAACTACTCGATAGATTTGGTTTATATTTTACCTGTATATGAAGACTACTATTGTCTATGATAGTATGAATTTTAGTAAAAATCTATCGTGCAGAAATCGAGATATTTAGTGTTAAAATTTGCTTCTGTTTTACAAAGTGAAAACTTTACCTTCAAATATCTCGTAAACTACTCAATAGATTTTGTTTATATTTTACCTGTATATGAAGACTACTATTGTCTATAATAGTATGAATTTTAGTAAAAATCTGTCGAGCAGAAATCGAGATATTTAGTGTTAAAGTTTGCTTCTGTTTTACAATGTAAAAACTAACTTCAAATATCTCGTAAACTACTCGATAGATTTTGTTTATATTTTACCTGTATATGGAGACTAATATTGTCTATAATAGTATGAATTTTAATAAAAATCTGTCGAGCAGAAATCGAGATATTTAGTGTTAAAATTTGCTTCTGTTTTACAAA
The DNA here is from genome assembly GCF_049639745.1 of Rhodnius prolixus. NCBI lineage: Eukaryota > Metazoa > Arthropoda > Insecta > Hemiptera > Reduviidae > Rhodnius > Rhodnius prolixus. Next base: position 60,234 of record NW_027411627.1, on the reverse strand, counting down.
GTGAAAAATATACTTCAAATATCTCGTAAACTACTCCATAGATTTAGTTAAAGTTTGCTTCTGTTTTACAAAGTGAAAACTTTAACTTTAAATATCTCGTAAACTACTCGATAGATTTTGTTTATATTTTACCTGTATATGAAGACTACTATTGTCTATAATAGTATGAATTTTAGTAAAAATCTGTCGAGCAGAAATCGAGATATTTAGTGTTAAAGTTTGCTTCTGTTTTACAAAGTGAAAAATATACTTCAAATATCTCGTAAACTACTCCATAGATTTAGTTAAAGTTTGCTTCTGTTTTACAAAGTGAAAACTTTAACTTTAAATATCTCGTAAACTACTCGATAGATTTTGTTTATATTTTACCTGTATATGAAGACAACTATTGTCTATAATAGTATAAATTTTAGTAAAAATCTGTCGAGCAGAAATCGAGATATTTAGTGTTAAAATTTGCTTCTGTTTTACAAAGTGAAAAATAAACTTCAAATATCTCGTAAACTACTCGATAGATTTTGTTTATATTTTACCTGTATATGAAGACTACTATTGTCTATAATAGTATGAATTTTAGTAAAAATCTGTCGAGCAGAAATCGAGATATTTAGTGTTAAAGTTTGCTTCTGTTTTACAAAGTGAAAAATATACTTCAAATATCTCGTAAACTACTCCATAGATTTAGTTAAAGTTTGCTTCTGTTTTACAAAGTGAAAACTTTAACTTCAAATATCTCGTAAACTACTCAATAGATTTTGTTTATATTTTACCTGTATATGAAGACTACTATTGTCTATGATAGTATGAATTTTAGTAAAAATCTGTCGAGCAGAAATCGAGATATTTAGTGTTAAAATTTGCTTCTGTTTTACAAAGTGAAAACTTTACCTTCAAATATCTCGTAAACTACTCAATAGATTTTGTTTATATTTTACCTGTATATGAAGACTACTATTGTCTATAATAGTATGAATTTTAGTAAAAATCTGTCGAGCAGAAATCGAGATATTTAGTGTTAAAGTTTGCTTCTGTTTTACAAAGTGAAAAATATACTTCAAATATCTCGTAAAGTACTCGATAGATTTTGTTTATATTTTACCTGTATATGATGACTACTATTGTCTATAATAGTATGAATTTTAGTAAAAATCTGTCGAGCAGAAATCGAGATATTTAGTTTTAAATTTTGCTTCTGTTTTACAAAGTGAAAACTTTAACTTCAAATATCTCGTAAACTACTCGATAGATTTTGTTTATATTTTACCTGTATATGAAGACTACTATTATCTATAATAGTATGAATTTAAGTAAAAATCTGTCGAGCAGAAATCGAGATATTTAGTGTTAAAATTTGCTTCTGTTTTACAAAGTGAAAACTTTACCTTCAAATATCTCGTAAACTACTCGATAGATTTTGTTTATATCTTACCGGTATATGAAGACTATTATTGTCTATAATAGTATGAATTTTAGTAAAAATCTGTCGAGCAGAAATCGAGATATTTAGTTTTAAAGTTTGCTTCTGTTTTACAAAGTGAAAACATTAACTTCAAATATCTCGTAAACTACTCGATAGATTTTGTTTATATTTTACCTGTATATGAAGACTACTATTGTCTATGATAGTATGAGTTTTAGTAAAAATCTGTCGAGCAGAAATCGAGATATTTAGTGTTAAAATTTGCTTCTGTTTTACAAAGTGAAAACTTTACCTTCAAATATCTCGTAAACTACTCAATAGATTTTGTTTATATTTTACCTGTATATGAAGACTACTATTGTCTATAATAGTATGAATTTTAGTAAAAATCTGTCGAGCAGAAATCGAGATATATAGTGTTAAAATTTGCTTCTGTTTTACAAAGTAAAAACTAACTTCAAATATCTCGTAAACTACTCGATAGATTTTGTTTATATTTTACCTGTATATGGAGACTAATATTGTCTATAATAGTATGAATTTTAGTAAAAATCTGTCGAGCAGAAATCGAGATATTTAGTGTTAAAGTTTGCTTCTGTTTTACAAAGTGAAAAATATACTTCAAATATCTCGTAAACTACTCGATAGATTTTGATTATATTTTACCTGTATATGAAGACTAATATTGTCTATAATAGTATGCATTTTAGTAAAAATCTGTCGAGCAGAAATCGAGATATTTAGTGTTAAAATTTGCTTCTGTTTTACAAAGTGAAAAATATACTTCAAATATCTCGTAAACTACTCCATAGATTTAGTTAAAGTTTGCTTCTGTTTTACAAAGTGAAAACTTTAACATCAAATATCTCGTAAACTACTCGATAGATTTTGTTTATATTTTACCTGTATATGAAGACTACTATTGTCTATAATAGTATAAATTTTAGTAAAAATCTGTCGAGCAGAAATCGAGATATTTAGTGTTAAAATTTGCTTCTGTTTTACAAAGTGAAAAATATACTTCAAATATCTCGTAAACTACTCGATAGATTTTGTTTATATTTTACCTGTATATGAAGACTACTATTGTCTATAATAGTATGAATTTTAGTAAAAATCTGTCGAGCAGAAATCGAGATATTTAGTGTTAAAGTTTGCTTCTGTTTTACAAAGTGAAAAATATACTTCAAATATCTCGTAAACTACTCGATAGATTTTGATTATATTTTACCTGTATATGAAGACTAATATTGTCTATAATAGTATGCATTTTAGTAAAAATCTGTCGAGCAGAAATCGAGATATTTAGTGTTAAAATTTGCTTCTGTTTTACAAAGTGAAAAATATACTTCAAATATCTCGTAAACTACTCCATAGATTTAGTTAAAGTTTGCTTCTGTTTTACAAAGTGAAAACTTTAACTTTAAATATCTCGTAAACTACTCGATAGATTTTGTTTATATTTTACCTGTATATGAAGACTACTATTGTCTATAATAGTATGAATTTTAGTAAAAATCTGTCGAGCAGAAATCGAGATATTTAGTGTTAAAGTTTGCTTCTGTTTTACAAAGTGAAAAATATACTTCAAATATCTCGTAAACTACTCCATAGATTTTGTTTATATTTTACCTGTATATGAAGACTACTATTGTCTATAATAGTATGAATTTTAGTAAAAATCTGTCGAGCAGAAATCGAGATATTTAGTGTTAAAGTTTGCTTCTGTTTTACAAAGTGAAAAATATACTTCAAATATCTCGTAAACTACTCAATAGATTTTGTTTATATTGTACCTGTATATGAAGACTACTATTGTCTATAATAGTATGAATTTTAGTAAAAATCTGTCGAGCAGAAATCGAGATATTTAGTGTTAAAGTTTGCTTCTGTTTTACAAAGTGAAAAATATACTTCAATAATCTCGTAAACTACTCGATAGATTTTGTTTATATTTTACCTGTATATGAAGACTACTATTGTCTATAATAGTATGAATTTTAGTAAAAATCTGTCGAGCAGAAATCGAGATATTTAGTGTTAAAGTTTGCTTCTGTTTTACAAAGTGAAAAATATACTTCAAATATCTCGTAAACTACTCGATAGATTTAGTTAAAGTTTGCTTCTGTTTTACAAAGTGAAAAATATACTTCAAATATCTCGTAAACTACTCGATAGATTTGGTTTATATTTTACCTGTATATGAAGACTACTATTGTCTATGATAGTATGAATTTTAGTAAAAATCTATCGTGCAGAAATCGAGATATTTAGTGTTAAAATTTGCTTCTGTTTTACAAAGTGAAAACTTTACCTTCAAATATCTCGTAAACTACTCAATAGATTTTGTTTATATTTTACCTGTATATGAAGACTACTATTGTCTATAATAGTATGAATTTTAGTAAAAATCTGTCGAGCAGAAATCGAGATATTTAGTGTTAAAGTTTGCTTCTGTTTTACAATGTAAAAACTAACTTCAAATATCTCGTAAACTACTCGATAGATTTTGTTTATATTTTACCTGTATATGGAGACTAATATTGTCTATAATAGTATGAATTTTAATAAAAATCTGTCGAGCAGAAATCGAGATATTTAGTGTTAAAATTTGCTTCTGTTTTACAAAGTGAAAAATATACTTCAAATATCTCGTAAACTACTCCATAGATTTAGTTAAAGTTTGCTTCTGTTTTACAAAGTGAAAACTTTAACTTTAAATATCTCGTAAACTACTCGATAGATTTTGTTTATATTTTACCTGTATATGAAGTCTACTATTGTCTATAATAGTATGAATTTTAGTAAAAATCTGTCGAGCAGAAATCGAGATATTTAGTGTTAAAGTTTGCTTCTGTTTTACAAAGTGAAAAATATACTTCAAATATCTCGTAAACTACTCCATAGATTTAGTTAAAGTTTGCTTCTGTTTTACAAAGTGAAAACTTTAACTTTAAATATCTCGTAAACTACTCGATAGATTTTGTTTATATTTTACCTGTATATGAAGACAACTATTGTCTATAATAGTATAAATTTTAGTAAAAATCTGTCGAGCAGAAATCGAGATATTTAGTGTTAAAATTTGCTTCTGTTTTACAAAGTGAAAAATAAACTTCAAATATCTCGTAAACTACTCGATAGATTTTGTTTATATTTTACCTGTATATGAAGACTACTATTGTCTATAATAGTATGAATTTTAGTAAAAATCTGTCGAGCAGAAATCGAGATATTTAGTGTTAAAGTTTGCTTCTGTTTTACAAAGTGAAAAATATACTTCAAATATCTCGTAAACTACTCCATAGATTTAGTTAAAGTTTGCTTCTGTTTTACAAAGTGAAAACTTTAACTTCAAATATCTCGTAAACTACTCAATAGATTTTGTTTATATTTTACCTGTATATGAAGACTACTATTGTCTATGATAGTATGAATTTTAGTAAAAATCTGTCGAGCAGAAATCGAGATATTTAGTGTTAAAATTTGCTTCTGTTTTACAAAGTGAAAACTTTACCTTCAAATATCTCGTAAACTACTCAATAGATTTTGTTTATATTTTACCTGTATATGAAGACTACTATTGTCTATAATAGTATGAATTTTAGTAAAAATCTGTCGAGCAGAAATCGAGATATTTAGTGTTAAAGTTTGCTTCTGTTTTACAAAGTGAAAAATATACTTCAAATATCTCGTAAAGTACTCGATAGATTTTGTTTATATTTTACCTGTATATGATGACTACTATTGTCTATAATAGTATGAATTTTAGTAAAAATCTGTCGAGCAGAAATCGAGATATTTAGTTTTAAATTTTGCTTCTGTTTTACAAAGTGAAAACTTTAACTTCAAATATCTCGTAAACTACTCGATAGATTTTGTTTATATTTTACCTGTATATGAAGACTACTATTATCTATAATAGTATGAATTTAAGTAAAAATCTGTCGAGCAGAAATCGAGATATTTAGTGTTAAAATTTGCTTCTGTTTTACAAAGTGAAAACTTTACCTTCAAATATCTCGTAAACTACTCGATAGATTTTGTTTATATCTTACCGGTATAAGAAGACTATTATTGTCTATAATAGTATGAATTTTAGTAAAAATCTGTCGAGCAGAAATCGAGATATTTAGTTTTAAAGTTTGCTTCTGTTTTACAAAGTGAAAACATTAACTTCAAATATCTCGTAAACTACTCGATAGATTTTGTTTATATTTTACCTGTATATGAAGACTACTATTGTCTATGATAGTATGAGTTTTAGTAAAAATCTGTCGAGCAGAAATCGAGATATTTAGTGTTAAAATTTGCTTCTGTTTTACAAAGTGAAAACTTTACCTTCAAATATCTCGTAAACTACTCAATAGATTTTGTTTATATTTTACCTGTATATGAAGACTACTATTGTCTATAATAGTATGAATTTTAGTAAAAATCTGTCGAGCAGAAATCGAGATATATAGTGTTAAAATTTGCTTCTGTTTTACAAAGTAAAAACTAACTTCAAATATCTCGTAAACTACTCGATAGATTTTGTTTATATTTTACCTGTATATGGAGACTAATATTGTCTATAATAGTATGAATTTTAGTAAAAATCTGTCGAGCAGAAATCGAGATATTTAGTGTTAAAGTTTGCTTCTGTTTTACAAAGTGAAAAATATACTTCAAATATCTCGTAAACTACTCGATAGATTTTGATTATATTTTACCTGTATATGAAGACTAATATTGTCTATAATAGTATGCATTTTAGTAAAAATCTGTCGAGCAGAAATCGAGATATTTAGTGTTAAAATTTGCTTCTGTTTTACAAAGTGAAAAATATACTTCAAATATCTCGTAAACTACTCCATAGATTTAGTTAAAGTTTGCTTCTGTTTTACAAAGTGAAAACTTTAACATCAAATATCTCGTAAACTACTCGATAGATTTTGTTTATATTTTACCTGTATATGAAGACTACTATTGTCTATAATAGTATAAATTTTAGTAAAAATCTGTCGAGCAGAAATCGAGATATTTAGTGTTAAAATTTGCTTCTGTTTTACAAAGTGAAAAATATACTTCAAATATCTCGTAAACTACTCGATAGATTTTGTTTATATTTTACCTGTATATGAAGACTACTATTGTCTATAATAGTATGAATTTTAGTAAAAATCTGTCGAGCAGAAATCGAGATATTTAGTGTTAAAGTTTGCTTCTGTTTTACAAAGTGAAAAATATACTTCAAATATCTCGTAAACTACTCCATAGATTTAGTTAAAGTTTGCTTCTGTTTTACAAAGTGAAAACTTTAACTTCAAATATCTCGTAAACTACTCGATAGATTTTGTTTATATTTTACCTGTATATGAAGACTACTATTGTCTATAATAGTATAAATTTTAGTAAAAATCTGTCGAGCAGAAATCGAGATATTTAGTGTTAACATTTGCTTCTGTTTTACAAAGTGAAAAATAAACTTCAAATATCTCGTAAACTACTCAATAGATTTTGTTTATATTTTACCTGTATATGAAGACTACTATTGTCTATGATAGTATGAATTTTAGTAAAAATCTGTCGAGCAGAAATCGAGATATTTAGTGTTACAATTTGCTTCTGTTTTACAAAGTGAAAACTTTACCTTCAAATATCTCGTAAACTACTCAATAGATTTTGTTTATATTTTACCTGTATATGAAGACTACTATTGTCTATAATAGTATGAATTTTAGTAAAAATCTGTCGAGCAGAAATCGAGATATTTAGTGTTAAAGTTTGCTTCTGTTTTACAAATTGAAAAATATACTTCAAATATCTCGTAAAGTACTCGATAGATTTTGTTTATATTTTACCTGTATATGATGACTACTATTGTCTATAATAGTATGAATTTTAGTAAAAATCTGTCGAGCAGAAATCGAGATATTTAGTTTTAAATTTTGCTTCTGTTTTACAAAGTGAAAACTTTAACTTCAAATATCTCGTAAACTACTCGATAGATTTTGTTTATATTTTACCTGTATATGAAGACTACTATTATCTATAATAGTATGAATTTAAGTAAAAATCTGTCGAGCAGAAATCGAGATATTTAGTGTTAAAATTTGCTTCTGTTTTACAAAGTGAAAACTTTACCATCAAATATCTCGTAAACTACTCGATAGATTTTGTTTATATCTTACCGGTATATGAAGACTATTATTGTCTATAATAGTATGAATTTTAGTAAAAATCTGTCGAGCAGAAATCGAGATATTTAGTTTTAAAGTTTGCTTCTGTTTTACAAAGTGAAAACATTAACTTCAAATATCTCGTAAACTACTCGATAGATTTTGTTTATATTTTACCTGTATATGAAGACTACTATTGTCTATGATAGTATGAGTTTTAGTAAAAATCTGTCGAGCAGAAATCGAGATATTTAGTGTTAAAATTTGCTTCTGTTTTACAAAGTGAAAACTTTACCTTCAAATATCTCGTAAACTACTCAATAGATTTTGTTTATATTTTACCTGTATATGAAGACTACTATTGTCTATAATAGTATGAATTTTAGTAAAAATCTGTCGAGCAGAAATCGAGATATATAGTGTTAAAATTTGCTTCTGTTTTACAAAGTAAAAACTAACTTCAAATATCTCGTAAACTACTCGATAGATTTTGTTTATATTTTACCTGTATATGGAGACTAATATTGTCTATAATAGTATGAATTTTAGTAAAAATCTGTCGAGCAGAAATCGAGATATTTAGTGTTAAAGTTTGCTTCTGTTTTACAAAGTGAAAAATATACTTCAAATATCTCGTAAACTACTCGATAGATTTTGATTATATTTTACCTGTATATGAAGACTAATATTGTCTATAATAGTATGCATTTTAGTAAAAATCTGTCGAGCAGAAATCGAGATATTTAGTGTTAAAATTTGCTTCTGTTTTACAAAGTGAAAAATATACTTCAAATATCTCGTAAAGTACTCGATAGATTTTGTTTATATTTTACCTGTATATGATGACTACTATTGTCTATAATAGTATGAATTTTAGTAAAAATCTGTCGAGCAGAAATCGAGATATTTAGTTTTAAATTTTGCTTCTGTTTTACAAAGTGAAAACTTTAACTTCAAATATCTCGTAAACTACTCGATAGATTTTGTTTATATTTTACCTGTATATGAAGACTACTATTATCTATAATAGTATGAATTTAAGTAAAAATCTGTCGAGCAGAAATCGAGATATTTAGTGTTAAAATTTGCTTCTGTTTTACAAAGTGAAAACTTTACCTTCAAATATCTCGTAAACTACTCGATAGATTTTGTTTATATCTTACCGGTATAAGAAGACTATTATTGTCTATAATAGTATGAATTTTAGTAAAAATCTGTCGAGCAGAAATCGAGATATTTAGTTTTAAAGTTTGCTTCTGTTTTACAAAGTGAAAACATTAACTTCAAATATCTCGTAAACTACTCGATAGATTTTGTTTATATTTTACCTGTATATGAAGACTACTATTGTCTATGATAGTATGAGTTTTAGTAAAAATCTGTCGAGCAGAAATCGAGATATTTAGTGTTAAAATTTGCTTCTGTTTTACAAAGTGAAAACTTTACCTTCAAATATCTCGTAAACTACTCAATAGATTTTGTTTATATTTTACCTGTATATGAAGACTACTATTGTCTATAATAGTATGAATTTTAGTAAAAATCTGTCGAGCAGAAATCGAGATATATAGTGTTAAAATTTGCTTCTGTTTTACAAAGTAAAAACTAACTTCAAATATCTCGTAAACTACTCGATAGATTTTGTTTATATTTTACCTGTATATGGAGACTAATATTGTCTATAATAGTATGAATTTTAGTAAAAATCTGTCGAGCAGAAATCGAGATATTTAGTGTTAAAGTTTGCTTCTGTTTTACAAAGTGAAAAATATACTTCAAATATCTCGTAAACTACTCGATAGATTTTGATTATATTTTACCTGTATATGAAGACTAATATTGTCTATAATAGTATGCATTTTAGTAAAAATCTGTCGAGCAGAAATCGAGATATTTAGTGTTAAAATTTGCTTCTGTTTTACAAAGTGAAAAATATACTTCAAATATCTCGTAAACTACTCCATAGATTTAGTTAAAGTTTGCTTCTGTTTTACAAAGTGAAAACTTTAACATCAAATATCTCGTAAACTACTCGATAGATTTTGTTTATATTTTACCTGTATATGAAGACTACTATTGTCTATAATAGTATAAATTTTAGTAAAAATCTGTCGAGCAGAAATCGAGATATTTAGTGTTAAAATTTGCTTCTGTTTTACAAAGTGAAAAATATACTTCAAATATCTCGTAAACTACTCGATAGATTTTGTTTATATTTTACCTGTATATGAAGACTACTATTGTCTATAATAGTATGAATTTTAGTAAAAATCTGTCGAGCAGAAATCGAGATATTTAGTGTTAAAGTTTGCTTCTGTTTTACAAAGTGAAAAATATACTTCAAATATCTCGTAAACTACTCCATAGATTTAGTTAAAGTTTGCTTCTGTTTTACAAAGTGAAAACTTTAACTTCAAATATCTCGTAAACTACTCGATAGATTTTGTTTATATTTTACCTGTATATGAAGACTACTATTGTCTATAATAGTATAAATTTTAGTAAAAATCTGTCGAGCAGAAATCGAGATATTTAGTGTTAACATTTGCTTCTGTTTTACAAAGTGAAAAATAAACTTCAAATATCTCGTAAACTACTCAATAGATTTTGTTTATATTTTACCTGTATATGAAGACTACTATTGTCTATGATAGTATGAATTTTAGTAAAAATCTGTCGAGCAGAAATCGAGATATTTAGTGTTACAATTTGCTTCTGTTTTACAAAGTGAAAACTTTACCTTCAAATATCTCGTAAACTACTCAATAGATTTTGTTTATATTTTACCTGTATATGAAGACTACTATTGTCTATAATAGTATGAATTTTAGTAAAAATCTGTCGAGCAGAAATCGAGATATTTAGTGTTAAAGTTTGCTTCTGTTTTACAAAGTGAAAAATATACTTCAAATATCTCGTAAAGTACTCGATAGATTTTGTTTATATTTTACCTGTATATGATGACTACTATTGTCTATAATAGTTTGAATTTTAGTAAAAATCTGTCGAGCAGAAATCGAGATATTTAGTTTTAAATTTTGCTTCTGTTTTACAAAGTGAAAACTTTAACTTCAAATATCTCGTAAACTACTCGATAGATTTTGTTTATATTTTACCTGTATATGAAGACTACTATTATCTATAATAGTATGAATTTAAGTAAAAATCTGTCGAGCAGAAATCGAGATATTTAGTGTTAAAATTTGCTTCTGTTTTACAAAGTGAAAACTTTACCATCAAATATCTCGTAAACTACTCGATAGATTTTGTTTATATCTTACCGGTATATGAAGACTATTATTGTCTATAATAGTATGAATTTTAGTAAAAATCTGTCGAGCAGAAATCGAGATATTTAGTTTTAAAGTTTGCTTCTGTTTTACAAAGTGAAAACATTAACTTCAAATATCTCGTAAACTACTCGATAGATTTTGTTTATATTTTACCTGTATATGAAGACTACTATTGTCTATGATAGTATGAGTTTTAGTAAAAATCTGTCGAGCAGAAATCGAGATATTTAGTGTTAAAATTTGCTTCTGTTTTACAAAGTGAAAACTTTACCTTCAAATATCTCGTAAACTACTCAATAGATTTTGTTTATATTTTACCTGTATATGAAGACTACTATTGTCTATGATAGTATGAGTTTTAGTAAAAATCTGTCGAGCAGAAATCGAGATATTTAGTGTTAAAATTTGCTTCTGTTTTACAAAGTGAAAACTTTACCTTCAAATATCTCGTAAACTACTCGATAGATTTTGATTATATTTTACCTGTATATGAAGACTAATATTGTCTATAATAGTATGCATTTTAGTAAAAATCTGTCGAGCAGAAATCGAGATATTTAGTGTTAAAATTTGCTTCTGTTTTACAAAGTGAAAAATATACTTCAAATATCTCGTAAACTACTCCATAGATTTAGTTAAAGTTTGCTTCTGTTTTACAAAGTGAAAACTTTAACATCAAATATCTCGTAAACTACTCGATAGATTTTGTTTATATTTTACCTGTATATGAAGACTACTATTGTCTATAATAGTATAAATTTTAGTAAAAATCTGTCGAGCAGAAATCGAGATATTTAGTGTTAAAATTTGCTTCTGTTTTACAAAGTGAAAAATATACTTCAAATATCTCGTAAACTACTCGATAGATTTTGTTTATATTTTACCTGTATATGAAGACTACTATTGTCTATAATAGTATGAATTTTAGTAAAAATCTGTCGAGCAGAAATCGAGATATTTAGTGTTAAAGTTTGCTTCTGTTTTACAAAGTGAAAAATATACTTCAAATATCTCGTAAACTACTCCATAGATTTAGTTAAAGTTTGCTTCTGTTTTACAAAGTGAAAACTTTAACTTCAAATATCTCGTAAACTACTCGATAGATTTTGTTTATATTTTACCTGTATATGAAGACTACTATTGTCTATAATAGTATAAATTTTAGTAAAAATCTGTCGAGCAGAAATCGAGATATTTAGTGTTAACATTTGCTTCTGTTTTACAAAGTGAAAAATAAACTTCAAATATCTCGTAAACTACTCGATAGATGTTGTTTATATTTTACCTGTATATGGAGACTAATATTGTCTATAATAGTATAAATTTTAGTAAAAATCTGTCGAACAGAAATCGAGATATTTAGTGTTAAAATTTGCTTCTGTTTTACAAAGTGAAAAATATACTTCAAATATCTCGTAAACTACTCGATAGATTTTGTTTATATTTTACCTGTATATGAAGACTACTATTGTCTATAATAGTATGAATTTTAGTAAAAATCTGTCGAGCAGAAATCGAGATATTTAGTGTTAAAGTTTGCTTCTGTTTTACAAAGTGAAAACTTTAACTTCAAATATCTCGTAAACTACTGGATAGATTTTGTTTATATTTTACCTGTATATGAAGACTAATATTGTCTATAATAGTATGAAGTTTAGTAAAAATCTGTCGAGCAGAAATCGAGATATTTAGTGTTAAAGTTTCCTTCTATTTTACAAAGTGACAACTTTAACTTCAAATATCTCGTAAACTACCAGATAGATTTTGTGTATATTTTACCTGTATATGGAAACACCTATTGTCTATGATAGTATGAATTTTAGTAAAAATCTGTCGAGCAGAAATCGAGATATTTAGTGTTAAAATTTGCTTCCGTTTTACAAAGTGAAAACTTTAACGTCAAATATCTCGTAAACTACTCGATAGATTTTGTTTATATTTTACCTGTATATGAAGACTACTATTGTCTATAATAGTATGAATTTTAGTAAAACTCTGTCGAGCAGAAATCGAGATATTTAGTGTTAAAATTTGCTTCTGTTTTACAAAGTGAAAACTTTAACTTCAAATATCTCGTAAACTACTCGATAGATTTTGTTTATATTTTACCTGTATATGAAGACTACTATTGTCTATAATAGTATGAATTTTAGTAAAAATCTGTCGAGCAGAAATCGAGATATTTAGTGTTAAAATTTGCTTCTGTTTTACAAAGTGAAAACTTTAACTTCAAATATCTCGTAAACTACTCGATAGATTTTGTTTATATTTTACCTGTATATGGAGACAACTATTGTCTATAATAGTATGAATTTTAGTAAAAATCTGTCGAGCAGAAATCGAGATATTTAGTGTTAAAGTTTGCTTCTGTTTTACAATGTGAAAACTTTAACATTAAATATCTCGTAAACTACTCGATAGATTTGGTTTATATTTTACCTGTATATGAAGACTACTATTGTTTATAAAAGTATGAATTTTAGTAAAAATTTGTCGAGCAGAAATCGAGATATTTAGTGTTAAAGTTTGCTTCTGTTTTACAAAGTGACAACATTAACTTCAAATATCTCGTAAACTACTAGATAGATTTTGTGTATATTTTACCTGTATATGGAGACAACTATTGTCTATGATAGTATGAATTTTAGTAAAAATCTGTCGAGCAGAAATCGAGATATTTAGTGTTAAAATTTGCTTCCGTTTTACAAAGTGAAAACTTTAACGTCAAATATCTCGTAAACTACTCGATAGAATTTGTTTATATTTTACCTGTATATGGAGTCTACTATTGTCTATGATTGTATGAATTTTAGTAAAAATCTGTCGAGAAGAAATCGAGATATTTAGTGTTAAAATTTGCTTCTGTTTTACAAAGTGAAAACTTTAACTTCAAATATCTCGTAAACTACTCGATAGATTTTGTTTATATTTTACCTGTATATGGAGACTAATATTGTCTATAATAGTATGAATTTTAGTAAAAATCTGTCGAGCAGAAATCGAGATATTTAGTGTTAAAATTTGCTTCTGTTTTACAAAGTGAAAACTTTAACTTCAAATATCTCGTAAACTACTAGATAGATTTTGTTTATATTTTACCTGTATATGAAGACTACTATTGTCTATAATAGTATGAATTTTAGTAAAAATCTGTCGAGCAGAAATCGAGATATTTAGTGTTAAAATTTGCATCCGTTTTACAAAGTGAAAACTTTAACGTCAAATATCTCGTAAACTACTCGATAGAATTTGTTTATATTTTACCTGTATATGAAGACTACTATTGTCTATAATAGTATGAATTTTAGTAAAAATCTGTCGAGCAGAAATCGAGATATTTAGTGTTAAAATTTGCTTCCGTTTTACAAAGTGAAAACTTTAACGTCAAATATCTCGTAAACTACTAGATAGATTTTGTTTATATTTTACCTGTATATGAAGACTACTATTGTCTATAATAGTATGAATTTTAGTAAAAATCTGTCGAGCAGAAATCGAGATATTTAGTGTTAAAATTTGCTTCTGTTTTACAAAGTGAAAACTTTAACTTCAAATATCTCGTAAACTACTAGATAGATTTTGTTTATATTTTACCTGTATATGAAGACTACTATTGTCTATAATAGTATGAATTTTAGTAAAAATCTGTCGAAAAGAAATCGAGATATTTAGTGTTAAAATTTGCTTCTGTTTTACAAAGTGAAAACTTTAACTTCAAATATCTCGTAAACTACACGATAGATTTTGTTTATATTTTACCTGTATATGAAGACTACTATTCTCTATAATAGTATGAATTTTAGTAAAAATCTGTCGAGCAGAAATCGAGATATTTAGTGTTAAAGTTTGCTTCTGTTTTACAAAGTGAAAAATATACTTCAAATATCTCGTAAACTACTCAATAGATTTTGTTTATATTGTACCTGTATATGAAGACTACTATTGTCTATAATAGTATGAATTTTAGTAAAAATCTGTCGAGCAGAAATCGAGATATTTAGTGTTAAAGTTTGCTTCTGTTTTACAAAGTGAAAAATATACTTCAATAATCTCGTAAACTACTCGATAGATTTTGTTTATATTTTACCTGTATATGAAGACTACTATTGTCTATAATAGTATGAATTTTAGTAAAAATCTGTCGAGCAGAAATCGAGATATTTAGTGTTAAAGTTTGCTTCTGTTTTACAAAGTGAAAAATATACTTCAAATATCTCGTAAACTACTCGATAGATTTAGTTAAAGTTTGCTTCTGTTTTACAAAGTGAAAAATATACTTCAAATATCTCGTAAACTACTCGATAGATTTGGTTTATATTTTACCTGTATATGAAGACTACTATTGTCTATGATAGTATGAATTTTAGTAAAAATCTATCGTGCAGAAATCGAGATATTTAGTGTTAAAATTTGCTTCTGTTTTACAAAGTGAAAACTTTACCTTCAAATATCTCGTAAACTACTCAATAGATTTTGTTTATATTTTACCTGTATATGAAGACTACTATTGTCTATAATAGTATGAATTTTAGTAAAAATCTGTCGAGCAGAAATCGAGATATTTAGTGTTAAAGTTTGCTTCTGTTTTACAATGTAAAAACTAACTTCAAATATCTCGTAAACTACTCGATAGATTTTGTTTATATTTTACCTGTATATGGAGACTAATATTGTCTATAATAGTATGAATTTTAATAAAAATCTGTCGAGCAGAAATCGAGATATTTAGTGTTAAAATTTGCTTCTGTTTTACAAAGTGAAAAATATACTTCAAATATCTCGTAAACTACTCCATAGATTTAGTTAAAGTTTGCTTCTGTTTTACAAAGTGAAAACTTTAACTTTAAATATCTCGTAAACTACTCGATAGATTTTGTTTATATTTTACCTGTATATGAAGACTACTATTGTCTATAATAGTATGAATTTTAGTAAAAATCTGTCGAGCAGAAATCGAGATATTTAGTGTTAAAGTTTGCTTCTGTTTTACAAAGTGAAAAATATACTTCAAATATCTCGTAAACTACTCCATAGATTTAGTTAAAGTTTGCTTCTGTTTTACAAAGTGAAAACTTTAACTTTAAATATCTCGTAAACTACTCGATAGATTTTGTTTATATTTTACCTGTATATGAAGACTACTATTGTCTATAATAGTATAAATTTTAGTAAAAATCTGTCGAGCAGAAATCGAGATATTTAGTGTTAAAATTTGCTTCTGTTTTACAAAGTGAAAAATAAACTTCAAATATCTCGTAAACTACTCGATAGATTTTGTTTATATTTTACCTGTATATGAAGACTACTATTGTCTATAATAGTATGAATTTTAGTAAAAATCTGTCGAGCAGAAATCGAGATATTTAGTGTTAAAGTTTGCTTCTGTTTTACAAAGTGAAAAATATACTTCAAATATCTCGTAAACTACTCCATAGATTTAGTTAAAGTTTGCTTCTGTTTTACAAAGTGAAAACTTTAACTTCAAATATCTCGTAAACTACTCAATAGATTTTGTTTATATTTTACCTGTATATGAAGACTACTATTGTCTATGATAGTATGAATTTTAGTAAAAATCTGTCGAGCAGAAATCGAGATATTTAGTGTTAAAATTTGCTTCTGTTTTACAAAGTGACAACTTTACCTTCAAATATCTCGTAAACTACTCAATAGATTTTGTTTATATTTTACCTGTATATGAAGACTACTATTGTCTATAATAGTATGAATTTTAGTAAAAATCTGTCGAGCAGAAATCGAGATATTTAGTGTTAAAGTTTGCTTCTGTTTTACAAAGTGAAAAATATACTTCAAATATCTCGTAAAGTACTCGATAGATTTTGTTTATATTTTACCTGTATATGATGACTACTATTGTCTATAATAGTATGAATTTTAGTAAAAATCTGTCGAGCAGAAATCGAGATATTTAGTTTTAAATTTTGCTTCTGTTTTACAAAGTGAAAACTTTAACTTCAAATATCTCGTAAACTACTCGATAGATTTTGTTTATATTTTACCTGTATATGAAGACTACTATTATCTATAATAGTATGAATTTAAGTAAAAATCTGTCGAGCAGAAATCGAGATATTTAGTGTTAAAATTTGCTTCTGTTTTACAAAGTGAAAACTTTACCTTCAAATATCTCGTAAACTACTCGATAGATTTTGTTTATATTTTACCTGTATATGAAGACTACTATTATCTATAATAGTATGAATTTAAGTAAAAATCTGTCGAGCAGAAATCGAGATATTTAGTGTTAAAATTTGCTTCTGTTTTACAAAGTGAAAACTTTACCTTCAAATATCTCGTAAACTACTCGATAGATTTTGTTTATATCTTACCGGTATATGAAGACTATTATTGTCTATAATAGTATGAATTTTAGTAAAAATCTGTCGAGCAGAAATCGAGATATTTAGTTTTAAAGTTTGCTTCTGTTTTACAAAGTGAAAACATTAACTTCAAATATCTCGTAAACTACTCGATAGATTTTGTTTATATTTTACCTGTATATGAAGACTACTATTGTCTATGATAGTATGAGTTTTAGTAAAAATCTGTCGAGCAGAAATCGAGATATTTAGTGTTAAAATTTGCTTCTGTTTTACAAAGTGAAAACTTTACCTTCAAATATCTCGTAAACTACTCAATAGATTTTGTTTATATTTTACCTGTATATGAAGACTACTATTGTCTATAATAGTATGAATTTTAGTAAAAATCTGTCGAGCAGAAATCGAGATATATAGTGTTAAAATTTGCTTCTGTTTTACAAAGTAAAAACTAACTTCAAATATCTCGTAAACTACTCGATAGATTTTGTTTATATTTTACCTGTATATGGAGACTAATATTGTCTATAATAGTATGAATTTTAGTAAAAATCTGTCGAGCAGAAATCGAGATATTTAGTGTTAAAGTTTGCTTCTGTTTTACAAAGTGAAAAATATACTTCAAATATCTCGTAAACTACTCGATAGATTTTGATTATATTTTACCTGTATATGAAGACTAATATTGTCTATAATAGTATGCATTTTAGTAAAAATCTGTCGAGCAGAAATCGAGATATTTAGTGTTAAAATTTGCTTCTGTTTTACAAAGTGAAAAATATACTTCAAATATCTCGTAAACTACTCCATAGATTTAGTTAAAGTTTGCTTCTGTTTTACAAAGTGAAAACTTTAACATCAAATATCTCGTAAACTACTCGATAGATTTTGTTTATATTTTACCTGTATATGAAGACTACTATTGTCTATAATAGTATAAATTTTAGTAAAAATCTGTCGAACAGAAATCGAGATATTTAGTGTTAAAATTTGCTTCTGTTTTACAAAGTGAAAAATATACTTCAAATATCTCGTAAACTACTCGATAGATTTTGTTTATATTTTACCTGTATATGAAGACTACTATTGTCTATAATAGTATGAATTTTAGTAAAAATCTGTCGAGCAGAAATCGAGATATTTAGTGTTAAAGTTTGCTTCTGTTTTACAAAGTGAAAAATATACTTCAAATATCTCGTAAACTACTCCATAGATTTAGTTAAAGTTTGCTTCTGTTTTACAAAGTGAAAACTTTAACTTCAAATATCTCGTAAACTACTCGATAGATTTTGTTTATATTTTACCTGTATATGAAGACTACTATTGTCTATAATAGTATAAATTTTAGTAAAAATCTGTCGAGCAGAAATCGAGATATTTAGTGTTAACATTTGCTTCTGTTTTACAAAGTGAAAAATAAACTTCAAATATCTCGTAAACTACTCAATAGATTTTGTTTATATTTTACCTGTATATGAAGACTACTATTGTCTATGATAGTATGAATTTTAGTAAAAATCTGTCGAGCAGAAATCGAGATATTTAGTGTTAAAATTTGCTTCTGTTTTACAAAGTGAAAACTTTACCTTCAAATATCTCGTAAACTACTCAATAGATTTTGTTTATATTTTACCTGTATATGAAGACTACTATTGTCTATAATAGTATGAATTTTAGTAAAAATCTGTCGAGCAGAAATCGAGATATTTAGTGTTAAAGTTTGCTTCTGTTTTACAAAGTGAAAAATATACTTCAAATATCTCGTAAAGTACTCGATAGATTTTGTTTATATTTTACCTGTATATGATGACTACTATTGTCTATAATAGTATGAATTTTAGTAAAAATCTGTCGAGCAGAAATCGAGATATTTAGTTTTAAATTTTGCTTCTGTTTTACAAAGTGAAAACTTTAACTTCAAATATCTCGTAAACTACTCGATAGATTTTGTTTATATTTTACCTGTATATGAAGACTACTATTATCTATAATAGTATGAATTTAAGTAAAAATCTGTCGAGCAGAAATCGAGATATTTAGTGTTAAAATTTGCTTCTGTTTTACAAAGTGAAAACTTTACCTTCAAATATCTCGTAAACTCCTCGATAGATTTTGTTTATATCTTACCGGTATATGAAGACTATTATTGTCTATAATAGTATGAATTTTAGTAAAAATCTGTCGAGCAGAAATCGAGATATTTAGTTTTAAAGTTTGCTTCTGTTTTACAAAGTGAAAACATTAACTTCAAATATCTCGTAAACTACTCGATAGATTTTGTTTATATTTTACCTGTATATGAAGACTACTATTGTCTATGATAGTATGAGTTTTAGTAAAAATCTGTCGAGCAGAAATCGAGATATTTAGTGTTAAAATTTGCTTCTGTTTTACAAAGTGAAAACTTTACCTTCAAATATCTCGTAAACTACTCAATAGATTTTGTTTATATTTTACCTGTATATGAAGACTACTATTGTCTATAATAGTATGAATTTTAGTAAAAATCTGTCGAGCAGAAATCGAGATATATAGTGTTAAAATTTGCTTCTGTTTTACAAAGTAAAAACTAACTTCAAATATCTCGTAAACTACTCGATAGATTTTGTTTATATTTTACCTGTATATGGAGACTAATATTGTCTATAATAGTATGAATTTTAGTAAAAATCTGTCGAGCAGAAATCGAGATATTTAGTGTTAAAGTTTGCTTCTGTTTTACAAAGTGAAAAATATACTTCAAATATCTCGTAAACTACTCGATAGATTTTGATTATATTTTACCTGTATATGAAGACTAATATTGTCTATAATAGTATGCATTTTAGTAAAAATCTGTCGAGCAGAAATCGAGATATTTAGTGTTAAAATTTGCTTCTGTTTTACAAAGTGAAAAATATACTTCAAAT
Organism: Rhodnius prolixus; assembly: GCF_049639745.1. NCBI lineage: Eukaryota > Metazoa > Arthropoda > Insecta > Hemiptera > Reduviidae > Rhodnius > Rhodnius prolixus. The sequence goes on along the minus strand of NW_027411627.1, from coordinate 40,107 downwards.
ATCTCGTAAACTACTCCATAGATTTAGTTAAAGTTTGCTTCTGTTTTACAAAGTGAAAACTTTAACATCAAATATCTCGTAAACTACTCGATAGATTTTGTTTATATTTTACCTGTATATGAAGACTACTATTGTCTATAATAGTATAAATTTTAGTAAAAATCTGTCGAACAGAAATCGAGATATTTAGTGTTAAAATTTGCTTCTGTTTTACAAAGTGAAAAATATACTTCAAATATCTCGTAAACTACTCGATAGATTTTGTTTATATTTTACCTGTATATGAAGACTACTATTGTCTATAATAGTATGAATTTTAGTAAAAATCTGTCGAGCAGAAATCGAGATATTTAGTGTTAAAGTTTGCTTCTGTTTTACAAAGTGAAAAATATACTTCAAATATCTCGTAAACTACTCCATAGATTTAGTTAAAGTTTGCTTCTGTTTTACAAAGTGAAAACTTTAACTTCAAATATCTCGTAAACTACTCGATAGATTTTGTTTATATTTTACCTGTATATGAAGACTACTATTGTCTATAATAGTATAAATTTTAGTAAAAATCTGTCGAGCAGAAATCGAGATATTTAGTGTTAACATTTGCTTCTGTTTTACAAAGTGAAAAATAAACTTCAAATATCTCGTAAACTACTCAATAGATTTTGTTTATATTTTACCTGTATATGAAGACTACTATTGTCTATGATAGTATGAATTTTAGTAAAAATCTGTCGAGCAGAAATCGAGATATTTAGTGTTAAAATTTGCTTCTGTTTTACAAAGTGAAAACTTTACCTTCAAATATCTCGTAAACTACTCAATAGATTTTGTTTATATTTTACCTGTATATGAAGACTACTATTGTCTATAATAGTATGAATTTTAGTAAAAATCTGTCGAGCAGAAATCGAGATATTTAGTGTTAAAGTTTGCTTCTGTTTTACAAAGTGAAAAATATACTTCAAATATCTCGTAAAGTACTCGATAGATTTTGTTTATATTTTACCTGTATATGATGACTACTATTGTCTATAATAGTATGAATTTTAGTAAAAATCTGTCGAGCAGAAATCGAGATATTTAGTTTTAAATTTTGCTTCTGTTTTACAAAGTGAAAACTTTAACTTCAAATATCTCGTAAACTACTCGATAGATTTTGTTTATATTTTACCTGTATATGAAGACTACTATTATCTATAATAGTATGAATTTAAGTAAAAATCTGTCGAGCAGAAATCGAGATATTTAGTGTTAAAATTTGCTTCTGTTTTACAAAGTGAAAACTTTACCTTCAAATATCTCGTAAACTACTCGATAGATTTTGTTTATATCTTACCGGTATATGAAGACTATTATTGTCTATAATAGTATGAATTTTAGTAAAAATCTGTCGAGCAGAAATCGAGATATTTAGTTTTAAAGTTTGCTTCTGTTTTACAAAGTGAAAACATTAACTTCAAATATCTCGTAAACTACTCGATAGATTTTGTTTATATTTTACCTGTATATGAAGACTACTATTGTCTATGATAGTATGAGTTTTAGTAAAAATCTGTCGAGCAGAAATCGAGATATTTAGTGTTAAAATTTGCTTCTGTTTTACAAAGTGAAAACTTTACCTTCAAATATCTCGTAAACTACTCAATAGATTTTGTTTATATTTTACCTGTATATGAAGACTACTATTGTCTATAATAGTATGAATTTTAGTAAAAATCTGTCGAGCAGAAATCGAGATATATAGTGTTAAAATTTGCTTCTGTTTTACAAAGTAAAAACTAACTTCAAATATCTCGTAAACTACTCGATAGATTTTGTTTATATTTTACCTGTATATGGAGACTAATATTGTCTATAATAGTATGAATTTTAGTAAAAATCTGTCGAGCAGAAATCGAGATATTTAGTGTTAAAGTTTGCTTCTGTTTTACAAAGTGAAAAATATACTTCAAATATCTCGTAAACTACTCGATAGATTTTGATTATATTTTACCTGTATATGAAGACTAATATTGTCTATAATAGTATGCATTTTAGTAAAAATCTGTCGAGCAGAAATCGAGATATTTAGTGTTAAAATTTGCTTCTGTTTTACAAAGTGAAAAATATACTTCAAATATCTCGTAAACTACTCCATAGATTTAGTTAAAGTTTGCTTCTGTTTTACAAAGTGAAAACTTTAACATCAAATATCTCGTAAACTACTCGATAGATTTTGTTTATATTTTACCTGTATATGAAGACTACTATTGTCTATAATAGTATAAATTTTAGTAAAAATCTGTCGAGCAGAAATCGAGATATTTAGTGTTAAAATTTGCTTCTGTTTTACAAAGTGAAAAATATACTTCAAATATCTCGTAAACTACTCGATAGATTTTGTTTATATTTTCCCTGTATATGAAGACTACTATTGTCTATAATAGTATGAATTTTAGTAAAAATCTGTCGAGCAGAAATCGAGATATTTAGTGTTAAAGTTTGCTTCTGTTTTACAAAGTGAAAAATATACTTCAAATATCTCGTAAACTACTCCATAGATTTAGTTAAAGTTTGCTTCTGTTTTACAAAGTGAAAACTTTAACTTCAAATATCTCGTAAACTACTCGATAGATTTTGTTTATATTTTACCTGTATATGAAGACTACTATTGTCTATAATAGTATAAATTTCAGTAAAAATCTGTCGAGCAGAAATCGAGATATTTAGTGTTAACATTTGCTTCTGTTTTACAAAGTGAAAAATAAACTTCAAATATCTCGTAAACTTCTCGATAGATTTTGTTTATATTTTACCTGTATATGGAGACTAATATTGTCTATAATAGTATAAATTTTAGTAAAAATCTGTCGAGCAGAAATCGAGATATTTAGTGTTAAAATTTGCTTCTGTTTTACAAAGTGAAAAATATACTTCAAATATCTCGTAAACTACTCGATAGATTTTGTTTATATTTTACCTGTATATGAAGACTACTATTGTCTATAATAGTATGAATTTTAGTAAAAATCTGTCGAGCAGAAATCGAGATATTTAGTGTTAAAGTTTGCTTCTGTTTTACAAAGTGAAAACTTTAACTTCAAATATCTCGTAAACTACTGGATAGATTTTGTTTATATTTTACCTGTATATGAAGACTAATATTGTCTATAATAGTATGAAGTTTAGTAAAAATCTGTCGAGCAGAAATCGAGATATTTAGTGTTAAAGTTTCCTTCTATTTTACAAAGTGACAACTTTAACTTCAAATATCTCGTAAACTACCAGATAGATTTTGTGTATATTTTACCTGTATATGGAAACAACTATTGTCTATGATAGTATGAATTTTAGTAAAAATCTGTCGAGCAGAAATCGAGATATTTAGTGTTAAAATTTGCTTCCGTTTTACAAAGTGAAAACTTTAACGTCAAATATCTCGTAAACTACTCGATAGATTTTGTTTATATTTTACCTGTATATGAAGACTACTATTGTCTATAATAGTATGAATTTTAGTAAAAATCTGTCGAGCAGAAATCGAGATATTTAGTGTTAAAATTTGCTTCTGTTTTACAAAGTGAAAACTTTAACTTCAAATATCTCGTAAACTACTCGATAGATTTTGTTTATATTTTACCTGTATATGGAGACAACTATTGTCTATAATAGTATGAATTTTAGTAAAAATCTGTCGAGCAGAAATCGAGATATTTAGTGTTAAAGTTTGCTTCTGTTTTACAATGTGAAAACTTTAACTTTAAATATCTCGTAAACTACTCGATAGATTTGGTTTATATTTTACCTGTATATGAAGACTACTATTGTTTATAAAAGTATGAATTTTAGTAAAAATTTGTCGAGCAGAAATCGAGATATTTAGTGTTAAAGTTTGCTTCTGTTTTACAAAGTGACAACTTTAACTTCAAATATCTCGTAAACTACTAGATAGATTTTGTGTATATTTTACCTGTATATGGAGACAACTATTGTCTATGATAGTATGAATTTTAGTAAAAATCTGTCGAGCAGAAATCGAGATATTTAGTGTTAAAATTTGCTTCCGTTTTACAAAGTGAAAACTTTAACGTCAAATATCTCGTAAACTACTCGATAGAATTTGTTTATATTTTACCTGTATATGGAGTCTACTATTGTCTATGTTTGTATGAATTTTTGTAAAAATCTGTCGAGAAGAAATCGAGATATTTAGTGTTAAAATTTGCTTCTGTTTAACAAAGTGAAAACTTTAACTTCAAATATCTCGTAAACTACTCGATAGATTTTGTTTATATTTTACCTGTATATGGAGACTAATATTGTCTATAATAGTATGAATTTTAGTAAAAATCTGTCGAGCAGAAATCGAGATATTTAGTGTTAAAATTTGCTTCTGTTTTACAAAGTGAAAACTTTAACTTCAAATATCTCGTAAACTACTAGATAGATTTTGTTTATATTTTACCTGTATATGAAGACTACTATTGTCTATAATAGTATGAATTTTAGTAAAAATCTGTCGAGCAGAAATCGAGATATTTAGTGTTAAAATTTGCATCCGTTTTACAAAGTGAAAACTTTAACGTCAAATATCTCGTAAACTACTCGATAGAATTTGTTTATATTTTACCTGTATATGAAGACTACTATTGTCTATAATAGTATGAATTTTAGTAAAAATCTGTCGAGCAGAAATCGAGATATTTAGTGTTAAAATTTGCTTCCGTTTTACAAAGTGAAAACTTTAACGTCAAATATCTCGTAAACTACTAGATAGATTTTGTTTATATTTTACCTGTATATGAAGACTACTATTGTCTATAATAGTATGAATTTTAGTAAAAATCTGTCGAGCAGAAATCGAGATATTTAGTGTTAAAATTTGCTTCTGTTTTACAAAGTGAAAACTTTAACTTCAAATATCTCGTAAACTACTAGATAGATTTTGTTTATATTTTACCTGTATATGAAGACTACTATTGTCTATAATAGTATGAATTTTAGTAAAAATCTGTCGAAAAGAAATCGAGATATTTAGTGTTAAAATTTGCTTCTGTTTTACAAAGTGAAAACTTTAACTTCAAATATCTCGTAAACTACACGATAGATTTTGTTTATATTTTACCTGTATATGAAGACTACTATTCTCTATAATAGTATGAATTTTAGTAAAAATCTGTCGAGCAGAAATCGAGATATTTAGTGTTAAAGTTTGCTTCTGTTTTACAAAGTGAAAAATATACTTCAAATATCTCGTAAACTACTCAATAGATTTTGTTTATATTGTACCTGTATATGAAGACTACTATTGTCTATAATAGTATGAATTTTAGTAAAAATCTGTCGAGCAGAAATCGAGATATTTAGTGTTAAAGTTTGCTTCTGTTTTACAAAGTGAAAAATATACTTCAATAATCTCGTAAACTACTCGATAGATTTTGTTTATATTTTACCTGTATATGAAGACTACTATTGTCTATAATAGTATGAATTTTAGTAAAAATCTGTCGAGCAGAAATCGAGATATTTAGTGTTAAAGTTTGCTTCTGTTTTACAAAGTGAAAAATATACTTCAAATATCTCGTAAACTACTCGATAGATTTAGTTAAAGTTTGCTTCTGTTTTACAAAGTGAAAAATATACTTCAAATATCTCGTAAACTACTCGATAGATTTGGTTTATATTTTACCTGTATATGAAGACTACTATTGTCTATGATAGTATGAATTTTAGTAAAAATCTATCGTGCAGAAATCGAGATATTTAGTGTTAAAATTTGCTTCTGTTTTACAAAGTGAAAACTTTACCTTCAAATATCTCGTAAACTACTCAATAGATTTTGTTTATATTTTACCTGTATATGAAGACTACTATTGTCTATAATAGTATGAATTTTAGTAAAAATCTGTCGAGCAGAAATCGAGATATTTAGTGTTAAAGTTTGCTTCTGTTTTACAATGTAAAAACTAACTTCAAATATCTCGTAAACTACTCGATAGATTTTGTTTATATTTTACCTGTATATGGAGACTAATATTGTCTATAATAGTATGAATTTTAATAAAAATCTGTCGAGCAGAAATCGAGATATTTAGTGTTAAAATTTGCTTCTGTTTTACAAAGTGAAAAATATACTTCAAATATCTCGTAAACTACTCCATAGATTTAGTTAAAGTTTGCTTCTGTTTTACAAAGTGAAAACTTTAACTTTAAATATCTCGTAAACTACTCGATAGATTTTGTTTATATTTTACCTGTATATGAAGACTACTATTGTCTATAATAGTATGAATTTTAGTAAAAATCTGTCGAGCAGAAATCGAGATATTTAGTGTTAAAGTTTGCTTCTGTTTTACAAAGTGAAAAATATACTTCAAATATCTCGTAAACTACTCCATAGATTTAGTTAAAGTTTGCTTCTGTTTTACAAAGTGAAAACTTTAACTTTAAATATCTCGTAAACTACTCGATAGATTTTGTTTATATTTTACCTGTATATGAAGACTACTATTGTCTATAATAGTATAAATTTTAGTAAAAATCTGTCGAGCAGAAATCGAGATATTTAGTGTTAAAATTTGCTTCTGTTTTACAAAGTGAAAAATAAACTTCAAATATCTCGTAAACTACTCGATAGATTTTGTTTATATTTTACCTGTATATGAAGACTACTATTGTCTATAATAGTATGAATTTTAGTAAAAATCTGTCGAGCAGAAATCGAGATATTTAGTGTTAAAGTTTGCTTCTGTTTTACAAAGTGAAAAATATACTTCAAATATCTCGTAAACTACTCCATAGATTTAGTTAAAGTTTGCTTCTGTTTTACAAAGTGAAAACTTTAACTTCAAATATCTCGTAAACTACTCAATAGATTTTGTTTATATTTTACCTGTATATGAAGACTACTATTGTCTATGATAGTATGAATTTTAGTAAAAATCTGTCGAGCAGAAATCGAGATATTTAGTGTTAAAATTTGCTTCTGTTTTACAAAGTGAAAACTTTACCTTCAAATATCTCGTAAACTACTCAATAGATTTTGTTTATATTTTACCTGTATATGAAGACTACTATTGTCTATAATAGTATGAATTTTAGTAAAAATCTGTCGAGCAGAAATCGAGATATTTAGTGTTAAAGTTTGCTTCTGTTTTACAAAGTGAAAAATATACTTCAAATATCTCGTAAAGTACTCGATAGATTTTGTTTATATTTTACCTGTATATGATGACTACTATTGTCTATAATAGTATGAATTTTAGTAAAAATCTGTCGAGCAGAAATCGAGATATTTAGTTTTAAATTTTGCTTCTGTTTTACAAAGTGAAAACTTTAACTTCAAATATCTCGTAAACTACTCGATAGATTTTGTTTATATTTTACCTGTATATGAAGACTACTATTATCTATAATAGTATGAATTTAAGTAAAAATCTGTCGAGCAGAAATCGAGATATTTAGTGTTAAAATTTGCTTCTGTTTTACAAAGTGAAAACTTTACCTTCAAATATCTCGTAAACTACTCGATAGATTTTGTTTATATCTTACCGGTATATGAAGACTATTATTGTCTATAATAGTATGAATTTTAGTAAAAATCTGTCGAGCAGAAATCGAGATATTTAGTTTTAAAGTTTGCTTCTGTTTTACAAAGTGAAAACTTTAACTTCAAATATCTCGTAAACTACTAGATAGATTTTGTTTATATTTTACCTGTATATGAAGACTACTATTGTCTATAATAGTATGAATTTTAGTAAAAATCTGTCGAGCAGAAATCGAGATATTTAGTGTTAAAATTTGCATCCGTTTTACAAAGTGAAAACTTTAACGTCAAATATCTCGTAAACTACTCGATAGAATTTGTTTATATTTTACCTGTATATGAAGACTACTATTGTCTATAATAGTATGAATTTTAGTAAAAATCTGTCGAGCAGAAATCGAGATATTTAGTGTTAAAATTTGCTTCCGTTTTACAAAGTGAAAACTTTAACGTCAAATATCTCGTAAACTACTAGATAGATTTTGTTTATATTTTACCTGTATATGAAGACTACTATTGTCTATAATAGTATGAATTTTAGTAAAAATCTGTCGAGCAGAAATCGAGATATTTAGTGTTAAAATTTGCTTCTGTTTTACAAAGTGAAAACTTTAACTTCAAATATCTCGTAAACTACTAGATAGATTTTGTTTATATTTTACCTGTATATGAAGACTACTATTGTCTATAATAGTATGAATTTTAGTAAAAATCTGTCGAAAAGAAATCGAGATATTTAGTGTTAAAATTTGCTTCTGTTTTACAAAGTGAAAACTTTAACTTCAAATATCTCGTAAACTACACGATAGATTTTGTTTATATTTTACCTGTATATGAAGACTACTATTCTCTATAATAGTATGAATTTTAGTAAAAATCTGTCGAGCAGAAATCGAGATATTTAGTGTTAAAGTTTGCTTCTGTTTTACAAAGTGAAAAATATACTTCAAATATCTCGTAAACTACTCAATAGATTTTGTTTATATTGTACCTGTATATGAAGACTACTATTGTCTATAATAGTATGAATTTTAGTAAAAATCTGTCGAGCAGAAATCGAGATATTTAGTGTTAAAGTTTGCTTCTGTTTTACAAAGTGAAAAATATACTTCAATAATCTCGTAAACTACTCGATAGATTTTGTTTATATTTTACCTGTATATGAAGACTACTATTGTCTATAATAGTATGAATTTTAGTAAAAATCTGTCGAGCAGAAATCGAGATATTTAGTGTTAAAGTTTGCTTCTGTTTTACAAAGTGAAAAATATACTTCAAATATCTCGTAAACTACTCGATAGATTTAGTTAAAGTTTGCTTCTGTTTTACAAAGTGAAAAATATACTTCAAATATCTCGTAAACTACTCGATAGATTTGGTTTATATTTTACCTGTATATGAAGACTACTATTGTCTATGATAGTATGAATTTTAGTAAAAATCTATCGTGCAGAAATCGAGATATTTAGTGTTAAAATTTGCTTCTGTTTTACAAAGTGAAAAATATACTTCAAATATCTCGTAAACTACTCCATAGATTTAGTTAAAGTTTGCTTCTGTTTTACAAAGTGAAAACTTTAACTTTAAATATCTCGTAAACTACTCGATAGATTTTGTTTATATTTTACCTGTATATGAAGACTACTATTGTCTATAATAGTATGAATTTTAGTAAAAATCTGTCGAGCAGAAATCGAGATATTTAGTGTTAAAGTTTGCTTCTGTTTTACAAAGTGAAAAATATACTTCAAATATCTCGTAAACTACTCCATAGATTTAGTTAAAGTTTGCTTCTGTTTTACAAAGTGAAAACTTTAACTTTAAATATCTCGTAAACTACTCGATAGATTTTGTTTATATTTTACCTGTATATGAAGACTACTATTGTCTATAATAGTATAAATTTTAGTAAAAATCTGTCGAGCAGAAATCGAGATATTTAGTGTTAAAATTTGCTTCTGTTTTACAAAGTGAAAAATAAACTTCAAATATCTCGTAAACTACTCGATAGATTTTGTTTATATTTTACCTGTATATGAAGACTACTATTGTCTATAATAGTATGAATTTTAGTAAAAATCTGTCGAGCAGAAATCGAGATATTTAGTGTTAAAGTTTGCTTCTGTTTTACAAAGTGAAAAATATACTTCAAATATCTCGTAAACTACTCCATAGATTTAGTTAAAGTTTGCTTCTGTTTTACTAAGTGAAAACTTTAACTTCAAATATCTCGTAAACTACTCAATAGATTTTGTTTATATTTTACCTGTATATGAAGACTACTATTGTCTATGATAGTATGAATTTTAGTAAAAATCTGTCGAGCAGAAATCGAGATATTTAGTGTTAAAATTTGCTTCTGTTTTACAAAGTGAAAACTTTACCTTCAAATATCTCGTAAACTACTCAATAGATTTTGTTTATATTTTACCTGTATATGAAGACTACTATTGTCTATAATAGTATGAATTTTAGTAAAAATCTGTCGAGCAGAAATCGAGATATTTAGTGTTAAAGTTTGCTTCTGTTTTACAAAGTGAAAAATATACTTCAAATATCTCGTAAAGTACTCGATAGATTTTGTTTATATTTTACCTGTATATGATGACTACTATTGTCTATAATAGTATGAATTTTAGTAAAAATCTGTCGAGCAGAAATCGAGATATTTAGTTTTAAATTTTGCTTCTGTTTTACAAAGTGAAAACTTTAACTTCAAATATCTCGTAAACTACTCGATAGATTTTGTTTATATTTTACCTGTATATGAAGACTACTATTATCTATAATAGTATGAATTTAAGTAAAAATCTGTCGAGCAGAAATCGAGATATTTAGTGTTAAAATTTGCTTCTGTTTTACAAAGTGAAAACTTTACCTTCAAATATCTCGTAAACTACTCGATAGATTTTGTTTATATCTTACCGGTATATGAAGACTATTATTGTCTATAATAGTATGAATTTTAGTAAAAATCTGTCGAGCAGAAATCGAGATATTTAGTTTTAAAGTTTGCTTCTGTTTTACAAAGTGAAAACATTAACTTCAAATATCTCGTAAACTACTCGATAGATTTTGTTTATATTTTACCTGTATATGAAGACTACTATTGTCTATGATAGTATGAGTTTTAGTAAAAATCTGTCGAGCAGAAATCGAGATATTTAGTGTTAAAATTTGCTTCTGTTTTACAAAGTGAAAACTTTACCTTCAAATATCTCGTAAACTACTCAATAGATTTTGTTTATATTTTACCTGTATATGAAGACTACTATTGTCTATAATAGTATGAATTTTAGTAAAAATCTGTCGAGCAGAAATCGAGATATATAGTGTTAAAATTTGCTTCTGTTTTACAAAGTAAAAACTAACTTCAAATATCTCGTAAACTACTCGATAGATTTTGTTTATATTTTACCTGTATATGGAGACTAATATTGTCTATAATAGTATGAATTTTAGTAAAAATCTGTCGAGCAGAAATCGAGATATTTAGTGTTAAAGTTTGCTTCTGTTTTACAAAGTGAAAAATATACTTCAAATATCTCGTAAACTACTCGATAGATTTTGATTATATTTTACCTGTATATGAAGACTAATATTGTCTATAATAGTATGCATTTTAGTAAAAATCTGTCGAGCAGAAATCGAGATATTTAGTGTTAAAATTTGCTTCTGTTTTACAAAGTGAAAAATATACTTCAAATATCTCGTAAACTACTCCATAGATTTAGTTAAAGTTTGCTTCTGTTTTACAAAGTGAAAACTTTAACATCAAATATCTCGTAAACTACTCGATAGATTTTGTTTATATTTTACCTGTATATGAAGACTACTATTGTCTATAATAGTATAAATTTTAGTAAAAATCTGTCGAGCAGAAATCGAGATATTTAGTGTTAAAATTTGCTTCTGTTTTACAAAGTGAAAAATATACTTCAAATATCTCGTAAACTACTCGATAGATTTTGTTTATATTTTACCTGTATATGAAGACTACTATTGTCTATAATAGTATGAATTTTAGTAAAAATCTGTCGAGCAGAAATCGAGATATTTAGTGTTAAAGTTTGCTTCTGTTTTACAAAGTGAAAAATATACTTCAAATATCTCGTAAACTACTCCATAGATTTAGTTAAAGTTTGCTTCTGTTTTACAAAGTGAAAACTTTAACTTCAAATATCTCGTAAACTACTCGATAGATTTTGTTTATATTTTACCTGTATATGAAGACTACTATTGTCTATAATAGTATAAATTTTAGTAAAAATCTGTCGAGCAGAAATCGAGATATTTAGTGTTAACATTTGCTTCTGTTTTACAAAGTGAAAAATAAACTTCAAATATCTCGTAAACTACTCGATAGATTTTGTTTATATTTTACCTGTATATGGAGACTAATATTGTCTATAATAGTATAAATTTTAGTAAAAATCTGTCGAGCAGAAATCGAGATATTTAGTGTTAAAATTTGCTTCTGTTTTACAAAGTGAAAAATATACTTCAAATATCTCGTAAACTACTCGATAGATTTTGTTTATATTTTACCTGTATAGGGAGTGGGGATTGCACTATTTACCTGTTCACTTCGTGTCCGTATAAAGTGACCAGTTTATCGAGTTCTAGACAGTTTTTTGTGCTACAAATTGTCATATTTTGTGTTCGTTGTGTTGTCAGTTTTTGTGAAAAATTTTAAAATTTTTCATCGAGCAGTAACTGTGAAAAGAATTCCTAAAGTTAAAGGTGCACAGTCCGGTATTCACAAGTCTAGGTAAGTTTGTATGACTCATAGCTGAGTGGGAGACGAACGTCATCGAAGATAAGAGAGATTCTTGTTGTCAATCAGCTGAACAGGGGCTCGTCCCTCTACGTCACCGTGTTTACCGGGCTTTGAACTGGCTCGGACTTTAAACATAAGCTTCTCTCAATACTACAAGAAAGACTGCTTATTTTTACATTGTTTTTATTTTGCACTTAGTTCTATTTCGAATCTCTAACTCTTTGGAAGTATAATTAGTAATTATGACTGATTTAAAGGATGGTATGGCCGAGAAATTAGAGAAAATTATGGCAAAGTTAGAGGTAATGGACTGTCGATTCGCTACTCTGGAACAAAAAATAGATAGTACAAAAGCTGAGGTTGTTGAGGTGGTAAATTCTTCTCTTTTGCCTTTAACTAATAAGCTTCAACTTGTGGAGGAAAAAGTGATCAATTTGGAGGATCGCATGACTAAGGTAGAGAATAAAATCCCCTCTCAGGTGCAACGTAGGAACAATGTATTACTATATAATGTCCCTGAAATAGTAAATGAATATTATGAAGAACTTGAAAAGCAAGTTATGGACGTGTTCCGTAACAACTTAGGGACAGATATAGCAAAATCAGAGATTAAATGGTTGAAACGCCTCGGTTCTCGTGCCCCGCATAGTTCTCGACCGATTCTGATAACATTAAATTCTTTCTCGAGAAAGAGAGAAGTTTTAAAGGCCTCGAAAAAATTAACCGGTACTGTATTAAGCCTTTCTGACGATTTTTCACCGGAAATTAGAAGCATTAGAAAACAGTTATTACCATATAGGAAAGACGCCATTGAGTCTGGTCTGAAATGCACTTTCAAGTTCGACAAATTGGTTATTGGTGGCAAAGAGTTTACATTGGACCAGTTGAAAAATCTCAAAAAATTAAAGCTTTCATCTAGCGGAAGTGAGTCAGAGGAGCGTGGGAAGTTAAGAAGAAATCCTGGACGGAAAGTTAAGAAGATGAAAAAACGAGATGAAGTTGGAAAGACGAAAGGAAAGAACGAAGAAAAAAAACCGGATAAGGACACTGAATCGCTGAGAAAATGGCTCATTCAAACTCCGACCTGCAGTAAGACAAACACACACCCGTCAAAAAAGAAGAAAGTGGAGTCTAGTCCGGAATAGCAGTTAATTTCGTCTCACTTACCAAATTCATCCCCTCCGACCACTGCGAATTCTTCAAACCTTTTATCCTCTGTTCGCTCTGATAACATAGTTTCTAAAAATAAAATTAAGATTGTCTTCTGGAATGTGCACGGCTTTAGCACTCTGTTTAGTCTATGCCCAAAAGATATTGATGAACTGGTGAATCATGAAATTATTTGTCTAAATGAAACATGGATCCATACAAATAGTACTCTTTGTCCACCGACTTTCCTGGAAAATTATGTCTGCCATCACAGGGAGGCCGTCAAAATTCACAGTTTAGGGAGAGCTAGCGGTGGTCTGGCGGTGTTCGTCAGGAAGGGCGTCACGTCACTTATAGAGGTATTGGTCTCTAAGAGCTGGTTCCTCTGTTTGTTACTCAAGTTTCAACATTCTCAACTAATCGTCGGTCTAGTTTACTGGCAACCTGGTAGTGAAAAAGATGTGATATGTGAGCTGTTTTATAAAGAGTTGTTTAATGTAATCTCTATGTATAGTGATGTTGATGTAATAATTGGGGGTGATTTCAACTCTCGAATCGGGGCCTTAAATCAATTAGATAATTGTATTCCTTTAGGCGATGAGTTGTGGGGCCATAGAGTTTCTTTAGACCAAACAGTTAACAACAGAGGGAAAAAGTTGGTGGAGCTTATGGAGTCCCTGGGTATGTTGGTGTGTAATGGCAGAGCGTGTTTAGATTTTCCTGGAAGTTTCACTTTCATTGGGGAACAGGGATGTAGCACCGTTGACCTGGTCTGGCTTTCTTTTGGCTTTTCTTTTCCGGTAAGTAATTTCCAAATTAAAAACATTTCTGATTTATCCGACCACCTTTCTTGCTCCATCACCCTGTCGCTGTCTGACATTGGCCATCTTGCTCCCTTGTTAGTTGTTCAGAATCCCAGATGTCGTTGGCTTTTCAATAAAAAGGTTTTTAATAGTTCATCTTTCGGTTCTTTTATTGAATTATCAGAAAATGTTTATCTCTCTAACGAATCTCCGATAATTCTTAATGATAATTTTATTTCTACAGTCCGAAATAGTCTAGTTAATATGAACTTATTGAAACAAAAATATTCCGGCGGGCCGAGAAAAATGCACAAACCATGGTTTTCTAAGGACTGTGTTGTATTAAAACGCGAAGTACGTAGTTCTTTTAACGTGTGTAGAAAAGACAACTTTCGGCAGGATTCGTTAAATAAGTACATTATTAGGAAAAAGGAGTACAAGGCTTTGGTTAAATTTAGTAAAGACGCTTATTATAATCATATAAAGGAATCTATTGGTAATGTTAAAAATCCGTCGCAGTTCTGGGATTGTATAAGGCGCCTTCAGTTCAAACCTCAACAGAAATGTCCTATCTCTGTTGCAGATTGGGAAGATTTTTATCGCAAAATTCTCCCACCACCAGTACACAATGACTTTGTTTTCATTAGTAATTTTGTTTATGAGTTAGATGGTGATATTACTCTCGAGGAGTTACTTTCTAGTATTAGTAATTCTAAACTAAATAAAGCCTCTGGCACGGACATGATCCCTAACGAATGCTTTAAAGCCTTACCCCCCAATTGGACGGCCTATTTACTAAATTTGTTTAATAGTATTTGGACACATGAAACTATGCCACCCTCCTGGGGTAAAATTAAACTGCAGTTACTTTTTAAAAAAGGTGTTCGTTCAGATCCTAACAACTACCGAGGAATTGCAATATTTAATACCATCACTAAAATATTTACATCTATAATTTATAATAGGCTTTTGAGTTGGGCAGAAGCTAGTGGTCTCGTTCCGGAGGAACAAATGGGTTTCCGAAAAGGCAGAGGTTGTACAGATGCTGTTTTCTGTCTAATGGCAGCTGTAAATATACAATTGAGATTGAAGAAAAGGAAAGTGTTTGGTATATTTATTGATCTGAAGCGTGCTTTTGATTCTGTAGATCATACCAAGCTCTGGTTAAGATTAGCTCAGATTGGTGTCAGCGCAAAAGTAATAAGAATACTCTCCAATATGTACTCAATGGCTTCCTTTGTTATTTCCGGAGAGACCTCTGCTTCTTCTAATGAAATTCCCGTTACCCAAGGGGTCCTGCAGGGTGAAATCTTGAGTCCACTTTTATTTACACTTTTTATCTCGGATATAATTGATTATTTTACTGACAATGGGGCTCGCGGTGTCAATATTAATAAGTTCAAAGATCTGATTATGATCTTATATGCGGATGACATGACAGTCTTAGCTTCTTCTTGGCATGAAGCCCAGTCATGTTTACGCATTTTGGAAAAATATTGTACATCGAAATCACTTGCTGTCAATCCTGAAAAAACCGTAATTGTTCCATTTCATAAAGGAGGTAGGATCTCCAAGTTTCCGTCTTTTTATTATAAAAATAATAAAATTAATGTGGTTAACTCAGTTAATTACCTTGGGGTGCCTTTTTTCTCTTCTGGAAAGTTTTCTAATGCTGGGAATAATTTTTTGGCTAAAAGTACTGCTGCTAATTCTACGGTGCTAAAATTGTTGAGGGTTTCTAAATCGGATGAATGGTCCAGTAAAGAGTATTTATTTGATACCCTGGCTGAAAGTGTTCTCTTATACCAGTCAGAGATCTGGGGTGGCCAGTGTCTGGCGGTAGTGGAACGATGCCAGACGGGGTTTTTCAAGAAACTTCTGAGACTCCCAGTTAGTACTCCAAATGCGTTCATAAGATTAGAAACTGGACGGCTAAAACTACAATATAAAGTATTTAAAAAAATGGTTAATTGGTGGTGCAAGCTTTTGTCGATGCCTGGCAACAGACTTCCGCGAATGTGTTATCTGCGGTTATTAGATTTTATTAATGATTCCTCAATGCCCTTTAACTGGACCTCAGAACTTAACAAATACTTTTGTTTACTTGGCGCTGACGACATTTGGGCGAAACAAGATCCTGACGTCTTCAAAAGCTCGAAAAATGATATCTTGTCTAAGTTAGCAAACCATTTAGTCAGCGAAGATATAGACTTTGTTTTGCACTCATCTTATAATTGGTGGTACAGAAATATCTCTTCTTGGGGCAATCGTGAAAATTATTTAGGTCTTAAATGTCATATAAACAAAATCAGACTGATAAGCCAGATCAGGTTAACCCATTATAAACACTGTGTAGTTGTTTGTGGAGACATGCGATATTCGTTCTCGCATGATAATATCTGCACGTTATGCCGATCCCAGCAATCAGATACTCTGCTCCACTTTCTTTTTAAATGCTCCGCTTTGACTGATATTAGAAAAAGGTTTATTTCTAATTACCTAATTTTTTTCACTGAGGGTGAAAATTTGGAAAATCTTATTTCTGAGATGAATTTAGAAAAGATAAATAATATATATTGGTACTTCAATAACGGTTTAAAAATAAAGGGCGGATCAAGTATTCCAATAAATCTTTAAATAACAAATTATGAAAAACAAAGAATGGATAATTAAAGGAATAACATAATTTGAATAGAAGGAGGGAATAAATAAAAGAATAAATGAGAGTGAAGAAGAAAAAGGGAAGAAAGGGAGAAAAAAGGAAAAAGAGAGGGGAGGAAGTGAGGGGAAAAGGAAAAAAGAGAAAGAAGGGATTAATGTAGATAAATATTAATATTACTGGAAAGTATTCTGCTTTATTTAATTGATTAATGTATTCTTTATTTGATATTTTGGTTTTTATTATTATTTTGTATTTATTTATTTTATTTTGTTTATTTATTTATTTGCTTATTTATTTATTTTTAGTAGGATGATCTTTTATTTCCAAGTTTTTCTTTTTAATTTTTTGGTTGTAATTTAATTTTGAACTAACGTGTTTTTTCTTTATATTTAATTACCCAATCTTGTAGCTTTTGTAAACCTGTATTTTGTTTGAAATCCCACTCCTTGCTTATAAGTTTTGTATTTAAAAAGCAATAAATACATTGATTGATTGATTGATTGATTTTACCTGTATATGAAGACTACTATTGTCTATAATAGTATGAATTTTAGTAAAAATCTGTCGAGCAGAAATCGAGATATTTAGTGTTAAAGTTTGCTTCTGTTTTACAAAGTGAAAACTTTAACTTCAAATATCTCGTAAACTACTGGATAGATTTTGTTTATATTTTACCTGTATATGAAGACTAATATTGTCTATAATAGTATGAAGTTTAGTAAAAATCTGTCGAGCAGAAATCGAGATATTTAGTGTTAAAGTTTCCTTCTATTTTACAAAGTGACAACTTTAACTTCAAATATCTCGTAAACTACCAGATAGATTTTGTGTATATTTTACCTGTATATGGAAACAACTATTGTCTATGATAGTATGAATTTTAGTAAAAATCTGTCGAGCAGAAATCGAGATATTTAGTGTTAAAATTTGCTTCCGTTTTACAAAGTGAAAACTTTAACGTCAAATATCTCGTAAACTACTCGATAGATTTTGTTTATATTTTACCTGTATATGAAGACTACTATTGTCTATAATAGTATGAATTTTAGTAAAACTCTGTCGAGCAGAAATCGAGATATTTAGTGTTAAAATTTGCTTCTGTTTTACAAAGTGAAAACTTTAACTTCAAATATCTCGTAAACTACTCGATAGATTTTGTTTATATTTTACCTGTATATGAAGACTACTATTGTCTATAATAGTATGAATTTTAGTAAAAATCTGTCGAGCAGAAATCGAGATATTTAGTGTTAAAATTTGCTTCTGTTTTACAAAGTGAAAACTTTAACTTCAAATATCTCGTAAACTACTCGATAGATTTTGTTTATATTTTACCTGTATATGGAGACAACTATTGTCTATAATAGTATGAATTTTAGTAAAAATCTGTCGAGCAGAAATCGAGATATTTAGTGTTAAAGTTTGCTTCTGTTTTACAATGTGAAAACTTTAACTTTAAATATCTCGTAAACTACTCGATAGATTTGGTTTATATTTTACCTGCATATGAAGACTACTATTGTTTATAAAAGTATGAATTTTAGTAAAAATTTGTCGAGCAGAAATCGAGATATTTAGTGTTAAAGTTTGCTTCTGTTTTACAAAGTGACAACTTTAACTTCAAATATCTCGTAAACTACTAGATAGATTTTGTGTATATTTTACCTGTATATGGAGACAACTATTGTCTATGATAGTATGAATTTTAGTAAAAATCTGTCGAGCAGAAATCGAGATATTTAGTGTTAAAATTTGCTTCCGTTTTACAAAGTGAAAACTTTAACGTCAAATATCTCGTAAACTACTCGATAGAATTTGTTTATATTTTACCTGTATATGGAGTCTAATATTGTCTACGATTGTATGAATTTTAGTAAAAATCTGTCGAGAAGAAATCGAAATATTTAGTGTTAAAATTTGCTTCTGTTTTAAATACCTCGTACTTCAAATATCTCGTAAACCACTCGATAGAGTTGGTTTATATTTTACCTGTATATGAAGACTAATATTGTCTATGATAGTATGAATTTTAGTAAAAATCTGTCGAGCAGAAATCGAGATATTTAGTGTTAAAGTTTGTTTCCGTTTTACAAAGTGAAAACTTTAACTTCAAATATCTCGTAAACTACTCGGTAGATTTGGTTTATATTTTACCTGTATATGAAGACTACTATTGTCTATAATAGTATGAATTTTAGTAAAACTCTGTTGAGCAGAAATCGAGATATTTAGTGTTAAAATTTGCTTCTGTTTTACAAAGTGAAAACTTTAACTTCAAATATCTCGTAAACTACTCGATAGATTTTGTTTATATTTTACCTGTATATGAAGACTATTATTGTCTATAAAAGTATGAATTTTAGTAAAAATCTGTCGAGCAGAAATCGAGATATTTAGTGTTAAAGTTTGCTTCTGTTTTACAAAGTGACAACTTTAACTTCAAATATCTCGTAAACTACTCGGTAGATTTGGATTATATTTTACCTGTATATGAAAACTACTATTGTCTATAATAGTATGAATTTTAGTAAAACTCTGTCGAGCAGAAATCGAGATATTTAGTGTTAAAGTTTGCTTCTGTTTTACGAAGTGAAAAATATACTTCAAATATCTCGTAAACTACTCGATAGAATTTGTTTATATTTTACCTGTATATGGAGTCTAATATTGTCTACGATTGTATGAATTTTAGTAAAAATCTGTCGAGAAGAAATCGAAATATTTAGTGTTAAAATTTGCTTCTGTTTTAAATACCTCGTACTTCAAATATCTCGTAAACCACTCGATAGAGTTGGTTTATATTTTACCTGTATATGAAGACTAATATTGTCTATGATAGTATGAATTTTAGTAAAAATCTGTCGAGCAGAAATCGAGATATTTAGTGTTAAAGTTTGTTTCCGTTTTACAAAGTGAAAACTTTAACTTCAAATATCTCGTAAACTACTCGGTAGATTTGGTTTATATTTTACCTGTATATGAAGACTACTATTGTCTATAATAGTATGAATTTTAGTAAAACTCTGTTGAGCAGAAATCGAGATATTTAGTGTTAAAATTTGCTTCTGTTTTACAAAGTGAAAACTTTAACTTCAAATATCTCGTAAACTACTCGATAGATTTTGTTTATATTTTACCTGTATATGAAGACTATTATTGTCTATAAAAGTATGAATTTTAGTAAAAATCTGTCGAGCAGAAATCGAGATATTTAGTGTTAAAGTTTGCTTCTGTTTTACAAAGTAACAACTTTAACTTCAAATATCTCGTAAACTACTCGGTAGATTTGGATTATATTTTACCTGTATATGAAAACTACTATTGTCTATAATAGTATGAATTTTAGTAAAACTCTGTCGAGCAGAAATCGAGATATTTAGTGTTAAAGTTTGCTTCTGTTTTACGAAGTGAAAAATATACTTCAAATATCTCGTAAACTACTCGATAGATTTTGTTTATATTTTACCTGTATAGGAAGACTAATATTGTCTATAATAGTATGAATTTTAGTAAAAATCTGTCGAGCAGAAATCGAGATATTTAGTGTTAAAGTTTGCTTCTGTTTTACAAAGTGAAAACTTTAACTTCAAATATCTCGTAAACTACTGGATAGATTTTGTTTATATTTTACCTGTATATGAAGACTAATATTGTCTATAATAGTATGAAGTTTAGTAAAAATCTGTCGAGCAGAAATCGAGATATTTAGTGTTAAAGTTTCCTTCTATTTTACAAAGTGACAACTTTAACTTCAAATATCTCGTAAACTACCAGATAGATTTTGTGTATATTTTACCTGTATATGGAAACAACTATTGTCTATGATAGTATGAATTTTAGTAAAAATCTGTCGAGCAGAAATCGAGATATTTAGTGTTAAAATTTGCTTCCGTTTTACAAAGTGAAAACTTTAACGTCAAATATCTCGTAAACTACTCGATAGATATTGTTTATATTTTACCTGTATATGAAGACTACTATTGTCTATAATAGTATGAATTTTAGTAAAACTCTGTCGAGCAGAAATAGAGATATTTAGTGTTAAAATTTGCTTCTGTTTTACAAAGTGAAAACTTTAACTTCAAATATCTCGTAAACTACTCGATAGATTTTGTTTATATTTTACCTGTATATGAAGACTACTATTGTCTATAATAGTATGAATTTTAGTAAAAATCTGTCGAGCAGAAATCGAGATATTTAGTGTTAAAATTTGCTTCTGTTTTACAAAGTGAAAACTTTAACTTCAAATATCTCGTAAACTACTCGATAGATTTTGTTTATATTTTACCTGTATATGGAGACAACTATTGTCTATAATAGTATGAATTTTAGTAAAAATCTGTCGAGCAGAAATCGAGATATTTAGTGTTAAAGTTTGCTTCTGTTTTACAATGTGAAAACTTTAACTTTAAATATCTCGTAAACTACTCGATAGATTTGGTTTATATTTTACCTGTATATGAAGACTACTATTGTTTATAAAAGTATGAATTTTAGTAAAAATTTGTCGAGCAGAAATCGAGATATTTAGTGTTAAAGTTTGCTTCTGTTTTACAAAGTGACAACTTTAACTTCAAATATCTCGTAAACTACTAGATAGATTTTGTGTATATTTTACCTGTATATGGAGACAACTATTGTCTATGATAGTATGAATTTTAGTAAAAATCTGTCGAGCAGAAATCGAGATATTTAGTGTTAAAATTTGCTTCCGTTTTACAAAGTGAAAACTTTAACGTCAAATATCTCGTAAACTACTCGATAGAATTTGTTTATATTTTACCTGTATATGGAGTCTACTATTGTCTATGATTGTATGAATTTTAGTAAAAATCTGTCGAGAAGAAATCGAGATATTTAGTGTTAAAATTTGCTTCTGTTTTACAAAGTGAAAACTTTAACTTCAAATATCTCGTAAACTACTCGATAGATTTTGTTTATATTTTACCTGTATATGGAGACTAATATTGTCTATAATAGTATGAATTTTAGTAAAAATGTGTCGAGCAGAAATCGAGATATTTAGTGTTAAAATTTGCTTCTGTTTTACAAAGTGAAAACTTTAACTTCAAATATCTCGTAAACTACTAGATAGATTTTGTTTATATTTTACCTGTATATGAAGACTACTATTGTCTATAATAGTATGAATTTTAGTAAAAATCTGTCGAGCAGAAATCGAGATATTTAGTGTTAAAATTTGCATCCGTTTTACAAAGTGAAAACTTTAACGTCAAATATCTCGTAAACTACTCGATAGAATTTGTTTATATTTTACCTGTATATGAAGACTACTATTGTCTATAATAGTATGAATTTTAGTAAAAATCTGTCGAGCAGAAATCGAGATATTTAGTGTTAAAATTTGCTTCTGTTTTACAAAGTGAAAACTTTAACGTCAAATATCTCGTAAACTACTAGATAGATTTTGTTTATATTTTACCTGTATATGAAGACTACTATTGTCTATAATAGTATGAATTTTAGTAAAAATCTGTCGAGCAGAAATCGAGATATTTAGTGTTAAAATTTGCTTCTGTTTTACAAAGTGAAAACTTTAACTTCAAATATCTCGTAAACTACTAGATAGATTTTGTTTATATTTTACCTGTATATGAAGACTACTATTGTCTATAATAGTATGAATTTTAGTAAAAATCTGTCGAAAAGAAATCGAGATATTTAGTGTTAAAATTTGTTTCTGTTTTACAAAGTGAAAACTTTAACTTCAAATATCTCGTAAACTACACGATAGATTTTGTTTATATTTTACCTGTATATGAAGACTACTATTGTCTATAATAGTATGAATTTTAGTAAAAATCTGTCGAGCAGAAATCGAGATATTTAGTGTTAAAATTTGCTTCCGTTTTACAAAGTGAAAACTTTAACGTCAAATATCTCGTAAACTACTCGATAGAATTTGTTTATATTTTACCTGTATATGGAGTCTAATATTGTCTACGATTGTATGAATTTTAGTAAAAATCTGTCGAGAAGAAATCGAAATATTTAGTGTTAAAATTTGCTTCTGTTTTACAATGTGAAAACTTTAACTTCAAATATCTCGTAAACCACTTGATAGAGTTGGTTTATATTTTACCTGTATATGAAGACTAATATTGTCTATGATAGTATGAATTTTAGAAAAATCTGTCGAGCAGAAATCGAGATATTTAGTGTTAAAGTTTGTTTCCGTTTTACAAAGTAAAAACTTTAACTTCAAATATCTCGTAAACTACTCGATAGATTTTGTTTATATTTTACCTGTATATGAAGACTATTATTGTCTATAAAAGTATGAATTTTAGTAAAAATCTGTCGAGCAGAAATCGAGATATTTAGTGTTAAAGTTTGCTTTTGTTTTACAAAGTGACAACTTTAACTTCAAATATCTCGTAAACTACTCGGTAGATTTGGATTATATTTTACCTGTATATGAAGACTACTATTGTCTATAATAGTATGAATTTTAGTAAAACTCTGTCGAGCAAAAATCGAGATATTTAGTGTTAAAGTTTGCTTCTGTTTTACGAAGTGAAAAATATACTTCAAATATCTCGTAAACTACTTGATAGATTTTGTTTATATTTTACCTGTATAGGAAGACTAATATTGTCTATAATAGTATGAAGTTTAGTAAAAATCTGTCGAGCAGAAATCGAGATATTTAGTGTTAAAGTTTGCTTCTGTTTTACAAAGTGAAAAATATACTACAAATATCTCGTAAACTACTCGATAGATTTTGTTTATATTGTACCTGTATATGAAGACTAATATTGTCTATAATAGTATGAATTTTAGTAAAAATCTGTCGAGCAGAAATCGAGATATTTAGTGTTAAAGTTTGCTTCTGTTTTACAAAGTGAAAAATATACTTCAATAATCTCGTAAACTACTCGATAGATTTTGTTTATATTTTACCTGTATATGAAGACTACTATTGTCTATAAAAGTATGAATTTTAGTAAAAATCTGTCGAGCAGAAATCGAGATATTTAGTGTTAAAGTTTGCTTCTGTTTTACAAAGTGAAAACTTTAACTTCAAATATCTCGTAAACTACTGGATAGATTTTGTTTATATTTTACCTGTATATGAAGACTAATATTGTCTATAATAGTATGAAGTTTAGTAAAAATCTGTCGAGCAGAAATCGAGATATTTAGTGTTAAAGTTTCCTTCTATTTTACAAAGTGACAACTTTAACTTCAAATATCTCTAAACTACCAGATAGATTTTGTGTATATTTTACCTGTATATGGAGACAACTATTGTCTATGATAGTATGAATTTTAGTAAAAATCTGTCGAGCAGAAATCGAGATATTTAGTGTTAAAATTTGCTTCCGTTTTACAAAGTGAAAACTTTAACGTCAAATATCTCGTAAACTACTCGATAGATTTTGTTTATATTTTATCTGTATATGAAGACTACTATTGTCTATAATAGTATGAATTTTAGTAAAACTCTGTCGAGCAGAAATCGAGATATTTAGTGTTAAAATTTGCTTCTGTTTTACAAAGTGAAAACTTTAACTTCAAATATCTCGTAAACTACTCGATAGATTTTGTTTATATTTTACCTGTATATGGAGACAACTATTGTCTATAATAGTATGAATTTTAGTAAAAATCTGTCGAGCAGAAATCGAGATATTTAGTGTTAAAGTTTGCTTCTGTTTTACAATGTGAAAACTTTAACTTCAAATATCTCGTAAACTACTCGAAAGATTTGGTTTATATTTTACCTGTATATGGAGACTACTATTGTCTATAAAAGTACGAATTTTAGTAAAAATCTATCGAGCAGAAATCGAGATATTTAGTGTTAAAGTTTGCTTCTGTTTTACAAAGTAAAAATTTTAACTTCAAATATCTCGTAAACTACTCGATAGATTTGGTTTATATTTTACCTGTATATGAAGACTACTATTGTTTATAAAAGTATGAATTTTAGTAAAAATTTGTCGAGCAGAAATCGAGATATTTAGTGTTAAAGTTTGCTTCTGTTTTACAAAGTGACAACTTTAACTTCAAATATCTCGTAAACTACTAGATAGATTTTGTGTATATTTTACCTGTATATGGAGACAACTATTGTCTATGATAGTATGAATTTTAGTAAAAATCTGTCGAGCAGAAATCGAGATATTTAGTGTTAAAATTTGCTTCCGTTTTACAAAGTGAAAACTTTAACGTCAAATATCTCGTAAACTACTCGATAGATTTGGTTTATATTTTACCTGTATATGAAGACTACTATTGTTTATAAAAGTATGAATTTTAGTAAAAATTTGTCGAGCAGAAATCGAGATATTTAGTGTTAAAGTTTGCTTCTGTTTTACAAAGTGACAACTTTAACTTCAAATATCTCGTAAACTACTAGATAGATTTTGTGTATATTTTACCTGTATATGGAGACAACTATTGTCTATGATAGTATGAATTTTAGTAAAAATCTGTCGAGCAGAAATCGAGATATTTAGTGTTAAAATTTGCTTCCGTTTTACAAAGTGAAAACTTTAACGTCAAATATCTCGTAAACTACTCGATAGAATTTGTTTATATTTTACCTGTATATGGAGTCTACTATTGTCTATGATTGTATGAATTTTAGTAAAAATCTGTCGAGAAGAAATCGAGATATTTAGTGTTAAAATTTGCTTCTGTTTTACAAAGTGAAAACTTTAACTTCAAATATCTCGTAAACTACTCGATAGATTTTGTTTATATTTTACCTGTATATGGAGACTAATATTGTCTATAATAGTATGAATTTTAGTAAAAATGTGTCGAGCAGAAATCGAGATATTTAGTGTTAAAATTTGCTTCTGTTTTACAAAGTGAAAACTTTAACTTCAAATATCTCGTAAACTACTAGATAGATTTTGTTTATATTTTACCTGTATATGAAGACTACTATTGTCTATAATAGTATGAATTTTAGTAAAAATCTGTCGAGCAGAAATCGAGATATTTAGTGTTAAAATTTGCATCCGTTTTACAAAGTGAAAACTTTAACGTCAAATATCTCGTAAACTACTCGATAGAATTTGTTTATATTTTACCTGTATATGAAGACTACTATTGTCTATAATAGTATGAATTTTAGTAAAAATCTGTCGAGCAGAAATCGAGATATTTAGTGTTAAAATTTGCTTCTGTTTTACAAAGTGAAAACTTTAACGTCAAATATCTCGTAAACTACTAGATAGATTTTGTTTATATTTTACCTGTATATGAAGACTACTATTGTCTATAATAGTATGAATTTTAGTAAAAATCTGTCGAGCAGAAATCGAGATATTTAGTGTTAAAATTTGCTTCTGTTTTACAAAGTGAAAACTTTAACTTCAAATATCTCGTAAACTACTAGATAGATTTTGTTTATATTTTACCTGTATATGAAGACTACTATTGTCTATAATAGTATGAATTTTAGTAAAAATCTGTCGAAAAGAAATCGAGATATTTAGTGTTAAAATTTGTTTCTGTTTTACAAAGTGAAAACTTTAACTTCAAATATCTCGTAAACTACACGATAGATTTTGTTTATATTTTACCTGTATATGAAGACTACTATTGTCTATAATAGTATGAATTTTAGTAAAAATCTGTCGAGCAGAAATCGAGATATTTAGTGTTAAAATTTGCTTCCGTTTTACAAAGTGAAAACTTTAACGTCAAATATCTCGTAAACTACTCGATAGAATTTGTTTATATTTTACCTGTATATGGAGTCTAATATTGTCTACGATTGTATGAATTTTAGTAAAAATCTGTCGAGAAGAAATCGAAATATTTAGTGTTAAAATTTGCTTCTGTTTTACAATGTGAAAACTTTAACTTCAAATATCTCGTAAACCACTTGATAGAGTTGGTTTATATTTTACCTGTATATGAAGACTAATATTGTCTATGATAGTATGAATTTTAGAAAAATCTGTCGAGCAGAAATCGAGATATTTAGTGTTAAAGTTTGTTTCCGTTTTACAAAGTAAAAACTTTAACTTCAAATATCTCGTAAACTACTCGATAGATTTTGTTTATATTTTACCTGTATATGAAGACTATTATTGTCTATAAAAGTATGAATTTTAGTAAAAATCTGTCGAGCAGAAATCGAGATATTTAGTGTTAAAGTTTGCTTTTGTTTTACAAAGTGACAACTTTAACTTCAAATATCTCGTAAACTACTCGGTAGATTTGGATTATATTTTACCTGTATATGAAGACTACTATTGTCTATAATAGTATGAATTTTAGTAAAACTCTGTCGAGCAAAAATCGAGATATTTAGTGTTAAAGTTTGCTTCTGTTTTACGAAGTGAAAAATATACTTCAAATATCTCGTAAACTACTTGATAGATTTTGTTTATATTTTACCTGTATAGGAAGACTAATATTGTCTATAATAGTATGAAGTTTAGTAAAAATCTGTCGAGCAGAAATCGAGATATTTAGTGTTAAAGTTTGCTTCTGTTTTACAAAGTGAAAAATATACTACAAATATCTCGTAAACTACTCGATAGATTTTGTTTATATTGTACCTGTATATGAAGACTAATATTGTCTATAATAGTATGAATTTTAGTAAAAATCTGTCGAGCAGAAATCGAGATATTTAGTGTTAAAGTTTGCTTCTGTTTTACAAAGTGAAAAATATACTTCAATAATCTCGTAAACTACTCGATAGATTTTGTTTATATTTTACCTGTATATGAAGACTACTATTGTCTATAAAAGTATGAATTTTAGTAAAAATCTGTCGAGCAGAAATCGAGATATTTAGTGTTAAAGTTTGCTTCTGTTTTACAAAGTGAAAACTTTAACTTCAAATATCTCGTAAACTACTGGATAGATTTTGTTTATATTTTACCTGTATATGAAGACTAATATTGTCTATAATAGTATGAAGTTTAGTAAAAATCTGTCGAGCAGAAATCGAGATATTTAGTGTTAAAGTTTCCTTCTATTTTACAAAGTGACAACTTTAACTTCAAATATCTCTAAACTACCAGATAGATTTTGTGTATATTTTACCTGTATATGGAGACAACTATTGTCTATGATAGTATGAATTTTAGTAAAAATCTGTCGAGCAGAAATCGAGATATTTAGTGTTAAAATTTGCTTCCGTTTTACAAAGTGAAAACTTTAACGTCAAATATCTCGTAAACTACTCGATAGATTTTGTTTATATTTTATCTGTATATGAAGACTACTATTGTCTATAATAGTATGAATTTTAGTAAAACTCTGTCGAGCAGAAATCGAGATATTTAGTGTTAAAATTTGCTTCTGTTTTACAAAGTGAAAACTTTAACTTCAAATATCTCGTAAACTACTCGATAGATTTTGTTTATATTTTACCTGTATATGGAGACAACTATTGTCTATAATAGTATGAATTTTAGTAAAAATCTGTCGAGCAGAAATCGAGATATTTAGTGTTAAAGTTTGCTTCTGTTTTACAATGTGAAAACTTTAACTTCAAATATCTCGTAAACTACTCGAAAGATTTGGTTTATATTTTACCTGTATATGGAGACTACTATTGTCTATAAAAGTACGAATTTTAGTAAAAATCTATCGAGCAGAAATCGAGATATTTAGTGTTAAAGTTTGCTTCTGTTTTACAAAGTAAAAATTTTAACTTCAAATATCTCGTAAACTACTCGATAGATTTGGTTTATATTTTACCTGTATATGAAGACTACTATTGTTTATAAAAGTATGAATTTTAGTAAAAATTTGTCGAGCAGAAATCGAGATATTTAGTGTTAAAGTTTGCTTCTGTTTTACAAAGTGACAACTTTAACTTCAAATATCTCGTAAACTACTAGATAGATTTTGTGTATATTTTACCTGTATATGGAGACAACTATTGTCTATGATAGTATGAATTTTAGTAAAAATCTGTCGAGCAGAAATCGAGATATTTAGTGTTAAAATTTGCTTCCGTTTTACAAAGTGAAAACTTTAACGTCAAATATCTCGTAAACTACTCGATAGAATTTGTTTATATTTTACCTGTATATGGAGTCTACTATTGTCTATGATTGTATGAATTTTAGTAAAAATCTGTCGAGAAGAAATCGAGATATTTAGTGTTAAAATTTGCTTCTGTTTTACAAAGTGAAAACTTTAACTTCAAATATCTCGTAAACTACTCGATAGATTTTGTTTATATTTTACCTGTATATGGAGACTAATATTGTCTATAATAGTATGAATTTTAGTAAAAATCTGTCGAGCAGAAATCGAGATATTTAGTGTTAAAATTTGCTTCTGTTTTACAAAGTGAAAACTTTAACTTCAAATATCTCGTAAACTACTCGATAGATTTTGTTTATATTTTACCTGTATATGAAGACTATTATTGTCTATAATAGTATGAAGTTTAGTAAAAATCTGTCGAGCAGAAATCGAGATATTTAGTGTTAAAGTTTGCTTCTGTTTTACAAAGTGAAAATTTTAACTTCAAATATCTCGTAAACTACTCGATAGATTTTGTTTATATTTTACCTGTATATGAAGACTAATTTTATCTATAATAGTATGAAGTTTAGTAAAAATCTGTCGAGCAGAAATCGAGATATTTAGTGTTAAAGTTTGCTTCTGTTTTACAAAGTGAAAAATATACTTCAAATATCTCGTAAACTACTCGATAGATTTTGTTTATATTTTACCTGTATATGAAGACTACTATTGTCTATAATAGTATGAAGTTTAGTAAAAATCTGTCGAGCAGAAATCGAGATATTTAGTGTTAAAGTTTGCTTCTGTTTTACAAAGTGAAAAATATACTACAAATATCTCGTAAACTACTCGATAGATTTTGTTTATATTTTACCTGTATATGAAGACTAATATTGTCTATAATAGTATGAAGTTTAGTAAAAATCTGTCGAGCAGAAATCGAGATATTTAGTGTTAAAGTTTGCTTCTGTTTTACAAAGTGAAAAATATACTACAAATATCTCGTAAACTACTCGATAGATTTTGTTTATATTTTACCTGTATATGAAGACTAATATTGTCTATAATAGTATGAAGTTTAGTAAAAATCTGTCGAGCAGAAATCGAGATATTTAGTGTTAAAGTTTGCTCCTGTTTTACAAAGTGAAAAATATACTACAAATATCTCGTAAACTACTCGATAGATTTTGTTTATATTTTACCTGTATATGAAGACTACTATTGTCTATAATAGTATGAAGTTTAGTAAAAATCTGTCGAGCAGAAATCGAGATATTTAGTGTTAAAGTTTGCTTCTGTTTTACAAAGTGAAAAATATACTTCAAATATCTCGTAAACTACTCGATAGATTTTGTTTATATTTTACCTGTATATGAAGACTACTATTGTCTATAATAGTATGAAGTTTAGTAAAAATCTGTCGAGCAGAAATCGAGATATTTAGTGTTAAAGTTTGCTTCTGTTTTACAAAGTGAAAAATATACTACAAATATCTCGTAAACTACTCGATAGATTTTGTTTATATTTTACCTGTATATGAAGACTAATATTGTCTATAATAGTATGAAGTTTAGTAAAAATCTGTCGAGCAGAAATCGAGATATTTAGTGTTAAAGTTTGCTTCTGTTTTACAAAGTGAAAAATATACTACAAATATCTCGTAAACTACTCAATAGATTTTGTTTATATTTTACCTGTATATGA
Organism: Rhodnius prolixus; assembly: GCF_049639745.1. Lineage (NCBI taxonomy): Eukaryota > Metazoa > Arthropoda > Insecta > Hemiptera > Reduviidae > Rhodnius > Rhodnius prolixus. Next base: position 9,496 of record NW_027411627.1, on the reverse strand, counting down.
AGACTAATATTGTCTATAATAGTATGAAGTTTAGTAAAAATCTGTCGAGCAGAAATCGAGATATTTAGTGTTAAAGTTTGCTTCTGTTTTACAAAGTGAAAAATATACTACAAATATCTCGTAAACTACTCGATAGATTTTGTTTATATTTTACCTGTATATGAAGACTACTATTGTCTATAATAGTATGAAGTTTAGTAAAAATCTGTCGAGCAGAAATCGAGATATTTAGTGTTAAAGTTTGCTTCTGTTTTACAAAGTGAAAAATATACTACAAATATCTCGTAAACTACTCGATAGATTTTGTTTATATTGTACCTGTATATGAAGACTACTATTGTCTATGATAGTATGAGTTTTAGTAAAAATCTGTCGAGCAGAAATCGAGATATTTAGTGTTAAAATTTGCTTCTGTTTTACAAAGTGAAAACTTTACCTTCAAATATCTCGTAAACTACTCAATAGATTTTGTTTATATTTTACCTGTATATGAAGACTACTATTGTCTATAATAGTATGAATTTTAGTAAAAATCTGTTGAGCAGAAATCGAGATATTTAGTGTTAAAGTTTGCTTCTGTTTTACAAAGTAAAAATTTTAACTTCAAATATCTCGTAAACTACTCGATAGATTTGGTTTATATTTTACCTGTATATGAAGACTACTATTGTTTATAAAAGTATGAATTTTAGTAAAAATTTGTCGAGCAGAAATCGAGATATTTAGTGTTAAAGTTTGCTTCTGTTTTACAAAGTGACAACTTTAACTTCAAATATCTCGTAAACTACTAGATAGATTTTGTGTATATTTTACCTGTATATGGAGACAACTATTGTCTATGATAGTATGAATTTTAGTAAAAATCTGTCGAGCAGAAATCGAGATATTTAGTGTTAAAATTTGCTTCCGTTTTACAAAGTGAAAACTTTAACGTCAAATATCTCGTAAACTACTCGATAGAATTTGTTTATATTTTACCTGTATATGGAGTCTACTATTGTCTATGATTGTATGAATTTTAGTAAAAATCTGTCGAGAAGAAATCGAGATATTTAGTGTTAAAATTTGCTTCTGTTTTACAAAGTGAAAACTTTAACTTCAAATATCTCGTAAACTACTCGATAGATTTTGTTTATATTTTACCTGTATATGGAGACTAATATTGTCTATAATAGTATGAATTTTAGTAAAAATCTGTCGAGCAGAAATCGAGATATTTAGTGTTAAAATTTGCTTCTGTTTTACAAAGTGAAAACTTTAACTTCAAATATCTCGTAAACTACTCGATAGATTTTGTTTATATTTTACCTGTATATGAAGACTATTATTGTCTATAATAGTATGAAGTTTAGTAAAAATCTGTCGAGCAGAAATCGAGATATTTAGTGTTAAAGTTTGCTTCTGTTTTACAAAGTGAAAATTTTAACTTCAAATATCTCGTAAACTACTCGATAGATTTTGTTTATATTTTACCTGTATATGAAGACTAATTTTATCTATAATAGTATGAAGTTTAGTAAAAATCTGTCGAGCAGAAATCGAGATATTTAGTGTTAAAGTTTGCTTCTGTTTTACAAAGTGAAAAATATACTTCAAATATCTCGTAAACTACTCGATAGATTTTGTTTATATTTTACCTGTATATGAAGACTACTATTGTCTATAATAGTATGAAGTTTAGTAAAAATCTGTCGAGCAGAAATCGAGATATTTAGTGTTAAAGTTTGCTTCTGTTTTACAAAGTGAAAAATATACTACAAATATCTCGTAAACTACTCGATAGATTTTGTTTATATTTTACCTGTATATGAAGACTAATATTGTCTATAATAGTATGAAGTTTAGTAAAAATCTGTCGAGCAGAAATCGAGATATTTAGTGTTAAAGTTTGCTTCTGTTTTACAAAGTGAAAAATATACTACAAATATCTCGTAAACTACTCGATAGATTTTGTTTATATTTTACCTGTATATGAAGACTAATATTGTCTATAATAGTATGAAGTTTAGTAAAAATCTGTCGAGCAGAAATCGAGATATTTAGTGTTAAAGTTTGCTCCTGTTTTACAAAGTGAAAAATATACTACAAATATCTCGTAAACTACTCGATAGATTTTGTTTATATTTTACCTGTATATGAAGACTACTATTGTCTATAATAGTATGAAGTTTAGTAAAAATCTGTCGAGCAGAAATCGAGATATTTAGTGTTAAAGTTTGCTTCTGTTTTACAAAGTGAAAAATATACTTCAAATATCTCGTAAACTACTCGATAGATTTTGTTTATATTTTACCTGTATATGAAGACTACTATTGTCTATAATAGTATGAAGTTTAGTAAAAATCTGTCGAGCAGAAATCGAGATATTTAGTGTTAAAGTTTGCTTCTGTTTTACAAAGTGAAAAATATACTACAAATATCTCGTAAACTACTCGATAGATTTTGTTTATATTTTACCTGTATATGAAGACTAATATTGTCTATAATAGTATGAAGTTTAGTAAAAATCTGTCGAGCAGAAATCGAGATATTTAGTGTTAAAGTTTGCTTCTGTTTTACAAAGTGAAAAATATACTACAAATATCTCGTAAACTACTCAATAGATTTTGTTTATATTTTACCTGTATATGAAGACTAATATTGTCTATAATAGTATGAAGTTTAGTAAAAATCTGTCGAGCAGAAATCGAGATATTTAGTGTTAAAGTTTGCTTCTGTTTTACAAAGTGAAAAATATACTACAAATATCTCGTAAACTACTCGATAGATTTTGTTTATATTTTACCTGTATATGAAGACTACTATTGTCTATAATAGTATGAAGTTTAGTAAAAATCTGTCGAGCAGAAATCGAGATATTTAGTGTTAAAGTTTGCTTCTGTTTTACAAAGTGAAAAATATACTACAAATATCTCGTAAACTACTCGATAGATTTTGTTTATATTGTACCTGTATATGAAGACTACTATTGTCTATGATAGTATGAGTTTTAGTAAAAATCTGTCGAGCAGAAATCGAGATATTTAGTGTTAAAATTTGCTTCTGTTTTACAAAGTGAAAACTTTACCTTCAAATATCTCGTAAACTACTCAATAGATTTTGTTTATATTTTACCTGTATATGAAGACTACTATTGTCTATAATAGTATGAATTTTAGTAAAAATCTGTTGAGCAGAAATCGAGATATATAGTGTTAAAATTTGCTTCTGTTTTACAAAGTAAAAACTAACTTCAAATATCTCGTAAACTACTCGATAGATTTTGTTTATATTTTACCTGTATATGGAGACTAATATTGTCTATAATAGTATGAATTTTAGTAAAAATCTGTCGAGCAGAAATCGAGATATTTAGTGTTAAAGTTTGCTTCTGTTTTACAAAGTGAAAAATATACTTCAAATATCTCGTAAACTACTCGATAGATTTTGATTATATTTTACCTGTATATGAAGACTAATATTGTCTATAATAGTATGCATTTTAGTAAAAATCTGTCGAGCAGAAATCGAGATATTTAGTGTTAAAATTTGCTTCTGTTTTACAAAGTGAAAAATATACTTCAAATATCTCGTAAACTACTCCATAGATTTAAAGTTTGCTTCTGTTTTACAAAGTGAAAACTTTAACATCAAATATCTCGTAAACTACTCGATAGATTTTGTTTATATTTTACCTGTATATGAAGACTACTATTGTCTATAATAGTATAAATTTTAGTAAAAATCTGTCGAGCAGAAATCGAGATATTTAGTGTTAAAATTTGCTTCTGTTTTACAAAGTGAAAAATATACTTCAAATATCTCGTAAACTACTCGATAGATTTTGTTTATATTTTACCTGTATATGAAGACTACTATTGTCTATAATAGTATGAATTTTAGTAAAAATCTGTCGAGCAGAAATCGAGATATTTAGTGTTAAAGTTTGCTTCTGTTTTACAAAGTGAAAAATATACTTCAAATATCTCGTAAACTACTCCATAGATTTAGTTAAAGTTTGCTTCTGTTTTACAAAGTGAAAACTTTAACTTCAAATATCTCGTAAACTACTCGATAGATTTTGTTTATATTTTACCTGTATATGAAGACTACTATTGTCTATAATAGTATAAATTTTAGTAAAAATCTGTCGAGCAGAAATCGAGATATTTAGTGTTAACATTTGCTTCTGTTTTACAAAGTGAAAAATAAACTTCAAATATCTCGTAAACTACTCGATAGATTTTGTTTATATTTTACCTGTATATGGAGACTAATATTGTCTATAATAGTATAAATTTTAGTAAAAATCTGTCGAGCAGAAATCGAGATATTTAGTGTTAAAATTTGCTTCTGTTTTACAATGTGAAAAATATACTTCAAATATCTCATAAACTACTTGATAGATTTTGTTTATATTTTACCTGTATATGAAGACTACTATTGTCTATAATAGTATGAATTTTAGTAAAAATCTGTCGAGCAGAAATCGAGATATTTAGTGTTAAAGTTTGCTTCTGTTTTACAAAGTGAAAACTTTAACTTCAAATATCTCGTAAACTACTGGATAGATTTTGTTTATATTTTACCTGTATATGAAGACTAATATTGTCTATAATAGTATGAAGTTTAGTAAAAATCTGTCGAGCAGAAATCGAGATATTTAGTGTTAAAGTTTCCTTCTATTTTACAAAGTGACAACTTTAACTTCAAATATCTCGTAAACTACCAGATAGATTTTGTGTATATTTTACCTGTATATGGAAACAACTATTGTCTATGATAGTATGAATTTTAGTAAAAATCTGTCGAGCAGAAATCGAGATATTTAGTGTTAAAATTTGCTTCCGTTTTACAAAGTGAAAACTTTAACGTCAAATATCTCGTAAACTACTCGATAGATTTTGTTTATATTTTACCTGTATATGAAGACTACTATTGTCTATAATAGTATGAATTTTAGTAAAACTCTGTCGAGCAGAAATCGAGATATTTAGTGTTAAAATTTGTTTCTGTTTTACAAAGTGAAAACTTTAACTTCAAATATCTCGTAAACTACTCGATAGATTTTGTTTATATTTTACCTGTATATGAAGACTACTATTGTCTATAATAGTATGAATTTTAGTAAAAATCTGTCGAGCAGAAATCGAGATATTTAGTGTTAAAATTTGCTTCTGTTTTACCAATTGAAAACTTTAACTTCAAATATCTCGTAAACTACTCGATAGATTTTGTTTATATTTTACCTGTATATGGAGACAACTATTGTCTATAATAGTATGAATTTTAGTAAAAATATGTCGAGCAGAAATCGAGATATTTAGTGTTAAAGTTTGCTTCTGTTTTACAATGTGAAAAATTTAACTTTAAATATCTCGTAAACTACTCGATAGATTTGGTTTATATTTTACCTGTATATGAAGACTACTATTGTTTATAAAAGTATGAATTTTAGTAAAAATTTGTCGAGCAGAAATCGAGATATTTAGTGTTAAAGTTTGCTTCTGTTTTACAAAGTGACAACTTTAACTTCAAATATCTCGTAAACTACTAGATAGATTTTGTGTATATTTTACCTGTATATGGAGACAACTATTGTCTATGATAGTATGAATTTTAGTAAAAATCTGTCGAGCAGAAATCGAGATATTTAGTGTTAAAATTTGCTTCCGTTTTACAAAGTGAAAACTTTAACGTCAAATATCTCGTAAACTACTCGATAGAATTTGTTTATATTTTACCTGTATATGGAGTCTAATATTGTCTACGATTGTATGAATTTTAGTAAAAATCTGTCGAGAAGAAATCGAAATATTTAGTGTTAAAATTTGCTTCTGTTTTAAATACCTCGTACTTCAAATATCTCGTAAACCACTCGATAGAGTTGGTTTATATTTTACCTGTATATGAAGACTAATATTGTCTATGATAGTATGAATTTTAGTAAAAATCTGTCGAGCAGAAATCGAGATATTTAGTGTTAAAGTTTGTTTCCGTTTTACAAAGTGAAAACTTTAACTTCAAATATCTCGTAAACTACTCGGTAGATTTGGTTTATATTTTACCTGTATATGAAGACTACTATTGTCTATAATAGTATGAATTTTAGTAAAACTCTGTTGAGCAGAAATCGAGATATTTAGTGTTAAAATTTGCTTCTGTTTTACAAAGTGAAAACTTTAACTTCAAATATCTCGTAAACTACTCGATAGATTTTGTTTATATTTTACCTGTATATGAAGACTATTATTGTCTATAAAAGTATGAATTTTAGTAAAAATCTGTCGAGCAGAAATCGAGATATTTAGTGTTAAAGTTTGCTTCTGTTTTACAAAGTGACAACTTTAACTTCAAATATCTCGTAAACTACTCGGTAGATTTGGATTATATTTTACCTGTATATGAAGACTACTATTGTCTATAATAGTATGAATTTTAGTAAAACTCTGTCGAGCAGAAATCGAGATATTTAGTGTTAAAGTTTGCTTCTGTTTTACGAAGTGAAAAATATACTTCAAATATCTCGTAAACTACTCGATAGATTTTGTTTATATTTTACCTGTATAGGAAGACTAATATTGTCTATAATAGTATGAATTTTTGTAAAAATCTGTCGAGCAGAAATCGAGATATTTAGTGTTAAAGTTTGCTTCTGTTTTACAAAGTGAAAACTTTAACTTCAAATATCTCGTAAACTACTGGATAGATTTTGTTTATATTTTACCTGTATATGAAGACTAATATTGTCTATAATAGTATGAAGTTTAGTAAAAATCTGTCGAGCAGAAATCGAGATATTTAGTGTTAAAGTTTCCTTCTATTTTACAAAGTGACAACTTTAACTTCAAATATCTCGTAAACTACCAGATAGATTTTGTGTATATTTTACCTGTATATGGAAACAACTATTGTCTATGATAGTATGAATTTTAGTAAAAATCTGTCGAGCAGAAATCGAGATATTTAGTGTTAAAATTTGCTTCCGTTTTACAAAGTGAAAACTTTAACGTCAAATATCTCGTAAACTACTCGATAGATATTGTTTATATTTTACCTGTATATGAAGACTACTATTGTCTATAATAGTATGAATTTTAGTAAAACTCTGTCGAGCAGAAATCGAGATATTTAGTGTTAAAATTTGCTTCTGTTTTACAAAGTGAAAACTTTAACTTCAAATATCTCGTAAACTACACGATAGATTTTGTTTATATTTTACCTGTATATGAAGACTACTATTGTCTATAATAGTATGAATTTTAGTAAAAATCTGTCGAGCAGAAATCGAGATATTTAGTGTTAAAATTTGCTTCTGTTTTACAAAGTGAAAACTTTAACTTCAAATATCTCGTAAACTACTCGATAGATTTTGTTTATATTTTACCTGTATATGGAGACAACTATTGTCTATAATAGTATGAATTTTAGTAAAAATCTGTCGAGCAGAAATCGAGATATTTAGTGTTAAAGTTTGCTTCTGTTTTACAATGTGAAAACTTTAACTTTAAATATCTCGTAAACTACTCGATAGATTTGGTTTATATTTTACCTGTATATGAAGACTACTATTGTTTATAAAAGTATGAATTTTAGTAAAAATTTGTCGAGCAGAAATCGAGATATTTAGTGTTAAAGTTTGCTTCTGTTTTACAAAGTGACAACTTTAACTTCAAATATCTCGTAAACTACTAGATAGATTTTGTGTATATTTTACCTGTATATGGAGACAACTATTGTCTATGATAGTATGAATTTTAGTAAAAATCTGTCGAGCAGAAATCGAGATATTTAGTGTTAAAATTTGCTTCCGTTTTACAAAGTGAAAACTTTAACGTCAAATATCTCGTAAACTACTCGATAGAATTTGTTTATATTTTACCTGTATATGGAGTCTACTATTGTCTATGATTGTATGAATTTTAGTAAAAATCTGTCGAGAAGAAATCGAGATATTTAGTGTTAAAATTTGCTTCTGTTTTACAAAGTGAAAACTTTAACTTCAAATATCTCGTAAACTACTCGATAGATTTTGTTTATATTTTACCTGTATATGGAGACTAATATTGTCTATAATAGTATGAATTTTAGTAAAAATGTGTCGAGCAGAAATCGAGATATTTAGTGTTAAAATTTGCTTCTGTTTCACAAAGTGAAAACTTTAACTTCAAATATCTCGTAAACTACTAGATAGATTTTGTTTATATTTTACCTGTATATGAAGACTACTATTGTCTATAATAGTATGAATTTTAGTAAAAATCTGTCGAGCAGAAATCGAGATATTTAGTGTTAAAATTTGCATCCGTTTTACAAAGTGAAAACTTTAACGTCAAATATCTCGTAAACTACTCGATAGAATTTGTTTATATTTTACCTGTATATGAAGACTACTATTGTCTATAATAGTATGAATTTTAGTAAAAATCTGTCGAGCAGAAATCGAGATATTTAGTGTTAAAATTTGCTTCCGTTTTACAAAGTGAAAACTTTAACGTCAAATATCTCGTAAACTACTAGATAGATTTTGTTTATATTTTACCTGTATATGAAGACTACTATTGTCTATAATAGTATGAATTTTAGTAAAAATCTGTCGAGCAGAAATCGAGATATTTAGTGTTAAAATTTGCTTCTGTTTTACAAAGTGAAAATTTTAACTTCAAATATCTCGTAAACTACTAGATAGATTTTGTTTATATTTTACCTGTATATGAAGACTACTATTGTCTATAATAGTATGAATTTTAGTAAAAATCTGTCGAAAAGAAATCGAGATATTTAGTGTTAAAATTTGTTTCTGTTTTACAAAGTGAAAACTTTAACTTCAAATATCTCGTAAACTACACGATAGATTTTGTTTATATTTTACCTGTATATGAAGACTACTATTGTCTATAATAGTATGAATTTTAGTAAAAATCTGTCGAGCAGAAATCGAGATATTTAGTGTTAAAATTTGCTTCCGTTTTACAAAGTGAAAACTTTAACGTCAAATATCTCGTAAACTACTCGATAGAATTTGTTTATATTTTACCTGTATATGGAGTCTAATATTGTCTACGATTGTATGAATTTTAGTAAAAATCTGTCGAGAAGAAATCGAAATATTTAGTGTTAAAATTTGCTTCTGTTTTACAATGTGAAAACTTTAACTTCAAATATCTCGTAAACCACTTGATAGAGTTGGTTTATATTTTACCTGTATATGAAGACTAATATTGTCTATGATAGTATGAATTTTAGAAAAATCTGTCGAGCAGAAATCGAGATATTTAGTGTTAAAGTTTGTTTCCGTTTTACAAAGTAAAAACTTTAACTTCAAATATCTCGTAAACTACTCGATAGATTTTGTTTATATTTTACCTGTATATGAAGACTATTATTGTCTATAAAAGTATGAATTTTAGTAAAAATCTGTCGAGCAGAAATCGAGATATTTAGTGTTAAAGTTTGCTTCTGTTTTACAAAGTGACAACTTTAACTTCAAATATCTCGTAAACTACTCGGTAGATTT